>NC_090926.1:1059691995-1060331970 GCF_040938575.1 Ambystoma mexicanum | reverse complement strand
TACCCAACACCCATCATCATCCAATCTTCCTGCACCAACGATCCATCTCTTAGTTTCCTCTATGGTAGCATCTGCTTGAATATCTTTTACAACATCAATACTTTCTCCCAAAGTGCAAACATTTACAACTTCTTTTGCAGCGTACATTTCTGAACTGAAATCAGTGGCAGTCTGGTTTGCTATCTGATCGGCGAAGGCATTCCCTTTTCCTACATCATCTGTAACTTTTTGATGTGCTGAACATTTTATGATAGCTAACTGAACAGGGAGTGCAAGTGCTGAAAGCAATCGCACTATTAAAGTGCCGTGCTGGATTTTCGTTCTGTGCGAGGTCAAGAAACCTCGTTCTTTCCAAAGTCTACCGAAATTGTGGGCCACCCCAAAGGCATACTGACTGTCAGTATATATATTCACTGTACGCCCTTCAGAAAGCTCACAAGCTCGAGTTAACGCTATAATTTCTGCGGCCTGCGCAGAGTTATGCATAATTCTTTTAGTTTCAACAACCGTGATTAAAGCAGTGACAGCATAAGCAGCCGTGGATGTACCGTCTGGAAGTTTAAAACAAGAGCCATCACAAAATAGCTCTCCTTGAGGGCTATTCAAAGGTGTTTCTTTCAAATCGATTCTGCCTTTAGTCTCTTGTTCTGTCATATAAAGGCAATCGTGTGACGTATCGTCGTCATCAAAAATATTTTGTGAGACAGGTAAAAGTTCAGCCGGATTTAATACGCAACACCTCTGAATTTGAATGTGGGGAGCAAACAAGATCAGTTCATATCTTGTCAATCATGCAGAAGTGAGGTGTTGCGTTTGAGTTCTATTGAATAGAATATCTACAGAGTGAGGTACCATTAGGGTTAACGCATGACCCAGGACCATTCCCTCACTCTGTTTTACAGACACAGCAGCAGCAGCAACAGCGTGCAAACATCTTGGCAAAGCGCATGCTACAGGATCAAGGGCGGAGGAATAGTAGCCGCACGGCCTATTCTTCCCTCCATGCTCCTGCGTTAACACAGCCAAAGGACATCCATCACGTTCATGCACAAACAATACAAAGGACTTATTATAATTCGGAGTTCCTAAAACCGGCGCCGAACACAGCGCGGATTTGAGCAAATCAAATTCTGTCTGGTGTTCCAAGGTCCATGGCAATGGCAAAGAAATGCCCTTCTTTGTCAAAGCCAACATTGGTTTAATCGTTAACGAAAAATTCGGGATCCACAATCTACAATAAGAAGCCATACCTATCAAGGCTCTAACTTTTGTTTATTTGGGACAGGCATACCAGAAATGGTCTTTATTCGTTCAGGTGTCAACCGTCTTCCCTCCTTTGACAGGAGATAGCCTAAATAGGTGACCTCCTGGCAACAATATTGGAATTTCTTAAGTGAAGCTTTGTGGCCATGTTTTGCTAGATGACAAAGCAACAGCACAGTGCCTTCTTTACAGGCACTCTCAGAATCAGCAGCCAAGAGGTGGTCATCTACGTACTGTAGTAACGTGCAAGTAGTAGGCAACTCGAGGGTATCAAGCTGCTCTTTTCAATCCCCTACTATAAATACTTGGACTCTCAGTGTACCCTTGTGGTGCACGAGTGAATGTAAACGAGCGTCCATCTAGGGTAAACGCAAACAAATACCTACTATCCTTGTGTATAGGAATACTGAAAAACGCGTTTTTAAGATCAACAACGCTAAAGTGAGTGGCAGAAGCCAGAATCATGGTTAATATCGTTGTAACATCAGGTACAATAGGAAATTGAGGAGCCACAATTTTGTTAATAGCGCGTAAATCAATTATAAAACGAAAGGGAATCGCATTATCACCTTTTTTGTATACTGGCAAAATGGGGCTGTTACATATGCTACCCGTAATCTCCTCAATTACTTCACGATGTACAAAATCAGAAACTATACATTTCAAAGCCTGTTCGCCTTCAACTGAGATCTTATATTGCGGGATGCGAGGCAATTTTACTCCATGTTTCAAAATAATTTTGACAGGTTCAATTTGGAGAATGCCCACATCATTATCATCAATTGCCCATAAGCATTCTGGAACATTACTAAATTCTGGCGGTAAAGATCGAGTCAAAAACTGAGAGGCGAGTGATTGCTGGGGTGAAATTGTTAGCCGAATTCCATCCGGAGAACAATGAATTACTGCGTGTAATGCCTTCAACAAATGTAGCCCCAGCAAGATCTCCCCACAGTTTGTGGTAAGTAAAAATGGACACTGTTCCGTGAAGGGACCCAGTGTTATCTTTACCGGCAAAGAGACCCGACAAACTACAGGTGTGCCTGAAAACCCTACGGAAACGTTGGATTGCCCTGACAGGGGAATATTTGCAACCCGTGAATGGTCAATGGAACATTTCTGTGCTCCCATATCTACTAAAAATGGATGCTTCCTATTTCCCACCGCTATCTCAACATAGGGGCCTTTCTGATGAACGGGAATAGGCGTAGGTTCCAAATCCTGCTTCGGGCAATCCTAGCGGAACAAAATATTATCAAAAGGAAGTTCTTCGGAGAGGTACGCGGCAGAAGGGTGATCAAAAATGTTTCTATTATCCACATTCGAAAATTGCTTATCTTGTGAAGGAGATTGCTGTGATTCTGGTGCAAACTGACCTCTTCCAGGGCCCCCTGCACCTGGGCGACCTCTGGATCGTCTACCCATGTTCCCAAATGACCTTTGCTGTAAGGTCGGACATTGTGCGCGCCAGTGGCCTTCCTGCCGGCAATAGGCACACTGGTTAATGGTTACCGGAGCCAAGGGCACACTTCCCTGTGGAATGTACTGACCTCTAAATTGATTACCCCCTCTAGGGTTTCTAACGATCTGCTGCAATAAAACTTTAGTTTTCAAGTCACCCTTTTTTTTCTCAAGTTTCTCTTTTTCAGTGTTTACACGATTTTCATAATACTGAGCCATATGCAATACTTCTGATTGGGACTTCGCCTGCCAAGCGCTTTCAGAGGACATACTCTGTAACTGGATGTCAGGCAGCAATCCACGTACAAATTTGTCGACAAACAACCTTTTCCCTGACTCTGTGCCCAAGTCTTGTCCACTGAAATCCGAGAATACCTGCTCGAACCGATTGAAAAAATCGGTAGCACTCTCAGACTTTCCTTGGACACAGGCCGTAAGCTTGTCCCAGATGATTCTTTTTTTCTGGAACCATAGTTTTCAATTTTACAATAATTCTATCAGGCAAGGTTAATTTCACTTGAGGTGGTCGTTCGCCAGCTGGTCTTCCTCTGTCCAGCCTAGTCATGTTATCCCATGTATCTCCCAACCCAGGTATGTAATCTATCGTCCTAATCTGCTTCCACAAATCAACTGGCAGGAGTACGGGAAATAATAGGTCAATATCACTTAGAGTGAATATCAATGACTGTAAGACCGACTCTATTTCTTTATAGAATCCGGTCGGATTCTTTCGTTTATCAGGAATAGATTGCTTTATGGTGTTCACTTCCTGTCTTGAAAACAGGACGGGAACAAACTGTGAAACGTAATGTGCAAGAATTTCTCCGGCTACTATACCTCGTGCAGCATCAGCCGCAATCTCAACTTTTGGGACAAATGTCAGAGGGACCTCTCTCATAGGCACCTGAGAAGTAGGCAGCTCCGAACGCTTACTAAGCAACAGAGCCAAATCAAGCGCTAAGGCAGTCGAAGAAGTATCAATCGAAAAAGCTCTCTTATAAACACTCAACAATTCTGCGGGACAACAAATCTTTCTTCTTACACACTCATTCTGCAGGTGCTCTACCATCACCCATATCACTTTCTTTTGCATTTCTAACGTATATTGACTGTATGTGTCATATACTTCATCTGGAGTTATCGACATTTCCGAAATCCATCTTATCGCGTCCTTTGTACAAATTTGTGCTTGCTCACCTTTTAATTCTTGACGAGGAGAAAACCGTTTCTGTAAATACATAGTACCTAAACTATCACCATCTACTTCCTCGTTCTGTAACTCTTCCAACTCCTTCCTATACTCAAAAATCCTCTCAACATGCTCATATACCTTCTCCGCAGTATCTCTGGACAACGCTAAGGCGTTCAAATCCCGTAACCCTTGTGGGAAATCTACATCATTTAGTCTATTCCACATTATACTTAAATGAGTCCCTAATCCTTCGATAAAAACATTTTTCTCAGGAATATCTTTTAAATTTTTGAGTGTGGAAAAAACAACAGCTTGTTCACCCTTCTGCATACAATGTTTAGCCCAAGCAGTCAATTCATTCCTCTTGTCTGGCGACACAGTATTACGAGTCACAACCCTTGGTCTTGCTCCCTGGTCTACTACAAGTGATGCAGGATCACTTGGAAGAGGAAGAGTAGGCACATTCTGAATAACAACAGGTGAAGGCAAGGGGAGACAAAGGGGTGACGGATGGAAGAACAACAGGAAGAACAACAGGGAGGACCAGAGGAACTATGGGAGGGGGAACTACAACAGGAAGGGGCAAAGCGCCAGGAGGAGGGACATATGGATGTGGCGCGGAGGCATCAGGCCTTCGTTCATGCAAAGTTTATTAATCAATTTGTCTGACGTATGAAAATCTTTTGAAGGGTAGATTTTCTGAATGCCTAATTGAAATGCCCTGTCCGTGTTCCTAACTGACTCCAATTGTTTATTTTGAACATATAACCGTGCCTTTTCGACACTCGTCATATGTCGACGCATATGTTTCTCTCTACTCTTTTGTTGCTGCAAAGCTTCTATTTTCCAACTGTGCAACTCGTCAAACGCTGCAGGCCTGGCCTTCTTCTTTACTAATACAGACTCTAAATATTGTATACGAGGGATTTCAAAACTACCATTGGTTGGCCACCGAAGATTAGAATTATGTCTGGTTTGTCTGTGCCAAATGTCATCAAATGCTATACTACCAAAGCCTTTCTTACAGTACATAGTACATGCCGGCGACCCTTCCTGTGGTGCGGGACGGCTATCTTCCAAAGATTGTCTGTCACTGCGGAAAAATGCCCTAAAGCAGGTAGTCAATTTCCCAGGCATTATTAAAGTTCCGGTGTTACCTGGTTAAATAATTGTGCTCGCGAGTACAATGGTCTAAATTCAAATTTGTCAGGGTTAAATAAAGAATTGGGACACGATTCACCTGACCAAAGGACTGGGAGGCCCGATCGGGTTACTAAGGGCAATGCAAAGGACCCACGTGTCTGGTGATTTTCGGCAAATTTACCCACCTCAAATATATGGACCCTCGTCAAGACGTCGTCTCGGGCTATAGCTCATCGTCCAGGGATCGGATCGTGCAGTTTCGTCGAGGAATTCACTTCTCATCTTAGAGTGGCCAGTTCTGTTAACACCGTCCGATCCCGGTCCGATAGCCGAGCCAACCTTCAACGAGACGAAGTCAATCTTGAGGGTCCCTATTCGGGCGCCATCTGTGGAATCAGAAAAAATACAAATTTACGGCTGTTACACCGAGCAAAGGAAAATACACCGACACGGGCTTATAAAGATTCCCAGAATCTTTATTACAAAACTGAACAGTATTCAACAAAATACACAAATAGCTATTTGGCCGTTAATACATCACAGAGACCACCAGCAGGGTTCAATATGAGCAGTGAGGGAATTTCCTAGGTGGACATCGATGCATTTATACAATTTGTAAAATGATGTCCAGCCCCCTTACAGGTTAATTATGCACTGGGCTAGGGTCGCGCCAGGTTCACTTTCCTAATTTACATATCTCGTGTATGCGGTTTACTTTTCAATACATTTACTAACACACTCGATTATTCTTCAATTTAACATTTACACTCTTTATATATTGCTTTAAAACAGACCAAACAATGTTTCACATATTATATTCGGATAGCATTTTAACATTGCTAATTCAAGTAATCCCCTGCTCCCTAGGTCAACAAAGGACAAGGTCTACATGACCCTAACATGTAGCCTGAGGGCAGGTTGGACATTAACACCCCTACAGAGGTTGGAGAGGTTAAGGCAAGAACAAGGACACACGAGACGGGCATTTTAGATTACAGGGTGACTTTGTATCAAACCCCAAAATGGCAGTTTCTAACCTAAAATGGAGGCTTGATTCAAGATGGTGGCTTACATCAATTTCTAAGGTCAAGACCTTGCCACAGAGAGTTATTCGCGTACAATTTTTAAGCAACTTGGCGTAGGCCAATATACATACAAATCGTTTGTAATGAGAGGCATAATTTAATATCCGGTTTGACAGTCCGGCGTGACTCTTCCTATGCGTGAAAGATTTCCACGCCCTCATTTCCTCCCTCGTCACCTCCCCGGTCACTCAAATCCAATGAGAGGAGTGTGCCTGGAACACACCCCCCCTCCACCACAACAGGCCAGCGACACAGAAGTAAGACTACCGTGTTATATGAATCCTGCTTGTGTTTTACTGTAGTCCTACTTCTATGACTTTGGCCTGTCCCCTTTTTTTTGTTTTGTTCTGGTCATCCTAGGCTAATAGGCCTATAGCTGCTCGAGGAAGTGGGGGGGGCTATACTTTTTCAGTAATGGGGAAATGGATGCATGTCTGGTAGTAGTTGACTTCTGGCATTATTCTGTACCATTCTGCAGGCAATCCATCAGGGACGGGACATTTTCCTCCATTCAAGCGGAAGGCAATTTTTTTCAGTTCATCCACGCTATCTTCTAATTCCAGGTTGTTTTTGGTTGACTCGTAATCCTCAGCAAGCTGCAGTCATCAAGGTATCGAAATAGATCAACATTACTGCCCTACTTTCTGTCGAGTAGAAACCACAAGAGTCAAGGGATGTGCCAACAGCCGATTACATTTATCTCCTTCGTAGTAGTTACATCTGGTCCTGAAGAGGATTTTTTCTGCCTTCTCGGAGAGAGCATCTTATTAAGTAAATATTTCTTTCATACCAGATAATTTCTCTTCAACACAGATGGGCTTATCATATAATCTCTTTCTGATTTTTGAACCCCCACTTGAAGTAAATTCACCTCTGCATCCCTTGATTTCTGTCTTTTACTGGAGAGGTCTATTAATAGACCAAACATACAACATTTAAATGCTTCCCAAGTGGATCTTATACTCACCTGCCCAATCCAGTTTTTCTTAATTGTTCATCTTCCATGAGTTAGATTTCTGAGTTAGGAATGACAAGGAAAAATCAATCGATATGAGGGCCTGATCAGATATATTGATGAACCAAATATCCCCGGTGACATAAACAAGACTGCACTGCCCTGCAGTCAGGAGCATGTCAATGCGGGAGTAAACATCCTGAAACCCCGAATGAAAGCTGTAACACCTATAAATTGGGTGATAAAAGCAGCCTCCAAACATCCATTAAATGGAATTCATCCAAACAAGAAGTCAAGGCACTGCCATTCCCGTCACCCATATCAAGTGCAGACCCACTGCTCCTGTCCAAAAATGAGTCTATTGTTTAATTGAAGTCACCTCCTAAAATGATGTTGTTCTGACCAGTGCTCTGTAAGAATTGGGCCAATGACCTGAAAAAGAACTGATCACTCCAATTGGGGCGCAAACACTGCAAATTACAATTTCAGAGCGCTGCACTTTCACAATTATTGAATGCATCATTCCCTCCTTATCTTTATCAGAAGAAAGGAAAGTTAATGGTAGGCTCTTCCTAACTAAAATGCAAACTCCCCTTGAACATGAAGAGAAGGACAAGCAAAAGACCCTGCCCACCCACCCACTCCTTTATTTATTGGCATCAGCATCAATCAAATGGATTTTCCATAAAAGAGCCACATCTGCCCTTAATTGGCCAAGATGTCTAACATTCCCATCCTTTTGTTTGGACAGTTAATTCCATTAACATTCCAGGAAACCACTCTTAAACTTTGCTTGAAGGGTCCACCATATTCATATTATTTGAGTCCCAGTCTAGAACAAAACACAATAAAGAAAAAGAAAGTAAAACAAACAGATAACAAACAAAGAAACAGACAGAAAAACAAGCGTCTTGGTATTGTGACTCCTGACCGAGAAGCACCACAAAATTGCAATGAGACGAAGGAAAAGTCCAGCTGCCACTGGTGCACTTAATTAAAGTGGCCAACATTTCATATTCTTTTCATCTCAAATACCTTTCTGTGACACTTTCCAGCCGTTAAATGATAAAGAACTGCTTATGGTAGTATGTTTATTTTGTGCACTGCTGGAATGATATACGGGTGAGCAATCATCTATCTAAAAGGATCACTCATTTTAAAACATAAGACATATGAAATTGTAATGTATTAAACTCCTCAAATCTCTTTTGCAACCAGTGTAAAACCTGCAGGAAAAAACATTACTATGTCGTTTATAGTGTACAAGCTGCATAGTTGTGTTTTTTCCTACAGATTGTACATTGGTTACATTCATCAACCATTGAAAGACCTCTTGCGCTAGAGCAAGCAAGAGGACAAGCATTGAAGGGGTTGATGGTGCGGCCATGTATTATAAGGAATACAATACCCACTACTGTACATTGAAAGGATATTGCCATTCACCTTGGAGTTCTGTGACCTCATAAAGGACGCAGCCCTCTGTCTAGTGCTTCTTTTTGGTCCCAGAACTCCTTGGTGTCTTGCAATATTCTTATAACATGCAGAATGGGGCATACTACCCTATACTTAACACCAGATCTTGCCCTACTGCCTGTGTAATCAGTGCCATGACCCGCCTCAAAGGTTTGTACACAACATTACAAGCACTGTGGCCACCCACAGTCAAGCATCCACAGTGCCAACATTCCACAAGAAGAACACAGGTAGCGCTATGCCTTCACACAGTCAAACATTGAGATAGCAGGAATCCTCTTTCTCTCAGCTTCCAATGCCCTTCATCCCCTTCCCTCCCCCATCACCTTCTCCTTGGCCAAGGCTCGCAAACCTTGGGGTCCTCTGTCATATCCCTCTGCACTTGTATTAACCTGCTTAACATTTAGAAAATCCATCTATGTCTTTCTCACCACACCACACCACAAAAACCTTAAACCCTCCCCTCAAGCCCAGTAAACTCGACTACCACTCGTGCCTCCTCTTTGACATTCCTCTCTATTCCTTTCTCCCTCAATGCAAAGTCCTCAATTTCACTACCCGCACTCTCTACAATCTACCCACATTCCCTTCTTCTACCTATTGACACCTTGCTGGTTGGCAATCCATGAACAACCAATCCCTTTTCAAGTTGCTTCTCCTAGTCTACAAAACTATCAATGGTCTTGCCCCTAAGTACCTGGCTGACTGTAACTCGTTCTACTTATCTCCCCATATGATCCCTCCACTTCTGCTCTGCATTCAACCTCGCCGCCCCATGCACCACATCGCGCCTACCGCTTTAACTCTCTCTCCCTGCTCACCCCGATCCATTGGGACTCACTGCCCATCACATTCAAATCCTGCCCGACGGTGGACCTTCTCAAAGCTCGGCTTAAGCGTCACTGGTCAAAAAGAGAGCCCCTCCAGCCCTACCTCATCTACCCTTCCTGACCCCACCACTCCCTCCCATGCCACGTCATAATGCCATTTTGTAGATTTGTACAGAACTCCTCTTTACTTTGCTGCACTTGTCCCCCTAATGTTCTAAGTCGTGCATTATATTTATGTTTGGTTTGTGTTTTGTCCCTGCTCTATGACCCACTTTGTTCACACCTTCATAGAGTGGCTCATCACTTGCTCTCATCTTTGTGCTATTGCACAGATATCCTTCTGTGTAATGCATCACCATCGGTAATGCTGGTATTGTATGTTATTTCTGATCAAAACTGACATTGCTGTTCTTCAGATAAATACAAAAATAAACACATACAAATCCAACATGGACAGCCTCACATGCAATGTGGTATCACACACAATCTTCCTAGAAGAGAAATATTTAATGCAGTAGGACATCACATGGTCAGATATTGTATGAGAGGAGGTTCGCATGTGCTTTGACTTCACACAATCAAGCATCCTACAAGTGGAGCACGTGAGACTAGGATGTTGGCCTGTAAAACTCAGGGAGAATTAGGCAGGGTCGAAGTGAGGTGACTGGGACGGAGACCAAATGAGGTAAGCCCAACTTAATTGAACAAAGCCCCACAGCATACAGCAGAAACTCTCCAGGCATCTGTCAACTCCGTTGCCTCTTCCCAACCACCACACAATCCCACTTGTTCCAGGAATCAGATTCCATCCTGGAACCTGGTCATGCCCATAGAGAATCCTACACCTTTTCCCCTTAAAACTTTAAAAATGACAATAAAGCATAACGATAAAGAAAGAAAACGGCGAAAACAATGAACAATTTAACAGAGGACATGTACTAAACAGGATGCAACACTAGACTGTGTTAAACCAAGTACCAACCAGCATTTTCTGGGCCAATGAAGCAGTCAGTAAAAACATATCATAAGGGCAGAAACATTTGACAAGATTGACACGTGATAGAGTAAATAGTCAACCTGACTTTTGAAAGAAAGGATGATTGCCTGACATAATCCTTGAACCACACAGGCTTTTTTGTCACCCTCTCCGACCTTTTACCACACACCCCAAAGTTCATGTGTCTACCACTACCGCCATCACCACAATCCACCTCACTTGCAATACCCCTTTCACCACTGCCACCAATTTCAATCCCTTCATCACCACACAATCCACCACCCCGGAACCACGATCCACCAGAACACCCACTCCTCTCCACCTTCCCTCTCATCAACTGTTACCACTCTGTCCAAATTCCAAATGGAATCATCGTCCACTCTTACGGCATTAGACCAAACCTTCAGAACCCTCTTGGGCTCCGAAAACCTCAACCTGCCTTTTGGCACATGTGCGCCCTTCTTAATCCTCACTCTTAACACATCTGAGGATGTTTTCTATTCTCTCCTAGGGTGAGACCTTTCCCGTGGGCCAAGGTGGTGCGTCCACAGTACAATATTCCCCCTGGTGGTGGTGCAGAGGTAGGATCACATGAGGAGCGAAGCTCCCTTTGGTATCCAGTCTTCTCATCAAAAAATGTTTAATCTAAACATTTTTCATTGAATATTTTGTAACGAAAAAATGTTCATCGAATGCATTTTTGTGTGGGGCAAAGGGTTAATTTTGTTTGCAAAATGTTTGGGGTGGGTTTTTAAGGGTTCTAATTGGGGTTGAGGGAGGACCACCCGAAAAAACAAAAAACAAAAAACAAAAAAAGGCATTCGATTAACATTTTTTCGTTACAAAATATTAGATGGAAAAATTTGTAGATGAAACATTTTCGATTTAAAGACATGGAACCTCCCTCTATGGGATTGGTGACGATCATCATAAGAGAATGCTGCATTTCCCTGCTTCACCATATCCAACTGCCCTCCCTACTCCTCCTGCCCCCTCCCTGGATAGGGCTAATATGTATTGCTGCCAGGTTAGCCAAACTAACTTACCTGGCAACATTGAAAGATCAGACTGGCTTAAACAAATACATCAGCCCAATGCGTGAGTTCCAAAGGAGGCCAGAGTCAAGCTGCAGCTGGAATGAAGACAGCACAGAGACGCAAGCCAGGGAAAGCCGTTCCCTGATAAGGAATAGTAAGAGGCTTACCCGGACACAAGGCGAAGCACGGGGAAAACAGAACGTGCAACCAGGGGGAAGTCTCTGTCGTCAGGGACGCTGCAGAACATAATGGACACCAAAATGTTACCGGAGCTTCCAGGAAGAGCATAGCTGCCTGGGAAGAGTTGGTACTGCAAAGATAGCCGCAAAGAGGTAAACGGGTTGCCTGGGACCATGAGAGGTCTGAGGAAGCATTGGGTGTGCTACGGAACTGAATAGAGAAGGTCTGGGACCCTGTAATCAAGGAGAGACAGTTGCATACTTGGCAGGAGAGTGTACCATACAATGCAAAGGGGCTAGTCTTGGACCCGCACCCAAGAGAAAGAGGGTCTGGGACCTAAGAGAAAGAGAGGGTCTGGAACCCAGATGAAAATAAGACATAGTTGTATATTAAGCAAGAGATCGAAACAAACGAATACAACCCAATCATGCAAGTCTCTGACACGTCCCCAAAAGCCAGAGGGTCTGGCACCCTGGAGAAAGAGAGCGTCTGGGATCCGTAAACAACAGATTGAGAGTTGGCAGGAGAGTGAACTAAGTAGATACAACACAACTTTCCGAGTCTGGGACTCACACCGATAGGTGATTTAACTCATGGAAGATGAACAATTAAGAAAAACTGATTGGGCAAGTGAGTATAGGAACCACTTGGGAAGCGTTTAAATGTTGTACGTGAGGTCTATTAATAGGCCTCTCTAGTAAAAGACGGATATCAAGGGATGCAGAGGTGAATTTACTTGAAGTGGGGGTTCAAAAATTGGAAAGAGATTATGTGATAAGCCCAGAAGAAAAATTGAAGAAAAATTATCTGGTATGAGAGAAGTATTTACTTAATAAAATGCTCTCTGAGAAGGCAGAAAAAATCATCTTCGGGACCAGATGTAACTACTACGAACGAGAAAAATGTAATTGGCTGTTGGCACATCGCTTGACTCTTGCGATTTCTACTGGTAAGAAAGTAGGGCAGTAATGTCTTCCATAATAGGGAGGATCCAAAGCCTTCTTCCTGCGTTTTTAGCGATTTTTGTCAGGGCATGCTGTTCTACATTTGGCTATCTTTGCCAGAACACACTGTAGCTCATGCTTTCCTCCTATTCAATAGCACACTGCAGCTCTGCAGACTTTTACAAACCTTGAGGCCTAGCCCAAGGGAAAAACCTGAAATTTTTATGAAGAATTTTCATTCATTCTATACATATTTCACTCCTCCTGCTAACATTGGGCATCATTACGAGTTTGGCGGTAGCCAAGCCATTTTTAGCAGCATGGCTACCCCCAAACTCGGGTCCTGGTCCCGAAAAATGGGCATTACCGGGCCATTCTGACCTTTGCGGGCCCAGTAATTCCCATTCGTGGGACCGGTACCCGGTACATCCACATTCCCATTAGAGCCCTATAGGTTTCAATGGGAATGGGGAGGATGCTAACAACGATCCTGTTAATGACGGGACTTTTGTTAGCATCCTGTTCTGCTAGCGGGTGCCACTCTGCACGTCTGGCCTGACCAGGCATACAGGGTGGCCCTGTGAGCAGAACTCGTAATGAGGCAGTGAGGCAACAACGGAGCCGGTAGCACTACCTCCACCCTTAATTTTATCCTAATCTGCATTTTGCTGCACAGAACATGTAATTCCTATTCTTACCCTGCATGGACCCATGGCAGGCAGTAGACAGCTGATGAGCCAGCTCATGTGCTGCCAGTGCTTGGCGATAGTGACGAACATTGTGTAAGCACCTGTGGCCAATTTTTAGATTTCCACAGGCCGCATTCTTTCTGGGAATGAGGAGGAGTTTTTGACTCATACACAGCACTAAGGTTTTACAATGCCTAGGATCTGATGTTACAAATCTATCCAGCTAAATGTTAATTGTGCCTTATATTTAAAGAATGACTGCCTTCTTCAGTGCTTGCCCATGTCTGTGTATGTGATTATATTTGCATGAGAGAGCCTTCCCAGTGCCCCGCCTCCTCATAGTCCATTATATCACCTAAAAGAGGTCTTGCCTAACTTTACAGCACTTGGGGGTGCGGGAGGAAAGACTTCCACCAATGTTTTCTGGTCAGTTCTAACCATGAATCATCGACCCCACACATTCTTCCTTAAATACTCTATACCCCACATGCAAGCTAGCAACTCCCCACATTCTGTCACTGCTCTGTCCTTTAGTCAAAATCTGTCCCTTGTGACAAAACAGCCTCTAACCCTTGAACAGTTTCACCTACTGTCATAGCACACTCTCCCGCAACTTTAATCCCTACAAGTTTCTTTGCATTGCATATCCCTTCCTTAATTAATACCAGTGCCTGTTGGCACTTTCTGTGCAACTGAAACTCAGCATCTTTTTTCATCAGCCTTCTGATGGGCTGACACAATTCTGCTAAATTCTATACAAACCTGTTGTAAAACTTTGCCAACCCTAGGAATGCCTGTACCTCATCACAATTCTTTGGAACAGGTGCTTCTCTCACAGCTTTCATGGCATCCTCTTTCGGCCTATACCCTCCTCCATTCAGTACAATACCAAAGTACTCAACTTCCTTCACCCTAAACCGGCACTTAACTCTTTCAGTTGTCAACCCATTGTCTTTTAACCTGGTCAACACATCATGTAATCTCTTGTTATGCTCCAACACATCCCTTACATACACCAAAATATCATCCTGATACACAAGCATACCAGGGATCCCTTTCAAAATCCTGCTCATCACTCTTTGGAAAACGGCAGATGCCGAAGGCAAGCTAAATGACATCTTTCACGTCCCTTAAGTCCACACACATTCTGATCTTGCCATTCTGCTTACGGGCAATTACAATGGGAGTAAACCATTCAACTGTCTCAACCCGCTTAATTATTCCTCCTTCCAACAATCTCTCTATTTCCTTCTACACTTCTCCTCTAATTTACATAGGAATATGTCTCAACTTGTGACTCACAGCCCTTGCTCCTGACCTAAGTACAATCTTATGAGCATACCCTCGCAGACACCCAATTCTGTTGTTAAATACCTACGTAAACTGACCCTCCCTTTTGATGTTCACCTCCACGAACATGACTGGTTGTTCACTTCTGGGATCTAGCCTGATCCCCTATGCCACTTGATCACAGCATACCAAAATATCTACTCCTTTCTCAGCTACAGAAATATTAAACATGGCCATTCTCCCTTTATACTCCACAACCAGTTGAAACATTCCTTTTATATTGATCTTTGTACCCTCATACCCTCATACCCTCCCAGGTTCTTAATGTTTGACTTCTTGAGGGTTCCCCTTAGACCAGCTTCTTGTAACTTCTCCTATCTAGTCTCTGTCAAAATGGTATAGGGAGAACAATGTCCACCATCACCTTCACCTGACCCCCATCTACTCTTATTTTGCATTTGGGACACTTCCTTTTTGAATAATTCTCCTCAACTCCATGTACCATTACCACACGGTCTTCATCATCAGAACTTTCCTCCTCCTCATCTTCCTTTACACACAAAACCTTCTTCTTCCTGTGACACGTAGCTTCAAAGTGTTGCTTCCACCCAAAATTTGAGCACTTCTGATGGATTGCACAACATAACTTCGAGTTTGCAGAATGTCCCATCCTTCCACACCTATATCACTTGCCCTTTTCCTACTCTGCATACAGAGCAATCTACTTCTTCTCTCCTTTGCCCTCACCCGTCTTCTTTGATTCATCTTTTTTAACTGCTCCTCCTTAGTTATTCTTCTGTATTAGTCACAACCATATTCATCCATGTCCATCCTGGCAGTGAACTCACTTAAAACAGTTAGAGTCCTGAGGGCACTCACATATTTCTCAACTGACTCATGACTTTCTTGTCTGTGAGTATAAAATGGATACCTATTGATTGAAAAGTTTGCCTTAGTTGCATTGTAATCATCTAATTGTTTGAGGAACCTTTTATATAAATCCAGTTCACTATTACCTTGACCATCTGCTATTGATGTAATTTCTCTAATCCTTTTCTGCAACTCTGATCCAATGGCATGTAGTGTAAGCAACTCATGGTGGCAACAGTAAAGACAGACACAAGTTATCACAGTTTAAGGGTGTTTATTAAACTTTAAATGCGGTGTGGAAAAATGCCTAAACTGAACCTAAATCTAAGATGGGAGCAAGGGTCGACCATCAAATGAAAATCAGGCAGTCCTAGTGGCGTTGTGTCAAAAAAAAGGGCCTATACTAAGAAAAACATATTGCCAATCCTTGCGCTAAATACAAAGAAGTGTGGGATAGGGTTTCAATAAAGAAAGAAGTGTTTTCAACTTTAATCTCTCCCACTTTCTTTGCATTGCATATTCCTTCCTTAATTAATACCAGTGCTTCTTGGCACATTCTGTGCCACTGAAACTCTACATCTTTTTTCAACAGCCTTCTGATGGGCTCACACAATTCTGCTAAATTCTATAAAAACCTCTTGTAGAACTTTACCAACCCTAGGAATGCCTGGACCTTATCACAATGCTTTGGAACAGGTGCTTCTCTCACAGCTTTCATGGCATCTTCTTTCGGCCTGTACCTTCCTCCATTCAGCACATTTCCGATGTACTCAACTTCCTTCACCCTAAACCAGCACTTACTTCTTTCAATTGTCAACCCATTGTCTTGTAACCTGGTAAATACATCATGCAATCTCTTGTTATGCTCCAACACATCCCTTACATACACCAAAATATCATCCTGTTACACAAGCATACCAGGGACCCCTTTCAAAATCCTGCTCATCACTCTTTGGGAAACCGCAGACGCCGAAGGCAAGCCAAACAACATCCTTCACGTCCCTTAAGTCCACACACATTCTGATCTTGCCATTCCTCTTATGGGCAATTACTATGGGAGTAATCCATTCATAGGTCTCACCCCACTTAATTATTCCTCCTTCCAACAATCTCTCTATTTCCTTCTACACTTCTCCTCTTATTGACATAGGAATATGTCTCAACTTGTGACTCACAGCCCCTGCTCCTGACCTAAGCACAATCTTATGAGCATACCCTTGCAGGCACCCAATTCTGTTTTTAACTACCTATGCAAACTGATCCTCCTCTTTGATGTTCACCACCACAAACATGTCTGGTTGTTCACTTCTGGGATCTAGCCTGATCCCAAATGCCACTTGATCACACCATACAAAAATGTCTATTCCTTTCTTAGCTACAGAAATATTTAACGCAACCATTCTCCCTTTATACTCCACAACCAGTTGAAACATTCCTTTTATATTGATCTTTGTAACCTCACACTCTTCCACGTTCTTAATGTTCGACTTCTTGAGGGTTCCCCTTAGAGCAGCTTCTTATAACTTCTCCTATCTACTCTCTGTCAAAATGGTATAGAGAGAACAGCTGTCCACCATCACCTTCACCTGACCCCCATCTACTCTTATTTTGCAGTTGGGACACTTCCTTTTTTAATTATCCTCCTCAGCTCCATGCACCATTACCACACGGTCTTCATCATCAGAACTTTCCTGCTCCCCATCTTCCTGCACACACAAAACCTTCTTCCTCCTGTGACACATAGCTTCAAAGTGTCACTTCCACCCACATTTAAAGCACTTCTGATGGATTGCATAACATAAATTTGAGTTTGCATAATATCCCATTCTTCCACACCTACATCACTTGCCCTTTTCATACTCTGCAGACAGATCAATCTACTTCTTCTCTCCTTTGCCCTCACCCTCCTTCTTTGATTCATCTTTTTTAACTATTCCTCCTTAGTTATTCTTCTGTATTAGTTGCAACCATATTCATCCGCGTCCATCCTGGCAGTGAACTCACTTAAAACAGTTAGAGTCCTGAGGGCACTCACATATTTCTCAACTGACTCATGACTTTCTTGTCTGTGAGTATAAAATGGATACCTATTGATTGAAAAGTTTGCCTTAGTTGCATTGTAATCATCTAATTGTTTGAGGAACCTTTTATATAAATCCAGTTCACTATTACCTTGACCATCTGCTATTGATGTAATTTCTCTAATCCTTTTCTGCAACTCTGATCCAATGGCATGTAGTGTAAGCAACTCATGGTGGCAACAGTAAAGACAGACACAAGTTATCACAGTTTAAGGGTGTTTATTAAACTTTAAATGCGGTGTGGAAAAATGCCTAAACTGAACCTAAATCTAAGATGGGAGCAAGGGTCGACCATCAAATGAAAATCAGGCAGTCCTAGTGGCGTTGTGTCAAAAAAAAGGGCCTATACTAAGAAAAACCTATTGCCAATCCTTGCGCTAAATACAAAGAAGTGTGGGATAGGGTTTCAATAAAGAAAGAAGTGTTTTCAACTTTAATCTCTCCCACTTTCTTTGCATTGCATATTCCTTCCTTAATTAATACCAGTGCTTCTTGGCACATTCTGTGCCACTGAAACTCTACATCTTTTTTCAACAGCCTTCTGATGGGCTCACACAATTCTGCTAAATTCTATAAAAACCTCTTGTAGAACTTTACCAACCCTAGGAATGCCTGGACCTTATCACAATGCTTTGGAACAGGTGCTTCTCTCACAGCTTTCATGGCATCTTCTTTCGGCCTGTACCTTCCTCCATTCAGCACATTTCCGATGTACTCAACTTCCTTCACCCTAAACCAGCACTTACTTCTTTCAATTGTCAACCCATTGTCTTGTAACCTGGTAAATACATCATGCAATCTCTTGTTATGCTCCAACACATCCCTTACATACACCAAAATATCATCCTGTTACACAAGCATACCAGGGACCCCTTTCAAAATCCTGCTCATCACTCTTTGGGAAACCGCAGACGCCGAAGGCAAGCCAAACAACATCCTTCACGTCCCTTAAGTCCACACACATTCTGATCTTGCCATTCCTCTTATGGGCAATTACTATGGGAGTAATCCATTCATAGGTCTCACCCCACTTAATTATTCCTCCTTCCAACAATCTCTCTATTTCCTTCTACACTTCTCCTCTTATTGACATAGGAATATGTCTCAACTTGTGACTCACAGCCCCTGCTCCTGACCTAAGCACAATCTTATGAGCATACCCTTGCAGGCACCCAATTCTGTTTTTAACTACCTATGCAAACTGATCCTCCTCTTTGATGTTCACCACCACAAACATGACTGGTTGTTCACTTCTGGGATCTAACCTGATCCCAAATGCCACTTAATCACACCATACAAAAATGTCTATTCCTTTCTTAGCTACAGAAATATTTAACGCAACCATTCTCCCTTTATACTCCACAACCAGTTGAAACATTCCTTTTATATTGATCTTTGTAACCTCACACTCTTCCACGTTCTTAATGTTCGACTTCTTGAGGGTTCCCCTTAGAGCAGCTTCTTATAACTTCTCCTATCTACTCTCTGTCAAAATGGTATAGAGAGAACAGCTGTCCACCATCACCTTCACCTGACCCCCATCTACTCTTATTTTGCAGTTGGGACACTTCCTTTTTTAATTATCCTCCTCAGCTCCATGCACCATTACCACACGGTCTTCATCATCAGAACTTTCCTGCTCCCCATCTTCCTGCACACACAAAACCTTCTTCCTCCTGTGACACATAGCTTCAAAGTGTCACTTCCACCCACATTTAAAGCACTTCTGATGGATTGCATAACATAAATTTGAGTTTGCATAATATCCCATTCTTCCACACCTACATCACTTGCCCTTTTCATACTCTGCAGACAGATCAATCTACTTCTTCTCTCCTTTGCCCTCACCCTCCTTCTTTGATTCATCTTTTTTAACTATTCCTCCTTAGTTATTCTTCTGTATTAGTTGCAACCATATTCATCCGCGTCCATCCTGGCAGTGAACTCACTTAAAACAGCTAGAGTCCTGAGGGCACTCAACTATTTCTGAACTGACTCATGACTTTCTTGTCTGTGAGTATAAAATGGATACTACTGATTGCAAAGTTTGCCTCAGTTGCATTGTAATCATCTAATTGTTTGAGGCACCTTTGACATAAATCCAGGTAACTATCACCTTGACCATCTGCTAGTGGTGGAATTTCTCTAAACCTTTTCTGCCCCCTCTGGTCCGAGGGCATGTAGTGTAAGAAACTCATGGCGGCAACAGTAAAGACAGACACAAGTTATCATAGTTTAAGGGTGTTTATTAAACTGTAAATGCGGTGTGGAAAAATGGCTAAACAAAACTTAATTCTAAGATGGGAGCAAGCGTTGACCATCAAATGAAAATCAGGCAGTCCTAGTGGCGTTGTGTCAAAAACAAGGGCCTATAGTAAGAAAAGCCTATTGCCAATCCTTGCGCTAAATACAAAGAAGTGTGGGATAGGGTTTCAATAAAGAAAGAAGTGTTCTCAAATACTATGTCAGGCTGATTCCCACGGAGGCGCGGGTCTTGGCAGGAAGGTGTCTGTAACACGAAACGTGATGTGCAGGATTCGGTTGGCTTCTGGGGTCGACCCTCTCCGCACTGTGTGTCGAACTCGAAGGGTGAGGTTTCTGCAGGTGAAATAATATGGGGATTAAAGGTCTGGGTTGTTGAATGTCCCTATCTCTCTCTCCTCCCAGCTTGTCTGTTGAACCCCCCTCCCAGGTCAACGTGCTCACCTTAGATAGGTGAATGCTGGGCTCTCCATCTGCGTCTAGTGCAGGGTGCCGTTGCCAGCTCCTTCACTGGTGAAACGTGGGCCTCTTGACTTCAGAGGATGGGTACCGTCGTTGACTGCACGACCGGTAAGTTTCTGGACACCTTTAGTCTTTATAGTCTTTTATGCGTGGCACTGAAGCGCCTGGAGTTGCGTAAGTATGGCCAGCGCTCTTACTGTCTCTTTCTTTGTCTTTGCAGGAGGCGATGCAGAATGAAGAAATCCGGAATTCGCCGCGTGCCGGTAAGTGTGACACTGCTGTTGTCTTTGCAGGTGAAGATGCGGCGTGAAGAATCCGGAATGCACTGCGTGCCAGTAAGTAGAATAATGCTGTTTATCTTTGCAGGGGCAGATGCAGCGTGAAGAATCTGGAGTGCACAGCCTGCCGGTAAGTATAATAATGCTGTTTATCTTTGCCGGCGAAGGTGCAGCGTGAGACACGGCCGCTGCCGATGGATCAGGTAAGCAAGCACTGCGTGTGAAAGTTCGTTCTGCTAACCTGTTGTTTCTGGTCTTTTGCAGGTGCTGATGTTGCTCGGGTACAGGAATGGTAAGTATAATTCTTGCAGGTTCAGGATCCAAAGAAGAAATGCTGGAACAGACTCGGTGAGCGTTCTGCTGCAGATGCAGAATAACGCGAAGCACGTTTCATCAATCGGGTGTGGTTTAAATAGCCTTGGAGTGATGAGGCGTCTCCTTCCATGGCCCCGCCTAAAGAAAAGAGTTCCTGCTTCCAGAAGAGTTCCAGTGCTGTATCCAGGGAGTGGAGCTGCCCCACCCAGGTAAGAAAGTAGTCCCAGTTCACCGAGGACTTCTAAGAGTCTGGCAAGTAAGCAGCATGGTCTGCCGCAGGTAAGTCCACCCAAGCACCTTCACACCAATGATGAGCCCGGCGCTTCCAGTGCCGGGACCGATGATTCTGATGAGCCTGGTGCCACCGGCGTCAGGACAAGGTCCAAAAGGTCCCTGTGGGGACGTGCTAGTGCCTAGGATCAGGGTTAGGGGCCTGCTTCCAAGGACGTTTCCTGGCTCCTTGGAAGCAGTGATCACGACAGTATCCCCCCTCAAGGCCCCTCCTAAGTGTGTCTTCTCCGGGGGTTTTGGCTTGTCGGGGTGATTCAGATGGAATCTCTTGACCAGACGAGGTGCGTGGACGTGTTCTGAGGGTTCCCACGACCTTTCCTGGGGACCGTATCCTTTCCAATCAACCAGATAGTATAATTTAGACCTGGAAATTTTGTAGTCTAGGATGTTCTTCACTTCGAATTCGAGTTCTCCGTCTACCAAAACGGGTTCTGGGAGTTCAGTCAATCGGGTTTCTGGTTGTACTGGTTTTAATAAGGAGACATGGAATAGTGGATGTATTTTCATATGCGTAGGTAATTCCAATTTGGCAGCCACCGGATTGATTATGGCAGATATGAGGTAGGGCCCAAGGTATCTCGGGATGAAAGTGCGGGGTCCTTTTAAAGGCAGGTGCTTAGTGGATAACCAGACTTGATCTCCTACAACGTAGTGAGGGGCCTCTTTACGGTGCCGATCGGCTGCCTTTTTGAATTGCGCTTTAGCTCTTTGCAGATGGGCAGTGGCTTCCTTAAAAGCACAGGTAATCTCCGAATGCAAGTGATCCACAGCAGGTGCTTCAATTTCTTGGGGAGGATCCAGGTTGGAGGTTCTAGGATGGTGTCCATATAATAGGAAAAAAGGAGTCTTCCCGGTTCCAGAATGAGTCGAATTGTTGTACGCGTATTCAGCGATCCAAAGAATGTCCTTCCAGGGGTTTTTTGTTTGTTGGAGCATGCAGCGTAGATATTGTTCTAGTGTCTGGTTTGTCCTTTCGATTTGTCCGTCCGTTTGGGGATGGTGACTGGTCGAAAGTCTTACATCAACTTGGGCTAGACGACAGCAACTGCGCCAGAAGTGGGAGATGAATTGACTTCCCCTATCGGAGACTAAAACCGAAGGAAAACCGTGTAAGCGAACGATGTTCGCCAAGAATTCCCGGGCCAATACTGAGGCTGAAGGCAGACCCTTCAAGGGTATGAAGTGAGCCATTTTCGAGAATAGATCCACGACTACTAAGATGGTAGTATATCCCAAGCATGGAGGTAAGTCCGTGATAAAATCCATGGACTAGACGTGGGTATGCCATGGACAGGGAGGGATGTCAAGTGGCTGTAATAGGCCGGCTGGTTTTTGCTTTTGACTTTTATTCTGGGCACACACACCACAGGAGATTACAAAGTCTCTAATATCCCTTTTCCACGATGGCCACCAGAAATGTCTTTTAATCTTTTCCATGGTTTTGGTAATGCCAGGGTGCCCCTCCATTAGAGAATCATGATAACCGGAGATTACTTGTTTTTGTAGTCTCTCACAGGGCAAGTGCAATCGTCCTCGGAAATATGGTAGGTCTTGATCTACTGAGAAATCTTTTCCCTTTAATTGCCAGTCCTGCAAATCGGTCGGAGTTAGGAGCGATTTCACCGTGTTCTTGATGTCTTCAAAAGATTGAGTGCTGACCAAACCCAAAATCCTTTGTTCTGGGATTATGGGTATTGGATCTGGATTGATCAAATGTTCATCTACTCCCATCCGGGAGAGGGCATCCGCCTTTCCGTTCTTACTACCTGGTCGATAAGTAATTATGAAGTCAAATTCTGCTAGGAACAGAGCCCAGCAAAGTTGTCTGGAAGACTGAGCTTTGGCTGTCTTTAGGTATTGTAGATTGCGGTGGTCAGTCATTACGGTGACTGTGTGTCTGGCTCCTAGAAGATAATGCCACCAGGCTTTAAAGGCCGATCTGATGGCCAAAAGTTCCTTGTCCGTAATTGAATAGTTGATCTCAGGAGGCGAAAACTTGCGGGACCAAAAGGCAACCGGATGTAGTTGGTTTGTGACCGAATCTCTTTGTGATAACACTGCTCCCATAGCAAGACTAGAAGCATCCGTTTCCATGATGTAAGGAAGTTCTGGGCGAGGATGTTTTAAAACAGGTTCAGAAATAAATTTAGCTTTTAAGTCTTGAAAAGCTTGTTCCGCTTCAGAAGACCACTCAAAACGTTTGTTCTTTTTCAACAGAGCGGTGATGGGCTGGACTATCCGGGAAAATTCAGGAATGAATCTGCGGTAAAAGTTAGCGAATCCTAACATGCTTTGAACTCCTTTTACAGAGGTTGGTGATGGCCACTTGATAATTGCATCAACCTTCTTTGAATCCATATGGACTCCGTTAGGTGACAATATGAATCCCAGGAACTCAACTTCTGTTGCGTTGAAGACGCATTTCTCAAGCTTAGCAAAAAGACTATGTTGACGCAATCTCTCGAGAACCTTTTTAACATGTCTCTGATGTTCTTCTTCCGATGATGAATAGACGAGGATGTCGTCAATGTAGACAACTACACACACGTCAATGAGTTCTCTAAGGACATCGTTCATAAAATATTGGAAAGCAGCAGGAGCATTACACAGTCCAAAGGGCATCACTTGATATTCGAATAGCCCGTACTTGGTGCGGAAGGCCGTTTTCCATTCATCGCCCTCTTTGATCCTTACCAAGTGGTAGGCTCCTCTGAGATCCAGCTTTGTGTATATACGGGCATCTTTGACTTGGTCCAGGAGTTCAGGGATCAAAGGTAACGGGTACCTGTTTTTAACAGTGATCTGATTCAGGGCGCGGTAATCTATGCAAGTCCTAAGGTCTCCTTCCTTTTTCGGAACGAAGAACAAAGCCGATGAAGCTGGAGATTTGGAAGGACGGATAAACCCGTTAGCTAGGTATTGGTCCAGGTACTGTCTGAGGTGAAGGTTCTCTGGCTCGGTGAGGGCATAGATCCTGCTGCAAGGAGGAGTTGTTCCAGGTATCAGATCTATTTGGCAGTCGTAAGACCTATGAGGGGGTAGGGTGTTAGCTTGATCCTTCTGGAAGACGTCTTGGAACTCCTGGTATTCGGGAGGTAATTTGAGAATCTCCTCAGAAGAGATCGCCGCCAGTGAAACATCAGGTCGAGGATAACAAGTGGTAGAACACTCTGGAAACTGAACCGTCTTAGCTCGCCAATCAATCTGAGGATTGTGCTTCTCCAACCAAGGGATTCCCAGAATGATCTGGAACTGAGGGGCCTTGATTACATCGAACACTATACTCTCCCGGTGTCCATTATGACTCAACAGCGTCACTTCTTGGGTGGCATGCGTTACTGGTCCGGAGGCTATCTCCGTGCCATCCACAGTAGTGATGACGTCTTTTACTGCCTTAGGGACAAGGGGTAGATTCATCCTTGACACCATTTCACGGTCCACATAGTTACCGATTGCTCCGCTGTCAATGTAAGCTTCAATTGCGTGCAAACGATCCGGACGTTCAGGACTAATGAGGACCATGGGTATCACGAAATGCGAGGTCACGGGAAAGATCTTAACGCTCGGCAAGAGGACCTCTACTCTTGTCAGGCGAGGTCGTTTCCCTGCTCAGAATTTGTGGTACAGGTATCCGCGGCTCCTACAGTCTTCTTAGCTGGTTTCACGGGACAGTCCCGAAGAAAGTGTCCTGAATTACCGTAATAGAGGCATAATTGCAGCTGCCTTCTTCTTTCCCGCTCTTTCTGGGTTAAAGGTCCTCTCATGCCCCCTATTTGCATGGGTTCCACAGTGTCAGCTCCCTTATTCGAGGTCTGTGGTTTGGAAAACACTCGGGTATCAAATCTGGAGCGATCTGCCTTCCTGTTCTGTAGTCTATGGTCTAGTTGGACAACTAAGTCAATATAGTCTGAACATTCTTGTGGAGGATTCACAACCTGCGCTAGCACATCCTTGAGCTCTCCACGCAGACCTCTGTAGAAAAGCGTTATTCTCTTGTCCTCGGGCCATTGTGTTTCCACTATGAGTCTATTGAAAGAGGCTATATAAGTCAAGAGGTCTTGGTTACCCTGTCGTAATGAGAGAAGTTCATTGTCCAAGGCCTGCCCTTGTGCATGTCTTGCGAACAGTTTCTCCATGCTGGCCTGGAAGGCTTGAAAATCGTGTAAAACCGGATCATCCTGGGTGACTAAAGGGATCGACCAATCTGCAGCGCTGCCACTGAGATAAGAAAGCACGAAAGCCACCTTGGCCTGGTCTGTTGGGAATGCAGCTGGTCGACATAAGAAGTGCAGGCGGCACTGGTTGATGAACACTGCAAATTTCTTTGGATCACCAGCAAAGCGTTCGGGCGGAGCCAAGGGCACATTACCGGGCAGATAGATTTGAACTGGATTTGAAGCTGAGGCAGAAGAATAACTTCCTCCTGGAACGGGCAAAGGTGTCTGTCCTGCCTGCGTTTGTAACAACTGCCTAGCAAGGTCCTCTGTTCGCTCCTTAGAAATTATCAGTTCTCTTCTTAGAGAGCTTGTTTCCTGGCGAGCTGCATGTACTTCTGCTCTTAATTCCCCAAGCAACTGGGCTAGTTGATCAGTATCTGAAGTTTCCATTGCGCCTGGGTAGGAGTTTAGTGGTCGGCTTCGCGTTCTGTAACGCTCACCTGATTCCCACGGAGGCGCGGGTCTTGGCAGGAAGGTGTCTGTAACACGAAACGTGATGTGCAGGATTCGGTTGGCTTCTGGGGTCGACCCTCTCCGCACTGTGTGTCGAACTCGAAGGGTGAGGTTTCTGCAGGTGAAATAATATGGGGATTAAAGGTCTGGGTTGTTGAATGTCCCTATCTCTCTCTCCTCCCAGCTTGTCTGTTGAACCCCCCTCCCAGGTCAACGTGCTCACCTTAGATAGGTGAATGCTGGGCTCTCCATCTGCGTCTAGTGCAGGGTGCCGTTGCCAGCTCCTTCACTGGTGAAACGTGGGCCTCTTGACTTCAGAGGATGGGTACCGTCGTTGACTGCACGACCGGTAAGTTTCTGGACACCTTTAGTCTTTATAGTCTTTTATGCGTGGCACTGAAGCGCCTGGAGTTGCGTAAGTATGGCCAGCGCTCTTACTGTCTCTTTCTTTGTCTTTGCAGGAGGCGATGCAGAATGAAGAAATCCGGAATTCGCCGCGTGCCGGTAAGTGTGACACTGCTGTTGTCTTTGCAGGTGAAGATGCGGCGTGAAGAATCCGGAATGCACTGCGTGCCAGTAAGTAGAATAATGCTGTTTATCTTTGCAGGTGCAGATGCAGCGTGAAGAATCTGGAGTGCACAGCGTGCCGGTAAGTATAATAATGCTGTTTATCTTTGCCGGCGAAGGTGCAGCGTGAGACACGGCCGCTGCCGATGGATCAGGTAAGCAAGCACTGCGTGTGAAAGTTCGTTCTGCTAACCTGTTGTTTCTGGTCTTTTGCAGGTGCTGATTTTGCTCGGGTACAGGAATAGTAAGTATAATTCTTGCAGGTTCAGGATCCAAAGAAGAAATGCTGGAACAGACTCGGTGAGCGTTCTGCTGCAGATGCAGAATAACGCGAAGCACGTTTAATCAATCGGGTGTGGTTTAAATAGCCTTGGAGTGATGAGGCATCTCCTTCCACGGCCCCGCCTAAAGAAAAGAGTTCCTGCTTCCAGAAGAGTTCCAGTGCTGTATCCAGGGAGTGGAGCTGCCCCACCCAGGTAAGAAAGTAGTCCCAGTTCACCGAGGACTTCTAAGAGTCTGGCAAGTAAGCAGCATGGTCTGCCGCAGGTAAGTCCACCCAAGCACCTTCACACCAATGATGAGCCCGGCGCTTCCAGTGCCGGGACCGATGCTTCTGATGAGCCTGGTGCCACCGGCGCCAGGACAAGGTCCAAAAGGTCACTGTGGGGACCGGCTGGTGCCTAGGATCAGGGTTAGGGGCCTGCTTCCAAGGACGTTGGGCTGATCCTGGCTCCTTGGAAGCAGTGATCATGACAGTCAGGATGTGATTACAGGGTTCTGCCTTCCCTACGTTTTCAGCACGGGACAAGGTGGGTTTCCTGAGCACAGTAGACACTCAAGCTTTCACAGCACGAGCCAATAGTTCAGTATCAGCTGTCAAGTTCTTTGATGGCTTAAACATCTCTTTCCAATAAAAAGACTCTTACCCTCCAGGGCCTGATAGTTTCAACAAACAAACACAAATGTTCTGTTTCACGATTGCTTTTGGGTGGTGGCTTCATCCCTGGGACTGCCTCTTCTGGGCGCAGACCCCTCACAGTCTTTCTGAACAAATCAAATAAACAGCTCCTTTTTCAAATACCTCTGGGTGATAATTTCTCACCCCTGGATCTCTCTCGGTCGGTCTCAGACCCCAAGTCCTCAACAAATCAAATGAGTTCCATTTCCAATTAACTTTGGGTGATACTTTTTTCACCCCTGTATCTCCCTCTGCCGGGCTCTGACCCCAAATGACAAGCTGGATAGGACATTCCTCTTTGCCTTAAAATGTCTCTTGGTTTCTCCTTCGGTCGGGTTCGGACACCAAATGACAAGCGGGACAGTGCACTTCTCCTTGTCTTTTAATAGCTCTCGGTTTCACAAATCTCAACTCTTCAGGGTTCACCACTGCTTGTCGTCCTCCCTCCTCTGGTCTCACTCTGGTCCCCTCCTGGCTTATCATCCTCCCTCTTTCGGGTTCACTACAGCCTCCTTTTCTACAACGGTTCAATGCAGATGTCCCTCTGTAGATTAACTCCTGTCAGCACACCGTTCTTGCACTTTTCATGGGGGATTCTCTTCCCTTTGTTTCCTATTCATCTGCCGGTCAAAGATTTTTGACTGCACTGAGGATTTGACCCCTTTTACACCTTTCGTCTTTTCCTAAGGCCTTATGGTTACTGAGGTTCATTTACAGGGTAATCACCTAGTGTTTCTGAAGTGAACAGCCACGTGGTGTTTCATGCTGCTCTGCTGGTTTTCCCTTTTGTTCATATCAATAGTTCTTTTCTCATTCAAAGTTCAATTAGCCTTTTGCTACCTTCGTTCAACACAGTTCGGTTTCAATATCGGTCTCCCCTTGACTCACTGATTGTGATGAACGACTTTGCTTTCTTGTCTGTAGAGTCAAGGCTGGTACCATGGGGTCATGCATCTCTCCCTAGCTTGGCTGTCAGCAGAAGAGACGCCCGGGTACCGTTGACATCTTGTGCAACACATGCGGGCTATTGTTCCTGGCCTTACGATTCATTCTCTTGAAGCTTTACAGGTCTCTATCGATAAGGCCAAGGTCCCATCTCCCACTAGTCTCCTCTCGACTCTCGCTGTCTTTCGTCTTCTCTTGAACTGCTGGACGGAACTGGCTCTCACGTCATGCTGTCTGCCTTGGTCGTACTGTGCTGTTGCGCCCCACCCTTTATCCCTCTGGGGAATGGAAAGGGCAATCAGGTGTGTGTGATTATGGTCAATTGCCTGACTTTGCCTGACCCTTGTATTGGGATATGTCAGGTAAACAGCTCTGGTGTTAGTCCGTCGTCTTTCGTGCTGTGCAAAAGTGTTGATGCCAGAAAAGCGGGAAGGAGGGTTTAGAGGTTGAATGACCTGTATAGTAATATAGGGAAAAGAGTTTGACAGAAGGGGAATACTGTGTTTCACCTGTTGGTATTCCCATTCCACTCCCCGATGACCCCCCATCCAGTGATCCTCCAGCTCTAGTTCAGCCCCAGGAACTGGATCCAATAGCAATGACCATGTCCTGGCCACCTGGATGACAGATCCCAGGGACTAGATTGAGAGACACCTTCAGGTTTCCCAAAGTAGCAACAACATTTGCTTCTTTCCAGCTGTCATTCCTTCATATTCCATTGCCCCCAGATAGTTTCCCCAATATTGCTTCCATTCACTCCAGGGTAGGCACTCCGGGGTTAGACAAAAACCTCTGAGGAGGATGCACCACGATAGACATCTAGCCTATCGTTCTCTTTATCTGTCGCTCTTATAATCACCAGTGCCACAGGCTTGAACTTCTATATGAATTGCTGCACTGCAAATTGTTAAACTACTGCAACGAACAAGATGCACACTCCACTGATCTAATTCCGAAGTGAAAACACTGCGTTGAAGAAGATGCGCACCTCTCCCAACCACTCAGACCTATGCCGTAACTTTGTTTACACTGGTCACTGTTAGCAAAAAAGATTGCTGCCATGTCCAAGGGTTATTTTTTCTAATACCCTGGCCGTTCAGTCCACGCAGCTCCTACTTCAATCTCAAGCAGGGAGCACAAGCGCAAATCCACCTTCCCTCAAACCAGTACCTTGCTGTGTGGTTGAACCGGCACCAAACTCTTTTTTGCCAGAACGAGGTACAACCACTGCTGCACCCAAGGCCACTTTACCACCCCAATCGACTTTGCTCCAGTCGTCAGATCTCCGCTTTCAGGTCTGCTTCATCTACAAGTCACTCATCAGCAAAATTAGATGACTGGGATGAAGACCAAATGCAGATAAGTGTAGGGAAGCCCCTCAACACTCAAACTAGAAAAAATGCAACCTGCTAGGGAAAAAGCCCAGCACACCTCTTGCAAGGAGAACACAATTTGCTTCCATAAAAATAAAGATGCACCAGCAGAGAGCTCTGCTGCCACGGAACATTCTGGCAAAATCAGCATAAGCATCACATTAAAAAGGCACACAGCATCATCAGTGACGTAAGTTACATAATTTACAAATTCAAATGGCTAGTTGGTGAGTCCCCATACTTAGGCTACCTTCGCCATAAGAAATGGCAGGCTTTTGGTCCCAGCTGCTTCTGTCCATCTTCTCCCATGTGGGCTTCTTGTCGCACATCATCAGGCATATAGCTATGTTAATTGCTCATTATATGAAGAAAAACCATGCATTCTCTATCTCTAACCTAATGTGCACCTGATACTGCAGACAAGAGCTAAGAGGATACTTCAAGGTCACTGTAAACCACAAACCCTAGCTCGACTCCAGATGCATCAGCGCCCTTCCAAAGCCCCCCACCATCATTTTAGGTGTGTTATTTTACCCCTCCCAGGACCTTGCAGCACAAATCACATGACCTAATGGTGTGGGCAGCCTGTCCCTGTTTTTGGATCTTTTTGGATCGATCAGGAGTCTAACAGCTTTATTGTCGGTGGTCTGGGACTGGCTGGTACCTTGGAATGCTGGGGTCTTGGGATGGGGCATTTGGGCACTATTACTTATAGCTGGGAAGGTCAGAGGGCGGTGCCCTCCTTCTCATGGGATCGCTCTTTGCAGGCAGCTCTCAACTCCCTTGTGGACTTTCAGGGTGCATTCCTCATGGGTTACGAATGCTGGCAACATGAGACAATGGGCCTCTTTACGACCCAGGCAGTAAGGGGTTAATGGTGCCATAAAAGGTGGCGGCGCCGTTAACCCCTTGCTGCCTTATTATGAGATCCCTTGCGGGTCCCTACCTTAACGGCTGGTTTTACCAGCGGTTAAGGATTGGACCCGCAAAGGGACCATGGAGGTAATTACGGTACTGCAATTTGTGGTACCGTAACTACCGCCTTCCCCATTTCGTTTGAGCCCTATGGGGGCAAAAATGGGAATGGGGAAGGGCCAATGGTGAATGGGGAATTACCGCCCCGCCAACCTTGGAATGGGGCGGTAATTCCGCCATTCACCAGGGCGGAATCGGTAAAATACCGGCGGCAACCATGGCACTACTCGCGCTATGGTTACCGCACAGGTCGTAATGAGGCCCAATGAAAGGTCTATGAATCTCTCCAGCTCTGGCCTTTCTCACCGGTGCCCATGATGCAACCTATTCCTGCATGCATACGCTTGTTTCCATGTTTGTGGCCTGGGCCTGCAGTCCTGGCTGCAGTGCAGAGTTAGGCCTTGATTTCAATATGGCTGCTATTATCTAAGATGGCGTTTTATTCACAGTGCACTCTAAGCCCAAAGCATGTAGTAACCTCCCCACACTGCGTCCCTATTAATTATAATTATAATTGGTTATTTATAAAGCGCTTAATACCCAGAGGTTTCTAAGCGCGGACAAGGGGATCAAACCTGCGTTGCTCCGCATCAGTCTTGCTTCCAAGGTGAGCGCATTGCCCCAGAGCTATCTTCCCGAGACATTGAAACCCCCCCACCCTCCGGCCTGTACCCTCCTGAAGCCCCTACAACATACTGCTATGCCCGAATCGACTGCTCGACACTGAGACCCAATCTGAATCACTGGTGAGTCACACACCTATTCTGGTCAGGGTTTACAACCATGTCTTGGCCCAGCTAGCCCTTGAGCAGCCACCTCATCGACCTGCACATCGATGTCCCCAAAGTCACCACTTCGACAATCGTTGCCCACCAACTAGAACCGCTGGAGCTTAACTCATAGACACCTCTTAATAGCTAAAGCCCGACTCGGCCTGGCTCAACTGTGAAGCAATCATGGGACCGCTCTGACCTGCGTCATTCAGAGCACCCTTTCCACTGCACAGAGCGACCACATTCGCCCCTACCCGGCGCCCACCAAGAATTGAATCCAGGTACGGTTGACCCTGAACTGCCCCCTCGGTCCACTTGGGCTCTAGAGAGAGTCTGGTTAGGTCACAATTGCACCTGTTTTCAAAATCAACATATCCTTTTTGTGGCAAGAAATTCTCCTACCACCTCGGCAACCACGCTCAGAGTGTTAGTTTCTTTTTAAATCTACACTGATCTTCCTTCGAGTGGGATTTTGTACAGTATTTTGTATTTGTTCTATTACAATTTATTTTTTATTAAAGTATATTTATTTTCCTAGACCCTTTATTGGACATTACCTTTATTTTGGACTGTGATCTTGTGTTTGGGTCACTTCTGGTTCATCTTCACACACCTCTTAAGAGCACAGCCTTCCCTCGGCCCACGTTACCCAAAAAGTTGAAGGAGATACATCTCTAAACTGTCCCTTTTTACCTTTCTGATAGATGCCAGTTTGAATTGTTTGGCTCTGCTAAGCAGAGACTCTGGAATGGATGAAGAAACTGCATTTTCTGACATAATTAATGATTTAGCAGTTTTCAAATCTAGATTGAAATGTATAGTTTAATCTTGGCAGTGTTTCAGGCATATCGACCAAGGGCAGTAGAAAGCATATACTCACTGGGTGCTTCTCATTTCATTCTTTCTATGATTACTTGAATTTGCCTGCTGCCTGGGCATGAACTGAAATGCTAAGTGAATTTTGATGTTTGTTATATGCCTTTTTGTTTTCTATGCTGCGTCATGTAATGTTTTCCAGGGGCATGTACTTTGAACACACTCATACAGAAAACTAATAGTCATATTAAACTGTTAGGCTATCATATTATTAAAGAAATACTTGGTTAAAAATAAAGTGCTTTATTTTCTTTCAAAATTAATATATTATTAGAAAAACAAAGTGAAAATGTTTCAATATAGCACCCTTTTGAGGAAACAGGTCACAGAGATGTGTAATGCTTATATGTTATTAGAAACTAGATCATCCGTTTGAAGCCTAGATAATGAAGTTTATGTTGAATTTGAGTCAGAGTATGTAATCCCTTCATTTTTCAGATTGGGAGGGTGCATGGGATTTGGGGGATGTGGTGGCATGGGGTTCTTCGGGGGTGGGAGGAGGGCATGGGTTTCAGGGAGGCCCATGCTGTCCATGCCCCAGGCCCCAGAAAATGTTAAGATAGCCCTGATCTCCCTCGTCACAGCAGTGATACCTAGAGAACCAAGCGTCAATAATTCATCTGGAGTGATTGCCCTCGTCACAGTGGTGACACGAGAAACCATAAAAATCAAGAGTGCCTCTGGAGTGAACTCCCTCATTCATTTGGAAACCCAACCTGTAAAAGATACCAAAAGGAACAAGAACTGTCAGGGAGTAATCTCCCCAATTGTCCAGATATACAAAGTCCCTACAAAGTACCAGCCATAAGAAGAAGAGTTAATAAAGTCTTAACTCTGTTGTTCGCAAATCCTTTAGACATAGTAAACAGACTTCTAAAGACTTGTATTAAGTAGTATGAAGATACAGTTTTCAAACCTCTTCAAGATAGACCAGTAGAAGGGTATTTGGTCAATCAGACCCTGATTCAAGAGACTGCTGTTGAGTCAGCCTAAGACTGGATTGTTTCACCATGAGAATTGAGCCATTCTCCTGGTGAATTGGATAATAAGTTAATTGAACCCTTTTCTACTTGGTTTATTTTTTAGTGGTAGAGATAGAGTAGTTGGTTTGGACAGAGGATGGTATATTTGTTTTTGACTTACATCCTTATGAGCACCTGAGTTATTCTAAGATGAGAAAGAGGGAGAGAAGAGGTTTTTCTTAAATAAAAATCTATAGCCAAAATGATACCACCCTGTCACCCTCCTTACTCTGTCATGCCACATATGGTGTCAGTAGTGGGATCGCTGTCCATCTGAAACAAAGTGGACCCTATGACCAGTTACCTCCAACAGGAACCCTGGGGATAAAACCGAGCTTAACAAGGTCTTCAATCGCATCTCCCCCAAGGACTCCATTGCCCAGTGATTCAGATAATGGGGAAAGCCTGGAGGAATCCCTTAAAGACCGATTAGAAACAATCAGGAGGAATCCCAAAGAGACTTTACTGGAACACTTGGTGAATCACCAAATACAGGAAGATCAAAGGTTTCATGCGGGGCTGGAAAGAATAGTATCCATTCAACATCACCCAATTCTCCCCCATAGCATCCTCCAGCCTTATCAGGAGAGGGAAGACCTGGAAAAAACTATTAAGAATTTTGAAAAGCTTGCCCAACAGTTTGGATGGAGTGAAGAAATAAAGACCTGTTATCTCGCCCCTTACTAAGAGGTGAATTACAAGCCTCCTATCAAACCCTAAATCCATTGGGTACCACTTCCTTTGATGAGAACAAGCAAGGGTTGTTAAAAATAGTAGGACAAACTGAGAACTTGTATCGCCCGAAGTTCTGGGAAATCTGCTTGGGCTTTACTGAAACCCCATTAGAACAGAATACAGACAGAATACATTATCCCAATGGTTGTGACAGAAAACTTTGCCAGAGACAATGGTGGTCCTGACTCTCGAACAGTTGACTAATAGTCTTCCCTGATGTTTACAAATAGTGGTTCTACAGCTAAGTAATCCAATGCTTAACACTGATATAGAAACTCACAGGCTCATGCTAAACAGATAACAGCCCTACATAGAGGGGAGTAGGGCTGGAGAGAAATAAAAACGAGCCCCAGGAACATTTTACCAGAAGAAACAGTTAAGGTTAATAAACCAGGGTTTAGGGAAGAGAGGCAAAGTGAAGAAAGGAAACATCCCTATTTTAGAGCAAATATAGTGATAAAACCCAAAGAGGTATGGTTCACTCACATTCCTATCATATCTTATTTTGTATGCAGGGAAAAAGGACACCTAGCAAGACACTGCCATCAAAATCAGTGGGAGGAACCTATGGAAATAGTGTGGATGGCAGCCGATACATGGGAAGAACCAGACTACCAAGGAGAAGAAGAAATAGAAACCACAAACAGTTATTTTTGTGTTCTAGCCCCCTTTAAACTCATGAACAAATAGAGATTGATGTGGTTCGAGCTTCGGTATTAGTAGACTCGGGAAGTAAACAGACGGCTAGAAGATTTAACCTTTTACACCCCTGAGGACTTACAAATGGGGAAGCCAGTAAGAATCATGTGTGTGCATGGGGATTAAGAGATATACCCTAGAGCCCCAGTTATCATTAATAATCAGGGTGTAAAAATAGTAATGAATTCTACTGTGGTGCCTGGACCTTGGGAGGAAGGTATAATTGCCACCGATTTCTCTTACTTTCATGATTTAATTGGTAAGCGCAACAAAACTCCATTTAAATATTCTCCCTTAAACAGCTGGGAAGAAGAGGGGTTCACTGTGGACACACCTGTTTGAGAGAGGGAAAAAATCCCAGGAAATGTTCATAATTAAAATCAAGTTGATGAAGTCCCAGCATTAACCTTAGATGGGAAAGCCAAAACCGTTATGGGAAGGTATGTGACAATTCACAGGTTCTCATCACTTCTCCCAGGAAGGGAGCTCTTCCCTTTGAGGCTAGGGAGGTGAGGCAACTATCCAATAGTCCTCCTATGAGTGGTAAAAGCAGAAGGCCCTCATCGGAAGAGACTCCCCTCATGGGGATAAGGACACCCGTCCTGTGAAAGACCTCCATTAACCCTTTTCCCAGAAGCCATGGCCCCATTGACTCCTTCTCCCTCCCACAATTAAACTACTACTGTGTGTTATTGTGAAATCTCTACTATCACATCTGTAAGACCAAATAAGATTGAGACGAAGAAGAACCAAAGATATATACAGAACAACAGTAAAAGGAATTACCAAATAACTGTGACAAGGTGGCCACCAGGAGGCATGAAGATAACTTCAAGGGCATTGACACCAAACACAGACGTTACACTGGGGCGTGCCCAGCAATCTAAAGTAAAAACCAAAGAAGGACTTGTTGTGTTCAGGTGCAGGAAGAGCAACAAGGGAAGCTAGCGTCTGTTCTGCAGAGTCCAAAGCATCGAGAGATAGTTGGTCTCTGAAGAAGAAGCCGAAAGGAACTACGTGAGCCACAGTAAACCCGACTCACTGCAGAAGCAGGAAGAATCCAGCGTTGGCGTGGACTCTCCGAGGTAGACCGTGGGGTCCATAAAACACATTGAGACCACTGCAGCAAAGGCGCAGTGGAACCACACTGACCAAAAACCCCAGGAAGAACCAGTAGCACTCGCCAGTGAAAATACAGGTAATGGGAGTCTCAAAATTTAGGTTTCAGTTATAATTATAACAGTTCCCCTCCTTTTCCCCCCTTCTGATTGCGATGGATCATTCACCTGTTGTTACATCAAGAGGCGGACGCATTAGGTTTCATTTTGCCTCCCCTTCAGTCTGGGATTACTATGCACGCTAGAACCTTGGGCACACCATCGGGGCAACACCTCAGGGGTTCCTCAAGACCCTCACTCAGACCGTCCATATTTTTAAAAAAAAGAGTAGCCACTGTCCTTCAATGTTCGACCTGGATTCGTTCATGAGATAAGTCAGCAACTTTATGTCGTAGATTGCTCTAACATTAGTAACGCAATCTTTCCCCCAGGTATTCGTGGAGTTTTCCATCTCTGGGCCAGGCAGCACCTAGCCGCTACCAACATGACCTGAAACATATGATTGTGTGTCTCACCATGGTCTCACTCCACCTCAACCCCAAAAAGTAGAAGCCACAGAGACAAAGTCCTCCCTATCCCGTCCACCCGCTTTATCCAGGACAGTGCCTCCTCCCAGTACATCTGGGCCATCGGACATTTCCACCACATATGCTCATAGTCTCCCTTTTCAACATGACACTTCCAGCAGTGTGGATCGTACCCCTCCCTTATCCGGGCTATCCTCTCGGGGGGATAATTCCATTTGTGCAGCAATTTCAGGGCCTGATGGCGGTACTGGAGTGAGGCAGTCGAGCGGTTAGCCTGTCTGCACATGATGGTCCAACTTTTGTCATCAATATCATCCCCTAGATCCTCCCCCATCTCATCTGGCCGGTCGAAGGATCCCTTGGGCCGCCAGGAGGAATAGCTTGTAAAGTCTAGCTTTTACACCCTTGGAGCCCCTATGTGTCCTAAGCCTTTTAATTTCCCCCTCCACCTCTTCTTCCGATATCTCACCCTGCAGTGCCTCTCGTTCTGAATCTTTGAGTTTGGGAAGGGGATGGGCCTTCAGGTGATTGTGGATATCTTCTATCGACTCGCCCTCTTGCTTGGTATAGAGTTCCATATGAAAGTCCGCAAAGCGTTCCGCTACACTCTCTCCCTCCTTACAGAGCCTCCCTTCTTCATCCCGAATCTCTCCCATCCGCCTCTCCACCCTACTGCCTCTAGTTCTATGAGCCAACACGGTCCCCACTTTATCCCCCATTTGTCATAACTTTGTTGCTTGTATCTAATTTTTTTAAGTACTTTCTCAATAAGGAATGTGTGCAGAGCTTGCCTCTTCTCCTGCATGTCCCCAAGGAGAGCCTCTCGATTCTCATCTTTGCGGGTGAGCCCTGCCCTCAGAGCCCACCCCAAGTGGGATCCAGGCATCCCTCGGCCTGTTCCCCTGAGCGTGCCAGATGGCCACTGACCAGGTCATCCGTGACTCTTTGGATGTCCTCCTCGGCGACAAGGTGATGCCTCTCCCTTTGCCACTCAAAAGCCAGGTAAAATGGGTGTTCCCAGAGATATCTGACCCCATTCGCTTGTAGCCATTTGTTAAGGGCACCACATATTTTCCTCATCAATAGCGTGAGGAACGAGAGATCCTGAAAAATGGCCACTCTGGAGTCACCATATTGTATATCTCAGAGATTATTTGCCTTCTCCAGGATCCTGGCTTTAGCTCTGTAATAGTGTAGCTGGGCCAGCACAGAGCGAGGGATCCTCCCACCTCCCCCCACCCGGTGGACTCTGTCTATCACGACCCCTTCTCCAGTGTCTGCTCCCAGGATGATCCTGATTATGTCCTGTACCTTGCCCTACCGGCCTGACGGAGTCTCGCCCTCTGCTTCCACCAGGCCGAAGAAGCGCAGATTGGTCCTCCTTTTGCGATTTTCCATGTCATCCACTTTGAGTCGGAGCTCCTCCTTGCAGCGCTGTATCTCCACAAATCTCGCTTTCATCTGTGTCTCCAGGAGGTCAGTGGCCACTTGATTATTCTCTAATCCGTCAATCCGGTCCTCCAGTGCAGACACTTTACTCGTAAGGTCAGCCAGTTTCACCCCCACATCTGTTCTCATCCCTTGTATCTCATCTGGGATCATCTGGATATTATTTTTCATGGTGCCTGTTGGGTGTTCTGACCCACGTTTGGACTATTATGCTACAACATTTGGTGCTGTGGGCTTAGGAAATCCAAGATGGCCGAAAAAGCCCACATGTGCGCCAGAATCTATGAAAACCACGCAGTTTGTGCGCACACCAAAATGGTCGCCTGACTTGCCACCCCCCGGTGCGGGTGTGCTGGGTCAGAAGAGCCATGAGTGAAATGGGGTGCCAAAGAGAAAAACAGCAGTGCCTGTTCGCTAGAAAGCACTTTAAAAATCACCCTTTGTTTCTCTGAAGGCAAGCTCAGAATGCCCATTTCAAACATTGCAGAATATCCAACAATCTCACTGAACACCAGCAGACATTTGACAGAATAAAGTCTTGTGGGCATACAAAATCTGGAAAGAGGATGAGCCTAAAATAATGTTCATAGCAAAACTGGCTGAGCTGTGGATTTCAGCAGTTTAAGTAAATTTGGAGTGAAAGACACTAAAAATCTAAATGTTTAAAAGAAATGAGTGACCTACTTTTGAGTGTCACATAGGTTTCAATTGTATAAATGTCATAGTTTTAAACCTTGAATCAGCATTCTAGCTGCATGTGTAAAAATTGTTAGTTTATTTGAATGCAGAAAACTGGGTAACTAGAAGTGACATTTGTTGGGGCCTGGCTTAAGGAACTGAATTCTGCCTGACATCTACCCCCACAGGAGTTAAAACCTGCTCAGCCACTCTTCCCCTTGCCAAAAGGAGTTGTCACCTCTCTGATTAGATTAGGGGTGGAGCAGCTACAGGGAGTTGAACAAAGGCCTGTCCTGGGCCCAGGCAGAAGGTTTATTAGGGTAGTCGTAAATGGCTTCCTTTTGAACAATGGGCCTTCCAGGGCCTAGGCAGATGGTTTATTAGGGGGACCATAAAATAGCTTTGAAGTGGGAAAATGGAAGACAAGACTCCCACCAATCCCCTCACGCCTCTGGCCTAGAGGATCACGGCCCAGGCACCCACCACGAGAGGAGTTTGCCCATCTACCAGACGATCAAATACCCTGGTACAAGAACATACGGATGTGCCCACCAGCCTGTCCTGCCCATGCCAACACCTGTGGCATTGATGAACTCGACTGAACTATGCAGCAGTAAATGAACACATCGTTAGAGATGCCATGACGACTTAGCCACAGGTTAGCATACCTATGCGAACATGCACACTGGACACTCCCACACCAATCCACACGAAGAACATATTCAGTGCTACGACATAGATGACGGACACACTCACTGACGCGCACCTTTATTATTTTTCACATAGGCTTTTCAAAATGCTGAAGCGCAAGAAGCATAATGAACTCATCTATAACGCTTGCTTGCGCTTCTCCTAAACCCATACATTGCAATGAGAAATATAACAAAGACACGACACTGGGGATAAAACAATATGGTACCATAACCTAAAGCGCGGGGTATCAAACATCTCCACCTATGCACCAGGCCCAAGTAGGCCGTAAGCAACAGTTTCCATGAACATTGAATAAGCAAGAGTACAGTTGCTGACCCTGCAGAATGAGCCCGGCGATGACTGACAGTCAAGGGCGCAATGTTGCAATCTCGTATGCCGTGAGCCGACGCCAAGGTCACACCTGCAATTAAAACCAGGCGCATGGTGGAAAAATACAATATTCATTGTGCAGAATTCTGCCTCAACCACGGTCCCACCCCACGTGATCAAGCCAAATCTGACAGGGTGCCAGGCCCAGGAGAAGGGAGGCACCGAAACCCCCGTTTCAAGACACCGGCAGATACAATGAAATGATCCAATGGACATCTGCAGCGGTGGGAGTAGTCGGCCTTCAGGCATACCAATAAATCTTCACGTTGTCTGCACATAATTATAGTGAAACATTGTTGTAAATGACAGGTGCACCGCGAGCTGGGAACAACGATGGTCCCAGACTGGGGGGCTCGTGCGTGGACCAATCAGAACATGAGGTTCTTATCACTGACGCCATTAGCATTGACCAATCCCCAGGGATCCTCATGTAACAATTTTCGTGTATCAATTTGAAGGGACAACCCAATAGTACCACCTGACTAACCATTAGCCACTAACAATGCTCTCTATATGTATGCTATACTAACCCTACCACTCGAGGAGCCAATCCAAAGTAGCGATAGGTTTTTTGCTAATTTTCCCAGGCGACGCAAGTAGCGCGTCATACTGAGGTAAAAAGGGCCTGCGAGCCCCACGAATTTGAAGTGTGTGTCAGGACGGACGCGTACGCTCCTTGACCCATCCCTGCCGTTTTGTCTAATAAACAGCAGAATCACCTTGCTTCTTGCGTGTGTCTCATACTCAATTTTTGGGATATACGGGAGGAGTTGGGGCCTCCCTGCCCGGAGGTCCGCGGACGGACCAGCCGACCCCGGCAGAATTTGCCCCCGACAAGTTGGAGGCACTGCTGAGATCTGTTTGAGGTCTGCTTTTATTTTACTTTTTCCGAGTACTCCTGTTGCGAGGAGGCCCGGCGGCGTGGCCCCCTCTGCCGCTGCCCCCTTTTGAGGACTACAGGACCATCGCGGAACTGCGAGAAGACCGGACAGCGCAATCCGAATATTGGCCTTCGGGAGCCGGTTGAGAAGTATCCCGCCCGCGGTTGGCGAGTGTCCGGATGTGGTCCAGACGAGGGGAGGTGGCGAGCCGCTTGGAGGGGTGCACGCAGTCGGGCGGCCCCGCATCGAGAGAACTTGGTGAGTATACCACACACAACAAGCAATGTGAAATTGTGAGGGAGGGGGGAGGAATTGAATACGGGAGGTGGGAGGTGTTGCACAGGTGCGCGGCGAAGGTTTTGATAACTCAGTGTTGACGGTACAACGAATGGTAGCTGGACACATGCGAGAGCAGTCCACTACATTACGGAAGAAAAGGGGCAGAGCACGAAAACATCACGTGCGGCTGCTCGTAGACACTGATTGGCCTAGGTCGCGACCGCGTGTAAGGGTGTGTGTGGGTGCGGTTTCCTACGATTTGGTGATTATTGATCAATGAGTAGATGAGGATCCCTATTGGTCGAGCAGGAAACTCGATAGATAGATGACGTTTCCCTGTAGGTGGTAGCTAGCTGGTTGCCTAATACGGAAGATAGTTGGCTGGTTAAGCCCTCCTGTCGAGGGGCGTATCACACGCGAGGCGACGCAGTGTGCGCAGTCCGATTATATTGTTGATTACCTTGTTCCAGACGTGACAGGAAGACAGCTGTGGGGTTAACGGGGGTAGATTGAAAGCATATTTTCAACTTTTAAAAACATATGAGGAACTTATCGGTAGTTTGAAGAGATCGGTGACGTCACCAGTAGGGTTTTTTTTTTTTTTTTTTATATATATAGGTATATTTTATGAGAGTGGTGGAGAAGAGAATTATGGTGTGGAAACGGAGATAAAATGGTAACGAGTTGATCGAGGGGAAGGTGAAAAAGGGGGCGTGGCTACGCACGGAGAACGCCGGCACAGCAAGCGAAGAAAGGGGAGGAGGAGTAAGGGAAAGCGGGACGGCTGTATAAGAACGTCACAAAAGGGCACAGAGCCGCAGGGGGCTACGTGCGCTTCGGCCGCAGGGGGCCGTAAAGGTGTTCGGTAAAGAAAAAAAAAAAAGGAAAAGAATATACAAATGCCAACGTTATATTTTACTAATTTTTCTTAACCGACTATCGCAAGTCCCCAAACTTACGGGGCCAGGTAAAGATCTAAGGTTGTACAGTATAAAGTGTTAGTAAGACAACCACTACCAAATAAGGGAAGGACAACAAGTAAAGCGCTACTATGTTATGCGGGGCAGGATCGGGAGGGTGGGGGAACACTCTCACTACCCCGCTACAGCACATATGTAAAACACTGGTACCCCATAGAGAGAAACTGATCAAATATAGCATAGAATGGACACAGGGGATGGACAACAAAATGACGACACCATGGCCGCCTAATGGCAGTTTCGACCCATATACCCAACATTCACTATTAAACCATCTGCGTAATACATACAAGGGGAAGAAGTTAATGCACCATATGGAGGTGTTTAACTTATGGAGGATGTTCCAAGGGTCCCGACCAGGACCGAACAGAATGTTTATTATGGGGGAACCTACGGAAGAAGAGAAGATTAAGGATGGAAGAGAGAATGGGGAAAAAGAGGGTGAAAGCACATGGAACACGGGGAATGGAGAAGAGGGAGGAGAAAAGAGTAACAACATGAACGAAAAGGAAGTAAAAAGGGAACAGAGTAACGATATACCCCTAGCAAAGGTAGTGAAAAAGGAGGGAGGGGGGTTATATCCTCTAACAGAACTTCGAGATATGGTCCAACTTAAGGCGGCTGAGGGGTACTGGAACCCGGCATACAGCCCGCCACCATATACAGTAACAGCTAGCCACACCGGAAGGGAGCAGAGTAGCACGGCGGGACCAGCCCGCACAAAAATTCCCGCAGGGGAAGGGGACATTGGCGAAGAACAAATCGCAGGGATAGGACAGGATGAGTGGGTAGCTGCGAATGTAGTATTAAAATTACGAGGTTCATTAACAGAAGAAGAAGAGAAGGTAGTAATAAAAATGGATGAGGAATGGAAAGGGGAAGAGGGGAAAAGGAAGGAGGAGTTGTTAAGAAAGAAGGAGGAGGTTTTGGAAGAACGATTAGCAGAATTAAGGGATGAGCAGAACACACTGATCAGGCAGCTTGAGAGAAGGGAAAGGGAGAGAGCACGGGAAAAGAAAGAGAGCAAGAATGAATTGGACAAAATGAGGGAACGAGCTGAGGAGAAAAGGAGAGAAGCAGACAGGGTGAAGGCAGTTGCAGAAAGGGAATCGAGGGCAGCGCTGCGTGAGAAGAAGAGGGAGGAAGAAGAGAGAGAAAAGGAAATAGAAATATGTAGAAGGAGACTATTATTAGAAAACAAAAGGAAACATGAAGAAGGGAGAATGATAGAGGGTATACTAGAGAAGGAGAGAGCGAGATGGGAAAGGGAGAAAGAAGAAGAAAGGTTAATGAATAGAATGAGTATTGAAGTAATGGAGGAATTGAAAATGAAAAGAGAAGACATTGGTAGAGAAAGAGCGGAGGAAAATGAGGAGAAAAGAGAAGAAAGGAGAGGGGGGATTGAAGGAAGGAGATATGTATACGGCGACACAGGAGTAACAGCAACTCCAACACAAAGGGGGGCAATTGGAAAGGATGACAGGGGAGGAACGGACCTAATAGACTTGGAATCAGTAACGATTATGGGAAAAAAGATAGACTGGGGGATAGAATTAATGGAGGACTTTTGCAGTGAAGAAGGAGAAGGAATAGAGAAGGAAGGGAGAGAGAGTGACAGGGAAAGCCTAGATAAATTATACATCACCCGGACAAATAGAGGATCACCATGGATCTGCAGGAGAAAGGAAGAACTAGAGGGAAGTGAGGTGGAAGAGCAAGGAATAGCGGAAAGGCACACACGCACAGCCACACCGTCACCATCCCTCACCACATGCTCCAATACCTTGCACCCAGTACGTGCAACATGCCCATCTAAACTCGCGCTCTTCCCACACGAACAGACATCCTACACAGGTAGGCTTAGCGACCTCCCTGGACGCAGGCAGGGAGAACGAATGCACACGCCCACAGTATATGATAAAAGAAAGGGAAGAGATGGAGGAGAAACAGTCACGGGCAGAAAAAATATGGACCCCATTGACGTTGTGGAAGATAGGTTGGATGAGGAGGCGTGTACGGATTCCATTGTGTGGGACCCAAAGGGCCTACCGGGACACAACCTAATGCCACTTCTGGAGAGGGGAGGGGTTAGACCACAATATGTCCCCTGGAAGCACGCAGACAAGGAAAATATAAAGTGCAGGCTCCCATCATTAAGCGGAGGTGCTGGGAAGTGGATATATGAAATGGAAAAACACACTGCAGGGCAGAAATTGGCAGTGGGGGATGTAAAGGGCCTTTTAATATCAATACTAGGGGATGCAGCAGATGACATTTGGAAGAGAGCAGGCTTCCCCGGGGTCACAATAACAAACACCTCGCACAATGGGGCACCATTCGCAAACTGCAGATATGCATTATGGCAGGCACTGAGGGTACAGTACCCGGACACGTCAGACATAGGAGCAATTACCTCACGCAAGATGCATGAGAATGAAGATCCTGTTGATTATATCCAGGAAATTCAAGAGAAGTGGTGCATGGAAACTAGAGAACAATGGGACAAGACACCAGCAATATTCTATCATATACTAGTACAAGGGCTCCCAGAAGCAGTTCAGAAACAATTGAAGAAAGTGGTGGGAATGGAAGCAAAAGCCTGGCCAGAGATACAGCTGACAATAGTACATCATTGTAGGACATGGCAAGAGAAAATGAAACAGAAGGAAGAGGACAGAAAAACGGAAGAGGCTAAATTAGTACAGAAAAAACTTACTAAATACACGATGGAAGGTGCACTAATAACTACACCTGCAACATTGACTCAAAGCCCCACGCAAGTAGTAGCTGCGCAAGATCCCTCACAAATACAACCATCACAGACTGTAACACAGCAGCTTCCACCATTTCAAGCATACACGGCCAACATGGGAGGAGGGTACTCAACGCCAGGTGCGGGGTATTATAAATATAATCGGGGAAGGGGAGGAATGATGAGGGGGAGAGGGTACGGATATAACTCTCAACAGCAGGGGGGAGGACTTAGAAATTTCTACCCCACGGGACAACCAGCATACCAGGACAACCCAGGAAGCTTCCCATGGCAGAACAGGGAACCACCGGTGTGTTGGATTTGTGGATTGGTAGGGCACATGTCACGCACATGTAGAGTAAGACCAGGCACACCGTCATGGAATGAACAGGGACAACAAGGGCCCGCACAGGACCAGCAGAACACTTGGCAACAACAGAACTTGCAACAAGGAAATGGGCAGCAAGAACTAGTAACACAACAACACCAAGTACAGAAAGTACAGCAACCTGCCCCAACCCAAGACCATAACATAACCTCAACCAATACACAACTACAACAAACACAACTGGGAAGGGTGACGGTCCTGGGACACAACCCTTACACAGGAAGTGGTCAATCATTGTACCCGCAATAGGACAGCCCACAGACGACCTTGGTGTGTCCCATCCTGTCAGTAACACCTAATAGTGCGGAGGAACCACGCATAGAGGTAACGATTGGTGACAAAAAATTATCATTTCTTGTTGACACCGGGGCGACCCGGTCCTGCATAAAGGAAGGTAAATTTAAAATGTCAGGTGAAGCCATGAACACCCAAGGATTCTCTGGGGCTAGGGGGTTGGTTCCCTTTACTGATAACGTTCCCTTATCAATAGGAGATTATGACATGTCAGTGCCACTTTTGTATCATAGGGCCTCACCAGTGAACATACTGGGGAGAGACATAATGAGTAGGCTAAATATGACCATCTCCTTTACGGAGGACGGCATAGTTTGCTCCACTCCAGGAATTAACATGCTCACTGCACGACAAATTATGCAAGCATACTGCGGACAGACTGTGATTAGAGCTGAGCCAGTAGATGGTGAACTGTTCCAGTACGGGACAGACACGGCATTTGCATGGATGCCTGGAATAGAAGGAAAGATCTGGAGAAGGCCAGCAGCCTATCTCTTTAGACCAGAAACACCAGCCAATGAACCAGAAGGAAAGGTGATTTCAGTGGACATAGAGAGCATTATAGCCACTGCTGATTACATTGCAGTACATGCCCAAGACAGAGAAGGAAGAGCATGGAGGGCAGTGATAGCACTAGCAGAGGGATGTAGACTCACCCAGGTGTCTGACAAGGAGCTCTTCTCCGAAGGAAAGGAAGAAGGTGAAATGGTGTTTATGATGAGTGTAGAAATATGGCTAAGAGTGTCATACAAACAAGTGGCACAGAAAATAGCAATGGCACTCGAAGCACCCACACCAACCCCAGTTCCCTTCTTTGAGGAGGATATGGCAAAGGTACCAACGTCATTATGGACTACTAGTCCCTATGACGTGGGGTGCATAAAAAGCATAGGGGGAGTAAGAATAAAGTTGAAAAAAGGTGCAATACTCCCCAGAGTGAAGCAGTACCCACTATCAAAAGAGGCAGATGAGGGCATATATGAAACAATAACGGCCCTTATAAATAATGGCATACTGGTACCATCAGAATCACCATGTAACACAGCTGTATACCCAGTGCGCAAGGCTAGAGGGGGGTCTTGGCGCTTCATACAGGACCTCAGGCCCTTGAACAACATAGTAGAAGCAGAGTATCCAATAGCAGCGAACCTGGCAACAATATTGTGCGGTATTCCAGCAGAAGCATCACGATTTACAGTGATAGACCTCAAAAATGCCTTTTTCTCAATACCCCTGCACCCAGACTCACAAAATTTGACAAGTTTCACATACAGAAACACAAAGTGGAAACACACCAGATTGCACAAGATTACTGCGAGTCACCCTCAATATTCAACAGAGTAATACAGATGGACTTGGCCAACATTGAAGTGGAAAGCACAGTTTTGCAGTATGTTGATGACATAATAATTTGCAGCACAAACGAAATAAGATGCAGAGAGGACTCATTGAAGATGTTGACAGTATTGGCTGCAAAGGGTTACAAGGTGGACAAGGAAAAGTTACAGTACTGTCAGGAACAGGTACTTTACATTGGCCAGCTCATATCCCAACACGGAAGAAAGATCGCACCACAACGAGCACAGGCCATTTCAAAAACGCCACTGCCCCACACAGTGCGGGAACTACAACAGTTCCTGGGACTGTGCAACTACTGTAGAGCCTGGGTGTTTGATTACAGCTCATACATAGGTCCCCTACTTGAAGGGTTAAAAGAAGCTAACAAAGGGGAGAAAAAGTTGGGGTGGACAATGGAAATGAAAGAGACTTTTGATGAACTGAAAGATGCAATATCAACTGCTCCAGTACTAGCCACCACAGATTATGAACGGCCATTTTTTATATTTTCACATTGCGACTCAGCAGTAATGAAAGCAGTGTTGGCTCAAAAAACAAGCACGGGCTACAAACCAGTAGCGTTCTACAGCGGCCACTTAGACCCTGTGATGTTAGGACATTTTCCTTGCGAACAAGGTCTCGCCGCAGCTGCCTTTGCAGTAGAGAAAGCTTCAGCAATAACCATAGGGTGCTCAACAACATTATTTGTAGAACATGCACTATTCGCAATATTGAACAAACCTAAGTCCACACTGACCACACAGAGGGCGTCAGGTTATGAGATCATCTTATCTAGGCCAGAACAATCAATTGTTAGATGCAGCACAGCACGGTTAACCCTGCAAGGTTCATGGCAGAAGTGATTGAGGAAGGCGACTATACACACGATTGTACGCAGAGTACTGAAATGTACGCATGTACTAGAAAAGTTGAAGAGAACGGACTAGATGGAGGCGAGCTCTTGTTCATTGATGGGTCATCAACAATTGACCAAAATGATGGGATAAGGAGAACTGGGGCGGCAGTGGTAAAAATGACGGAGGTACCGGTGTGTGTGGCGATGAAATGTGTACAATTACCACAACATTACTCTGCTCAAGCAGCTGAACTAGCTGCACTGATCTTGGCGTTACAGGAAAGCTTTGACAAACGACTAACCATATATTCTGACAGCGCATATGTCACATCTACTGTCCACTCAGGATTGTCCAAATGGAGGAGAAGAGGGTTTAGGAGAGCTGACGGCACCCCAGTGCAACATGCTCTCTTGTTGGCTAAACTAATTGAAGTTATAAATAACCCCCAAGAATTAGCATTGGTCAAGTGCACTGCACACACTAATGGAGAGGATCACATCTCAAAGGGAAACGCAGCAGCAGACGCACATGCGAAGTATGCTGCATATTTTGGTGAGATATGGAACCCCCCTGAGTCAGAGAGAGGGAGAGGGAGGGGAATAGCTAAAGAAATGTTGATAAGAGAAGGATACACCCATCTCCCAGCCACACAGATAATGGAACTACAAGCAGCTGCACCAATGGCAGAGAAAGAAATATGGGTTAAAAGAGGATGTACAATGTCACCAACTGACGCACTATGGCGCCAGGGTAACACTGGAAAGATGGTAATGCCATTGGCACTATTGAACACTGCCCTGAGCCAATTACACCATCCAGCCCATACAGGCAAGGAGGTCATTGCAGCACGAATTGGGGAAGAATGGTTCTGCCCCGAGTTAAATTCCCATGTGACAAATTTTGTAAGCAACTGCCTCACATGTCAACAATTCACGGCCGGTCACACGCTGAAGGTGATAAAAGGAACTATACCCCGGCCAGAAAGACCCTTCCTACATATCCATATTGACTATGTTGATATGATCAACGTATGTTAAGGAAATAGGTATATGATTGTAGTAGTATGCCCATTCTCCAGGTGGATTGAAGCAGGACCCTGCTCACACCCAGATGCATTCAGAGTAGCTAAATTTCTAGTGAGGGAGGTCTTCCCCAGATGGGGAGTGTGCGAGGTACTGCGGTCAGACAATGGCCCACACTTTGCCAATGAAATGTTCCAGCACATCACATCCTTACTGAGCATCAAACATAAATTTGCATGTGCATATCACCCACAGGCCAATGGTATATGCGAACGTTTGAACGGCCTGCTAAAGGAGGCAATTGCAAAAATACAGCAAACAACAAAGAAGAGTTGGTTGTATTACCTCCCGCTAGCACTATTTCAGTTGAGGAATAGGCCAGGCTCCGACCACCACCTCACTCCTCAGGAGGTGGTGACCGGCCGTCAAATGCGCCTCCCCCTAACGCCAACATCAAGAGCATTTACTGACCACGAAAATACTGCTACTGTTCTCGGTGATGAAATGTACCAATATGTGTCTTCTTTGATTACTAGTGTAGTGTTTGTGTCTCAACAGCTCGAGCACACGCGGGGCGGGTCTAAGAGTGAGCAGCAAGAAGATGCGGACAAAGAACTGGGAAAAGAAAAACTGCACAAAATTGCTAAAGGGGACCAGGTGCTACTCCGCAATTTCAACAGAAAGTGGAACAGCCCACGTTTCTCTGGCCCACATCTGGTAGAGGAAGTATCAACGAGAGCAGTAAAGCTACAGGACAAACGCGCTTGGAACCACCTACACGACGTAAAGATCTGCAAACTCCAGACCCGCCCTAGCGTCACCAACAGGGCCATTGGGAGAACAGCGACGCCATCTCCAACGGAAAAAGAGACTTCTACCACTGCAAACGACCTAAGTGTCCCCCTACCATATCACCCCCCAGACTCCCCAAAGACTACTACCGAAATAGAGAAGGACAACCCCCACACCGCCCACCCCATGGTCACACGATAAAAGAGTAAAATGACCCCCTTCTGTTGAACCCTAAATACTCTGCCTATCGATGTCCTACCTACTGTAGTAACTATCGGACTGAAGGACACTATCTTACACATTTACACATGTAAACACTTGAATGTTCTCTTTTTCTTTCCCGCACATGCAGGTATCGCATATTATCGTACTGTTAGAAAAGAGATTACTAACGAAGTTCACTGCCCAGGAGTAGACGCTACCCTCAGACCATAACCACCCTGAAGAGCTATCACACCAATTTGTCTATCACATAAAAAGGCCAAAATACCTGAAAAGAAGAGGGGTACGTGTCTACTACACAGCATTTCTCCTGGCCATAGAACAATCCATGCCCCACCTCCACCCATACTTGCCTGTCCTAAGAGATAGATCGCTTAGATTGGCGTGGGAACAGCTCTTCGCCTGGGCACTGAACGACTACTTGATAGGGAGAGCTTGAAACCAACAACTAACACTAATAACAAGCATATTGAGTATTTTCAGGCGGGCAACTTTAACGTCGCAAGAATTATCTGCTGGACTGCAGCACGGTAAGAGCAATATGCCGGTGAGACTAGCATCTGTAATAAAAATGATAGGGATTTTGATGATCACCGGGTTCTTGGCTGCCTCTGTATGGCAGAACAGTTATGCTATCAATATTTTGGCTGTTCCCAAACCTAAGATACCCCCACCCCCGGCTGCAACAGGTGTTACATCAGGTGGTACTGGCAAACCTCCACACAAGGAAAATAGAGTTAAACGCAGCACATACTCAGATAACAAAGGTATCGACAACTACATACAAGACTCAGCACACGTCTCGAACAACATGTGGTACAAACACATGACTCAAATAGGGAAGCAGACAACTGAAGATAGCTGTCATGATCTCTGCTTCCAAAAGGTCAGGGTTTTCCCAACTCCCTTGGAAGCAGATCCATAACCCAGGTTCCGAGTGCCAACCAGTCCCAATTGGGACCTTTTGGACCCAGTCCTGGCGCCAGTGGCACCAGGCTCATAAATATGCCCAGTCCCAGCGCTGGAAGCGCCGGGCTCATAATGCTTGGGTGGACTTACCTGCAGCAGACCATGCTGCTTACTTGCCTGCCAGTTGAGCCTCTGATCCTCTTCTGTTTGGAACTACTTTTCCTGTTGGGTGGGGCAGGAGCCACTCCCTAGATTCAGAACACTGGAACTCTTCTGGAAAGCAGGAACTCTTTTCTTACCTAGGCGTGGCTTAGGAGACACCTAAGCACTACAGGAGGCTATTTAAACCACACCCAATGGATGAATCTTGCTTTGCGTTATTCTGCATCCTTTGCAGCAGAACGCTCATCGTGTCTTCTGCATCTGATCCTGGGCCTAAGGAAAAAGGCTTACCATCCTGAATCCAGTCTTCAGCAACACCTATAAAGACAAGAAAGAACAGGTTAGCATTACGGTCTTCAGTGACAGCTCTTCACTTACCTGGTCCATCGGCTGTCACCAACGCCTCGCGCTGCATTCCGGCATCTGAAAGACAAAGGCTTACCTACTCTTCGTGCACTCCGGAGGTCTTCACACTGCATTCCGGCATCTGAAAAACAAAAGCTTACCAACTCTTTGCACGCTCCGGAGGCCTTCGGCGCTGCATCCCGCATCTGAAAGACAAAACAAGGTGCGTTTAAAGACATTGGGGAACTTTAATACTCACGTGCCATTACTCCTTTCCACATCTAACCCAGTGGGTATTCCGGCACCCTGAAGCCGCTCCGAACTTGTACCTGCAAAATAAAAAGACAGGTAGAGCGCATCGTGAAGCAGGCAACAAGCGCTTACTTACGTGCTTCCAGGCGCTTCTATTCATCACACGGGCTCCATCTTCAACTCACTTCAGCCCGTCATCTGCCATCGCCGGAACCCTGCAAAACAAGAAACATCATTACTAAAGACTTTAAAGACATTAGAATTACTCGAAACTTACCGTTCATGCAGTAAACGACGGACAGCAGTCCTCTGAAGTCAAGAGGCCTGCTCCCCTTATCCAGTGAAGAAACTGGTTACAGCACCCTGCCCCGAGGCAGATGGAGAGCACGGCGTTCACTTACCTAAGGTGAGAGCATTAACCTTTGGGGTTCTACAGGAGAAGAGAAAGGGAAGAAGAGAGAGACATTCAATAACCCAGTTCCTTAATCCCATATTTTCTATCTGCAGACATCTTACCCTTCGAGTCAGACATACAGTGCACAGAGGTCCAGTCCAAAGAGCCAGCCGTGTGTTACACATCACCTTTGAAGATACGGTATATGCCCAGTCAAGACCGGCGCCTCTACGGGAATCAGGTGAGCGTTACAGAACGCAAAGCCTACCACAAAACTCCCGTCCAGGCGCTATGGAAACCTCGGATACCTACCAGCTAGCCCAGTTACTTGGGGAACTAAGGGCAGAAGTGCATGCAGCCCGTCACGAAACGAACGCTCTAAGAAGGGAACTGATTATTTCCAAGGAGCGAACAGATGATCTCGCTAGACAATTGCTACAGTCACAAGCCGGACAGACCCCGTTACCCGCATCTGGGGGAAATCTTCCTTCTACATCGTCTATGAATCCAGTGCAGATCAACCTACCTGGGAATGTACCTCTGGCTCCGCCCGAACGATTTTCTGGTGACCCAAAGAGGTTTGCAGTATTTATCAATCAGTGCCGGTTGCATTTCTTATGCCGGCCAGCAGCCTTTCCAACTGATTAAGCTAAAGTAGCTTTCGTGCTTTCGTACCTTAGTGGCAATGCGGCAGACTGGTCGATCCCTCTAGTGAATCAAGATGATCCGGTCCTCCATGATTTTCAAGCTTTTCAGCTCAGTATGGAAAAACTGTTCGCAAGACATTCACAGGGGCAGGCCTTGGACAATGAGCTTCTTTCGTTGCGACAAGGTAATCAAGACCTTTTGGCTTATATTGCGTCTTTCAACAGACTGATAGTGGAAACTCAATGGCCTGAGGACAAAAGGATTACGCTGTTTTATAGAGGTCTACGTGGAGAGCTCAAAGATGTGTTAGCCCAAGTAGTGAATCCCCCACAAGATTGTTCGGACTATATAGACTTAGTCGTTCAAATAGATCACAGACTGCAGAACAGGAAGGCCGATCGTTCCAAGTTTGATGCTCGAGTATTTTCCAAACCGCCAACTCCTTCCAAAGGAGTAGACTCCGGGGAACCCATGCAAATAGGGGGTCTGAAAGGTCCTCTAACACAAAAGGAGCGGGAAAGGAGAAAACAGTTGCAATTATGCCTCTATTGCGGAAACTCAGGGCACTTTCTTCGAGACTGTCCGGTGAAACCTGCCAAGAAGGCAGTAGGAGCTGCAGTTACCAAAGTTACAAACTCTGAGCAGGGAAACGACCTCGCCCGACAGGAATAGAGGTCCTCTTGCCGAGCGTGAAAACCAGTTCCGTGACCTCGCATTTCGTGATACCTATGGTCCTCATTAGCCCTGATAATCCGGATCGATTACATGCAATTGAAGCTTACGTCGACAGCGGTGCCATCGGCAATTATGTGGATCATGAAATGGTTTTGAGGATGAATCTAACTCTTTGTCCCAAGGCTGTAAAGGACGTCATTACTACGGTGGATGGTACGGAGATAGCCTCCGGGCCAGTGACGCATACCACTCAAGAGGTGACGCTAGTAAGTCAAGATGGACACCATGAGAAGATCGTGTTCGATGTGATCAAGGCCCCTCAGTTTCAGAATATTCTAGGAATACCTTGGTTAGAGAAACACAATCCTCTGATCGATTGGCGAGCAAGAACGGTCCAGTTTCCAGAATGTGTCTCTACTTGTCACCCTCCACCTGGTGTTGCACTGGCAGCAATTTCTTCAGAGACTCCCCAGTTACCTCCCGAATACCTAGAATACCAAGATGTTTTCCGGAAGGATCCGGCTAACTCTCTACCTCCTCATAGGTCTTATGACTGCCAGATAGACCTGATACCTGGATCTACTCCTCCTTGTAGTAGAATGTATGCCCTCACCGAGCCTGAGAACCTTCACCTTCGACAATACCTGGATAAATACCTGGCAAATGGGTTTATTCGTCCTTCCAAGTCCCCTGCTTCTTCAGCTTTGTTCTTCGTTCCAAAACAGGAAGGAGACCTTAGAACTTGTATAGATTATCGCTCCCTGAACCAGATCACCGTTAAGAATAGATATCCGTTACCTTTGATCCCTGAACTCCTGGACCAAGTCAGAAAAGCATGCATATATACAAAGCTGGATCTTAGAGGAGCTTACCACTTGGTACGAGTAAAAGAGGGCGATGAATGGAAGACGGCCTTCCACACCAAGTATGGGCTATTTGAATATCAGGTCATGCCCTTCGGACTTTGCAATGCCCCGGCCGCCTTTCAATATTTTATGAACGATGTCCTCAGAGAGCTCATAGATATGTGTGTTGTTGTTTACATTGACGACATCCTCGTTTATTCTTCATCGGAATCTGAACATCGGAAACACGTGAAAATGGTCCTCGAAAGATTGCGTCAACACAAACTTTTCGCTAAGTTGGAAAAATGTGTTTTCAACGTGACTGAAGTTGAATTCTTGGGATTCATATTATCACCTGGCGGAGTGTGTATGGATTCAAAGAAGGTCGATGCAGTTCTCAAATGGCCATCACCATCCTCCGTAAAAGGTGTGCAAAGCATGTTAGGCTTCGCTACCTTTTACCGCAGGTTTATCCCCGAATTCTCTCGAATAGTCCAGCCCATCACTGCCTTGTTAAAGAAAAACAAACGTTTTGAATGGTCTACCGAGGCGGAACAAGCTTTCCAGGATTTGAAGACTAAATTTATCTCTGCACCAATCTTAAAACACCCTCGCCCCGAACTCCCCTACATCGTGGAAACTGATGCTTCAAGCCTTGCCATGGGGGCAGTTCTATCACAAAAGGACCCGGTAACCAATCAGTTGCATCCCCTGGCATTTTGGTCCCGCAAATTCTCGCCTCCTGAAATCAATTACACGATTACTGACAAGGAACTTCTGGCTATCAAGTCTGCCTTTAAGGCTTGGCGGCATTATCTGCTGGGGGCCCGACACACCGTTACTGTGATTACGGATCACCGAAACCTGCAATATTTGAAAACCGCAAAAGCCCAATCCTCTAGACAACTCCGTTGGGCATTATTCTTTGCCGAGTTTGACTTCATAATTACCTATTGACCTGGTACAAAGAACGGTAAAGCGGATGCCCTTTCTCGGATGGGAGTGGAAGAACACTTGATCAACCCTAAACCTGTACCAATCATTCCCGAACAAAGAATTCTGGGTGTAATTGCCACAGAATCCATAGAGGAAGTTAAGGATAAAGCCAGGCAACTTGTAACTCCAGCAGACATACAGAATTGGCATCTGCAGGGAAAGGACTTTGCAGTAAAGGACAACTTATTGTATTTCGAAGAACGATTATACCTACCCAGCACAGATTTACAGAAAAAAGTAATCTCTTGTTATCACGATTCTTTAATGGAAGGGCATCCCGGTATGGCCAAGACCTCAGAAAAGATCAAGCGCTACTTCTGGTGGCCGTCTTGGAAAAAAGATATCAGAGACTTTATAATGTCCTGTGGAGTATGCGCCCAAAACAAGAGTCAAAAGGAAAGACCAGCAGGCCTCTTATGCCCTATTGACATCCCACCTCGCCCTTGGCATACGCTTTCTATCGACTTCATCACCGATCTACCTCCATGCTCCGGATACAATACGATTATAGTAATCGTGGACTTATTCTCCAAGATGGCGCATTTCATTCCGCTCAAAGGCTTGCCAACAGCAGCAACTCTGGCCCGAGAATTTCTCAAAAACATCGTCCGACTGCACGGTTTTCCTTCGGTTCTAATTTCGGATCGAGGTAGTCAATTTATTTCTCATTTTTGGCGAAGTTGCTGTCGGTCGGCTCAAATTGATGTGAGACTATCGACCAGTCACCACCCTCAGACCGACGGACAAACCGAGAGGACCAATCAAACTCTGGAACAGTATTTACGCTGCATGCTGCAACAAACTGAAAAAACTTGGAAAGACATCCTTTGGATAGCCGAATATGCCTACAATAACTCTGTCCATTCGGGAACTGGGAAAACCCCGTTTTTTCTTTTGTACGGCAGTCACCCTCGAACCTCGGAGTTGGATCCCCTCCAAGATCTTGAAACACCAGCAGTAGACTACCTGCATTCTACAATCACCCAAGCCTTTAAGGAAGCTGTTTCTCACCTTCAAAGGGCTAAAGAACAATACAAGAAAGGAGCAGATCGACATCGGAAGGAAGCCCCTGAATATCAAGTAGGGGATCAAGTCTGGTTATCCACCAAATATCTACCTCTAAAAGGGCCACGCACATTCAACCCAAGATACCTTGGTCCCTATTCCATCACTACCATAGTAAACCCAGTAGCGGTCAAGTTGGACTTGCCCCCGCACATGAAGATACATCCGGTCTTCCACGTCTCTCTATTAAAACCCGTGCAACCTCAAACCCGACTAACTAAATCTCCAAAACCTATCCTAGTTGATGGAGAACTCGAGTTTGAAGTCAAAAGCATTCTGGACTCCAAGATCTCCAAATCTAAACTATTTTACCTAATTGATTGGAAAGGCTACAGCCCCCAAGAGAGATCCTGGGAACCTGCTGAATATGTCCACGCTCCTCGCCTAATCAAAAGATTTCACCGAACATTTCCTGACAAGCCAAAACCCCCGGAGAAGCCCGGTTTGGGAGGGGCCTTGAGGGGGGGTACTGTCATGATCTCTGCTTCCAAAAGGTCAGGGTTTTCCCAACTCCCTTGGAAGCAGATCCATAACCCAGGTTCCGAGTGCCAACCAGTCCCAATTGGGACCTTTTGGACCCAGTCCTGGCGCCAGTGGCACCAGGCTCATAAATATGCCCAGTCCCAGCGCTGGAAGCGCCGGGCTCATAATGCTTGGGTGGACTTACCTGCAGCAGACCATGCTGCTTACTTGCCTGCCAGTTGAGCCTCTGATCCTCTTCTGTTTGGAACTACTGTTCCTGTTGGGTGGGGCAGGAGCCACTCCCTAGATTCAGAACACTGGAACTCTTCTGGAAAGCAGGAACTCTTTTCTTACCTAGGCGTGGCTGTGGAAGGAGACACCTAAGCACTACAGGAGGCTATTTAAACCACACCCGATGGATGAATCTTGCTTTGCGTTATTCTGCATCCTCTGCAGCAGAACGCTCATCGTGTCTTCTGCATCTGATCCTGGGCCTAAGGAAAAAGGCTTACCATCCTGAATCCAGTCTTCAGCAACACCTATAAAGACAAGAAAGAACAGGTTAGCATTACGGTCTTCAGTGACAGCTCTTCACTTACCTGGTCCATCAGCTGTCACCAACGCCTCGCGCTGCATTCCGGCATCTGAAAGACAAAGGCTTACCTACTCTTCGTGCGCTCCGGAGGTCTTCACACTGCATTCCGGCATCTGAAAAACAAAATCTTACCAACTCTTTGCACGCTCCGGAGGCCTTCGGCGCTGCATCCCGCATCTGAAAGACAAAACAAGGTGCGTTTAAAGACATTGGGGAACTTTAATACTCATGTGCCATTACTCCTTTCCACATCTAACCCAGTGGGTATTCCGGCACCCTGCAGCCGCTCCGAACTTGTACCTGCAAAATAAAAAGACAGTTAGAGCGCATCGTGAAGCAGGTAACAAGCGCTTACTTACGTGCTTCCAGGCGCTTCTATTCATCACACGGGCTCCATCTTCAACTCACTTCAGCCCGTCATCCGCCATCGCCGGAACCCTGCAAAACAAGAAACATCATTACTAAAGACTTTAAAGACATTAGAATTACTCGAAACTTACCGTTCGTGCAGTAAACGACGGACAGCAGTCCTCTGAAGTCAAGAGGCCTGCTCCCCTTATCCAGTGAAGAAACTGGTTACAGCACCCTGCCCCGAGGCAGATGGAGAGCACGGCGTTCACTTACCTAAGGTGAGAGCGTTAACCTTTGGGGTTCTACAGGAGAAGAGAAAGGGAAGAAGAGAGAGACATTCAATAACCCAGTTCCTTAATCCCATATTTTCTATCTGCAGACATCTTACCCTTCGAGTCAGACATACAGTGCACAGAGGTCCAGTCCAAAGAGCCAGCCGTGTGTTACACATCACCTTTGAAGATACGGTATACGCCCAGTCAAGACCGGCGCCTCTACGGGAATCAGGTGAGCGTTACAATAGCTGCTACGTCTGCTCATTGATCCCATACGCCATGAGCGCCTCCCGAACTTTCGTTGCCACAGAAATAGATGAAAAGACAGCACGATGTATAATATACTTGGCACTGTTCCAAACGAAAGGGAGATTTCAAGGGAGCACGGTGCACCTGGCATGGAAGACGCGAGACACATATCCATACGAAAACAACTTCCTCAAAACTTATTTGAGTAACCACAAGACCAGTTTACATGCTGAAGCATTCAGATACATAACAAGCGGCCCTGAAAAAGGAGAGACAAAGAAAGTAACACTACAATACCTACCATGTGATTGGTATGCCACTGAAGTTCCTGGTAAACAAGGATGTTGGGAAAGGCCACTGATAACAATAATAGGGAAGGTGTACCTGGACAACAAATGGGACATAGGAGTGGTTGGCAGCAACATGGTAACGAGAGAAGATACTACAACTATTGCTGAACACAACAACAGATGCTGGACGATTTGGATCAAGTACGCACCCATGCTAACATGCATTGAGAAGGATGAAGACCCAATAACCATACTGCCGCTATCTGCACCTAAGATATGCTATCAACATAAAGGAGAAGTGAATGTGGGGTACAACACCAACTGTGCAAGCGTGACAGAGTTACCTGAGGGGGGAGCGGGAACAGCGGTATTAATGGACCATTACTGGGCCTTCGGAGACAAGGCATACCACACACTGCCCCCTCTGTGGAATGGTATATGCACGATGGTACACGTTAATGTACCATCACTAGTGGTACCCCAGAAACATGTGAACATGGCGAGCTTCCCTAAAATGGATGAAGGAAACAAGAGGGATAAGAGATCTGTACAATCCCAGAAGGGGCCAGAGGACCAAAACAACAGCAATGACACTGTCCTAAATAGAAAGAAAAGACAAGGAGAACCCCTGACAGGAAATTACCTATGGGGAAGGTCGGAAACAGCACTCACTTCAATCCCACCAGAACACAGACTATTCAGCAGAGCAGCAATGTTTTTCTCCTCCATAATACATCCAGGACTACAGGCCTACGCAAACGCAAAATGGCTCCAGATAACCCGATGGGAATTGATGATGACAATTACTGCACACCAGATAACCCGATGGGAATTGATGATGACAATTAATTCCACAGTAAATGGATTCAACACAATAAAAGAGGAACTGCGAGCAGTGAGGATGGTAGCACTACAGAACAGATATGTACTGGACCTCCTCACAGCAATGGAAGGCGGAGTTTGCGCAAAGATAGGACAATCATGCTGCACGTTCATTCCTGCTAACGATGCTGACAATGGTACACTGACAGAAGCAGTATCACAATTGGCCCAGGTGCACTCCAACATGATGAACGAAAGTAAAGGTGTGAAGAAGGATGACAGCTGGTTTTCGATACTATGGTCATGGATGCCATCGTGGCTGTCGGACGGACTGAAGATTATAGTGGGATGTACTATTTTGGCTGGAGCTGCACTGATCATAATAAGATTTTGGAAGGCCCGGAAGGCACGCACCACAGACGAAATGATCGAAATGGTTGGTATGCACCCCTTGATGCCAGCAGATGACGGCCAACACACAGGCACAATAATAAAAGAAAGAGAGAAACTACGCAACCAGATCATCACCAACCACCTGGTCCCGCCGTCTCTGAAACTCGAAAACCCAAGAAACCCAAGGAGCTACGTAAGGAAATGGGTTTACTGCACACCTGGAGGAACATGTGCACACATGTATTGGTCATTTGAAGACCATGTCAACCACTATGGACATTTGGGAGGAATAACTAAAATATGGAGAGTGAGAGGAGATAAGGAAAAGGATATGTTTGTGGTCGACAAGTCGACCAGAGGGGGGACTGAAGTGGGAAAATGGAAGACAAGACTCCCACCAATCCCCTCACGCCCCTGGCCTAGAGGATCACGGCCCAGGCACCCGCCACGAGAGGAGTTTGCCCATCTACCAGACAATCAAATACCCTGGTACAAGAACATACGGATGTGCCCACCAGCCTGTCCTGCCCTTGCCAACACCTGCGGCATGGATGAACTCGACTGAACTATGCAGCAGTAAATGAACACATTGTTAGAGATGCCATGACGACTTAGCCACAGGTTAGCATACCTATGCGAACATGAACACTGGACACTCCCACACCAATCCACACGAAGAACATATTCAGTGCTACGACATAGATGACGGACACACTCACTGACGCGCACCTTTATTATTTTTCACATAGGCTTTTCAAAATGCTGAAACGCAAGACGCATAATGAACTCATCTTTAACGCTTGCTCGCGCTTCTCCTTAACCCATACATTGCAATGAGAAATATAACGAAGACACGACACTGGGGATAAAACAATATGGTACGATAACCTAAAGCGCGGTGTATCAAACATCTCCACCTATGCACCAGGCCCAAGTAGGCCGTAAGCAACAGTTTCCATGAACATTGAATAAGCAAGAGTACAGTTGCTGACCCTGCAGAATGAGCCCGGCGATGACTGACAGTCAAGGGCGCAATGTTGCAATCTCGTATGCCGTGAGCCGACGCCAAGGTCACACCTGCAATTAAAACCAGGCACATGGTGGAAAAATACAATATTAATCGTGCAGAATTCTGCCTCAACCACGGTCCCACCCCACGTGATCAAGCCAAATCTGACAGGGTGTCAGGCCCAGGAGAAGGGAGGCAACGAAACCCCCGTTTCAAGACACCGGCAGATACAATGAAATGATCCAATGGACATCTGCAGCGGTGGGAGTAGTCGGCCTTCAGGCATACCAATAAATCTTCACATTGTCTGCACATAATTATAGTGAAACATTGTTGTAAATGACAGGTGCACCGCGAGCTGGGAACAACGATGGTCCCAGACTGGGGGGCTCGTGCGTGGACCAATCAGAACATGAGGTTCTTATCACTGACGCCATTAGCATTGACCAATCCCCAGGGATCCTCATGTAACAATTTTCGTGTATCAATTTGAAGGGACAACCCAATTATACCACCTGACTAACCCTTAGCCACTAACAATGCTCTCTATATGTATGCTATACTAACCCTACCACTCGAGGAGCCAATCCAGAGTGGCGATAGGTTTTTTGCTAATTTTCCCAGGCGACGCAAGTAGCGCATCATACTGAGGTAAAAAGGGCCTGCGAGCCCCACGAATTTGAAGTGTGTGTCAGGACGGACGCGTACGCTCCTTGACCCATCCCTGCCGTTTTGTCTAATAAACAGCAGAATCACCTTGCTTCTTGCGTGTGTCTCATACTCAATTTTTGGGATATACGGGAGGAGTTGGGGCCTCCCTGCCCGGAGGTCCGCGGACGGCCCAGCCGACCCCGGCAGAATTTCCCCCCGACAGCTTCCTCTTGGAAGAAGCTGAGAGGGGCAGGGTCTCTGAGCTTGGCAGAAACTGGATAAACTGGTTTCTACACCATGTGACCTTGGAAACCACACCCCTTTGGGGCCAGAACATAAATCTAAAAAGATGGATCATTCATAGAGCGGACTTGTGAAAATTTTATAAGTGATATCATTATTCTTGTGATTTTTCTGTGCACATTTGAAGACGTGTTAGGACCCGGTGGTATGTTCAGGGGGGTTTTTAGCGGAAAAGAGGATATTACTCTAAATGTATGTATGTTAAAAATCTGACACTCCACCACCTAATGCCCACATGCTTTGCGAACATTTGTGTAAATGCGGGGACAAATCCAATATTGGTAACCCGACCAAAAAGTGAAATATGTTGCCATTTTTTAACCCAAGCCCCCAGGAAGAGCAGAGTTTGAACAGGGTATACCTCATGTGATATGTGATGGGTGCATGTAATTTTAAACCACTGTGTATCTATGAAATATGTCTTTAGGTCAAATATAGATTGTGTGTAATTTGACAGGGCAGTGTCCTTTCTGCAAGCCATTAAATGACATCGCTCTGACACTCCACTTCTTTTCCCCAATCAAGAGAGAAAGGAAAGCTTGACCAATGGGCAGTTGAGAGAGGGGCTGGCTAGTGATGCTGCACACACACCCACTTTCAAAAGACATAAAAAGAGCCACTGGAAGCTAGAGAGGGGATTCTATTCCACCTGCTGCAGGACGCTCTGCCGGGAAAATCCATACTTTACCTCCATCAACCTCCAGAGAGCCAACATAGAGACTTCAATCTATCCACCTTCAGAGACCAAGACTTAACTTCAGAATTTGTAGCAGAGAGGTCAACTACAAGATAAATCCCTCTTTAGCAGGGCTCAAATCATTGCCACTATTCACAGCCAGGCGAGCTGTTTGAATTCTTTGCAAGAACTCTTGCCATTTGCCAGAGAGCAGTGTTGTATCCAGAGAGAGACCAGCTGAACCGGAGACCGCTGTATCCGGACCCACAGACCTGATCAGAACCAGAGACCCAGACCAGACCAGCAGAGTAGAGCTGACCCAGACGCTGTGCGCAGAAACCGTCCGTGGCGAGTGAAGAAAACCTGTTGACCAGATCCGTGGCGAGGCCCATTCCTTTTAAAATTATATTGTGAGTACCTAGCAGAACTGTGCAGAACCAATCTCTTAGTTAAAATAATATAATTCAATCTATTTTAATCTCACCAGAACTGCCTCCTAACTGTCACCTGTCATTTGCAAAGCTGTCACTTGTCATTTTCTAGCTGCAAGCTGTAACCTGTCGCTTTGAACTTTTAAAATTTCAAATCCGAAAAACTACCTTTATTTAATCGTCCGTATCTCTGGAACCGTTTGGGCTAGGAACTTGGTTTAACTTTCCTCTGAAAGCTTAGGATCTCAGCTTTTCAACAAGCCTAGAACCGACTACTCCTCATACTTTTGCCGTAATCAAGATTCTCGCACTCTCGAATTTTACCGCGATTTTCAATTTGGTTAAAAATCCAGCCACGTGTGAAAACAGCAGCTTCATTGCTTTCCTTTGCCAAAAATTCGTTTAACCTGCTAGTTACTCCTAGATCCTTGCTAAAGTCAGCCTGAACTCATCCCAAGTATATTTCACTCACCCTGAACCTCCTAAAGGGAATTAAAACCATTTTCAGCATATTTCTCACTGCATTGTCACCATATTCAAAGCATTTTGCCTGTGTTTCAAAACTCCTATCTGTTGTATAAGCTGCTGGGGGGGAATTGAACTGAATTCTATTTGATTGCATTCCTAAGAACTGTGTCATCTTCATCTCATTACAGTGCATAAAAGGGGGGGTGAATTGTCCAAGAAAGTGATTACATTGTCTTTTGCTGAAATCCTATCAAGTTATTTTCTGTACTGCATTTCAACCACATTGCATCCATTTGAAACCATAAAAGTATTGTTGCTATCGTATCCATCCTATAACCACTCATCATTGATTATAAAGAAGTGTGCTAGTGCCGGACTATCCATTATTGATTACTGCTCAGATTAAGTGTGATATTCAATTATCAATTTATTATAAAGTGTGATATATGTATATATATATATATTGTTTAAATTATCAAATAAACCGTTTAAACTTGCAAAACAGAACTACTTCGTGGCTCAGTGGGGTCAGGGGGATTCCAAGAAAGGGGTAGTCATCCAGAACGCATGAACTGGATGTAAAGATATATCAATAAGGGTTTCCATTCAGTATCCCAGACTAGGCATTGACTTAGCTGTAGTGTTGAATTGAATCCTCTTACATGCCCATGTCGGGCACGACCCCTGGGGGAGTGCGGGGGGCCCGGTATCCATCTCGGTAACTTCAGTGCAGTATTGGTACTTTGCCAGGAACTCATTCCAGCTCGTGGATCGTCTCCTGCCCAGTTTTCGCATGCCCGGCGGGCTTTTGCAGCACAACTCCTCAGCAATGTACGTTTTGTCTCCTGAGGTTCACCTTGTCCCCTGAGGGGTGTCGGTGGTGTGATTCCTCTTTGTGCTACCGATCCTCCTTACCACGTAGCACTCAGCAGCAGGTGGTCTCTCGCATGTGTCAGCAAGCCCTGGGCTCAAGGGCCACAAGGTAGCCCTGTCTCCAAAACTCCCACCATGCGGAGCAGCCCACTCTCCCGCGTGAGAGGCGTGAGGGGCCACCTATTGTCCACTATGCCCAACTTTCTGCTTCTTTTCCTTAACTACGGGCCCTCTGGCCGTCCATAGTGTCCCAGGGCACGTGGCTCGTCTTGCCTCCCCCACCACAAGTCTCTTGGGCTGCCTGGCACGTGTCTCCAGGGACTGTGTTTAGTGGGGGTAGCCTCACTGTCACTCCCCTGCTCCACTATCACTGCACCTCCTTCTGGGTCCTGTTTCACAGACCCTCTCAGCATCAGTGTGTACTCCTCGAGAGGTCCATGGGCAGCGTAAGGTCTTGTCCACCGCTGTGTGCAGTTCAGGCCGCCGTGGCCCTGTGCCCCAGCTACCCCCCACTCACCGTCCAGTAACTCTCCACTGAGTCAGGGCACGGGGGGTGGCCTCCCCTAAATACCAATCTGCTTGTGGCCTCAGGTCGTGCTTATGTGATGTGCATTAGCGCCCCCCCCGTTTTTTAGTTGGGGTCTTCTTCCATGTTGTAGGGTCCCACAGCGTTCCTGCCATGCCGCATATGGGCGGTATATGGGCCCCCTCGTTGCACAGTGTTTGCAGCCTTCAGAGTCCCCCTGCGGCAGCTCGGAGGAGAAGCTGGAAACACCCCCCGGGGGCCTCGCAGAGGGAACATCACTGCTTGCCTCTGTCCTCCTTCGAGCTGCCCAGAGCACTACGGGTGGGTCTCTCCCCGCCGCCATCAAAAGGAGAGGGGGATGGCCCCAGAGCCCAAGAAGCCTCGCTCGCTGAGGGGAAAGTCTGTAGATTATCGCCGGGGTGTCCCGCTGCGGGAAGCTCAGCTTGTCCGCGGCCGCAGCGGCACCGGCGCGGGATCTCGCTGATTAGTCTCCCCAACCAGGGGATGACTCCACACTCCTCCTCGCCAATGCTGTGTGTACCGTGGAGAGGGGGATGGGCGCTTGTGCTGTCGATGCTTTCTAACTCCGCGTAGGGGACGCCTTGTGATCTTGGGGTTGGTTCTCCAGACAGATCTCGGGCTACTGCATTGAATCGTTCTTTGTTTGTGCGGGAAGGATCCCTTTCTTCTCTTCAAATCCTCGGAATCCCCGGGGCTCGAGACGGAGCCGTTAGGTCAGGCAGCCATCTTGCCTGCACCCCCTGGTGGCCTCTCAAAGAGACTTCTAAACATTTGTACTAAGGACAATCAAGGAACCGTTTTCAAAGCTCTTCCAGAAAGACTAGGAGAAGGGAGTCATTCTCCTGGTCTAGGTGTATTTGGAAGAGACTGCTGTTGAGTCAGCCTAAGAGTGGATTGGTTCACCATGAGAAGGAGCCATTCCCCTGGTGACTTGGTTAAAAAGTTCATAAACCCCTTTCTTCTTGGTTTATTTCTTAGTGGTGGGATAGAGTAGAGTAGTTGATGTGGACAGAGGACGGCATATTGTTTTTTGATTTACATCCTGACGAGCACCTGAGTTATTCTAGGGTGAGGTAGGGAACACCCCTCTGGAAATAGGGAGAGAAGAGAGGTTATTTTCTTTATTTGAATAACAGTCTATAGCCAGAATGAAACCACCTTGTCAGCCTCCTTACTCTCTCATGCCACAAGTGGAAAAAACAGGCATTATTGGGAACAGAAACACCAGTATTCCTTCAGTGGCAACTAATGGCCATACTTGGTATATACAACGTATAGCTTCTTACAGAGGCAAAATACAGGCCATAGTGGGCACATACAGCACTAGCGTTCTCACAGTGGCAAATACTGGCCTTACTGGGACAAGGCAACACAAAGGTTCTTACAGCGACAACTGTAATGAACCAGGAGTAAGGCTCGGACACAGGGGCATTGTGATAGTTGCTATAGACCTTTATTAAAGTAGAAAGAGGGTTGGAGAAAGACCTATCTCGCCCTATCACTATGAGGTGTTTCCTTGCTTCAACGAAACTAAACGATGTCAGTGTCAGAGTATCTCACCTCTCTTTTTCCAAAACCCAAACATGATCCTTACATGCTGAACTCAAAATAACGTGCAAAGGGATATAGTCTTCCCACTGGCCATCTACATATTTTTCCAATGTTCCAACGGAAAGTTCCAAGAGGTGCAAAAATAAACAAATTATCACATTTCCACAATGTTCCACAGTTCTCAGGGGTGGGGGGTCCCCTTCTCCCGAGTTTCTCAGGTTCCTCGCAGATCACAATCACAGTTACTTCTCCTTGGCTATGCAATCTATCCAATCCAGTGGGTATGGGTCCCTGCCCCTTGATTTCTCACACTCAAGGGGTTCCTCTTTCTTCTCCTTGACTTCTGCAATGTATTCACCTTTCCAGCCCAGGGGCTATGGTTCCCTTCCCATGGGTTTCACACTTTCAAGGGGCTCTCTTTCCTCTTCTTGAATCTCACAGCCTATTTGTAATTGGGGGCAGTTCCCAGACTTGCAATCACATTGCCTGGTACACTCTCCTTCAGGACTTTCATAATGTTCACTTTACGTTTGGGTGCAGGTCCCAGACTCACAGCAGGTTGCCTTGTAGACTCTTCTGCCAGGGCTTTCAGGACATGTAAAAATCCAATTCCTTCAGGTACTGGGTCTTCGACCCCTTCCAAATGCAACTGGGGTCCCAGCTCCCTTGCCCAGGTATGCCCTGTGAAAGTCACTGCCTTTGCTCGACGCAGTATATGCTGCTAAGCGCCCTAGTGTCCCAGTCCCCCTCTCCGGGCTCACTGGTGTCGTGTGGCTGCATGAAAATGCTCGTTGTCACACCAGCATTTGGATTCTTTTCAAATCATACCTTATATACCAACTGTATGGCTTCTTACTCAATTGTTTGAGCTATTTAACCCATTATGTACAAAGGTTTTTCAGGAGAGAACCCCTGTTGGTTGATTGAGGCTTCTGTGATATGCTCAGTTGCTATTTCTCTTTAATTGGAAATATGTTCTCTTGTCCATTGGAAAATGCACTAGCCCCATTGATCCCTTCTCTTTGGGCTGAGAAAGGGGTTGGGTGATCAGTGGGTCAGTAATGATGTTTAGGTCGGTTTGATGAAGGATAACCGAGGGGAGGTGGGAAGTAATGTGATGTGGAGGCTGGCTAAAGACAGATCTGCAAAAATCAAATGGGTCTTTTGAAGGCCGTGAGGTCTGAGGGAGGGGACAGTGAAGGCAGCGTAGGTGCTACAACAAGGCATCTAACAAACATTACAACTGTCCCATCCCTTCTACTCCTTCTTTCTTCTTAGCAAATATCTGAACTTTGCTACATTATCCCCCTATCACTTACCCTGTTTCTCCCCCACATCTGCACACTCCACCATGCTGAGTGGCTCTCTCTGCTAAAGTGCTCTCTCTTTACATATCTTCTTATCTACAAATGCATCCACAGTCTTTTTCTCCCACCCCCATATTGCTGAATGTAGCTCCCTGTACACACACTGAAAAACCTTGCTCCTCCTTCCTCCTCACTTCTCTGACCATATGTGCCTCGTCCCACTTCAGCTCCTTCGCCTTACATGGTCCACACCGCTGGAATGCGATCCCCCTCCAAACAAATCAAATCAATCCTTATGAATGCTTTATGACCAGCCTCACTCGAAACGTTCTGTCCTACCAACGGCCTTCTTCACCTACTCCATCTGATTTCTGTCCTCTGTGAGAAATCTGAGGGTGTCACCACTTCTTTTTCCCCAACTTCCTCTGCTCAGGGGGCCAGGGAAAAGCCATCACTTTTGGATCCCGACCCTGGGGGTGGAAATGCGAGGGAGGATCACCTGGGTGGAGGAGACTTGGAGAATGGAGAAAGGATGACCTTGGGTGAACATTTTATCCCACATTCCCTTTGTACAATGAACCTTCAGTCCCAGCAGCTGTTTTTAGTTTGTCATCCTTTTCCCTTTCCTTCTTTCCAAAATGACCCACAGAAATACTATAATTATATCAGGACAAGGAAGAGATCAACTAGGAGCGCATGTCATGCCCGCGCCGCTGGCACACGCATTGGCAACCATCATGGACTACTTGGTACTCATTTATCCTCCTAATACTCTTTGAACAACTCCTTTTCACGTCTTGGTCTTTAATTTCCATTTGCTCGACTTTGGTTCTTTCTTATTTTATTCAACTAACTACATTTACCACAATGCACCTTGCTACAGTCCTCAATTCCTGGCTATTCTCATTCATCGTTATTGGGACCACAATCCCCAGAAGCCCTAGCGGCCAGTGCTGCTTCCACCTGCTCAGGACCAGAGAGGGAGGAGGCAGATTGTCTTCAGGTGTGCTGCTCCAGGTGCTGTCAATTATCCTGCCTCAGAACAGGGCTACAGCCCTTGTCCTCTGGGCTTCCTGCCTTGCAGCCTATTATAGTCCTCTGCAGCCCTCTACAGTCAGCGGCCCTGCTCCTCTGGGCTCACTCCTTACTGCCCTGCTCTTCTGGGCTCCTTGCCTTGCAGCCTGCCTCACTCCGGCTGCCTACAGTCCTTGTCCTCTGGGCTCCCTGCCCTGCAGCCTGCCTCACTCCGGCTGCCTACAGCCGTTGTCCTCTGGGCTCCCTACCTTGCAGCTTGCAACCCTCTGCTGTCTCCAAGCCCTTCTCTTCTGGGCTACCTACCTTGCAGCCTGCACCTCTTTGCTGCCTACAGCCCTTGTCTTCTGGGCTCCTTCCTTGCAGCCTGCTCCCTCTGCTGCCTACAGCCCGTGTCCTCTGGGCTCCTTCCTTGTACCCTGTCTCCCTCCGTTGCCTACAGCCCTTGTCCTCTGGGCTCCCTGCCTTGCAGCTTGCTACACTCCTCAGCCTTACAGCCTGTTTTACACTTAGCTGCCTACAGCCCTGCTCCTCTGGGCTCCCTACCTCGCGGCCCTATTCTTTTGGTTTCTCTGTCTGTCGCCTACTACTAATCTCTCTCTGTCCTGTTCTTCTGGACTCCCCGCCTTGCAGCCTACTACAGTCCTCCGCAGTCCACTAGAGTTTGCCTGCACCTAGTCCCACTCCTGACTGCAGACCTGCTTCCTACTTTGCAGCCCTTCTGTTTTCCTGACTGCTGCTCCCTTGTTCTCTTCCTTGAGTCCTCTGTACTCCACCTTAGGTTATCTACTTCAGTCTAACTGCCTTTCCTTCATTTCCTTCTGCTAAATTGCTCATTGACTTCCTTTTCGCTGGATATATCTGTTCTTGTCTTCTCATGTGTCTTATGTAATCCCTTTGTACAGAGCTTGCCTGTTGGTTTCCGGCAGGCAACCTCTGCCCCTTCCCTTGTCGCATTTTCAGTGTTACAGACACCCACTGCTGTTGTTCCCAGCCATGAGCATACAGCGTGGGCCTCTGTTATAGCAATCTGTGCAGAAGGCTGGAGTTTCCTAAGGTTCGTGGAACACTCTTTCCCATTTCAGCATACACCCCAAGAGGGAATCCAGTTTGTTTGTACCTTTGTATCTTTTGCCCCTTTTGGCTCACAGCTACAGTTTCCTACTCTTCTTTCTTGTTGAACTTCCTGCTGTGTGTGCTTATCTGCTACCTTACCTGAGCACAGCCACCCAAAACCTACCTGGGTACCCTGTGCCACTCTTGACAGAGTGCCATTCCTGACAGCGCACCTCTAGTTTGGTCCAGTTAGGCACACATCCATCTCCTCTTATTAATACAGAGGAATATTAGATCCATAATAAGACAAAGAAGAAACAAATGGGAATTATACGCCCTTCTATTCAGAATATACCTTTTCATACACACACACTGTCCCACAATCATTTCTCTTTAAGACTGGGACGAGGACGAGACAGCTGGGAGTTATGCACACTTCCATTCATTCACACCACTTTGGTACTGTGACAAGGAAGAGGACTGTGGAGGAATATGATTGGAAAGTCCAGGCATGTCCTGCTAATAGAATCAGCTTTAGTCAGGCAAAGGACTTAAACCTGCATCCTGTTAAAGACCCACAGGTGTATAAAATGAGAGACCAGAATGAAAGAAGAAGAATCCTGCCAGGTGGGTCGGACGTGTCTAGCAGAGCCAGAGAAGGCTGGAGAGGGGCCAGTGAAAAGGACGCCCTGTGTTGCAGAAGGGTGAGGTTGACGTTGGGGCCTGATTGGGCCACGAGAGGGTTGAGACACTTGCAATCCCCTACACTGTGTGTCTACCACCGGAGCTGACACTGAAGGCTCCAGACGACCACAGGCCGCTGCAGCAAGGTTGATGGTAGCAAGCCGTGCTCACCAAAGCTCCTGAAAAGCCCAAACGGAGCAACGAGAAGCCGAACAGAGGAAAGGAGATGCCCGGAGGAGCGGCCGTACACCGGTGATTGTGAGACAGGGAACAGTACTTTTAAGAATACAAGAATGATTGAATACCGAACTGAAGAAAAGATATGAAAAGTATATTGTTAGGAAAGATTTCCATTTCATGTGTAATTTTCCCTCCAGTTGTGTACCGCCCAACTTTTTGCTTTATTTAAACACCATAGTCTGCCTTCTGCTGCACTCCCCTGGGCTTTACGCTTACTTTGATAAGGGGAAACTGACATGCCCTTAAAGACAGTCAGTACTGGGAGACTTTGTTTCTCTTAGTCCTTGTCAATGTTGCAACTTTTCTGCAACATGTTGCAAGTGTACAATGTACCTTTCAGTAAAGTGCACCTGGGGCTTCCTGTCATTTCTAAAGGCACTAGATACTCTCAAAGGATTTTTTAGAAGAAGTGCAGGTGTGCCTTGGACAGTGTTGGTGGCAGCTTATCTTTTCATGAATTTTTAACCATTTCCTGCTAGGTAAACTGTGGTTACTGTGTTTGGCACAAATAGGTGGCCTGGCTCCAAAATGTCCATGCCACGAGGTTCTTTGTCCTGTCCATTGAACTTCTTACCCTTTCACCTTCCCCAGGTCGAGCCGACCCGGGTCAGTCCTTATTTGGGCATGCATTTTCCCACGGAGCACCAAGATTTCGCGGGCTTCTGCATGCCTTGTGTGTGCGCCCCCAGGATGTGGGCTGGACTGCCTGGTTCCAATACACATCCTGGGTGCCAGAGAGTCTGGTTTGCTGTGAATGCCTGGGATCATCGTGGTCCATGATTGGTCCACGTATGGTATGCCTGTAAGTGAGCAGATCTCCCATTGAGTCCTTTTCATTTGGGCGCGAAGGAGATTTTGGATAAGAGAAGTCTCCAAACACCCATACCAGGTCAATCTCTGGAGTTCTCACTGAACGTAAGACAGGATCCAAGTATCCTGAAACTAAGAAGTCGAGTCGAGCAACCGCTGATGACCCACTGGAAGGTTTGGCACCCTGAACCCGCTGTCGTCTCACTGGACCTCTCTGCATCTGGTCGTCCTAGAAGGTCTGCGATCCATTGGAATAGTGGGACCAACTATTCTCGGCACCTTCATCAAAACCTGCAAGTAAGCCTTTTTGGAAGTGTCCCTGGGCCAACCAGTGGGCTGACCAGCTTACGCAGGACCTTTGCCCAGATACTGCTGCTGTTTTGAGGAGGCCCTTGAAACTTGGTACCCTGCAATCTCTCTGTTCACAGCACTCTCAGACCGAATTTCATACACTTGGCATTCCCAGGTCTCGAGTAAGGAGAGAGCGCCCGAACCAGAGTACATGCGGTTACCGTGTCGCCCAGCCGTTGTGACGAACTTTGCAAACTCATTGCAGCTGTGTTCCTCTGTGCCCTGAAATCTGCGACAGTGGACCAGGCCTGATCCATCTACCAGGAGGGGAGAAATTAGCACTGTCCCATTTGGGAATCAACGCTGTATCTTCGTTGCTGAAAGCCGCAGAGCCGCGGGATTGACGCATTTGAACTTGCAACCAAAGTGGACTCGACTGCCGAAGTTTGGTCTGGAGTGCGCCGGGGATCAGTGAGTAATTGCAACCCTTACCGGTGGGCCCTAGCGCATCCATCCACTTTTACACATGAGTGGCCCCTCAGGGCCCCTCTCCGTTCCACTGCTAGTGCGAACTAGCAAACTATTCCCAACTCTTCAAACCTGTTATGCCCTCAAGGGGAGACCCTCCTCGAATAGTGGGAACCTATTCTGCATCACCTCACCTGCCTTCCTGAGCTGCTACAGCCCGTACAAAAGACCCTGTTTCGCCCATCTGCACTACTGAGTACGCCAGCTTCACAAGTACATTCGAGCACTAGGCTCCCCTCATCTTAGGGATTGGACTGCCTTTCGGTTAGGATTGTGTTTGATGCAGAAGGGTCTAAAGAGTATTTGCACTACCTGATTGTGTTGGCGTAGAAGTATTACTGTGATTTTATGTGTGTGTTGAAACTCAAAGGCTTTGAAATAAATGTAATTGTATTTTTAATATATATACATCTGTCTGGGAGTGATTTGTAAGTGTCCTTTACTCTGTGTGCTCATTGAGGTCTCTCAGTCAGTGTCAGATTGGGGCGTCGGCAAATCAGCCCGTGGCCGATGCAAAATCATGGCGAGAGACTTGGGGGCGGGTTCCTGAAGCCCACGTAGGCCGGTTTCGGCACAGGCATGGGCTTCACACTTCAGGAACCAGCCCCCAGGGCCTCGGCCTTGCCGGACAGATGCAAGTTGCAAAGGATCTGTAAGTAAGAAACGTACAGGTCCTTTGCAATTGCAGCCCCGCGCCCGCCGCAGCAGGCCCGCAGCAGATGCAGAGAAAGGTAACACTGAGGTGTTACCTTTCTTTGATAAATGCGGCGGGCCAGCGGCCAACTGCCGCGGCCCACAAAACCCTGGCGCCAGCAGTAGTCAGTGTTACAAAACCCTGGCCTGCTCCCTCCCAGTGTTTTGTATTACACAGACTCTGCTCTCCGCGACCTCCTGCAGTGCCCGCCACAAGTTGCAGCTGTGAGCTGCATGGTGGACCAGGATCCAAGGCTTCCCAGCTGGTAACCCTACATCTCAATTGATGGAGCGCTGGTCGAGCATTCACAGCCCAGGGATCCTGGACCCAGGAGCCCAGGGTCTGGCCTCGCTCCTTCCCATGTGCAGATAGTCAGCCTTCATCTGATGCCTGCCTTCAAGGCGGGGGTGTTGGGTCCGCTGGTATATTCCTAGCTCCTGTAAATCACTGCAGAGTGTGGGAAGCTTCGAGTCCCCTCAGAATCACTGGGACGAGTGAGCACATCTATGAGGCACTACTGTGGAAGGTGAGGGAGGGGGCACTAGTGTGAGTATTTGTGGGTTACTTCTGTTTTAGTGGTTTGATCAGCTATGACTTCAGTCAGCCAGTGAGTTTGCAGTTATCCATCCAGTCCCATTTTTTCCCCATTGAGTTCTGGAGCTTTTCTTTTTTTATTTCTGATTTGAAAGATGGAAATCTAAAATCCCCAGAATTCCAAGTAAAAACAGGTCTGGACCGCCTTCTCACGCATGACCACGGAAAATCTGAGCGCTCTGAGTAAATGCGCCTGTGAATCACCCCTGTATCACGGTGTGGGTGCAGCTATTAGTCACTTTGGTATCATTGTGGTGAGTGTACCTGTGTGTTACTCGGATACCACTGTGGTGAGTGCAGATCTGAGCAATTCAGGTATCACTGAAGTGAGTACAGCTGTGAGTCAATTGAGTGAGTGCAGCTGTTTGTTACTTAGGTATTAATGGACTGAATGCAGCTGTGAGTCACTCTGGTATCATTGGAGTGAGTGCAGCTGTGTGTCACTCGAGTGCTACTGTAGTGAATGCAGTTGTCAGCCACTCACTATCATTAGAGGGAATGCAGCTTGTAGTCACCCTGGTATCACCGGAGTAAGTGCAGCTGTGCTTGCTGAAAATCCCTTGCTGTATTTGTTTATTGTAGATTTATACGCGCGTTGTGTGGGGTGATGCGCTTGTGTGGAGAACGTGCAGAGGTAGGGTGGGTGCAGCAGTTGTGGCAAAAGGCAGGTGGCATGGATCGTTGTACAGTGGAGGTGATAGGGGGGAAATGACGGGACACCAAGTTGGTCATTGGGTGCCAGTGGTTGCTACCATTGGTACCTTGGGAAATGCTAGCAGTGAAAAGATAACATGAGAATAAAGTGGTTGGATAGGAGAAAAATATTTACTCTGACCCCATTGACAAATACAGTCATTTTAAAGGCAAAGCTTGTGTCCTTGTGATATGCTGAAGGAGATGTGGTCGCATGTTGTGACCTAGGGGGCAGGAGGGTGCTCCCTTTCTTGTGGCCCACGGGCTGTTGCTTCTTTGAATTTGTAAAGTTGTTTTATGCGGTTGCCAATCGCATTCATAAGGGTTTCAGCCAGTAAAGTAACAAGTCTTGGATCTTAGTGAAATGTTCAAAGGCCTTTTGAAGGATGGGAGTAGTCCTGGGCCGCATTCTGTATGCAAGTGTAAGACATTGGCAATGCCAACAGTTTGGGCTTTTGTGTAGGCATGGCCAAGCCACTTGCCAGGCGCAGTTGTAGTGGTATTACCTGCCCATTGATGGTAGCAGGTGCTAAATGGTGCGAGCGAGTAATTGGGCATATAACAGCAGTGCCTGAGAAATGCCGCTTGTGCACAGGTCAATGCTGTTGGCTTTGCCAGTGTTTGTTTTTGACAGGACTTCAGAGCAGGTCACACAGAATGCCTATGGGTCGAGTGGCTCTGGGACGACCTGGTTAAGACATTTTAATTGTACCAGTAGCGGTTTGCAACTCCAATTGAGCTATTGGCTCTCAGAGGACGGCTTTGAGGAATGCGCTGGCGGGGGCACTTTGCGTGCAAGGTTTGTTGATGGGGCCTGATTGGTTGAGCTTGGGGAGTTCCCATGAGCGGGGGCGTTGCTGGTGGGTGGGGGATCTGGGGAGGCTGTAGCCTCGGGTCTTCTTTTGTTATGGCCCTGGATGGAGGTACAGGGAGCTCTGACCCTGTCAAAGAACTCTATGCAAAGTTATGTTACTTTATGAGTTGTGTTGTAATGTAACAGACACATGAACCCTCCATAAGTAGCATTTTCTGTAAAGTTGTGAATTGATGCCATTCACAGATGATGGTTTGAGGGCCACTTTTTTTGGGGCGAAGGGTGTGCCACTTTTTTGAGGCGAGGTGTGGGCAACTTTTTTTTGGGTGTCCGGGCCTATTTCTTGTCCCAGTCCGACCCTGCTCTTAGTCACCTTCACCCCTCCTGAGACCTGGTCTTGACCGCCGCCAATGCTACCTTTATTGGTCTGGCTTGTCCAGAAGGTTACCCTGTTCCAAGAAATTAGGCTGGCCTTCTGAACATCTGCCCACCAGGCCAGAGTTCAGAAATCCATCTTAACAAAATGGTGTACAGCGGTGTGATAGGACTGAAGGTATCCAGTGTTGCACACTAGTGTAGGCATTTCAAGTTATTCCTACCTAGGACACATAGTGACTTCGTAGTGATAACTGTAAAGGCCATAGACCGATCTAATATAATGGAAACAAGCACCTTTATATCCTTAAATGCTTCAGAAATATTGAGAAAGATGTGCACTGAGAGAGGTTTACCTGCTCAAGGAACAAAATCGGAAATGATTCAGAAAATCGTGCAATGGCAAGAGTTGCAACTCAGTGCCATAGCCTCTGATGAGAGTGCAGAAGGAGGTGGCGCAGCTTCCACTGGCAGAACTGACAGTTCTGTCGCTGCCCTCATCAGTGGTGCCCATGATGATAGGGAAGATGCTATGTCTAGTGTTTCCTCCGCATGCTCTGATGCTGAGGCCAAGCTGGAATTCAAGAAGCAAGAGCTGCTATTTAGGCAGAATGAGCTTGAATTTCACATGACTAAGCTGAAAGTAGAGCATGCAGAAAAACAGAAGGACTGGGATCAAAAGTTGGAACTGGCCAAGCTTCAAATTTCAAATGGATCCAAGCGATCTGGACATGGGTCTGGGACCTCCTCTCATCCATGATTTCCTAAAGATCTGCTCAGTGTGTATTATGACAAGAATGACATTATGGACTGGTTGAATGTATTAGAGTATGCACGTGAAGTTCAAGATGGTGTAAATGCTGATAAGATTGCATGGTTATTCAGCAGACTACCCCATTCTGGCTGCAGTGCTATTATGGAAATGTCAAAAGCTGAACGAGTAGATTTTGCAATGTTGAAGCAAACTCTCATCTTAAAGTTTGGGAAGACTCCTGTCCAATACTTGTAGAGGTTTAGTGAGTACAAAATAAAGAAGGAAGTACTTGTGTGTCATATGTGACTGATCCTTTAAAGAACTTGACTGGCTGGGTTGAAGGCCATAAGGGCTCCACCTTTGAGGGTATGATATGTCTTGTCATGCTTGAACATATTTTTGCATCCTGTTCCCCTGAGTTTAAGCATCATTTGACAGACTCAAAGGAGTTAGATCCTATGAACCTGGCCACAGCAGCAGCTTTGTGGGTGTCACATAGAGTGTCCCATAAGGACAAGACTCATTCTGGTAAGCAGGAGGAGTGAAAAAAGGCCAGAGATAAGGAGGGTGGGGTATCTGATAAAAATGTCCTCCCAAAATTGCCACAAAAGGGTAAGTCACAAGAGAACACACAGGGTAGTGGAGGTTATACTTCAACACATAACTCTGGTTACAGTAAGCCTCCCTATGTCCCAAGACCCAGTGGATCTTGTGTGGCTTGTGGAGCAAGTGAACATGCGAAGGGGGACACCAGATGTAAGGTAAAAACCTTGGGGGTCCACTCTGCTAATCTGGCCTTCTCCTCCTATGAGGAGGAAGATATTACAGGGGCATCCTTCTCCACAGAATCCTTCCCCAGTGGAATAGATTTAGTTTACCTGGGTTCCTGGGAGCCTAAAGTCTCAGAGGCTTATGCTAGGATTCCTGATAATACCAACCACTACTTTAAGGACAGTGTGCTGATTAGTGGAGTAGATACTCCTGCACTTAGGGATAGTGGGTGCAGCAGAACTGTAGTGGATTCTACCTTAGTAGACCCAGAGGAAGTTGCCAGTGCTCCTCTGTTACCCACTAAGTTGGATGATGGCCCACCTCTCAAGTTCCCAGTTATGCCTGTAAATCTTACTATAAATGGTATAGTGGTCGGGATTCCAGTGAGCATTCAGAGAGATGTCCCGGGAAAGGTCTTGCTGGGGAATGATCTCAGAGCTTTAGGGCTTGTACGAGACACAGTAGAAAGACCCTGTACAAGGTCACAAACAATGGCTGCACTGGCCAAGTCCAATGCCATGTCCAAGCCAAAGGGGAAACCCAAGGCTAAAGGAGTCATGAAAGACTAAAGAGGGAAAGAAAATATTCCCCCTAACTTACCTACCACTGAGGTGGAGGTAGTTGGTCTAACACCTGGACCTGATGAGGTAGAGGTGCTACCTGAAGTGTTTGATCCCAATAACCATCCTGAACTACAAGACGTGTTGGTAAAAGGTGGTCCTGACAGGATTGAATTCAGTAAGGGCCAACCTGAGTGTCCATCTCTGGAAGGCATAAAGAGACAGGCCTGCTCCCAGCATGAGGGTGGGTCTCCTGGGAAGCATAGGATTTATTGGGAAGGTAGGCTCCTCTATAGTGAGGTTGCTTGCTCCTCTTGCTGTAAGTCCCTTCCTCCTGCAGCTGGCACATGAAGTGCCCCTTGCTGGTCACCTTAGCATCAAGAGAACCAAGCAAAGGTTATCCATGCATTTCTACTGGCCCAAGATGGGGATGTAAGTAGAACATCACTGCAGGAGTTGTGCCACCTGCCAGGTATCTGGAAAAAGTGGCAAAACAATCCAAGCTCCGTTGATACAACTCCCAGTTGTGGTGTAACATTTGAGATGCTAGGGATAAACATTGTTGGTCCCCTTGACCCCCAAACATCCTCATGCAATAGATTTATCCTGGTGCTGGTCGACTATGCCACCAGGTATCCTGAGGCCATCCCATTGAAGACTGTGACTGCCAAGTCAGTTGCAAAAGCTTTACTTGGCATATTTATTAGGGTTGGCTTCCCTAAAGAAGTTTTGTCTGATAGGGGCAGCAACATTATGTCAAAGTATATCCAGGTCATGTGGAATGAATGTCTTGTCACCTATTAAATTTCATCTGCATATCACCCACAAACCAATGGTCTCAAAGAAAGGTTTACCAAAACCTAACAAGCATGATAGTGCCCCAAAGAAGAAAATGTGATCTTCTATTGCCTTGCTAACTGTTTGCCTACAGGGAGGTACCTCAGGAGGGTGTTGGCTTCAGCCCCTTTGAGCTTCTGTTTGGTCACCTTGTGAGGGGACCCTTAGCTATAGTCAAGGAGGGAAGGGAGATGTCTTATGGTTCTCCATCTTTCTATTTTTACTTTTTATAACTTTTGATACCAGAGTCATTACCCTCTCCCCCGCACCCTTGACCTTTCGTTATTTCTGGTAAGCCTTAGGAGCTTAAAATTGTCGAACCCTGGCTGTTATTTAAACTATAACTAAATGCATAGGTGTGCTCGTTCTCTATTTGTTCAAAATAGTTTAGATGTCCACTCCCCGATCACTACCAATATAGTAGACTATGTGCTAGGGCTCAGAAAGAGGATGGTACTCCTGATGGGTCTGGCTAGTGAGAAACCGAAGGCAGGGAAAGCACTGGTGAAACACTGGTATGTCCAAAAAGCTGCCCTCATCAATTTCTCCCCAGGTCAGCAAGTCCTGATCATGAATCCTATAAGGCCTAGAGCTCTACAGGACAAATGGTCAAGCCCTTACACAGTGGTGGAGTCACTGGGTGAGGTCAACAATTTAGTGGACCTTGGAAGGGCTGGACAGGCTCCAAAAGTGTTCCATGTAAATAGCCTGAAGGCTTTCATCCCAAGAGTTGAGATCGCTTCACTGCTTCTGGCTTCAGATGTTGAGCAGGAGGTATCAGAACTTCTCCCTGACCTGTTCCAGGGCAGTCCTTCAGAGAGCTCCATTGAGGGTATCCAATTGGCCCCTCACCTGACTGCTGATAAACAAGCTGAGATTAAAAGTTTGCTGAGGCAATGTTCTCACAATCTCCTGGTTGGACACCTTGGTGCAAACATAACATTGACACAGGAGACAGGGTACCTACTAAATGTAGAGGACACAGGATGTCAGATAAAGTACGGTCTTACATTAAGACAGAGGTCAACAAAATGTTGGATCATGGGGTGATTGAACCCTCCAGTAGTCCTTGGCCAGCCCTGTGGTTCTGGTTCCAAAGGCAGGCACTTCTGAGTTGAGGTTCTGTGTGGATTACAGGGCTCTGAATGCTGTCACCAAGACATATGCACACCCCTTGCCTTGAACAGATGAGCTGATGGATACTTTAGGTGCTTCCACGTACCTCAGCACATTTGACCTCACTGCAGGCTATTGGCAAATAGCCCTTGCAGAACATGCGAAGGAGAAGACAGCTTTCGCAACACTAGAGGGTCTTTACCAGTTCAGGGTAATGCCTTTTTGGTTGAAGAATGCCCCTGTCACTTTCCAGAGGCTTGTGAATCATGTCCTTAATGGGCTGGATGAATTCTGTCTTGCATATCTGGATGATATAGCAGTTTTCAGTGCTACCTGGGATGATCATGTGAAACACCTTAAGATTGTGTTGAAGGTTCTTCACAAGGCCCACTTGACCATAAATGCCAGTAAGTGCAAGATTGGACAACGTTCAGTGGTTTACCTTGGACATGAAGTAGGTGGAGGGAGGATACAGCCTCTACCCCGTAAAGTACAAGCAGTTCAAGACGGGCCTACACCCACTACTCAAACCCATGTGAGAGCCTTTTTAGCACTCACTGGGTACTACAGAAACTTCATGGCAGACTATGGGTCCATAGCTGCCACTCTGACTGCTCTCACCACTCCTAAGAAACCCAAGAATGTAACTTGGTCTGAAGAGTGTGGGCAGGCCTTCGATGGCTTAAAAGTCTCTTTGTGCCAGGCCCCTGTTCTCAGGGCCCCTGATTACCAAATAACTTTTATTGTGCAGACAGATGCCTCTGACACTGGGATAGGAGATGTACTATCACAAATAGATGAGAAAGGTAAGGAACTCCCTATTGGCTTCATTAGTCGCCAGCTTAAGGACAGAGAGCTCAGATGGTCCACAGTGGAGAAAGTATGCATCTCTGTTGTGTGAGCCCTAAGGAAGCTAAGGCCCTACCTCTATGGGACCCACTTCACTGTGCAAACTGACCATAAGCCCTTAAAGTGGCTGATGAACATGAAGGGAGAGAATCCAAAATTGCTCAGGTGGTCCATAAGCCTTCAAGGCTTTGACTTCACTATTGAGCATAGGCCAGGTGTCCAGCATAGCAATGCTGATGGGTTGTCCAGACGGTTTAACCAACTTGAACATGAGACTCATCCAGGGGTGGATTAATTCCCCCTGTCCTTGGTCTGGGAGGGGCGAGTGTTAGGAAAGATTTCCATTTCATGTGTCATTTTCCCTCCAGTTGTGTACCCCCCAACATTTTGCTTTGTTTAAACACCATAGTCTGACTTTGCCAGAGGAGCGCAGCCTTCTGCTGCACTCCCCTGGGCTTCTCACTCACTTTGTTATGGGGAACTGACACGCCCTTAAAGACAGTCAGTACTGGGAGACTTTGTTTCCCTTAGTCCTTGTCAATGTTGCAACTTTTCTGCAAAATGTTGCAAGTGCACAATGTACCTTTCAGTACAGTGCACTTGACTCTTACTGTCATTTCTAAAGGCCCTAGATATTCTCAAAGGATTTTTTAGGAGAAGTGTAGTTGTGCCTCGGACAGGGCTCATGGCAGCTTATCTTTTCATGTATTTTTAACCCTTTCCTGCCAGGTAAACCGTGGTTACCGCGCTTCGCACGAATAGGTGGCCTGGCTCCAAAATGCCCATGCCACAAGGTTCTTTGTCCTGTCCTTTGACCATCTTGCCCCTTCACCTTCCCCAGGTCGAGCCGACCCGGGTCTGTCCTTAATTGGGCATGCATTTTCCCACGGAGCACCAAGATTTCGCGGGCTTCTGCATGCCTTGTGTGTGCGCCCCCAGGATGTGGGCTGGACTGTCTGGTTCCAATACACATCCTGGGTGCCAGAGTGTCTGGCGTGCTGTGAATGCCTGGGACCACCGTGGTCCATGATTGGTCCACGTATGGTATGCCTGTATGTGAGCAGATCTCCCATTGGGTCCTCTTCGTTTTGGCATGAAGGAGATTTTGGATAAGAGAAGGCTCCAAACACCCATACCATGTCAATCTCTGGAGATCCCACTGAACGAAGGATAGGATCCAAGTATCCTGAAACTAAGAAGCCGAGTCAAGGAACCACTGGTGATCCGCTGAAAGGTTTGGCACCCTGAGTCCGCTGTCGTCCAGCTGGACCCCTCTGCATCTGGTCGTCCTAGAAGGTCTGCAAAGACGCTTCGACCCATTGGAATAGTGGTCCCAACTATTCTCGGCACCTTCATCAAAACCTCCAATTAAGCCTTTTCGGACATGTCCCTGGGCCAACCAGTGGGCTGACCAGCTTGCGCAGGACCTTTGCCTTGATACCGCCGCTGTTTTGAGGATGCCCTTGTAATGTGGTACCCTGCAAGCTCTGTGTTCATGGCACTCTCACACCAAATTTCGTACACTTGGCTTTTCCAGGTTTGCAGTAAAGAGAGAGCGCCCGAACCGGAGTACACGCGGTTACCGTATTGCCCAGCCGCGGTGACGTACTTTGCAAACTCATTGTAGCTGTGCTCCTCTGTGTCCTGAAGCCTGCTACAGTGGAACTGGCCTGATCCATCCACCAGGAGCTGAGAAATCGCCACTGTCCCATTTGGGAATCAACACTGTATCTTCGTCGCTATAATCCGCAGAGCCGCGAGATTGCCACATTTGAACCTTCAACCGAAATGGACTTGATTGTTGGAGTTTGGTCCAGAGTTCACTGGGGCTCGGTGAGTAATTGCAACCATTACCGGTGGCCCCTACCACCTCCATCCATTTTTATGCATGAGTGGCCCCTGAGGGCCCCGGTCAGTGGTCGAAGTGTAAGAAAAGAAGTAGTGGAACTATGTTCCCCGCTGGTCTGCCCCGCTCCCCACAAACCCCATCCCTGTGCCCTTTCCCACACACAATCCAAACCGCCAAATAAACACACCTTCTATTTAAGGGACTGTTCAGTGCAGTGCACTGAAGTGCAAGCTTCAACTTCTTCCTACACTTTTATTTTAAAACTAAATCATTCCAGAATGGTTTCTTTTTAAAAATAAAAGTACAGGAACAGTGAAACTTAAAAATAAAAAGTATGGGAGCACAGCACCTGACCGCTCCCATCCACTTCGACCTCTGGAGCCGCTCCTTTCCACTGCTAGTGCGAACTAGCGAACTATTCATAACTCTTTGAACCTGTTCTGCCCTCAAAGGGAGACCCTCCTCAAATAGTGGAAACCTGCCTTCCTGCGCTGCTACAGCCCCTACAAAAGACCCTGTTTCGCCCATCTGCAGTACGGCGTGCGCCAGCTTCGCAAGTACATTTGAGCACTAGGCTCCCCTCATCTTAGGGATTGGACTGCCTTTCAGTTAGGATTGAGTTTGATGCAGAAGGGCCTAAAGACTATTTGCACTACCTGCTTCCTTCCCTTTTTTAGGTTGTGGACCCATTTTGTGCATTAACCCTTTAGACCCTATTGGTCTTGTATATATGTGTATTGATAGGATTGTGTTGGATTGGAAGTATTTGTATTTGTATTTTGTTTATTTATATTGCGCCCCTTGCCCTGAGGTAGCTGGGAGCATACATTTGAAGCAAGTGGTTACAAAGGTTACAAGTTTACAGATTGAATTTGAAGCAAGTAGTTACAAAGGTTAAACGTTAACACAGAATCACTTTCCACAGGAAAGGGTACATCATAGGCATACTGCCTGCATAAGAGAAAAGAAAGAGATGACTGTGATTTTATTTGTGTGTTGAAACTTAAAGGCCTTGAAATAAATGTATTTGTATTTTTAATATATATACACCTGACTGGGAGTGATTTGTAAGTGTCCTTGACTCTGTGTGCTCATTGAGGTCTTTCAGTCACCCTCACACCTCCTGAGACCTAGGGCCTCATTACGACCCAGGCGGTAAGTTACCGCCTGGGCCGTGACTTTACCACCATGGCGTAAACTACGTTTACGCCATGGTGGTAGGCGGACTTACCGCCCCATTCCGAGGTCGGCGGGGCGGTAAGTCCCCAATCCCCATTTACCCTTCCCCATTCCCATTTTTGCCCCATAGGGCATAATTGGAGTGGGGAAGGCGTTAATTACGCCACCGTAAATTACGGTGGCGTAATTAACAACATGGTCCCTTAGCGCCATGGATTTTAACACCTGCTAAAAGCAGGTGTTAAATCCGCCATGGCGCTAAGGGACCTCGTACTCAGGCGGTAAGGGTCGGCGCTGTTTACGGCGCCGTAAACCCCTTACCGCCTGAGTTGTAATGAGGGCCCTAGTCTTGACCGCCGCCAATGCTACCTTGATTGGTCTGGCTTGTCCAGAAGGTTACCCTGTTCCAAGAAACTAGGCTGGCCTTCTGAACCTCTGCCCACCCGGTCAGAGTTCAGAAATCTGTCTTAACAAATATGACAGCAGAGCATGAATGAAAGTGAAGTGATGAACACTTATGAACTTATGCACCAGTAAGGAGTACTTATAAAGAAAAGGGAAAGCAGCTAATGAGTACTTATAAACAAAGTGAAAGCCAGCAATGAATACTAATGAATAAAGTGAAAGCCAATGATAAGTACTGGTGAACCCAGTGAATAGCAAGTGATGAACATTAATGGGCATTATGAAAGCAAGGTGGTAGAAAAGGAGGAACACAATGCAGTGAGTTGTGTGAAATATGCGTAGTGATAAAATTAAGAGACTGTCAAGGAGAAACAGAATGGAACGTTGATTAATGACGCAGGTTGAGGGAGAAATAAACCTGTGTTGGCAAGAAAGCCTGAAGCATTGCATGAAATATAAGTTATGCCAAGAAGAATCCGAAATAAGGTGAGCCCAGAAATATACAGGGTGTGGAAAACACGTGGTGGCAAAGCCAAGAGACTTTTAAAGAGAAGCAGAATTGTGTGCCAACTAATGATCCAGGTGCAGAGAGGGAAACCAGAGGTTGCTAACAAAGTGCAAGGGTTATTGGTTGCGTGATCTGGAATGGGTGGACCGCGTGGTCCAACAACTGCACATAGACCGAGTGGCCCCTACTTGGAAAGAGCCAACGAAAAGCCAAGATACAGAAGCTGTATTTTATAACAAGTGCTGAAGCGATTGAAGAACAGAACAAACTGTATGAACTATGGAAAAGCTTGGATGGTTACAAAGCTGAACTGGCAATTGTTATTGAAAGCCAAGAGATGTTTGAACTGATTGTGATTTTGAAGCTGGAAGAGCTTGACTTCTTGGGTGAAGGGAACCCTGAGACTTTTTGAACTGTGTTGGACTTGTGTAAGGGGAAGCTGAAGACAAGCCAGGAGCTTGAAGAAACTTTGAACTTTATTTTACAAGCCAGGAGCTTGAAGAAGCTTTGAACTTTATTTTGAACACTATTTCTTGTATTGCTGACATCCATACACATTGTATATCTTTAGTTGTGAGGGCAAGTGTAGGTTTTGGACACAGATGGACTTTTGAGTTGTACTTACTGACACAGACTACCCTTTCTTTAGGTAGGGAAATCCCACCTTAGCGTAGGGCAAGTTAGGCCTTACTCCATCCTAACAAAGAAGAAATATAAATAATTCTTTAGGCAAAGTTAATCTGTTGTTTGTGTCTTACTTCATGATGCCTTCACACCAGCCAAGTTACAATACTCCATCCTATGTTCAGCTGTACATTGATGAATAAGTTTAATATGATATAACGTTGCACTAGTCTATACTGAGTACACTGATTATGTCTCTGTAATTCTCTATGTCCCAGGTTTCTATATCCCATTATTTGTCCTCCACAACAACTGGCTACTCATACCCTCAAAACATTGTAAAGGCATTCAATCATAAGACGGCTTCTGTCGCCTGTACTTTTTCCTATGTACGTCTCAAAACATTGTAAAGGCATTCAATCATAAGACGGCTTCTGTCGCCTGTACTTTTTCCTATGTACGTCTCAAAACATTGTAAAGGCATTCAATCATAAAACGGCTTCTGTCGCCTGTACTTTTTCCTATGTACGTCTCAAAACATTGTAAAGGCATTCAATCATAAGACGGCTTCTGTCGCCTGTACTTTTTCCTATGTACGTCTCAAAACATTGTAAAGGCATTCAATCATAAGACAGCTTCTGTCGCCTGTACTTTTTCCTATGTACCTCTCAAAACATTGTAAAGGCATTCAATCATAAGACGGCTTCTGTCGCCTGTACTTTTTCCTATGTACGTCTCAAAACATTGTAAAGGCATTCAATCATAAGACGGCTTCTGTCGCCTGTACTGTTTCCTATGTACGTCATTTCTGATTGAAACTACATCCCAATCTTCAATAAATACAAATGCAAAATAGAGGTGGTTGGGGGGTGTGGGGGGAGTGGGCCAAACAGCACTTTTTCTGGACAGCATAAATCCTTGACCTGGCCTTGTATGAGGATTGAGAATTGTTCCTCTTAGAAGTTGGAGGGTGGTTTTAGAAAATAATATTTTAATAGGTTGATGAAGATGAGGGTGCAGAATTGGTATGCTTGAGATTACTACCGATAAATGCAACTTTTAATCAAACAAATACCATGTGGGATCCTGTTTTACACTGTCTGTGCCCTCAGTTGACTGCGGAAAAGACACTTTCTCTTTCGCCATAACAGAAATGGAACCAGTAGCAGATGTCATGGTATGTTATTGAGATTTGTACTGGGCACCACTTTAGTTTCCTGAGGTTTGTTTGGTTTGATGATACATTGTGTCAGCAGTTTGTGGTGGTTTTACGATCCTGCTGCGGTAGAGGTATGTGTGTGTTTAGTTTGGTGTTTGAGTGTGAGTAAGCAGGATATTGGGGGAAAAATGTAGGGTTGGGGACGGGCGTGGTTGGTGCCTTTCTCTGCCTTGGTTGAGTACCTGTGGCGGGGATCCTATTCTTGTAAGATGGTTTGCATCAATTGTTTTGTTCCATGGGGTGTCCAGGTTTTGGAGCATAAGGGTTTCAGTTATTTTGGGAGTTTCTTCTTGTGTTGATCGTTCCTCTTCAAAGGTGTTTCCTTTTCAGCTCGGTGAGTTAAACAGTTAAAGAACAGCTGTTTTAAGCAGTTTCCTGAATTTTAGGTGATCTTCTGTTGGTCGTATTTCCTCCGGGAGTGAATGTGCAAATCCCCCATCACTGTTTGCCATTAATCTTTTCGTCAAACCGGGATCATAGTCCCAGGGCCATCCAGAAGATATCATCAGATATTTTAAGCAGACCGGCAGAGGCGTTGCTAAGAGGATTAATGGGGCTATAGCCCTGGGTCTTTTGGTTGTAGCTCTGGATAGAAGCTCAGGGGATAAAACCAAAAGGCTAGCTAGCCCCGTGTTCCGACAGTCCCGACATTAGCGTAGCCCCGGATCTTTCCCAGACCTAGCAACACCCTGCAGACCAGGTTGGCATCTGCCATTGGTGCACCAGCAGTGCTGGTCATTGGGCCAGCTCTCGGCGGATCCAAGATCTGGCACCAGCCGCCCAAGACCATGAAAAAGAAAAAAAAAACGCCTGCGACTGCAGCATTGCCTTTTACCGCGGCTTTGCACAATTCACAACTGATTCCTTTCAGTTGTACATGTAGCGAGCATTGTGCATTACACACCAGTGCCAAAGCCGGCGGTAAAAGGCAATGCTACTGTTTTTTTTTTACGTATTCCGACATTGCTGGATGCACACTATGAGCCCGGCCCCTCTAGACCACGCCCCCTCGGGCACCGCCCCCCCCAAACCTGCCCTTGTGTTGTGGGATCCCCCACCACATTGTTTCCATTTCCACCACTGCGCACCAGGGTCACTTAGCTGCGTCTTTGGCGGAAGATTGCATAATTCCTGGGAAGGTCTCTTTGATGGCAGAGATTTAGCAAAAGAGAGGGTTCCAAAACTAAAAGCCAAACGTTCACTGTTGAATAGTTAAAAAGGTAACGAGGTAGGGGCGTGCTCGTGATGCCGACACATTAAAGTGCAGGTCGGCAGCTGCTGACCAAAATATCCTGCCTCTTCCTTTTCCATATGTGTGTGGCCCTCATAGCTGGCTAGCCTGACTGGCATTCAGGAACTCTCTGTTCTTTGGAAAGCGGGCTTCGGCACCGTGTTAGTTGGTGTGTCTGTAGAGACATGCTCTAGTGCAGTGGGACCGGAAGAGCTGCAGTGAGGCAACGTTCCGGCTTCTTTACAGAGCTCAGTAATCGGTTTCACTAGACGAGGCTGCAGTTTATGGGGAAGTGGTGGCATGGACCGTCTGGATGCACTGCAGATCGCCAGAAAGTGGACCTGTGTTGTCTCTTGCGAACAAGCGGTGCGTGAGCAGTGGTCCACCTTGAACAGTGGGAAAGACTGGCGTAACGTCGGCTCTGATGAGCACAGGCCTCATTAGACACAGAAAGAGGGCTACGCAGTGGCCTGTATAACACATTGAAAACACATCTTCTACACTTGTGATCACTCTGCATTGGTTGGTGTGACGTGTGTGACAGATCAATTTTAAGTGACATAGACTCATTAACCATGAACGATGTTTACCGGATAATGGGGGCTCTCATGAAAGTTGCTTTTACGGCCAGAAGAATAGAGTGGGTACTGTTATGACAAACTGAATGAGCACATTGTGAATTCTTGACAGAATTGCGTGCAACCCAATTCAGACACACATGTCACGAAAGCACGCAGCTCAGAAATTGGCAGCAATACAAAAGAAACCAACACTACCGTCGTGGACAGTTTTCCCTCCAAAACCAGTTTGGCTGTGATTCAGATGGCAACGCTATCATGCAGAGTGTATGACATAGAAATTAGAGCTCCATGCAATAATGGACGGCAAGCATCAGTAGTCATATCAAACTGACACAGTGGCACTGAGCTCTGTGCTTATTCACCAGGACATGGATACATTGAGAGTAAGATGCGACCATGTCAAGAGTCAGTAGAAAAGTACTGGGTTGGGAGAAAGGTCATGCCTCGCAGTCCCTTCTCCCACGATCCATGGCAGCCATCTTTTTTTGTATTTTTTGTATTTTTGTATTTTTTTTAAGTTGAGAAATGGCGTACACGTACTTTCTCAACTTACAAATCAAAGGCAAACTATCAAAGGAATTCAAAAATACTATGTGAAGCTTCTGCACAGTTTGTGAATCGTTGCTTGAACTGAATCACAGTGCACTTGACCCATAGGGAACAATGCTGATATTCACACTTTATTGTGTTTAATCACTGGTCATATGATTTCATGCCTTAATAAACCAGTTGGATTGTGGTACAGTAGTGTTACATGCTGTCTGGTTTTCAGTGAAATCCAATTTACATCAATTTAACAGCCCCAGATAGCAATTTTCCTCTCTCTTTGTTTACTATATACATCGGAAAAAAGACCACTAAAGGGCAGTACTGTCCTGCATTTGTGCTTACCGCAGAGCAGCCGAAGCGAGACATTCCAGCGCAGTCGATTTTGGAATGGCACCTTCGACGCAGCCCCAGTAAGGCGCACCCTGTTGGCCACAGCCAACAGGGATACATTGAGAGCAAGATGCGACCATGCCAAGAGTCAGTAGAAAAGTACTGGGTTGGGAGAAAGGTCATGCCTTATTGGTACGCGGTGGGGGCGTGGTGTTGGCCTCCCAGCCAATGTGGAGACTATCGCTTGGCGACAGCCAGCAGGGAGCATTGCTAACAGTAATATCCTAGTGCAGAGACCTAGCCGCAGGCGGATATCACCGTTTGCTGATATTGTGTACTACTTTGTGCACTCTGCATGTCACCATTATAATGAATGTGCGTTGACAGCTGTGCTCGCTTTTTTGGGCTTTTGAATTATGAAGGCCGCAACAAAAGCAATGTTTTTTGTATACACTGTAAAAACTGTTGTCTTCAATGTTCTGTAGTAAAGTCTGGGAAGACACTGATAAACACAGGTACTACTTTTTGAAAACATTAACGAAATGTCTGTGGAATTAATAAAATTCAAACACTGATAACAGGAAAACGATACACCATGGAAGTTGGTGCTTCACTTTTATTATGCTTGCTACTTTGGGTACAGTGCATCCTGAAATTGAGTTTTCTGGTAATACTTTGGGCGCTATGGCGTGGCACTGATGGCTATCTCCTCTTTTGGCTGGGGGTTTGGTGTTCTGCCTGCAATTGACTGTAGAGGAAGTAGCCATAATCCGATTGAAGTTTGTTTTGCTAATTGTGGTAGGAAAGAAGTATAGAAGTTGGATTTTTTGGGAGGCGTGGTCTGGCGCCAAGAAAGATGGCCACCTGACTTGTTAGTTCCGTCTCTCGCTTCATGGACTAACGCCATTTTCTACTTTTATTTACTTTTGTTCACTATCCAACCCTTTGGAAGCTCCGTGCTGACTTCCGCAGTGGTTTGTGAAGTTTTAGCTGCACTCCTCGTTGACTGTGCCTGAGGCAAGGTGTTGCGCTGCCTGCGCGCCTGTCAGCTGCTCTAGTGTCTGCCTCACCTGAGGTAAGCACCGGCGTCCCTTCCTGCTGTGACGTGCAGCAGTGTGGCCTACGCGTGGATTTTCCCTCAATAACGCTGCCTCCTGAACACGGCTGTGGAGAATACTAAAGATAATTTAATGTTATGTTTCACATTCACCGCCTACTTCTTTGTTCCTTACACTATTTCAGACGGCGAATGTGGAAGGAAAAGAAAGGAGGTGGAAAAATTTTAAAAAGCGAAGGAAAAAAAGGGAAAAAAAATAAAAATATATACGACAAGTTACTGCTGTGTAAACATATATACTCTGCACTTAAGCAGCACGTTGGAGGGCTGTCATCTCAATTCTCTAGCCTATGCTGCTTTTTCCTACTCAAATTTGTTCGCCGTTTCTACCTACTACAAAACTACTGGATCCTGTTATTCGACTTCCTTACGCAGTAGGTTATTATTAACGTCATTGGAGCTGCCTTCCTCCTCCTGGTGCATCTATAATATTTAAATTTGTCTCACCAGACTCCACCTCACTGCTGTATTTTACCTCACATAGTTGCATGTTTCAGTGGTCTCTAATTTGGACTATAAGCGTCTTGCTCATATTGGTGCCTTTGCTCATCTTTCATAATTAGGAATCCTGTGCTTTAGGTCTCTAAGCATTAGCTGTCTTCATAGTAAGGAAATTTGTGCTTCATTGGCTGTTATTCACTGGTTGTGGCTTTCACTCTAAGCATCCATGATTCTTCCATCTTCAACAGGATTTGTGGGGTCTTCACTGTACTGTATTTGTGCCCTGGTGTAACTCAATTTACCAGTTGTAACTTTGGCGTCTTTTGTGTTCCTAACTCACATAATTGCTTCATCTTACTGGCTAAATGGCCTCTAATAAAGCCAACCAAAAAACCACATCTGTCACAAAAGATTACACGCCTCCTTCCACGAATCTGAAAAGACCCAAGAGTGATTCACCGCCACCACTTAATGCACCTGATCCTGCCCTGGAGACAATCTTATCAGAAATACGAGCATTACAGCCCTTCATTGAGACCACAAATCTAAAGCTACAACAGTTAGATGACCGATGGAAAGGAAAGGTTTTGAGGAACGTATGGAAGAGGTGGAGAAGAGGGTAGGGATTGCTGAAGATATATCCCCTAGGGTGGCTATTTTGGAAAAACATGTTAAAGATCTCCAAAAGCACAACGAGGACTTAGAAAACAGGAATAGATGCAACAACTTGTGCATCTCAGGCTTGCCGGAGGGCTGTGAAGGAGTGGATCCAGTCTCTTTTCTACAAAAGCTATTGCCTACCATTCTTCTTTTACCTTCTGATACCCTATTCAATATACAGCGTGCTCATCGAGTGGGTCAACGCAACGTCTCAGGACCCTCTCATTCTCCTCCTCAAACACTTATCTTCTATCTTCTCGAATTCACACAACCACAATGCACTATGTCATCTGTCAAAGAAAAGAAAATCTATTCTGGCACGGAAGCAAATTATTCATCTCTCAGGATGTGGCCAAGGCAACTGCTCTTCGTAGGAAGAATTCTTATCCTTTGATCCAGCACTGAAGCAACTTAACATTTGATATGGCTTACATCACCCATGCTCATTTAAGGTCACACACAACGGTCGCTCGGCCATGTTTGATGATCCTGCCAATTTAAGAGCATTGATACGCTTCCATCAAAACTGAAAATATGGATATGTCCCCTCCTGAAAACACTTCAACCTCTGTAGGATCTTGAATTCACCTATGTTTTATTTATTCTCATCGGGCCTTTGTTTCTTTTTTGTTTCTTATTGTATGCCGTTCATTAATATTCTCATCCTACTTGATAGAGACGGTGGCTGATGTGGTGCCCCTCCTTGCTTGTGTGCTGTCTTTTGTTTTTTTAGACAGCCAGGTAGACGCCACCAGCTCCTGCTACCTTTTTTTCCCAGTTCCCTGGTCGACTGAATATATAAAGTGGCGCTGAGGTTCCTTATGCTTTTGATCTTTGGGCCTCATTACGAGTCCGCTTTGCTGGAATGCGGTGATTCTGTGTCGACGGTGACTTCGCTTCCACGACCGCATGGTTGCGGAAAGAAGGGCCGATTACGGCAGGTTGGTCGCACGCAACACACCAAGGTGGAAACAGAGTCACCGCCATCACGTAAAACACCTATGCGCGCGGACTTAGCGCCACAGAAAACGGCACCAGAACTGTGTCCGCCCCCGCCAACACGGAAACACCGGAAGCGGAAATACCATGACCGCGGGGAAAAAAACGGAAACAGAGAGGCGGCCATTAGATAAAGCACAATCCACTGCCATCCTCCGACACCACAGGTCAGATCACCTCCCTGAGACTGACAAACCATCCAACACCATCATGGCATCCAGGACACAGCATGCAGACAGAGAAAGCAGCCCTTCAGTGAGGCTGAGCTCACAGTACTGGTGGAGCACATTGTTGAGCATGCCGAAATGCTCTTTAGTGCAGATCAGCGGCACGCTACTCAGAAACGCCGCAAAGAGGTGTGGGCAGAGGCAGCACGCAAGTGCACAACGGTTGGCGTGACCACACGCTCAGTGAAGGAGTGCCACAAGAGGTCGGATGACCTCAGGCTCCGGGTGCGCAACCTCATCACAGCACACCGCCAACACAGCACTGGTACTGGTGGAGGCCCTGCATCCCCTCTGAAGCTGCAATCGTGGGAGGAGCGCTGCAGCAGTGTCATGCACCTCGAAGGCATCCACGGCATAGGAGAGGCAGAGGCAGGAGTGAGCCCACCTGCAGATGCTGTTAAGTGCACAGAGTACAAAGCCATACGTGTGATTGGGAGTGACCCAATGAACCCTCTCCCAATGCCCCCCCAAACAGGGCAGGAGTGACCCAATGGACCCACTGACTGGCCAAACGACGAGTATCACATCCCCAAAGCACAATCCCTCGAAATTCACACAGTGCGTGCCTGACTGGAAGCAGAGACACACACCTGTGTGTATCAATAGTCAAAAGTGTTGAATTGCAAGTGGACATGGACTGTGATGTTTGATGCATGTGATGGACACATTACGTAACACCACACAACTAACCGCATGCCCTCTGTATCCCCACAGTCGTGACAAGTGACAGCAAAAACGGACAAGAGGCTACGCAGCGGCCACCTGCAGGCGCACAACGCAGCACTCATGTCCAGGAGGATGATGCGAGCTGCTCTGGCACACAGGCACCGGCTGCAGCAGGCACACCGGCTGCAGCAGGCACACCGGCAACATCAGGCACACCGGCTGCAGCAGGCACATCAGCAGATGACACCATCCCCGTGCAGCCACCCGCCCAGGCCCCGGATGATGATTCGCAACCCATCTGCACAGCTGAGGAGGCTGCATCAAGTGATGGGAGTGCCCTGGCCATGCAGGCCGAAGCAGTACAACAGGGTGAGGGGGACAACATGGATGACCTTTCACCCATCCATGGCCTACAGTTCAGCCCCCCAGAACTGCACAGCCCCATGCGCTCCCCAACTCCATCCATGGGCGAGCTCTGTACACGATTGCAGCACATCGAGCCACAACAGGCCACCCTGACGCAGCTGGTGGAAAGACAGCTGGAAGAGGCCAGGCTGCAGCGTGAGGAGGCCATGCAACAGCGGGAGGAAGCCAGGCTGCAGCGGGAGGAGGCCAGGCTGCAGTGGGAGGAGGCCAGGCTGCAGCGGGAGAGCAGTGCCACATCGGTGCGTCGGCTCACCAGGTCGATTGGACGATTTGCGGCCACAATTCTCACCCTGGCACGACGTGTCAGGGTAGGGAACAGTGTGTGCAATGTTGGTAGCCCAGCAGGCGTTTCAAGGACGCTTGCCCATAGTTACACCGACAGTCACCTCAGCCAGCACCACCCCATCCACCTCTGCCACTGGCAGCCCACGGAGGCGTTCAAGTCGGTTGACTGGATCCACCAGCAAGGACACACCTGCGCACAAGCACCCCCGCAAATAGTGGCATGTGGGGATGCCAGTCAACATGACATTTGGGGACACCATGGGTGTTAGAGGGGTGGGAACGTTTGGGTGGTGGAGGTGGTGGGGGTTGCCCATTAGGTGGTTAGTTGTTAGGGGCCTGGTTGGGGGTGGGAACGTTTGGGTGGTTTGGGTGGTGGGTGGGCATGGGTGTACAGCTTCCCTACCCAATGCAATTTCTTCCCTGTTTAATTGATAATACAAAACCTTTGAAAACTACCATAATGAGTGGACATCTGTCATTTCATCAGCAGACAAAAATCATTTATTCACTGGCATCGTCATATCCATGCTTTGCTGTCAATGTGCAGTCTCTCGAAAGTAAATTCTAATGAGTGCATCCCGTGCTTGTTGGCCATCTTGCGCACCCCTGGGAGGTTGTGCTGCCACCCCATCCTCATCCCCATCGCCACCCCATCTCCATCCCCATCTTCATCTTCTGTGTCTGGGGGCAGCGGAATGCTCCTGCGTGAGCACAGATTGTGCAGCATGGCACACACAAGCACAATTTTACCCGTCTTCACTGGGTTGTAGAGCAGTGATCCTCCAGATCTGCTCAAGCAGCGGAACCTGGCCTTCAGTAGGCCAAATGTCCTCTCAATCATGCCACGTTTGCGGACGTGTGCCCTGTTGTAAGCCTCCTCATGCCTGTTCCTTGGCCTCCGTACAGGTGTCATCAGCCATGGCGTGAGTGCATATCCAGCATCACCTACATGGGATGTAAATGTGTGGGACATGTCAGTGTTTGTGGTTCATCTCACGATCTGATGCAATGCAATATTGTGTCATCATTCATTCATCCATATGGGCCTAGCCGTGGTCGGAAGGGCGGGTGATTGCCATCCATGGGTAATTGTTGTAGATGGCGGCATTTGGACATTGCACTATTACTTGCTGTGCATATGAAGTGGACCTTATACACGATAGTGGTTGGTAAGTAAGGCACTGTGCAATGACAAGCACACATGGGGGACTCATTCCATGGCCTGTGATGATTTGGCTGTTGCAGGATGTCTCATGTGCAACCGTCATGTGCTTTGGGGGGGAAGTGGTCCTAAGTGTGGGTAGCTGGATTGAGTGGATCAACTTGTATGGCCTGTTGGTAGCTTTGGTCGTATATCTCCTTAGGCAGGGTGAGTACTGTGGCAACCGGTCATGTGCAGATATGTGATGTGTGGGTTATGCTGACCATCCATTACATGGGCCAGGGGGTGATGCATGTGCAGTTGTATCAGCCCACTTACACAGGTCATTTGCCTGGGCACTCAACACACTTCGACAGGGCCTATGCATTGTCAGTTGTACTCACCCAATAGCCATGTGCTTTGTCCAGCGTAGCGTTCCATGTAGCGTGGCAATGTGGAATTCCGCAGGATCATTGAGTCATGTGTTGACCCCGGAAAACATGCGCAGCAATGTGTAATCAGCAGTCTGGCATCACATACCATCTGTACATTCAGTGAGTGGTACTGTTTCCTATTGCGGTACACCATCTCCATTACATGTGATACTGTCAGCTCTATGTGGGTGCAGTCTAATGCACCTATGCAATTTGGCATGGCTGCAATGGCATGGAATGCCAACTTGGTTGCAATTTCCTCTGCAAGTGTACGGGGTAGGGCGATGTGTTCCGACACATGGCGCAGCAGAGCGTCCAGTACCTGTCCCAATATTTTTGAAAAACAGGGTTGTGAGAGCCCATGCAGCTCACCAACTGTGTGCGGATAAGTTCTGTTGCCTAGGAAATGCAGTACTGACACCACCTTCAGGAGGGGGGGATTGCGGTCGAGATGGCAATGTGGCTGCTGATGTCGTCCTCAATCATGGCGGTGATGTACATGATTGTTGGACGGTCCAGCCGGTATAACGTGTGGATCTGTCCTGGGTTCAGGTTCCAGGGTGAGGCCCTGATGCGGGGTATTGCAGGCTGCCTACGGGGTCGTGCCGGCTGCGCAATTGGGTTTGGCATGGGTGCAGGGTTTGCTAAGTGACGCCTGCGCCTCCTCCGCCTCCTCCTCATCCTCCTCTGCACCATTGCTGCCACCATGTGCACTGCTGCCTGAAGGTTCAATAGTCCCAGTCCCAATGCTGCTGATGCTGCTGCCTGCATTGTTGTGTTTGGAGTTGGCCTGGGTGTGGGTGTGGCCCTTTTGTAGCATCCCAGTGACCTGCTGGGTCCCGCTGGCCTCATTTGGGGCACCTGTGGCCTGATTCACCTCACCTGGTACTGTTTAACGTCATGTTTGCGGTGGCGTCAATACCGCCTCCGTGGCCACGGTTTTTCCGCCATATTTGTGGCGGTGTTTCCATTTCTGTGGTACTCATGATGCCCATGGTGTTTTGAGTTGCTGGTAACTGGGTGGTTTCGCCGCCGTCGCATTCTACGGATCCCTTAACTCCGCGGTGCCGGTTTGTGTTGGTGGTTTTTCCGGGTTCGTGGGTCGTGATTTCACGGTCACGGAAACGACGGCGGTATGGTTTTACCGGTGGCGTTAAGTCCGGGTCGGCGGACTCGTAATGAGGCCCTATGTGTTCCTTCTTGCCTACTTGCCTCAGTTTTGTTCACCTAATTTCAGGCCTCCTTTCCCTTTCCCTTACTCCTTTTGTGTTTCCCCTATATGTCTCCTCCTTAATTGTTGGACATCTAATTATAATTATTGCCGTGATGTTAACATCTGTTTTTTTGAAACTCCTCCAATACTTGTAATTAACCGTTTAAAGGACATTTAAATGTGTTACTTGGAACATCAAGGGATGCAATAACCCCATCAAGATGTGCAAAATTTTAACCCACTCAAACAAGTCCAAGCCATCAGTATTATGCTTACAAGTATCGCATCTGTCCGCCATAGAAGCGAAGAAATTTAAAGCATTGCGGGTTAAGGAGGTTATTGCAAGCCCTGCGGTGGACAAGAAAAATGGTTTTGCCATTTTGCTTAGCAAGAAATTGTCCTTTAATATCTTAGATAAAGATGTGGATACTGCGGGTCGTTGGGCAAGCGTCAAACTCATGGTCAACTCTGTACAAATTTCAATTTTGAATATATATGGTCCTACTCAGCCTGACCCACAGTTCTGGACTTCTATCAAAAAGATTATTCTTACAAACAATTTTGTTAACTTAATTATGTGTGGGGAGGATAATCACGTCATGGACCCATTTCTAGATGAAAATCCAGTTGTATTTTTAAAACATCCAAGTCTCACACACATTTCTGGGATGTATTTCAGAATCTGGTTTAATTGACTCTTGGAGACTTTCACATGTTGTCTCCAAAGACAAGAAGGATAGACAGGGATATGCGGACATTGCTCTTAATGCGCAAAAAGCATTTGACCGTGTCAGCTGGGACTTTATGTTCCAATCTCTCCACTGGCATGGTTGTGGCAAAAATTCATTTCTTTAGTTAAATTGCTCTATTCTTGCCCCAAATCATCCATCTGCATAAATGACCAATCCTCTTCCTTCTTTCACCTACATAGAGGCACACAACAAGTTTGCCCCCTTTCCCCAATCCTGTATATCCTTGCGTTAGAACCCTTGCTTGAACTCATCAGATCTCATAAAGACTTACCGGGAATAGCTAGAGGATCTTCCCATTGTAAAATTGCCGCTTACGCTGACAATGTTCTTATTTTTGTTAAAAATCCCAAACACCACCTCTCCCAATTACTTGATATACTACACCAATTCAGCCTTAGGTCTGGATATAAACTCAACAAAGAAAAATCTGAAATTCTTCCACTTAACTCTTATTGACTTAAACACAAGCTTGATTCTTTCGGTTTCAAGTGGTGCAAGGACTCTATCAAATACTTAGGCATACATTTTGCTCCCACAATACCTGACACCATCAAACTTAATTTGCGAATACTACTTGATAAATTTAAGGATCTTATGTCAAAATGGTCCCCTCTTTACCTATCCTGGTGGGGTAGGATTGACACAATAAAAATAATAGAATAAAAATGATGCTTTCTCCTATTATCCTATATTGTTCCTGTTTCTCCCCCACTGTCTTTTTTTAAACCCATCTATTACATTTTATTAGACTTTTTATGGGGCCCCGGCAAATGTAAGAGGATGTACTAACCAGGGCATGATCAGATATAAGAATTTTAGAAATAGTGGAGTCAACAATAGTACCTGTAAGAGTTTTAGAAGTAAAAATATAATCAAGGCGGGATCATCCTATCCTCAGATAGACCTTTCCCATTTAGATAAAGATATCACTCTGTATCTAAAATTGGTGGTACCGGCTTCCCTGTGAGAGCTGCCAACCTGTGGAACGCTTTGCCACCCAATCTAAGAGTAGACCAACCTTTCTCACACTTCAGTTAAAAATGCCTAGACACTGAATATGATTCCACTCCACTGTACGCTTAACCCCTCTCAATTGCACAAAGAGACTATTAGCTACCTTCATTATGCCTATAACTGTTTTAATATTGTATGTATACTCCTGCACATTTCTGAGTTTCTCCTGGTAACTACTTCAACACATTATAAGTTTGTAACTGGACATTTATGTAATATTGTACATTTTATTCAATATTGTAAATTCTATTCATTGTAAATTTTATTCATGCAACATTGTAAGCTTCGCATATACTTTCTGCTGCGCCCGGTAACCTTTGGGTCTGGAGCGCATTATAAATAAATAAACAAACACATAAATAAACAAACAAACAAACTCTCTCTGAGATTACACAAGCAATTAAAGGCTTGGGCAAAACTAAAGCCCCTGGCCCAGAGGACTTCTCAGCTGAATTCTTCAATTCTCTTGCTCCTAAACTCATGTCCTTATTCTCTTACTTCGCTGCTCACAAATCACCCTCTGGTTCTTTCACCGAAGCTTTGCTCATACTATTCCCAAAACCTGATAAGGATCCCACATGCCCTAGCAATTATCATCCTATTTCCCTCATCAACGTAGAATGCAACATTTTTGCTAAAGTTCTCGCCAATAAAATAGAATCCTCCCTCCCCGCTATGATTAAATCAGACCAAGTTGGTTATGTTAAAGGTCTTTCTAGATGTCATTCATATTGTCTCCAAAGACAAGAAGGATAGACAGGGATATGCGGACATTGCTCTTGATGCGCAAAAAGCATTTGACCGTGTCAGCGGGGACTTTATGTTCCAATCTCTCCACTGGCATGGTTGTGGCAAAAATTCATTTCTTTAGTTAAATTGCTCTATTCTTGCCCCAAATCACCCATCTGCATGAATGACCAATCCTCTTCCTTCTTTCCCCTACATAGAGGCACACAACAAGTTTGCCCCCTTTCCCCAATCCTGTATATCCTTGCGTTAGAACCCTTGCTTGAACTCATCAGATCTCATAAAGACTTACCGGGAATAGCTAGAGGATCTTCTCATTGTAAAATTGGCGCTTACACTGACGATGTTCTTATTTTTGTTAAAAATCCCAAACACCACCTCTCCCAATTACTTGATATACTACACCAATTCAGCCTTGGGTCTGGATATAAACTCAACAAAGAAAAATCTGAAATTCTTCCACTTGACTCTTATTGACTTAAACACAAGCTTGATTCTTTCGGTTTCAAGTGGTGCAAGGACTCTATCAAATACTTAGGCATACATTTTGCTCCCACAATACCTGACACCATCAAACTTAATTTGAGAATACTACTTGATAAATTTAAGGATCTTATGTCAAAATGGTCCCCTCTTTACCTATCCTGGTGGGGTAGGATTGACACAATAAAAATGATGCTTTCTCCTATTATCCTATATTTTTCCTGTTTCTCCCCCACTGTCTTTTTTTAAACCCATCTATAACATTTTATTAGACTTTTTATGGGGCCCCGGCAAATGTAAGAGGATTGCAATAGCCAGATTAAAAGCCTCTTATGACAAGGGTTATTGGTTTAACTCTTATCTAAAGACTGATACCCCGTCTTGGTCCAGATTTGAGGAAAATATGGTCTACCCGTATGATCCAGCTGATCTTATATATCGATTCAATTGTACCACCTTGGCTATATCTGATCCTATGAAAGCCACAATAGCAGCTCTACAGGCTTTCCTTTTTCCTTATAACAAAACCCCCAAAAAAGGACCTATCTCCCTTGCTTTGGTAGAACAAAAACATTGTCATCAATAATAGAATTTTGAACCATAAATCTTGGCTTAAAAAGGGAATTAGATTTATTCAACAAATCATTACAGGCTCAACTATCTTACCCTTTCAGCGAATGAGACATTTGATTTCTATCCCTAATACTGATTTTCACTTTTATAATGAGTTGGTCAATGCCTGTTTGGACACTCTTCATCATTTCTCCCACAACATTCTGTCACCCGATGTCTTTAGAATGTTGCAACTCACCACATCACTCAACCTTTCGGCCTCCAATATTTACTGTGTACTCAACATGCATTCTGTACCCCTGTCCATTTGTCGGATGTGGGAAAAGGACTTTGGCTTAGCCCTAGATGAACACATATGGTCCTTAATTTTCTCTAAAGTTAAAAACATTTCAGTGTCTGCTAACATTACACAACCCTGTTTCTTCTTCATTTACAGGGCCTTCCTTACTCCTGACAAACTGGCCAAATCTAAGATAGGTCTAAAGGACAATTGTTGGACTTGTGGTTATGCCACGGCCTCGTATGAACATATGTTTTTTAGTTGTCCTTTTGTTTTTTCATTTTGCCAAGATGTCTGGAAATATCTTAAACTTGTTTTTAAAAATGACACTCCCCTTTTCTTTATGAATATCGTTTTTGGTAACCTTGCTATTAATTCCTATGACATGCAATCTTCAAAGAGAAATCTGTATGATCTTTTTATATGTATTGCTTTGAAACTCATCACTACTAATTGGAAGAACTCTCGGTCTCTAGGTTGCAGAGGTTGGTGGAATAACATATGTCACATACAGAGAATGGAACAATGCATGGCTAAAGTGCAAGACTCTTTTTCCAAGTACAATGCTCAATGGCCATTTTCCATTCAATATTTGAATAGTTTCACTGCTTCTACGCATGGTTCATGAATTTATTGTTGCACACTCTACATGTCATCCTCTTCTTACCAGATGTCATGACTTTATTATGAAGAATTTTAGTTAAATAATCTCCCCTCCATCTTATCCATCTGTCTTTTCTTTGTCCCCGTGTCTATGTCCCCCCCTTATTATCCTCATACATTTTTTTCTTGTTCTTATTTAGCAGATTACAGTCATTATTTAAGATCTTCCTCACAATTTTGTTTTATTCACAGGTTAATGATCTATTCAAGGACTATTTACTACTGATCAGCTGTTGTGTCTGCTGTTATTCTATGATGACTGTTATTCTAATAAAAGCTATTAAACTATTAAACAAAAAAAGAAGTTGGATATTTTATCCTGGAAGATTGTTGCATCCCCATTTGGGGAGTTAAAGGAGAGTTCCGGGACTTTTTTTTTATTGTCCCTACGGTTCGGCCATGTGTTTTTAAGCATAACTCGGTAGATCGTGGAAAACTTTCCTATGGACCTTACCCTACTTTTCGTCCATTAACGCACTCGAAATCAGCCGCCATTTTATGATAATCCTATCACTTGCCGCATCGCCCTGGCTCACCTGCTTTTGCGGCACTAAATCAAATCCCCCGCCCCCGAGGCTGACATCAGCAGACGCGTACCGCCCATTTCCCAACGCCAAAGCACGTTTCGTGTCAACAATCGCTGCGCCTCAGCTAATGAAGTGTCGCCATGGAAACGGCAGGACGCCTCTTTCCTCAATAAGTATAAACACACCGTTTCACAACACACAGCAGCAGATTTTCGATTCCATTACTCTCGCTGTGTTACTTTGAGTATTCTGTGACTCGTTTCTGTGCTCTGGTCAGCTACCTTCGTTGATTGTAGCCCGTGTGAACAGATACCAGTACCACCGCTATAAATTATTTTACTTTCTTTACCACACAATGGCTACAATAATGCCGTATATGTACGAGCCCGAGTACACCGAGGAAGAACTACTGGAAAGGCAAGCACGCGAAAACGATGGGGATTCGGACGGCAGTTGGGAGGACCAGTCAACGGATGAAGAGCCTGGACCATGTCGCATGGACGGCGTCTCCACCTGGTGCACGTGCAATCGGTGCGAGCTAATGCCAACTGAGGAGGAGAACTGCTGCTGCCGTGAAAATTCTGGGTGCTTGGCCTACATTTCGGAAGGCGAGCCAAGTCCGCAATGCATCACCGAGCTGCCAGAGTTCAGGGAAGCCTGCCTCTCACGGACAGTGTTGAGGATGATGATGGTGCTTATGCACGAACTTTGCGGCACTGTTCGTCCGCGTAATCCGAGTAACGAGTAAGTATACTCTGGTTGTGATGTCAGTGATGCCACTACTATTTCATGGTCGTCTCCCACATATAAAACTACATCTACATATCATTCGAATGCATGTAAATTGGTTCCATGTTGTGCATTTTCTAGATAGAATTTTTTTCAAAGCAGAATGACATTTTTGTACCTGAATCGACAGTGATAAGAAAGTTGTCATTTTAATACAGTTTGCATCTTTCATTTTCACAGGTGGTACAGGCTGGTGGCCTATCGTTGCTTCACTTGGTGGCTTCACGGGAGGCTCGGACACCGCGTTCGGAGAGTAATACCTGCCTGTGCGGTACTTGCCATTAGACAACATTTCCCCAGCGACAGTGGACAATACCGCGGCTTTTCCCGGGATGTGCTGCAACCGCAATTTTACAATGTGTAATGTTTATTATTTATGTTCAATTGAAATTAAGATCTAAAATAAAACCCAACATATATTTTAACAATGGTTGTTTTGATTTTTTAAATGAATCTAGTGTGTCTCCATTGAATAGTCTTCCTGTGCCTTGTCTTGTCACACCACATGTCTCCGGCCAGCATCCTCCCTCACGCTGGCCGCCCACCTTCAATCCACATAACCGTTGAACCCATATGCAGCAGACATACATATGTTATTTTGCGGGTTGGCATCAAGCCTCAAGGCCTTGCCTCCTCCCCCAAAAATACTTACCACACCACTTTGTTCAGGGTCTCCAGGGTGAACTGCACCCATATATTCTCCTGGGAGGCTGAGGTATTTATAAACTCACCCCCCTGCCTTCCATGTACTAGATCCTGCAGCCTGCCTCTTACATGCAGTTAGATGGCCTCTCCTTGGTGAGGCCCTACGGCAAACGAGTCTTGTCTGCACGACCACCGCCCCAATCCACCCCCCGCCCTATGAAAGGCAGTTCGCACCGGGGTACTTGTGCTGGCAAGTGGAGCTGTCAGGGAGCGATAAAGGCCAAGAGGTGCCAAAGACCATGTACACTTCAAAGTGGTCTATAGAGCATGGGTTGTTGTTCCCATGTCTACCGCCAGACCCCGTGTCTCCTGCCAAGCATCTCCCCTCACGCTGGACGGCCCCCTGCAATCCACATAAGTGTGTCTCCATTCACGAGTCTTCCTGTGTCTTGTCTGCACGACCACCGCCCCAATCCACCCCCCGCCCTATCAAAGGCAGTTCGCACCGGGGTACTTGTGCTGGCAAGTGGAGCTGTCAGGGAGCGATAAAGGCCAAGAGGTGCCAAAGACCATGTACACTTCAAAGTGGTCTATAGAGCATGGGTTGTTGTTCCCATGTCTACCGCCAGACCCCGTGTCTCCTGCCAAGCATCTCCCCTCACGCTGGACGGCCCCCTGCAATCCACATAAGTGTGTCTCCATTCACGAGTCTTCCTGTGTCTTGTCTGCACGACCACCGCCCCAATCCACCCCCCGCCCTATCAAAGGCAGTTCGCACCGGGGTACTTGTGCTGGCAAGTGGAGCTGTCAGGGAGCGATAAAGGCCAAGAGGTGCCAAAGACCATGTACACTTCAAAGTGGTCTATAGAGCATGGGTTGTTGTTCCCATGTCTACCGCCAGACCCCGTGTCTCCTGCCAAGCATCTCCCCTCACGCGGGACGCCCCCCTGCAAACCGCATAATGCCACGACATATACACGTCATTCATTCACAAACACACCCCTGTTTCGAATTCTTTATAACCCACTTCATATTTCTAATGAGAACTTCTTTGCGCTTTGCTAGTCAACCCGTGAAGGTGCTGGTTGTCTGCTCTTCGTCTCTGTGAACTTCCGTGACCACTTTGAGCAAACTCATCAGTTTGCAACCTGTGAACTGCTCCCTGTTCTACGACAAGAAACTACTCTGATCCCTGCATCTAACTGTTTGCTCGTCAAGGTAAGGCCATGTACCATACTCATTTTGCGTCCAATTTCTTTTCGTTCAAGACAGTACATGCAAGGAACTAGTCACATGTTCTGAGTTTAGTCAAATTATTTTTGTATTTTTTTAAAGTTATTCAAATACTTATCCGCATGTGAATAACGTGTATAGTTCCAAGAACCAAAACATACCTTGCATTGAACCTTTTATGTATTTAATTTTTTAACACATTGGTATTCATAGAGAATTGTTGATCTTTACTTTTCAGAACATTCCACAATGCCTGCCTGTTCCATTGGCGGTTGTCCTTCGAAGACCCATAATAAATCTGAAGGTACTATAATGCATGTTTTCCCTAAGACAATAGATCAGATAAGAGAATGGGTCCGATATTGCGGATATCCACCCTCTGAGCTTGAAAGTAGAGTCCTAGAAGTCTTTGCGGACAAGAGGGGTGATCGATACCGCATCTGCAGCAGGCACTTTACCTCTGACATGTACTCCACATCATTGCTAATAAAGAAGAACACACCGCGAGCGAGGCGAAAATTGCTCTCAACCGCTATTCCCACTCTATTCGTCCACATCCCTCCACTGGTGAGTCAAGTTTACGTATTTATCTCTCGGCCTTGCGGTAGTGTGTAGCATTAGCTAACAATAATTTCCCCATTTATGTATCCACTCAATATGAAGGCGGAAGATTCTCCATCCGTGTCGTTATTGCAGTCATCAGCCACTTCAAGCGCCTATCGGGTAATCTTACTTGGCTATTCTGCCACTGACTTGTTTTAGGCATGTAAATCAATAGTTTTAATTTATCGTGTAATTATTTTACCTAATGGTACACCCTTGTACTCGTCCTCTAGTCTTTGTTTTCAGTTATAATTATTGTTATCCAAAATAATTCAAGTACTGTCTTTCAGGGAGATGCTGAGGAGTCCAACGTATTGACGACTACCGTTGATGTCACTCAGATGCTCGAGGTACGTTTCAGGACAGTTCCATCGATGGAGATCATCAGATCTTGCATTCTTGTAGCGTGATTGTTACACACAATGTTTCTTTCGTTTTTAGCCATTGATATGTCCTTCTGTCGTCGCCCTCCTATGTGTCTTCTTTTTTCAATATTGTGTTCATTACTAATGAAAGTCCTATGTTTCAGGGAGTCGATGGAGCATTAGTCCAAGAAGAAGGGGGAGCGTGCAGTTACGGGTCGGCGCAACAGCTTGCAGAAGTGTGCACCGCAGTTACATCGTCCCTTGATGTTCTTATGCATTTCGAGGTATGGATACTGACAGTTCGATGAAGCGAAATCATATGACGTGATTACATCCGCTATACTTCCTTCTTTATTAACGCAAGTACTATGTTTCAGGGAGATGACGGAGCTTCTTCTACAAGAACATCACCCCTAGTAGTTGATGCAGATTTCTGGGTGGTGACACTTCCAACGATCGAGCAAATCGAATCATATTTAGATATCCATTATTTATTTTAGACAACTGATCATTTGTGCAGGTCTATTTAGATGAGCCGTTCACGCCTGCACAAACTTTCTGTTCTTTTTATCAAAATAGAAAACCATACTAATGCAATTACTGTGTTTCAGGGAGTCACTGAAGCATCATCTTCAATAATATCATCAATGGAAGTCTATGAGGAGCCCGAGGTATGGATCTTGACAGTTCCATCTAACTAGATCAACAATGCGTGAATAATTGTCGTTTGAATGTTCTACACAAAGCGTTCATTCGTGTTTTGCTATTGAGAAGTACGTGGGTATTGGTCCCCAAGTACATTTTGTGTTTTCGATATTATTATACATACTAATGAAAGTTCTATGTTTCAGGGAGTCCATGGAGCGTCAGTGCGTGATGGATGTGCTTATCAGGAAAACATAGTCGTTGCAGCGCAAGAGGAAGTGGAGACATGCACACACGAGTCGGAGCAACAGCGTCCTGATGTTGAAGTTCGAGGCAAGAAAGTTTCAAAGAAAAGAAAGCAAAAGAAGGTTAGTGTCCTGGTCACTATATTATGTTGTTTTTCACTGTTAATAGTTCAATACTGTAAGTTGTGTTTAAACTGAACAACCCTTTTCCAATCTGTCCTCTAGTTGCGAGTGGGTGTACGAACTAGATCTACACAGACAGTGAAGCGAACGAGAGATGTTGCTTGTCAAACCTTTTGGCAGGGACTTGAGACTGGAGAAGCATCGTGCCAATGGGAAGAATATGAAGTGATTGACAACGGAGCTATACCACCACCAGCCATTGATAGTGAATGTCCTCCTGGTAGTTCGGATGCAGTCGGAGATCAATTCACAGAATCCACACCCGCAAAAACTAAGACGGCGAGAAAGTTGAAGAAATTGTTTTATTCACCCATCGCCGGAGAAGGAACAGATGTTGCAATGGAAGAGAATGAAGTAGACGACAATGAAACACCATCAATATCACTGAACATAGCGGAAGACGATATCAGAGATTCTACCTTTCATGTGAGTGACATGTCCTCAACGTTACAGGCCGAACCAGCTGGGATGCAGAGTGACAGTATAAGGAAAGAGGCCAAATTCATTGTATTCGATAGTTGTTTGATTGATATTATTATTCGGATTAAATGTGGGCATTTGGTAGGTGGGGAAGTATGTGGGGAGCCATTGATTAATGTGACTCGTGCAATTCGAGGCACTAACCTTAAAATACATGCCACCTGTACAAAATATCATCCTTTCACATGGTCTGCACAACCTATGCTGGGACAACTGCCAGCAGGCAATCTACTTTGTGCAGCGGCTGCACTTTTTAGTGGTTCAAGTTTTAAAAAATTAGAGTCTTTCTTTCAGTTTGTGGGAATCCGTTTCATTGCGAAAACTCAGTTCTACAAATACCAAACCGATTATCTATTTCCAGCCATTAGCGAAGCTTGGAGAATGGAAAAAATGTCTATTGATAGTACATTCGCGGGCAAACGGTTCAGGCTAGCCGGTGATGGACAGTGCGACAGCCCAGGATTTTCAGCCAAGTACTGCACCTACCACTTTCAGGACATGGAAAGTAAGAAAATTGTGAGTTCGGTCGTCGTGCAGGTGTCACAAAGTACATCCTCAGTGGCCATGGAGAAAGTTGGCTTTGTAGCATCATTGCAAGAACTACAATCGCGGGGAATGGTGATCGACCTGATAGCCACGGACAGACACGTTTCAATTGCCAAAACAATGAGAGAACAGTACAAAAATATAAATCACCAATTTGACGTTTGGCATCTTGCAAAATCAATCAATAAACAATTGTCGGCTGCAGGTAAAAAAAAAGAATTGCAAGGTATTTCACAGTGGTCCAAGTCAATCAGCAACCATCTTTGGTGGAGCTCAAAAACATGTGGAGGGTCGTTGGAAATTCTACTGGAAAAATGGCGGTCAGTAATGCCACACTGTACGAACGTTCACCGATGGAACACGAACCAACATTTCCACAATTGTGAACATGGCCATTTGTCCACAGAGGAGGCACGGAAGAAGAAGTGGTTGATTCCTTCATCACCCACTCACAAAGCCATTGAAAAGATTGTATTTGATAAAACTATAACAAAAGCTTTGAGGGGACTCACGGAATTCTGCCACACAGGAGATTTGGAGGTGTTCCACAATATGTGCCTAAAGTACAGGCCAAAACGATTGCATTTTGGCATGGAGGGCATGATAAATCGGACTCTTTTAGCGGTCTTGGCACATAACCATAATGTTGGCCGTCAACAAAGTAGGACGACCGGAACTTTAGGGACGCTTCGCTACAATAAGGCCTTCACTAAAAGAAGTAAACAATGGGTGATCAAACCAGTGTTTGAGGATATGCAATATGAGTTTATTGAGAAACTTATTGTTGACGTCCTAGATAGGCACATAAATGGAGTTGTGAACGAACCTGTGCAGGGGACAACTGCATTGCCACCCAACATTGCATCTGTTCCATGTCCACCTAAAGAAGAACTCATTGAGAAATACACATCACGGTTTAAATGATTGTAATTTGATTGTCTGTTCTCTCAAGTCTCCTCATGTCGCAGGCCCATTGAATATGTGTATCTAGCCAAACTTGTTCATTTGCGCATTAAATTAAACCAAACAGTAATATAAATCATTTTTCAATAAATATAGAATCTCTCCGTATTTATGGTTCTGTGTGGCTGCAAAGCACGCAGACAAAATGCAAAGATGGAGTGTAAATTTCAAGTCCTGTGAGAATGCCTTACACTGAATGTAGCTAACTTGGAATGTGTGCTCGTTCGAAGTGAAGGTCAGCTGCTTTGATTTTTTCTCGGGTGCCAGAATGGCCCACGACTCAGAATAAGGTTCTATTGTATTTTGACCTTGACAGGCCTGGACCACGTAAGAAACGATAATGAATATAATTTCAGAAACGAAAGCCATTTCATGTTCGTTCATTAGAAGAAATAACGTCGGCATAGAAGGAGTGGTATTTCGGGGCTGCCCTACGCACAGACGCAATGGAAAATGCAAATATAATGTAAGTAACTCTTTAGATGAGTTTATACCGCAATTTAATTACTATACAGTTGCTTTAAAGACGGGTTAAGTTGTACTTGTTCGTTCTATGTGGCATGTTGTTTTGTACCGCGCACTATCTTGGGGAGAACCGTCTACTTGGCCCCCTTCCCGCCCCTACCTGCAAGGCTAAAAACCTCGGGGTCATCTTCGACTCCACACTCTCCTTCTCTCCTCATATATCTGACGTCTCTAAGAAGTCACACTACCAGCTGCACCTCCTCAGAGGTATTCTTCCCTTCCTCTCCTTCCCCCAGAAGCTCACTGTCTCCCGAGCCCTGGTTCTCTCTAGGCTGGACTACTGTAACAGCCTCTATCTTAATCTGCCTGCCTCCACTCTCCGCCCTCTGCAACTTATCCAGAACAGAACTGCGAGACTTGTCCTTGGCCTCAAGCGGGCCCTTTTTATTTATTATTTATTATTTATTATTTTATTACGCTACTTACCTTGTACTGCACTTCCCCCCACCTCCTCTCCTTGCACTTTCTCCTTTTCCCCTTACCTCTGCACTTGCGCGATCTGAATGACACCTGGCCTAGTAGGATCGTTTGTCTGTCTTCCCCTTGTTCTCCTCCCTCCCTGCCTCGTCGCGCCTTGAAACACTTGTGTATAGGCGCGTTACAAATACCATATCATATCATATCATATCATACTTTTACGGAAGCACCTCAAAACCTTTGCTTCTGCTTTCTCTCTCCCTCTCCCCTGCTACAACTGGTCCACTGTCTGCGATCTCGGTCCTGGGCCCTTCCACTCTCCACCTGCACTCCCTGTCAACCCCTGCACTGGGGGACTGTCTCAGTATCCTACAGCCCCCCTTGACGTTTAAAACCCAGTTGCACTGTCCTAGCTATGAAATAATTTCCAGACCTAATATATAAAATGAATAATTTTAATAAAGATCTGATGGTGAGACTAATTTCCTTTTTTTATGTTTTTCAAATAGATACATCGTCCATTATTGTCTGTGTCACGAGTACCAGACACCGGCGGATGGCTTCTATAATCGCCAGTTGCTTCTCCGCGTGAACAACGTTAGCACCCTGACCATTTTGTGGGACGATCGCCAAGTACAAGTATGCCCTTACGCGGTACTAACGGCTAGATGCAACATACAGACCGTTGTGGTGCCCTAGTGCCTCGTTGTTGGAATAGCCATGCGATTATCAGTGCGACCGAAGAGCTTATTTTATCGTAAACCAACACCATGTCTACTGCACACGAACATCGCTTGCCTCAAGACGAAATATTTTGGATCGAGAGCAAATAAAAATTCATTTATCTAAGACCCTGTGTACAGCAAAGGAACATCGTGTGCCTCGAAACGAACTTTTCGGAACGTGAACAAATAAAAATGCAAATCGCTGAATATTCTCAAAACATTTGATGTCAAATAAATGTACTTTGCCAAATGTACAATCTTGCCGTTTGCTTTTAAACCACTGTTTCATATTCCGAATTGTGGCGCTGTATTGTGAGATGATCTAAGACCCTGTGTACAGCAAAGGAACATCGTGTGCCTCGAAACGAACTTTTTGGAACATGTGCAAATAAAAATGCTAATCGCTGAATATTCTCAAAACATTTGATGTCAAATAAATGTACTTTACCAAATTTACAATCTTGCGGTTTAATTTAAAAGTACAGTTTCATATTCCCAATTGTGGCGCGCTGTGTTGTTTGAGCTCATCTGTGTTTATTTCCTGGTTCTGTGTGGAGTCGCGTAGAAGACGCCTGGGCGCGTTTGCCTACGCAGCTCAGTCACGTCACGGATAGAGGCGGGGAATATGAATGTTTTGATCAAGTCTGTTTCAGGGGCGGGGGATTTGATTTATTGCCGCAAAAGCAGGTGAGCCAGGGCGATGCGGCAAGTGATAGGATTATCATAAAATGGCGGCTGATTTCGAGTGCGTTAATGGACGAAAAGTCGGGTAAGGTCCATAGGAAAGTTTTCCACGATCTACCGAGTTATGCTTAAAAACACATGGCCGAACCGTAGGGACAATAAAAAAAAAGTCCCGGAACTCTCCTTTAAGAATGCATGGGAAGTGGGTTACAAATGTGGGGTTTCTGGAGCAACTGTTCCTGAGTGGCATGGACAGAGGCACAGCACCAACATGAGTAATGATATCAGTTTGTTGCATTGCAATGACTGCTATTATGTCTCCCTTCTTGGAATTTGCAAGGGCCTCATTATAAATTGGCTGGTCTAGAAATAAAGTGCCAGTAATAACGTGTACTGGCACTTTTCTGAACCAGCAAACTATAAGTCTGCCGGTAGGGAGAAGGATTTACCTCCAGCTTTGAGTCGGAGGTATATCCGACACCATACGGCAAAAAACGGCCAGGTTTCCCGACCCGGTAATACAGGTGCCAGTAGTATCGGCAAATCCCCCCCAAGGAGTCTTATGGGACTCCGTGGAATGGGGATTTACCGGAATTTCCCCCACTTCGAATCTGCTGGTTATTCTGGCAGATCAAGAGGCGGAAACGGTATTCAAGTTTGCCGGTATCGCGCCAGTAGTACCAGCGGGATACCAGCAAACTCATAATAAGGGCCTTAAAGAGTTGGTTCACAGCTTTGACATTGTATGGTTAGTATTGCTTAACCACAAGAGGCTCATTCGGTCGGGGTGAAACTCATTGTATTATACTCGGGCTGGAGGGGCAATTATTTTCTACTTCCTTTTCTTTGTAGCAGGAGGTGTAGCCATCTGGAGGGCACCTAACAATCAATTTACATTAGAACAACAATGCTCAGCTGGTGCAGGCAGGTGGTCTTGCCAGCGTGAGGGTCTTCATCTTTAACACATCTGCACCCGCATCGAAGAGAAGCAGCTATTCTGAAAATGTCAACGGCTTTAGTGAATCGCACAGATTGTGGACTCATTTGGTAGCGGGGGAGATATTACTGATATGTCGCTGGATAACTCTAGTTTAAGTCAGTGTTTCTCTGAGTGTGTCCTTTAGAGTGCTCTTAAAAGCACTCTTAATAACACTTGTGTGACATCTGGAAGTGTTGACTGCGTGTATTTAGATATTTTGCCATTGCTCACTCACCTCTGTGCGTCGGAATGCAGTTGTGTGGAGTGTCGACCCCCATACCGACGTGGGGGCTTATATAAATATGCAACAATCTGAAATCCAAGCCTTCTTTTCAAATAATGAGGGTTCAGTGGATTCCAAAGGAGCCCTTTGGGAGGAATTTAAGATCTCAATAAAGGGTAATGTGTTTTCTACTCAATAAAACTTTGCACAGATAAATAATGACTTTAAAGAATAATATTCAGACATTGAACAGGTTGAGGGAAGAGGCCATTCCTGTAGGGTCGCAGCTGGGGGATTCCAACATTGCAATGCATCTAATAATGGACAGGCTTATTAAATCTGAGTGTAAAGAATACACAACGTCTATGCATGAATGTGTTGATAAGCTGGGCAAGGCGCTAGCTAAGGCGCTAGCTAGGTTAGTGTCCAGGGACTGAAACTGGAAACCTATTACTCAAATGGAAAAGGCTTAGTGTGGCGCCTCTCAAGAACCACTAGAAATAAATGAACCTTTCACAGACGTTTACAAACCATTGCACTCTTGTCATGTGAGAACGGACCCGAAGAGCAGGCAAGGTTAAGCCCAGAAAACACACCACATTGAATGTTTGCTGGTGTATCTCCTTCTGAACAGGTCCAATCTAATCTGGGGGATTTCCCCATTGACAGTCTGGGTGTGGAGGAAGCTTTCTAGAATTCATGTTCCTGGTATTTCAACATTTTGGTTTTGTCCACATATAATCCACTGGTTGACGATGTTATATAATTAACCAACAGCAAGAGTCATGACATATGATTGTGTATCAGAATCAGTGTCTAGTGAGAGGGCCACAAGAGAGGGGTGTCCTATCTCACCTTGATGGATCACTTGTCATGCATGCTCACAGTTGATTGTGCTGAGCATGGTGTCATAGCGGTATAATGCTGGTGACACTATACAATAGATTGAATAGCCAGCTGCATAGGTGCCACTGCTGCTTGAGAATTCTAAGCAATGTGGGCAGTAATATGGCTGAAATAGCAACTGGTCGAAATCTCAAGTGTACCCATTACCTGGCTGCTCTTGTACCTACCTGGCAATCCAACAGTCAGTGGGCCTCATTACACGGAAGGCGGTAAGGGTTTACCGGTACCGGTAAGGGCACCGGTACTGGTTAACCCTTACCGCCTTACTGCGAGGTCCCTTTGCGGGACCCGACCTTATCGGCTGGTGTAGACCAGCCCTTAAAGTTGGGACCCGCAAAGGGATCTTGTTGCCAATTACGGTACCGCAATTTGCGGTACCGTAATTAGCTCCTTCCCCGTTCCCATTGAGCCCTATGGGGCAAAAATGGGAATGGGGAAGGGCCATGGAGAAAGGGGGAATTACCGCCCCGCCAACCTTGAAATGGGGTGGTAATTCCCCTTTCCTCCATGGTGGTACCGGTATGGTACCGGCGGCAACCATGGTGCTCATAGCACCATGGTTTACCGCCTTCCGTGTAATGAGGCCCAGTATGTGTAGTCACTCATTCAGATGAGAGGACTATGATATAATGCACAAAGAGAATAGCGATAAAGCTTTATCAAGCTTCTCTAAAGCTTTGGATTGGTGGACCATATAACCACTATCACTTATGGGTAAAGATGCAATTACAGAAATGGTTATATTACCAGGAAGGCTGTATTTATTTCAGAGAATGTCAATTCCTCTTTCTGGGATTGCATTCAACTATCTAGATAATTTACATCTGCAGCTCTTCTGGGGTTCCGGGCCTGCTTGGAAAGCCATCACTACAATGACATTACCATATGATTGTAGAAGATTTGCCTGTTCCTGATTTCATTAAATGTTATCAGGTGGCACAGGGATAACATGTAATATCATGATGAGGTGAAAGTGAATTAGATAATGATGAGTAGATACTTCACAGGTCCGGGTGAGTTTCTCAATGTCTTACGGTCAGGCGAAGCTACCGTTTCAATGTTCCCTACCCCTTTTAAAACACTTATATAAATATGGTCCAGCATGGGACCTACTAGGAATGTGTCTTCTGGGTTTGCATTAGATATTTTGTAGTGGGGTAACTCCATATTTGAAGGTTCACCAGGGTCATATGATTGAGAGCCTTCAAATGCTAAGGGATGTCCATGAGTCCTTGATCTGTAGGATGATGGTAAGGAGATGGTTTATCTTTGTTTGTGAATGATGGGGTTTGCCCAGGGAGTATACTTTTAATGGTATGTTGCCGCTCCAGCAGTGATACGGAAGACATGCTCTGATCATCCGAAGATACCTATTGCTCACGTAATAGCTGAGGCAGCGAAAAAGCATAGTCAATGGAGGGAGGAGAATTACAGTTTTATTTAAAGCTTCTCAGGCTACTGCAAACAAGCAGAGTCAAAGACAAATAGGAAAAGGATTTGGAAATGTCATTCCAAGAGGCAACATAGAAACATAGATGTTTAAATACAAAAGAAGATTCAAAGAATGCACAGCTAAAATTGATTAATTATACATTCTTACACAGAGTGTTCTTAACTCCAGCTGAATGGCATAGACGTTCGCCTGGCTGAACCGCCCATTGTCTAAGATCTCTGTTTCTTTGGGGTAATCTTAGGCATATGGTATGGGGCTCCAAACAGTTGATTAATGTTCAGAGAAAAATAGTGGGTTAAGTGGAAGGTGGCACTTTCATATATGGTTTATTAACTAGGAAAGTTGCCAACAAAAATGCAAAATGATGTCCATATGTTCTGCATTGTTTCTTCTACTGGTGAAAACGCACTTGGCTTGCACTGGAAGAGTCCCAATTCTGATCCATGGTTGAAGGACTTTATGAGATGGCTAACTGCAGAAACATATATATGTAAAGCCAGACGTAGAACTGTGGACAATTGTTGCATAGTGTATGAATATACCTGTGCCTGAACAGCTTAACAATCCAAGCAACCTGTACTTCTGGAACCCATGTGCTGACTATTATTGCAGCAAGTTTTAACAAACACATAGGGCCTCATTACGACCCTGGCGGAGTGGGTTTACGCCAGCGGTATTCGCGGCGGACCCTTCCGCCCTACTACGAGTTCCCGTAGCGCCATGGAGCCGTTTTCCGCCTGGTTTTTCCGGGCGGAGAAATCCATGGCGCTACGGGACCTTGTTGTTAATTACGCCACCGTATTTTACGGTGGCGTAATTAACGCCTTCCCCACTCCCATTATACCCTATGGGGCAAAAATGGGAATGGGGAAGGGTAAAATGGGGATTGGGGATTTACCGCCCCGCCAAGGTCGGAATGGGGCGGTAAATCCGCCAACCCCCATGGCGGTATTGGCAGCTTTCCGCCGTGCTCCATGGTGCATATTGCACCACGATCTCCGCCAGGGTCGTAATGAGGCCCATAGAAAGTTGCACTCCTACATATGTGAGTTCAGACCTATTGGGTTTGGCATATCATATTTGGAAACACAAGTAACACACACACACAACTCGTTTTTAACCTTTTTCAATTGCATTTAACATTGTTGAAATACACACATATTGCAAAGAGCAGAAGCACACTTACATAAAGGTTTAATGTATATTCTTCTATTACTCATGTATCCATCATCCTGAAAACATTGCCCTGCGTTTAATGCTAGAATGAGTGTGTGCTGCACAGCCATTATCTGACAGTCTTACTTTATTATGAAACTCAAAATGCAGGATTAAAAAACATAGCAAAGCAATGTGTTAAACACTATATGACATTTTGAAGAGAATTATTGCACATTGCAGTTTAAGAGTAACATGTTTACATTCTCTCACAGAACAGAGCCTTGAAATTGTAACATGGGCAGTTAGTTAAATAACCATTATTTGATTCATTCTATGTTAATACCACATGTGACAAGTTGCCATCTTGAAAAAAACTGCTTGTCCATTAATCTCAGTCACATGACTCAAAAGCTAATTGGCTGAAAGAATGGAGCATATCAGCTCTACTCTGAAGCTTTGAAGTGAACATTTCTGCAAAAGCCATCTTATGCAATGCTTATTCCCATTCCCATTCAGCATTCAGCCCTATGGGGGCTGAAATGGGAATGGGGAAGGCCCAGGTCCGGGTTCCCAGAGGGAGGAATTTCCGGGCCCTCCGAACTTGGAATGGCCCGGTAATTCCTCATGCTGGGAACCCGGACCCGATTTTGCCAGCAGCCATGCCACCAATAGCGGCATGGCTACTGCCAAAATCGTAATGAGGCCCGTAGACCTTTGACAGAGTTTTTTAACCCTTTCCAATGAATGTGGTTTACAGAAGTTGGTATGTATAACCTCACCTGCCCCCTAGCTCACGAATCCTGACAGCAGTATTGTGAGGATAATTATACGTTTGTAATGTGCTGCAATGGCTACACACACATTGCTGGTTGGTTGTAGGTTGCTTTAATATTTCAGAAGTGTATAGAAGAGTGGAATGCTCAGAGTCTGCTCAAGTACTTTATTACTAGCTTTGGAAATTGCATATTGTTTGACTGCACTACTTTTAATGCTCATATATTACCTCTGTAAGAGAATAAAGATATGTAAACGCTAAACAAGAGAGTGAGAGCATTAGTTATGTGTTTATAATTATGCGTACAAAAGACTCTGTTTTGCAAATGTAATAGTTGTTGATTTAGCAATAAAACTGTGCAGGGAATAGAATGATAACATCTACTGTTTATGATACATCTAAAGGTAATAGGAATAGGGTCATAGATACTCTAGAGTTAGGCCCATGGCAATATTGCTGCCTAGTAGTAAGCCTCCCAGGTGCTCAGGTGTAGTGCTTTCTCTTGCACTAATTGCACAGGCCCATCTCTCTCCAGTCAGGTACAGCTCTATTCACCACCACACAACCTGCCAGAGCCCCAGGTTGGCATTGCACCACCTTTGGGTAGAGGTTAAGCTCCAGCATACAGGTTTTGATGGAAATCAATGACTCCTTCTGTTCAGTAGAGGTTGCTTTTTGTTATCTGGTATTTGCTGCTCCAATCTTATGCCTCCCTGAGCCTTATGCAATGTATTCTATTACTATTGCACTGATGTGCATTTGTATGTGGCATGCACCCATCATTTCAGATTTCAGACACATTAGCTTTTGGTTCTTTATATCTAGCTTTATGTGTGAGTAATAAGGTAGAAGTGGGACGCGGTCACCGCAGCTTTTTGGGTGGGCATTGGTGGTCGACAGAGGGCACCATGGGGTCGTTGAGGAAGGATTACTATAGTTCTTACAGGTTAGAGCAGTGGTCTTCAACCGTTTTCATGCTAAGCCCCTTCCCCCAAACCCCTTGCGCAAAAGTATTGTTTCCTGGCCCCCGTCAAGCCATAAATGCTTGTATGTTCTATTCAATGTTACATATTCTATTAAAAGCTGTCACCGTGATCCTGTTTTAAAGAGCTTTGCACCCCCCCAGGCATCCTTCGAGCCCCCCCAAGGGGGGGAGCCCCACAGTTTGAAAACCACTGGGTTAGAGGGTGGTATAAGAGTTTCATGCATTTGTGCACTGTACAGGGCATTTTGTTGCCTCTATAGTTAAAAGACCAAGGGTGCATAGTTGTTATGCTTTAAATTACCACAACAAAATGTGACCTTTATCAAACAACCATGTGTATTTCTATGTCATGCTGTTCACATTCAGCGGCGACCCCTTTACAGCATGGATAGGTGTACGTTGGGAGCAGCAGAAGAGGTCACTAAGAGTACCTGTTCACACACTGTCGATTGACAGGTGCATGTAAATGGTAGTTTCCCCCCAACTCCCGTACTCAACCAAGCTTGTGCATGCATTCCTCTACCTTCCCCTCAGACCTCCGTCCTTGGATGTGTTCCACTTTCCGGCGTTCAAGACACTTTTCCCAACTGGGAAGAGAGTGGTTTTCATGCAAGCAGGAACACCAATGCGGGAGGCATGGCGGTGGAGTCGGGCAGCATCTCCCAGTTGAGGTAGGGAAGGAGGTGGCGACAGTGGAGGGCAGAAGCACAGAGCGGAGGTCGTAGCGCAGAGGCAGCGGGAGAACTAGAGAACTGGAGTCACAGGGGCGACCCTGACCCAAACTGAGGATGATGTTTAGGGTGTTGTTTTGTCCGAGTGTTAGAGAGGATTTAATGCACTTTCTCTTCTTCTGTCCTATCTATTCATCAATAGGGCGCAGAACAAGAATCCCTGTATTTCGCAGACTTGCTTTGCTCCGCTTCCTATCGGCTGGTTCTCCTGCTATGGCCTGGGTACTTGTCATGTATCTTCGGGCAGCATGGAGGCGAAGGCCTCCAAACTGGTTGTGGATGCGTTGGACTAGATGGCAGCTGTGAACCTAATGTTTTATATTCCACTTTAGCACATTTTAACTTTTTAAATTGTATTTCATGGCAAGTTGTATTATTTTACTGTCCACTTTGATGGAATCCTTTCTGAATGAGATTATTGAGGATGATGGTGGCGATGGTGGCGTTGCTTGGGGCAGGAACTTGGTGTGCGGCTTGTCCCTCACACGCTGAAGGAAATGGCAGTAATTTGGAATTTTCTAGAGAGTTACTATGGTCACAATGCATGTGGGGGAAATCACAACAACTGATAATAGCACTAACACGATTTATTGCTGTAATAGAGCAAATAATTTTGGATTTTGAAAGATAGGTTGAGATTGTTTTGGTGATCTATGTAAAGACACAATTGTTGACTTTGCGATGTTTTAAGCTTAAAGAGATTTTTATTTTTCTATTTTCACTGTATACTAGAACAACTTTCAATGTTCCAAATGTATTTTTTATATATCTGCTTTAATGTTTGACTATTAAATATTTGTAAAGGTGCATTGTACCAAAAACAAATAAAGAATTAAAAAAAAAAAATGGCAGTGGAGATGGGGTGGTAAAAGGGGAGATGGGATGGTTTCCCCCGCAATAGAGGGTAGAGGTGAAACAAGCCTGGAGGCAGGTCATGGAAACCATCATGCTAGAGCCAGGAATCGCTAGTATATGCTTTGCTAGAGCCAGGAATCGCTAGTATATGCTTTGCTAAAGCCAGGAATCGCTAGTATTTGCGTTGCTAAAGCCAGGAATCACTAGTATTTGCATTGCTAAAGCCAGGAATCGCTAGTATATGCTTTGCTAAAGCCAGGAATCGCTAGTATTTGCATTGCTAAAGCCAGGAATCACTAGTATATGCTTTGCTAAAGCCAGGAAGCACTAGTATATGCTTTGCTAAAGCCAGGAAGCACTAGTATATGCCTTCACTCCCTCCTATTTTCTTTCTCCTCGTCCTGCTAGCACAGGGTGCAAGTGATCTGGTAAACACATGTGATCTATTCCTCTGCAAGGGTGCATAATTTAGCATAACCCAATAAGGCTGCAAAGGGCGCAAGTAATCTGGTGACCACATGCAATCTATTCCTGTGCAAGGGTGCATAGTTTAGCATAATCTAATAAGGCTGCACAGGGCGCAAGTGATCTGGTGAACACATGCAATCTATTCCTGTGCAAGGGTGCATAGTTTAGCATAATCTAATAAGGCTGCACAGGGCGCAAGTGATCTGGTGAACACATGCAATCTATTCCTGTGCAAGGGTGCATAGTTTAGCATAATCTAATAAGGCTGCACAGGGCGCAAGTGGTCTGGTGAACACATGCAATCTATTCCTGTGCAAGGGTGCATAGTTTAGCATAACCCAATAAGGTTTCACAAGGACCAGTGTTCTGGTAAACACATGCAATCTATTCCTCTGCAAGGGTGCATAGTTTAGCATAACCCAATAGGTCCTTTCGCGACCTCTGTGACTCTCTCTCACTCTCTATTCTCCCCTCTGGCCCAACTCACTCTGCAGGGCACACTTTGGATGTTCTGATCTTTTCAGACATTCCCCTTTCTATCCCTCTCACCACTCCTCTCTCCTGGAGTGATCACTTCTCCTTTCCTCCCATCTCACCCTTTCTACCCCTCAGGCCAAGCCAACTCCAGCACTGCCACCCACCTTCTCGGTCATCCGACCCATGACGCGCATGTCAGTTGAGGCTTTTGCCACCACTTTCTCACCCCCCCCCTTTGGCTGACTCACACCCTGACATAGTCCTTTCCATGCTCCACTCTGTTATATCTGATACTCTTGATGTTTTTGCCCCTGTCATGAGGATCCACTTGAAGCCCAAAGCCAAATGCAACTCCTGGTACGCCTCAGACCTCGACACCATCAAATGCAAGTGTAGGGTGGCTGAGAGGAAATGGTGTGCTTCGGGGACATCCTCTGACAAACTGGCCTGCCGCCTGCTCCAAAGGCAATACGGCTCTCTGTCCGCACCAAGAAGAGGGCTCACATTCAAGCCTGCATCACCGCGGCACCTAAATAACTTGGCCGAACACTTTAAAATCTGCAAGGAACTGGCCAATCCTGCTGAAGTCTCTACCTCTCCTGTCCCCTCACAGGCCCTCTGCATGACTCTGGCTTCTCATTTCATCTCTAAATGTCAGGACATCCTGTCCTCTCTTTCTTCCTTCTCCCGCACCTCTGCCTACTCCCTGCTCTTCCTCTGGCCCTTCTTCGGCCACCCTCCTCCCTTCTTCACTACCTTTCCCCTCTTCTCCCCAGACGAAGTTTCGAGACAAGTCCGATCTATGAAAGTCTCATCTAAACAGGTTCAGCCCTGTTCCTCCAAAACCATCAAGGACCACATTGACTCCCTGGCTCCTGCTCTGGCTGATTTCTGCAACCACTCCTTCGCCACTAGAGTCTTCCCATCCCCCCTGAAGCACTCCCCTGTGCACCCTCTTCTTAAGAAACCCTCTGCTGACCCATCCTGCCCGGCTAACTATCGCCCAATCTCCATCACCCCTTTCCTGGGCAAACTCCTGGAAAAGCTGACCATCTCCCAGCTCAACCTCCACACTGAATCTGTTGGTTGTCTCCATGGCCATCAGTCTGGCTTCAGAGCTGCCAGAAGCACGGAACCCGCTCTCCTGAACATCCATGAAGCCCTTCTCTCCAACCTTGATTCCAACAACCCCTGTGTCCTCATCTTACTTGATCTCTCTTCTGCATTTGACACGGTCAACCATGCCATCCTGCTCAACCGTCTCCGTGATAACTTGCGTATCAACGGTCAGGCCCTGGCTTGGCTGACTTCTTTCCTCTCTGATCGACCCTCCCAGGTCCAACTTGGCTCCTTCCTCTCCACTATCTCTATCTCTACTTGTGGTGTTCCCCAGGGATCTAACCTCTCTCCCTGACTGTTCAACCAATACCTGGCACTTCTTGCCCACTTCATTGCCGCTCTCTGCCCCAACTTCCAGTGCTATGCGGATGACACTCAGCTCATTTTCAGGCTACCTTCAGCTACCTCTTCTTCACTCATCTCTGACAGTCTGTCTGCTATCCAGGAGTGGTGTGCCACCAATGATCTCTGCCTTAATGCCAATAAGACTGAGATTCTCCTCATCTGCACACCCGCTGCCTCCTTTCCTGTCACTCTCTGGCCAGCCACACTTGGCCCTCTTCATGCTCCTACCTGCGAGGCTAAAAACCTCGGGGTCATCTTCGACTCCACACTTTCCTTCTCTCCTCACATCTCTGACGTCTCTAAGAAGGCACACTACCAGCTGTACCTCCTCAGAGGTATTCTTCCTTTCCTCTCCTTCCCCCAGAAGCTCACTTTCTCCAGAGATCTGGTTATCTCTAGGCTGGACTATTGCAACAGCCTTTTTCTAAATCTGCCTGCTTCTACTCTCCGCCCTCTGCAACTCATCCAGAACAGGACTGCGAGGAATGTCCTTGGCCTCAAGCCCAGGGATGGTATCTCTCCAGGACTGAAATCTCTGCACTGGCTCTCAGTGGCTGCAAGGATTAAGTTCAAAACCCTCTGCATTGTCCAGAAGGCCTTCTGGGGCCTGGGGCCTCAATACCTTCAACCCTCTCTTCCTAAATATCTTCTTCTCGAGCTCTTCGCTCATCTGCCTCCAACTCCCCCAGGGTCAGCTGCTTCTCCAAGCAACGAGTTAGTGGTAGATCTCTTTCTTCGGCTTGGGCCTCCCTCTGGAACAGCCTCGCTCCCTCCCTGAAACTTGAGGAGAACCATCTCCGGTTCGGGAAGCAACTCAAAACCTTCCTCTTTGCTTCTGCTTTCTCTCCTCCTCTCCCCTGCTGAATTCCTGGCTGATACTGAAACTGCACTGGTCACATGGCCACCCTCTGATCTCAGGCCCAGGTCAACTCCCCCACCAGTTGCAAAACTGCACTGCCTCCCTGGAAACCCCCGCACATGAGGACTGTTTTCTGTATCGCTACAGTCCCCTTCCAGCATTTGACACCTGAGGTCTGCACTTACCCTTGCACTTGCCACCGGTTGCCCGTATTTTTTATAATTGGTTTATTTTTTTCTATGTATCCCATGTACTGCACTGTCCCCTCCACCCCCCCCCGCACTTTCCCCTTCCCCCTTCCCATGCACTTGCGCGATCTGAAAGACATCTGGCCTAGTATGTTCGTTGTCTCTGTCTTCCCTCTGTTCCCCCTCCCTTGCCTCGTCGTGCCTTGAAACACTTGTGTATAGGCGCGTTATAAATGCCATATCATATCATATCAATATGGATGCACAAGGGGCAGTGTTCTGGTAAACACGTGCAATCTATTCCTCTGCAAAGGTGCATAGTTTAGCATAAACCAATGAGGCTGCACATGGCGCAAGTGATCTGGTAAATGCATGCAATCTAGTCCTCTGCAAGGGTGCATAGTTTAGCGTAACCCAATAAGGCTGCCCAGGGCGCAAGTGATCTGGTAAACACATGCGATCTATTCCTCTGCAAGGGTGCATAGTTTAGGATGACCCAATAAGGTTGCACAGGGCACAAGTGATCTGGTAAACACATGCAATCTATTCCTCTGAAAGGGTGCATAGTTTAGCAAAACCCAATAAGGTTGCACAAGGTGCAAGTGATCTGGTAAACACATGCAATCTATTCCTCTGCAAGGGTGCATAGTTTAGCATAACCCAATAAGGTTGCAAAGGGCACAAGTGATCTGGGAAACACATGCGATCTAAACCCAATAAGGTTGCAAAGGGCGCAAGTGATCTGGGAAACACATGCGATCTATTCTTCTGTAAGGGTGCATAGTTTAGCATAACCCAATAAGGTTGCAAAGGGCGCAAGTGATCTGGGAAACACATGCGATCTAAACCCAATAAGGTTGCAAAGGGCACAAGTGATCTGGGAAACACATGCAATCTATTCTTCTGTAAGGGTGCATAGTTTAGCATAACCCAATAAGGTTGCAAAGGGCGCAAGTGATCTGGGAAACACATGCGATCTAAACCGAATAAGGTTGCAAAGGGCGCAAGTGATCTGGGAAACACATGCGATCTATTCCTCTGCAAGGGTGCATAGTTTAGCATAATCTAATAAGGCTGCACAGGGCTCAAGTGATCTGGTGAACACATGCAATCTATTCCTGTGCAAGGGTGCATAGTTTAGCATAACCCAATAAGGTTGCACAAGGACCAGTGTTCTGGTAAACACATGCAATCTATTCCTCTGCAAGGGTGCATAGTTTAGCATAACCCAATAAGATTGCACGTGGCGCAAGTGATCTGGTAAACACATGCAATCTATTCCTCTGCAAGGGTGCATAGTTTAGCATAACCCAATAGGTCCTTTTGCGACCTCTCTGACGCTCTCTCACTCTCTATTCTCCCCTCTGGCCCAACTCACTCTGCAGGGCACACTTTGGATGTTCTGATCTTTTCAGACCTTCCCCTTTCTATCCCTCTCACCACTCCTCTCTCCTGGAGTGATCACTTCTCCTTTCCTCCCATCTCACCCTCTCTACCCCTCAGGCCAAGCCAACTCCAGCACTGCCACCCACCTTCTCGGTCATCCGGCCATGACGCTCATGTCAGTTGAGGCTTTCGCCACCACTTTCTCACCCCCGCCCCCCTTTGGCTGACTCACACCCTGACATAGTCCTTTCCATGCTCCACTCTGTTATATCTGATACTCTTGATGTTTTTGCCCCTGTCATGAGGATCCACTTGAAGCCCAAAGCCAAATGCAACTCCTGGTACGCCTCAGACCTCGTCACCATCAAATGCAAGTGTAGGGTGGCTGAGAGGAAATGGCGTGCTTCAGGGACATCCTCTGACAAACTGGCCTGCCGCCTGCTCCAAAGGCAATACGGCTCTCTGTCCGCACCAAGAAGAGGGCTCACATCCAAGCCTGCATCACCGCGGCACCTAAATAACTTGGCCGAACTCTTTAAAATCTGCAAGGAACTGGCCAATCCTGCTGAAGTCTCTACCTCTCCTGTCCCCTCACAGGCCCTCTGCATGACTCTGGCTTCTCATTTCATCTCTAAATGTCAGGACATCCTGTCCTCTCTTTCTTCCTTCTCCCGCACCTCCGCCTACTCCCTGCTCCTCCTCTGGCCCTTCTTCGGCCACCCTCCTCCCTTCTTCACTACCTTTCCCCTCTTCTCCCTAGACGAAGTTTCGAGACCAGTCCGATCTATGAAAGTCTCATCTAAACAGGTTCAGCCCTGTTCCTCCAAAACCATCGAGGACCACATTGACTCCCTGGCTCCTGCTCTGGCTGACTTCTGCAACCACTCCTTCGCCACTAGAGTCTTCCCATCCCCCCTGAAGCACTCCCTTGTGCACCCTCTTCTTAAGAAACCCTCTGCTGACCCATCCTGCCCGGCTAACTATCGCCCAATCTCCATCACCCCTTTCCTGGGCAAACTCCTGGAAAAGCTGACCATCTCCCAGCTCAACCTCCACAATGAATCTGTTGGTTGTCTCCATGGCCATCAGTCTGGCTTCAGAGCTGCCAGAAGCACGGAACCCGCTCTCCTGAACATCCATGAAGCCCTTCCCTCCAACCTTGATTCCAACAACCCCTGTGTCCTCATCTTACTTGATCTCTCTTCTGCATTTGACACGGTCAACAATGCCATCCTGCTCAACCGTCTCCGTGATAACTTGCGTATCAACGGTCAGGCCCTGGCTTGGCTGACTTCTTTCCTCTCTGATCGACCCTCCCAGGTCCAACTTGGCTCCTTCCTCTCCACTATCTCTATCTCTACTTGTGGTGTTCCCCAGGGGTCTAACCTCTCTCCCTGGCTGTTCAACCAATACCTGGCACTTCTTGCCCACTTCATTGCCACTCTCTGCCCCAACTTCCAGTGCTATGCGGATGACACTCACCTCATTTTCAGGCTACCTTCAGCTACCTCTTCTTCACTCATCTCTGACAGTCTGTCTGCTATCCAGGAGTGGTGTGCCACCAATGATCTCTGCCTTAATGCCAATAAGACTGAGATTCTCCTCATCTGCACATCCGCTGCCTCCTTTCCTGTCACTCTCTGACCAGCCTCACTTGGCCCTCTTCATGCTCCTACCTGCGAGGCTAAAAACCTTGGGGTCATCTTCGACTCCACACTTTCCTTCTCTCCTCACATCTCTGACGTCTCTAAGAAGTCACACTACCAGCTGTACCTCCTCAGAGGTATTCTTCATTTCCTCTCCTTCCCCCAGAAGCTCACTTTCTCCAGAGATCTGGTTATCTCTAGGTTGGACTATTGCAACAGCCTTTTTCTAAATCTGCCTGCTTCTACTCTCCGCCCTCTGCAACTCATCCAGAACAGGACTGCGAGGAATGTCCTTGGCCTCAAGCCCAGGGATGGTATCTCTCCAGGACTGAAATCTCTGCACTGGCTCTCAGTGGCTGCAAGGATTAAGTTCAAAACTCTCTGCATTGTCCACAAGGCCTTCTGGGGCCTGGGGCCTCAATACCTTCAACCCTCTCTTCCTAAATATCTTCTTCTCGAGCTCTTCGCTCATCTGCCTCCAACTCCCCCAGGGTCAGCTGCTTCTCCAAGCAACGAGTTAGTGGTAGATCTCTTTCTTCGGCTTGGGCCTCCCTCTGGAACAGCCTCGCTCCCTCCCTGAAACTTGAGGAGAACCATCTCCGGTTCGGGAAGCAACTCAAAACCTTCCTCTTTGCTTCTGCTTTCTCTCCTCCTCTCCCCTGCTGAATTCCTGGCTGATACTGAAACTGCACTGGTCACCTGGCCACCCTCTGATCTCAGGCCCAGGTCACCTCCCCCACCAGTTGCAAAACTGCACTGCCTCCCTGGAAACCCCCGCACATGAGGACTGTTTTCTGTATTTATTTATTTATTTATTCACATTTGTTGAGCGCACATCAGACCGAAGGCATCGTGGCGCTAGTTACAGTGTTGCTTATTCTTAGTTACATACAGCTAATATCCGCGAGTATATGTCCGTGAGGTTACATTGGACGAGATATACTTTTTTTCATATATGCATGAGCAGCAGGAAAGCAAGTGAGAAATGGTTCAGTTGAAAAGGGCAGTTTTGAGCTTTTTTCGGAAAGAGAAGAGAGAGGCATCCGCTCTGAGGTCAGTAGGTAGGGCATTCCATAGCTTAGGTGCGAGGAAGGGGAAGCCTATGCCTCCTGCTTTAGTTCTGTTGATGCGAGGTATTGATAGCCGGTTCGTGTATTGGACTCTTCTAGGTCTTGTGGGTTGAGATCTACCTATTGTGTCAGATAGATAACAGGGAGCTGTGAGGTTGATGCATTTATGAGCGATTGTGAGGATTTTGAAGGATATACGGTCTTTGACTGGGAGCCAGTGAGCTGCCTTTCTGGCTTGTGTGATGTGTTCTCTTTTGGGTATGCTGAGGGCTGCTCTGAGAGCATTGTTTTGGGTTGTTTGGAGCCTAGATAAATTTTTTTGGGAAGTGCCAGCTAGGAGTGCATTACAATAGTCTAATTTGGCTCCAATAGTTGCTCGGGCGATGGACAGGCAGCCATCCTTGGTTAGGAAGGGTTTTATTGCGTTAATAAGTTTAATATTCAATGCTGCGGCCGAGACTATTGCGCTTACTTGTTTGTCCATGGATAGTGTTGCATCTATGTGGACCCCCAGTGTTTTGACTGAAGAAAGGACTGGGATGATACAGTTGTCGATGTTAAAATTGGTGTATAGGGGGTTGAGGATGGAGAGGGTAGATTTCTGACCCAAAATGAGGATTTCGGTCTTATCCCCGTTCAAACAGAGGCCGTTAGTGGCCATCCATGCTTGTATGGTAGCGTAGATTTGCTGTAGGGTGTTGGTGTCTTGGTGATAATTCCCTGTCAAGGGGAGGAGAACCTGGGTATCGTCGGCGTAGTTTGTGCAAGTGATCCCCAGTGAATCTAGTTTATCAAATAGTGGCTTCGTAAAAAGATTGTAGAGCGTGGGGGCAGTACAGGAACCTTGTGGAACACCACAGTGGATGATGGATGGTGCTGCATGTGCTGTGTTGGAGAATACTTTCATTGCTCTTCCCTCTAAGAAGGATGTTACCCAGGATGCTGCGCCCTTTGAAAAATGTGCAGAGTGTGTCAAGTGACTGGTAAGGGTAGAGTGGTCTACCAGATCAAATGCAGCTGATAGGTCAAGGAGAAGGAGGAGGGCGGATTTACCTTTGTCTAGGATGTTGGTGATTTCATTTTTTAAGTCTAGAAGGGCGGTTTCCGTTCCGTGTCCCTTACGGAACCCGGATTGTCTTTTACCAAGGATTGCATTAGATTCAATGAATAGTTGAATCTGTTTGTGGGCGGCCTTGTCGAGTAGTTTCAGGAGGAAAGGGACTGTGGTTATGGGTCGGTAATTGTTGGGGTTAGCAGGGTCAAGTGATGGTTTTTTTAGGAGAGGGCGTACCCAAGCCTCTTTAAGGCTGTCTGGGACAATGCCCGTTTTGAAGGAGGCGTTGATGAAGGCGGTGAGAAGAGGTGCGAGTGTTTCTCCGCAATCTTTGATGATTTTAGGGGGGCATATATCACCCTTACATTGAGAAGGTTTGAGGTGTCTGAGAATGTCAGTGACCTCTGTTTCAGAGATTTCAGTAAATGCAAATTTGGGCACATTTTTTACATTTGCATTAGGTCTTATCTGTGCATTGGCACTTTGCTTTGGTAGTGTGTTGAAGTGATGGGATATTTTGTTTTGGAGGAGGTTTATTTTTGTAAGCATGGCTGATTGAATGCCTGTACACCATGCCTCATCTTTGACAATCTCATCAGGGCATGAAAGAGGTACAGTTAGCTCTTTGAATATTTTGAAGAGTTCTTTAGAGTGGGAGTTGGCATTAGCGATGCGATGGTTGTAGGCTTCAGATTTGGCAAGGAAGATTGCGTTTTTGTATTTTATTGCTAAGGATTTGAAGTTAGCTTTTGTGGTATCGCATGGGTTACGCTGCCAGTTTTTTAGGGCTAAGCGTTTCTCTTTGCGGAGTGTCTGTAGTTCCTCTGTGAACCATGAGTTGGAGTGGAAGGATTTTTTTTCTTTTTTGTTTTCCAATGGAGCAACAGTGTTGACAGCCATAGTGATAGTGTCTTTGAATATTTCTGCGAGGGTGTTAGGGTCATCGGAGAATGGGGGTGCTAGGCAAGGTAGGTTGAGGAGTGCACTGATGTTGTCTGCGGTGAGTTTTTTGGCACTTCTGGCTATGGTCGCAGGTGCTTTAGTAGGCACTTTAACGCCTAGTGAGACAGGGATGTCAAATAGGAGAAGGTTATGGTCAGTCCATGGGAGGCTGGTATTTGAGGTGATGGCTGTGTTACAGTTGTGATCTGCAATCCAATCTAGGATGCGTCCTTTAGCATGAGTAGGCGATGTGCTTTTTTGAGACAAACCTAGGTCCTGGAGGTCTTTGGTTAGGGAGATAGCGGTTTTGTCCTTAGGATCGTTGAACCCCAGGTTGAAGTCACCTATAAGTAGTGTTTTTGTGGATTTTTTTAGGTTGTTTCCTATGAGGTGGTTGATTTGATTTAAGAAATTAACTGTTGGGCCTGGTGGACGGTAAATGGTATGAATATTTATTGTGCTGTTTGGAGAGAGTGCAAATTTGACTGATAGGATGTCAATATTCTCTTCCTCTTGGTGGGGAACGGTTCTGATAGAGAGAGAGTCTTTGTAGATAATGGCTACTCCCCCTCCTGTTCTAGCTGTCCTATCTTGTCTAAGGATGGCATATCCTTGAGGTAGGGCTAGTGAGATGGCTGGGCCGGAAGCTTCGTTGAGCCATGTCTCTGTGATTGCGAGTAGGTCTAAGTTTTGCGTAGTTATTAGGTCATTTAGTTCTAATACGTGGGCATTGAGAGATCGTACATTGATTAATGCACATTTGCATAGTGCAGGGCGAAGGCAAGGGATTTTTGTGGGTATAGTATGAGTGTCTATTTTATGTGCAGTAGTAACTTGAGGGTAGGGGTTTCCGTTCTGTGTTGTACGAGTGGGTTGAAGTATGTTACGTGTGGAGGTATTATCACAGTGGTGAGGTGTGTGCACTTTGGGTGTGCGTGAGCTGAGTCTGCAGTTTCTGAGTAGTAAGTGTGCAGGTGATGCTGGGTGGTGTATATGAATGGTGCGGATTCTGAGTCTGTCTAGTCTGAGGCGGAGGTTGGGTGTTAGTGTAGTGTTATTTGGAATGTGTGATGGCACGGGCAGGAGGCCCATCGTGTGAGTTCGATGACGCAGGCTGATTTGATGGTGGGGGCTGCGTTTTGATATAGAAGGGTGTAGTGTGGTCATGAGTGTGAGTAGTGTGCTAAATAAGCATGTGAGGACGGGTAGCGAGTACATAGCAAGTGCAATGGCAGTATGCCTAGGTTGCACTGTGAGGAAATGGTGCAGTAGAATGCAGTGTTTGGCAGTGGACTATGGTCAGTGACCAAGGCAGTGATCATACGACACAACACAGTCTAAAAAGTGGTCTGCTAGTGACCATAAAGCACAACACAGTGGTCTGCTAGTGACCATAAGGCACAGCACAGTCTGAAAGTGGTGGTCTGCTAGTGACCATAAGGCACAACACAGTCTGAAAGTGGTGGTCTGCTAGTGACCATAAGGCACAACACCAAGAGTGGTCTGCTAGTGACCATAAGGCACAACACAGTGGTCTGCTAGTGACCATAAGGCACAACACAGTGGTCTGCTAGTACCCATAAGGCGCAACACAGTCTAAAAAGTGGTGGTCTGCTAGTGACCATAAGGCACAAGACAGTCTAAAAAGTGGTCTGCTAGTGACCATAAGGCACAATACAGTGGTCTGCTAGTGACCATAAGGCGCAACACAGTCTGAAAGTGGTGGTCTGCTAGTGACCATAAGGCACAACACAGTCTGAAAGTGGTGGTCTGCTAGTGACCATAAGGCACAACACAGTCTAAAAAGTGGTCTGCTAGTGACCATAAGGCACAACACAGTGGTCTGCTAGTGACCATAAGGCACAACACAGTGGTCTGCTAGTGACCATAAGCCGCAACACAGTCTAAAAGTGGTGGTCTGCTAGTGACCATAAGGCACAACACAGTGGTCTGCTAGTGACCATAAGGCACAACACAGTGGTCTGCTAGTGACCATAAGGCGCAACACAGTCTAAAACGTGGTCTGCTAGTGACCATAAGGCACAATACAGTGGTCTGCTAGTGACCATAAGGCACAACACAGTGGTCTGCTAGTGACCATAAGGCACAACACAGTGGTCTGCTAGTGACCATAAGGCGCAACACAGTCTAAAAGTGGTGGTCTGCTAGTGACCATAAGGCACAACACAGTGGTCTGCTAGTGACCATAAGGCGCAACACAGTCTAAAAGTGGTGGTCTGCTAGTGACCATAAGGCACAACACAGTGGTCTGCTAGTGACCATAAGGCACAACACAGTGGTCTGCTAGTGACCATAAGGCGCAACACAGTCTAAAAAGTGGTCTGCTAGTGACCATAAGGCACAACACAGTGGTCTGCTAGTGACCATAAGGCACAACACAGTGGTCTGCTATTGACCATAGGCACAACTATAGGTAGATACGCATTTGCCGCCTGAGTGAGAAAGGGCAGTTGCAGAGCGAAATCGCAAGAAGTCAAGACGTATAGAGATTGAGGGATAGATTGTACATCCTAATGTCCTCGGCTGTGCAGACTGCAGTATATAACTAGGATGCATAGAAGTACCGTCAGGGCGGGGTGCTATGGTGCTAAAGACATCGTGATTGTCCAATCTTTTTTATGCCAGCTGGGTGTAACAGCAGTAAACTGATGGAGTGCATTAGATGCTGTAGTGGGTATAGAGGGCGAGGTTCTACTCACATGGTTACACGGAATAGTGTGCGATTAGGAGCCTTTTCTATCGGGATTGATGGGCAGCATCTGGTGCCCATGCCCACAGTGCTATGAACAGGCGCAGGAACAGGCCTTATCCTCGCGGGCCTTCTCCGTTGTGGGCGCCGGCTTCCGCCTGCCGGCTGGTGCTTCTGTGAGTAGAAATCAACGGGTTGCCTAGCAACCGAGGGCTGGTCTCCCTTGCATGTCGTAGTTGCCGCGTAAGTCGGCCATTTTGGGATCAGGCTGTCGGCGTAATCTTCGCGCTCGCAATCAGCTGATTGTATCCCTACAGTCCCCTTCCAGCATTTGACACCTGAGGTCTGCACTTATCCTTGCACTTGCCACCGGTTGGCCATATTTTTTATAATTGGTTTATTTTTTTCTATGTATCCCATGTACTGCACTGTCCCCTCCACCCCCCCCGCACTTTCCCCTTCCCCCTTCCCATGCACTTGCGCGATCTGAAAGACACCTGGCCTAGTATGTTCGTTGTCTCTGTCTTCCCTCTGTTCCCCCTCCCTTGCCTCGTCGTTCCTTGAAACACTTGTGTATAGGCACGTTATAAATGCCATATCATATCATATCAATATGGTTGCACAAGGGGCAGTGTTCTGGTAAACACGTGCAATCTATTCCTCTGCAAAGGTGCATAGTTTAGCATAAACCAATGAGGCTGCACATGGCGCAAGTGATCTGGTAAATGCACGCAATCTAGTCCTCTGCAAGGGTGCATAGTTTAGTGTAACCCAATAAGGCTGCCCAGGGCGCAAGTGATCTGGTAAACACATGCGATCTATTCCTCTGCAAGGGTGCATAGTTTAGGATAACCCAATAAGGTTGCACAGGGCACAAGTGATCTGGTAAACACATGCAATCTATTCCTCTGAAAGGGTGCATAGTTTAGCAAAACCCAATAAGGTTGCACAAGGTGCAAGTGATCTGGTAAACACATGCGATCTATTCCTCTGCAAGGGTGCATAGTTTAGCATAACCCAATAAGGTTGCAAAGGGCACAAGTGATCTGGGAAACACATGCGATCTAAACCCAATAAGGTTGCAAAGGGCGCAAGTGATCTGGGAAACACATGCGATCTATTCTTCTGTAAGGGTGCATAGTTTAGCATAACCCAATAAGGTTTCAAAGGGCGCAAGTGATCTGGGAAACACATGCGATCTAAACCCAATAAGGTTGCAAAGGGCACAAGTGATCTGGGAAACACATGCGATCTATTCTTCTGTAAGGGTGCATAGTTTAGCATAACCCAATAAGGTTGCAAAGGGCGCAAGTGATCTGGGAAACACATGCGATCTAAACCGAATAAGGTTGCAAAGGGCGCAAGTGATCTGGGAAACACATGCGATCTATTCCTTGCAAAGGTGCATAGTTTAGCGTAACCCAATAAGGCTGCACAGGGCGCAAGTGATCTGGTGAACACATGCGATCTATTCCTCTGCAAGGGTGCATAGTTTAGCGTAACCCAATAAGGCTGCACAGGGCGCAAGTGATCTGAGAAACACATGCGATCTATTCCTCTGCAAGGGTGCATAGTTTAGCATAACCCAATAAGGTTGCAAAGGGCACAAGTGATCTGGGAAACACATGCGATCTAAACCCAATAAGGTTGCAAAGGGCGCAAGTGATCTGGGAAACACATGCGATTTATTCTTCTGTAAGGGTGCATAGTTTAGCATAACCCAATAAGGTTGCGAAGGGCGCAAGTGATCTGGGAAACACATGCGATCTAAACCCAATAAGGTTGCAAAGGGCACAAGTGATCTGGGAAACACATGCGATCTATTCTTCTGTAAGGGTGCATAGTTTAGCATAACCCAATAAGGTTGCAAAGGGCGCAAGTGATCTGGGAAACACATGCGATCTAAACCGAATAAGATTGCAAAGGGCGCAAGTGATCTGGGAAACACATGCGATCTATTCCTCTGCAAAGGTGCATAGTTTAGCGTAACCCAATAAGGCTGCACAGGGCGCAAGTGATCTGGTGAACACATGCGATCTATTCCTCTGCAAGGGTGCACAGTTTAGCGTAACCCAATAAGGCTGCACAGGGCGCAAGTGATCTGGGAAACACATGCGATCTATTCCTCTGCAAGGGTGCATAGTTTAGCATAACCCAATAAGGCTGCACAGGGTGCAAGTGATCTGGGAAACACATGCGATCTACTCCTCTGCAAGGGTGCATAGTTTAGCATAACCCAATAAGGCTGCACAGGGCGCAAGTGATCTGGGAAACACATGTGATCTATTCCTCTGCAAGGGTGCATAGTTTAGCATAACCCAATAAGGCTGCACAGGGTGTAAGTGATCTGGGAAACACATGCGATCTACTCATCTGCAAGGGTGCATAGTTTAGCATAACCCAATAAGGCTGCACAGGGCGCAAGTGATCTGGGAAACACATGCGATCTATTCCTCTGCAAGGATGCATAGTTTAGCATAACCCAATAAGGCTGCACAGGGCGCAAGTGATCTGGGAAACACATGCGATCTATTCCTCTGCAAGGGTGCATAGTTTAGCATAACCCAATAAGGCTGCACAGGGCGCAAGTGATCTGGGAAACACATGCGATCTATTCCTCTGCAAGGGTGCATAGTTTAGCATAACCCAATAAGGCTGCACAGGGCGCAAGTGATCTGGGAAACACATGCGATCTATTCCTCTGCAAGGGTGCATAGTTTAGCATAACCCAATAAGGCTGCACAGGGCGCAAGTGATCTGGGAAACACATGCGATCTATTCCTCTGCAAGGGTGCATAGTTTAGCATAACCCAATAAGGCTGCACAAGGCGCAAGTGATCTGGGAAACACATGCAATCTATTCCTCTGCAAGGGTGCATAGTTTAGCATAACCCAATAGGGTTGTGCAGGGCGCAAGTGATCTGGGAAGCACATGCGATCTATTCTTCTATAAGGGTGCATAGTTTAGCATAACCCAAAATGGGTGTTGCACACACAGTGCATAGGGTTCTTAATAAGGCTGCACACAGAGGAAAAGACACCTTATAAGAAGAATACTTTAGTCTTGTGATCCCACTCAGAAAAGGAAGGTCCCAGAGCGTCACCCCCGGCGACGTGTTTAGCTTAGGATCCACCCATTCCCTATCTTGGTCCCTTAAACAGCAAAAAAGAGAGAGGTCACTCATTCTCTGAAACAAGGCCATTAGACATCACGATTTCCCCCCTGCAACAGAAGAAGATTTAGAACTTGTTAAGAACCACCTGATGAAACCTGGTCATTAAGAGAAGATGTGGGCGCATTCCTCAAGGCATGCGGAGAGGTCAAGGGTCACGAGGTCAAGTGTCAAGGGTGCCAGTGGAACCAGGAAAGGAAGCATTGAAAATGGAAGGTCCCTAGATCAGATCCCCCTATTTCCTCTCAGAGGTCCCAAAGTCAAGTGAGCAAAGAATTCAAACCCCCTTGAAGAAAGCAAAATTGCCTCAAAAGAAGATAACAGATGTATCCAGGGCCCAAGAGAAAATAGGGCTTGTCCGCAGTGAGCAAGATTCTGGAAATTCCAGCCATCCCCCAATAACGACAACAGCTGTGGAAAGATCTCTGGGATCTAAGAAAAGGATAACTTGCATTTGTTCATTTGAGTGGGACAAGATTTTGAGGTGTCCCCACGAACCGGGAAATTACATTTTGACTGTGGGGCTAAAAAGGGCATGTCGTGGCCTAAAACCATAAGTAGCCCAGGATTCTTAAAAAGTGGTATGTAACTGAATGAGCAGGTTCACAGACGCGCCCAGTTTTCAATCTATTACAAATTATACTTGCCTTGAAAAAGACAAATATCTTAAAGCTGTGTGTTTAATATGTTATGATTAATCAACAGTGAAGAAAATGTGATAAAGCAAAAATGTTAAAATCGGAAAAAGGGAAATCAAAATAGGTCATTGGATGTGCCACTATTGGTAAGATGGCTCAGGGTGTTAAGGCGTCTGCTGCAGTGGCAAGCTTGTAACCCGCAAGCCAATATTTTCCATCCCAATAAGGTAGCTGACAGGGTTAGTGGGACAGACAAAGAAGATGTGATGGCGAAGTCCATCAGGACAGCACCACTGCCTGTAAAGGGCTGGCAAGAGCAAATCTATACACAATACATCTCAAATGAAGTACTAAATTAATAATATCCATTGAAACGATACTCCTAATAGTAAAATGACACAATAGCACTTATTGAAATTACGCAAAATTAAGAAAAGGAATGTAAGATCCAGAAGGTGCCTAACTTACATCCTGCAGTAAGGAGGGGAGACAGGGGCCTGGACCCTTCCTCCATTATAGGGCATGGACAAACCCCAATGTAACATTTTCCAGCTGTTACAACTGTAAAGACTGGTACATGATCTGGGGAATGGGCTAAGCACCAAAGCTGTTCCAGCCCATTGGCATCAATGCAGTCCATCGAAAAGAATGAGATCCATAGAAGATAATGGCTGTCCATAGGAATTCATGTAATAATTTAAAAGCAGATTTTACATAAAATGTATCCTCCCTGCCCAAATCATTTTTACAGTGGATATTAGATCAGCCTTTTCAATTCTAGAGTCCCCCTGCTACTGGGACAGGCCTTATTATCTGACTATACGTCACGCGAAGCAAATACCAGACTGCACACAAGTCCACCTCTGGAGGGTCTTTGGTCCCACAGATCACTATTCCTCAGACTAGGCACCATTCTTAGTAACAGACTCTATTTTGAGGGCGGGGCTGACACATGTCTCAGTGTGGTGTGCGTTAAGGATTCCCGATTGTGAGCTAGCACAAGATTGTTCTAGGAATGCCCCAGCTCAGGGGTCTCTAGGCCTGGGGGGATCTGGCGGGGCAGACATCGCCCCCTCCATGGTCCTGTGAAGGTACAGGACCCCATATGTTTAAGCGTTACAGGCATGGCAGGTACTAACGGTTAGGCTTATGGGGGTTTCCCCAGGTAAGTATCACTTCATATGGACTCTGCTGGCAAGCGATCATGAAAAGCCGTCATGGCATTTCAGGAGATTTGAAACCCAATAATGCGAGTACTTTTCTGCACTTGCCACCAATAAGCACAGAGATGCGGGGGCTACTGGAGCTCAAAGGCTGCCTGTGAATGCAGGTGTAGGTGGCAGGTGGTGGACACATAGCTGATATTGTGTAGTTGAGTGGCATGCGGGTGGTTGGTGCAAGGGGGTGCAAGGTACTTTGCCGCTGCGGCAGTAGTGAGTCAGTCACCTGGTAGCAGCAACTTCTCCTGAATCAAGTAATCTTATTCTGAGTATGGGCCAGTAGGGTAAACTGCAACAGAGATAACAAGCAAATACACAAGTGGAGAGCTTGAGATGATGGTGTAGAACTTGCTCATGACTGATAACAGGGGTGTGCCTTACCCCCAGTGGGAAAAAAAAAACTCAGACTACCATTATAGAGTGCCACCATCTTGGTCGCGTTTGATAGCAGGTGCTCTCTTAATAGGTGGACATTTACCCATTAGGTGTTGTTATGAAAAATGTTTATGGTCTCAATATCTATGTAGGTTATCTATGTAGGTTATGTTATGGTCTCAATATCTATGTATGTTATCTATGTATGTTATGAAATGTTTGTACCCATGTTCGGCAAATATTCACATAATCAATCTTTGTCAAACACAAGTCATCAAACCCATCAAACCCATGGCCCACCGACTGGCCTAAGCAGTAGACACAGGCCTGGATAGAGCGTTGTTTGCTTTCTATTTCCAGTGTTCACTGCGCAGAACCAGGAAGTGGAGTGCGGGGTAGCAAGAATCAACCGGTAAATCAATCATGGGGGGCAGGAAGGGGCAGTGGGGTTAAGGGGCATGGGGGACAGGGTGGTGGAGTGGATGCACAGCTTAGAGCGGGTGGGATGCAGCAGGGGTTATATTTCGTGAAACCCTCATTAGCAAACAGAGAAGAGATGGGGGTCAACAAAAATGCATTCGGGTCCGCAGGAGAAGGGTTTCCATATGCAGGATTTGTGACAGGTGAGATATTCAGTCAAATCGCCTAGATTCGAAATATGCTGTATTTTATGTGCAAGCTTGGGGAACAGAAAGGACCTGGGGCCTCCAGGCTCCCTTCACAAGGCATTCTATGACATCTGGGTGATGGGTGAAGACTAGCCATCTCCACTCTCAACATCAGGCAATATGCCCACCGATTACACCGCACAGCTTCTTCTTCACCAGTGTTACGGCACAACTATCGGTGATGTCTCCGTTTGGGGATGACCCCCATCCCTCTCCAGTTTAATTCCTCTCCCCTCCCTCGTTTGTATCTTTTATAGGTTTCCGCTGTATGGTCTTGATTCTACTCCAGTACTGGCGACCAGACATCCCATAAACCTATGGAGCAGGCTATCCATGGCTGCGTGACTTCCTCGGCTACCAGTATATCCCATACTTTAGCCCACCACGTTGCTAGCAGAGGTCCTTTTTCAGCTTTCCAGAATCTGCGTAATTCTTGCTGCCACCTATAAGTGGGGGACCAGTTTGGCGACACCCCACCCCGATTTCGGATATGTCTCTTCCATGGAAACTTCACAGAAACCTGCAAGAATACTCAGAGCATGGATTTACCTCCTGCTCTAATTACTGTTATCGCATGTGATAATCTGAGGTCCTCCACATGAGACCAATATTCCACCTGTACAGTGAATTTACTGATAATACTACTTTTGTACAATTTTTTTAAATGCATTTTTTTTCCTGTGGTGAAGGGTTGAGCTTCTTAAAAACCTTCAGGGGACATTTTGCAGATGGAGGCGGAAGCTGGAAATTGGAATTCTGTTCATGATATATTCCACCTCAAAATCCGGTAGTAATAAGTGCATAACGTGGCGGGTGGTAAAAACGCAGTATCCGCCCTGTTAGAATGAGGATCTGAGTAGTCACAGAGTGTTGGGCGCCATTGGTATTATCTGAGTATGGGGCCCCACTGTGTAGATTTCAGGGCGCCCAGAGTGTCTCCTGGGCCTTGGTGGACTTGGCTATTCCCCCAGCTGGCTATTTAGTTGGTGCGTTGCTTCCCTAAAGCATGTGTTTTTAGTCATAGGTCATTGCTGCCACTGTCCCTCCCCAGCCCCTCTCCTGTTATCAGCTCCCGCTCCATTGTACCTCTGTTTCCTTCATCATGTAAAGTTGGGGCCGTCCATATAGGTGCAGCCCAGGGGTGCCTGGGCGTTACAGTGTTCATCCGCTGCTTCCTGAAGCTAGGCTTGAGCTCCATGAATACCATAATTATAATAATAATAATAATGAAAAGAGGTTATTCGCAGGAAGGGGGTGTAGGCACAGGCAGTAATCCCCTCTGTGAGCAATTTGAACTTGAGTATGGCCAGGTTGCCTGCAGGTCCAGCCAGTTCGAGTGCTTGCTATGCCATGATGATGGCCTTTACTGACCACCAAAGGGGCGTGGGCTGTTCCTGGGCGCGTTACTGAGATTTGCTTGGTTTTTGGTCCGCCGAGGTTGGTGAAGGCGTGGGGTGAAGCAAAGAAAGAGTAGGTCTGTGCTGCAGCAAACTTAATTGAGACCTGGGCCAGCAGCATGGGGAGCAGTCACTGGCCAATGTGTTGCAATGTGTTTCCTTGTGCAATCCCTCCAGATTGCTGGGTCTTGGACTCAGCAACAGGAACCTGTGGCCTCTTGGTTATGGGCTTTGGGGAACATAACAGACTTTGTTCCCCTTCTGAGAGGGAGGTTGACTATGGCCAATGCATACGGTTGGGATTTTAAGAAATGGTGCACTGGAACATGTAAATTAATGTATTCCTAAAGCCCCAGCTAAATCCATTAGGTGTGCGCTAGAAGGCGCCCTCAGCACATGCATGGTGCAAGCCAGCTTGGGGGCTTTACTTCCCTGACCACCCCCTATTCCAAACAATGACTGAAGTATATTTTGCTGGTGTTTTCCATGTTTTCTTTTATTTCCAGCGCCTGTCCATTTCTTTTGTCATATATCCTACGCAAAGGAGCACTTGGGCCGAATGTAACAGTTTGCTATCTTCTTTCACATAATGCTGAGCACAGATGCCCCATTTCAAAGAGTGGATCCTCCCAGTCCGTCATAGCCAGTTCAAAGAGTGTTTCCACCAGTCTGAGAAGTGGATCCTCCCAGTCCGTCATAGCCAGTTCAAAGAGTCTTTCCACCAGTCTGAAAAGTGGATCCTCCCAGTCTGTCATGGCCAGTTCTAAGAGTATCTCCATCAGTGTGGGGAGGGGATCCTCCCAGTCCATCATGGCCAGTTCAAAGAGTGTCTCCACTAGTGTGAGGAGTGGATCCTCCCAGTCCGTCATGGCCAGTTCAAAGAGTGTTTCCACCAGTGTGAGGAGTGGATCCTCCCAGTCTGTCATGGCCAGTTCAAAGAGTGTCTCCACCAGTGTGAGGAGTGGATCCTCCCAGTCCGTCATGGCCAGTTCAAAGAGTGTCTCCACCAGTGTGAGGTGACCTCCCAGTCCGTCATGGCCAGTTGAAAGAGTGTCTTCGCCAGTGTGAGGACTAGATCCTCCCACTCCGTCATAGTCAGTTCAAAGAGTGTCTCCACCAGTGTGAGGAGTGGATCCTCCCAGTCCATCATGGCCAGTTGAAAGAGTGTCTTCACCAGTGTGAGGACTAGATCCTCCCAGTCCGTCATAGCCAGTTCAAAGAGTGTCTTCATCAATGTGAGGAGTGGATCCTCCATGTCCATCATGGCCAGTTGAAAGTGCTTCCACTTGCCTGTTCACAATGCTCTGCATCTTAGCAATGACTGCCTGTATTTGAATTGCAAGTTGCTTATCTGCCGAAAAGTGATTTTACTGGCTTCTGATAAGCCACTGCTTCCACCTGCCTGATCACAACGCTCTGCATCTTAGCAATAATTGCCTGTATTTGTATTGCCAGCTGTTTACCTGCCATCAATGTATATAATTAATGGGACAATGTCCTCCGTGTCTACCTTCTAGGGGTACCATTTCCTCATATCGGCATAGTACTACATGACTAGGGCCCTTATGTCCGCCTGCCGCCTTGCTTGTGCTTGAGGCCTACGCCTTAGGGCACAGAGTTTGAAACCGTACTCCCTACTCACTTGACCGGGGCTATTGCCTCCCCTTGCCTTGCACTACGCCTTTCTGTCTCGCTACTGCCCGATCGAATTTGCTCGCTATTCTATAGCCTGATGTATTACTGCCAGCACCATAGGTTCTGCACCCTACCTCCCAAGGAATTACCATAACCCATCTTGCCTAGAGAGAGCCCAACCTAGTATCGGACTAGGCCCAAGTACCTAGTCTAAGTGTTAGGCTGACTTTCCAGATCTCCAAATACACTTACTTTTAGTATGTTCTCCTTGGCCACTAGACAGTTAGTCTGCCTCCTACTTTCTATAAACAGCATCGCACTGCTTAGCTTGTCACCACATCCACCTACCACCATGTATTCCTCTATACCCGACAAGAAGTCATCCAGCAGTTCACCTCCATCTTTAATCGACTCACAATCGACTCCATGTACCTGCTTCCCATGCCTGACTATTGACAGGAATTTAAGACTCAGAGCTAGATTAGCTAAAATCCATGAGCCTCTCGTCCACTCTATGCCTACTATACAGAGACTAAGAACCATGACACCTTGGACTCGCCAAACCACCCCAAAACTTAATTTGCCTCAGAACTCCGACCCCATTCCTCTACATATTCCTCCTTTTCAGAGCAAATCTGAAACAACGCAAGCCCACCCTCCTATGACAACTACTACTAGCCCCCAGATCAAGGGAGCCCTAATCAACGCCAGGTCATTAGTAGTGCACGCAACAGAAATTGCAGACTTGATCCTCAAAGAAGACCTTCACTTCCTTGCTATCACTGAGACTTGGCTACATCCGGCAGCAGGCCCTGTGCTCCTGTTAGCAGTCCCAGATAATGACTCTATCTTGAGACAAGATAGACCCAACTCCAGAGGAGGGGGTGTTGCTATCATCCACAAATGTAGTCTCACCATGAGATTAGTGACCCCCATCAACGTCCCCTCTTGTGAATTACTCTCTGTTAAAGTTCCACTTACTAATGCCCAAACTCTGAACATCCACGTTATCTATTGTCCGCCAGGCCTAATAAGCACATTTGATGAGGACATTAACACTACCTTAGCCAGCAACCTTAAAAGCTCGACCCAAGTACTTACCCTTGGGGACTTTAATGTGGGCTTCAATGACACGACAGACCAACATGCCAATACCACGCTTAATACCCTCTCTGCATTAGGATTTACCCACAGAAGTATGGAACCTACACATGCCAAAGGCAGAATACTCGATTGGGTGGCTGACCACAATTGTCTAGCTAACATTACTGCCATTTCACCCCTAGCCTGGACTGATCACCATCTGGTTTCATTCATGCTTTCTACCAGCCGACCCTCACCCATGCCTATCAGCAGGGCTCCACCTACACTTAGGAGAAATAAAAAGAGTATCACTGTGGAGAGACTAATCCCAACCTTACTCCCCACATTTAACTCACTCCCTGACAACTCTGATCCTGAGACGTCGGTCGAAGAATACAATAAAATCATGTCCACCTCATTGGACCTAATCGCCCCCCTCAAACTCAGACCAAGTAAGCCTAAAACGCACCTGAATAAATGGGATACACCATTCCTTAAAAACCTAAGGCAGCAAAAAAGAAACTGCGAGGCTACTTGGAAAAAACTCCCGTCAGCAGCCAATAAACTCAAACTTACCAAACTCGCAGCCTTTTACAAAAAAGAAATTTGCCTAGCAAAACACACCTCCTTTGACTCCCGTATATCCCAAGCTAAATCAAACATGAAGACATTATTCTCCATCCTTAAAGAATTAGAGACCCCCTTAGCACCACCCGATACTTGTATTAAAGATAAAAACTGATGCTCAGAGATCCAAAATGCCTTAGCTAACAAGATTACTACCCTACAAAACAAAATCTCCTGTAAAAAAGCCTCCTTGAATGACCCTTCCCGCTCCAAACTGACTGTGAAGCCTACTCTATTGGAAACCACCCGCTTTAACTTCTCCAAAGTCACCATACTTGAAGTAGAAAAAATCATTTTGTCACTGAAACCTTCCAACTGTCAGGGAGACCTGTGCCCCGCACAGCTCATCAAGGATGCTGCAGAGACCTCTCTCCGTTCATCACAAAGCTAATCAATGCCTCCTTCTCCACAAGCTCTATCCCGACCAATTTAAAACAATCCTGGGTACTTCCGCTACTAAAAAAACCCACACTTGACCCAGCCACGCCAACCACCTATAGACCTATCATGACCGTACCTTTTCTTCTAAAAATCCTGGATAAGGTCGCCTACATACAAATACAGAAGTACTTGGAAGAATATCACATACTAGGAGCTATACAATCAGGCTTCAGTCCTCAACACGGGACTGAGACCGCCCTTATTGACCTTAAAACACAAATCGATGAGCTCAGAGACAATGGCCAAGCAGCCTTACTCCTCCTCCTAGACCTCTCTGCAGCATTTGATTTGGTCGACCACTCTGTCCTCTGCACCCACCTCAACACATCAGCTCACTTCTCTGTCGAGCATATCACCTGGATCAGATCATTCCTTAACGGTAGAACTATGAGTGTGTTTTCTCCCACAGCAGCAGCAGACCCCATACCCATCACATGCGGTGTTCCACAGGGCTCCTGTGTTTCGCCCACACTGTACAATATATTTACCAAGCCCCTTTTCGATGATCTGGATCATCTCGGCATCACCTACACCAACTACTCAGATGATACCCAGATCCTCCTTCCACTTTCTAGGGATTATGGCAAGGATTTGGCCTTGGTGAATAGAGTGTACATCATCATCCAGGCATGGATGGCCACACATGGACTATGCCTGAATGATGATAAAACTGAACTCATCATCCTGGGCACTACCTCTAGTCTAAAGAAATTAGGCCCTGACTATTCGTCCTTCACAATTGATGGCAACAGTATCAAAGTAGGACAAGAGGTCAAAATGCTAGGTTTTTACCTGGACTCTAACTTCTCTTTCAACAGACAGGTGAATTCCTTAGCCTCCTCTACGGCTTACACGTGTAAATTGATCTGTGGAGCCAGACCCTTCCTGTCCGACACTAGCGGCCTAACCCTCGCGAGAGCCCTCATATTGTCCCGCCTGGGCTATTGCAATGTTCTCTATCTTGGGGCTGCTAATGCCACTGCCAACAAACTACAAACTCTTCAAAATAATGCTCTTAGAGCGGCATTGGGTATCTCCAGAAGAGATCACATTACAGCACACAGCCAACAGAATAATTGGCTGTCTATCAAAGACAAAATTCTCCTAAAACCGTGTCACTTACTCACAAATCCCTCAATAACGCTGCACCAATTTATTTGATTGACAGATTTCACAGACAGACCTCCCTTAGACCGACAAGAACAGTCTATAAAGACTGCCTCTCTGTCCCTAACTTTAAACGCTCTACCATAGGGGGTAACAGTTTCCCAGCGAAAGCAGCAAAACTGTGGAATTCCCTACCACCAACCCTCAGAATGGACCTGCCCTACCAAAACTTCTGTTCTAAGGTTGTTTTATGGCTGAAAACGTAAGCCTTCAAACACTCCCAGGTGTTAAGTCTTGAATATTCTCTCCTGTACATATTGTGTTCACATTTGTTTATCTGTATATATGTATATTATCCAGCTATTATTATCATTGTGTATGTATATATTTTTGTTGTTGTAACTAAGCCTCGCATATACATGCAACTGCTGTGCCCTGTTACCCTAGGGTATGCTCGCGCATTACAAATAATAAAACAAACAAAGCAGTGTGAGGACTGGTTCCTCCCAGTCCGTGCTCGATCTGGAAGATCCTGAAGGCAGTCAGAGAAGTGTAGAGGAAGCAGGGGCTGTATGTAGTCTAACAAGAAGCCTTTGCGTGCAGAGGGTCTTACACCACGCCCATTTCTTAAATGTTCACAACGTAGGATCTCCTGGCCCGCACATATAGGACAGATGTGTGTAACTTGTGTTGCAAATTGTGCATTTTATATAATATTTGTGGAGTAAGGTTGGTCAAAACTACTAGCTGCACAGTCACGAAACTCATCAACGTGGCTTAGTTCGGCAGAAAAACGTCTGAGCCTGGATTAGGCTTGGCCGAGGGAGTTTTGCTTTACTTTCTGGTAGCCCAATGGGGTAAGGAATTATCCCTTTACTACCTGGCAGTCCTGGGCTGAGCAAGGGCGCACTGCTTCACCAGTTGTTACCCAAAGGCATGCAAGGGGGATTGCATTACTGGCTGGTAGCCAAGGGCTGTCCAAGGGGCATTGCTTTATGACTAGTGCCCATGGCTTGGCAAGGGAGAATTGCTTCAGTGACCAGTGAATGGAGTCAAAAAGGCTACCCTGACCCAAGACGGGAAAGGAGGTCACAACATTTGCAGCGAAGCTAGGTAATGGCTAGCTTATTAAGACAAACACCCTTAAAGACGGCGAGAGTATCGAGAAAAAACAAGTTTATTTAACACTAACACGATAAACATATTTTCAAAAAACGAGACATATTTTCAAAAAGGGTGCTATTGCATTCAGGATGTGCAACCGTGAGCACATAAATATCTGCTATTTCGTGGGTTAGTAGGCAGAGTGAAAACTTAGTACATGTATTGCTTGGAATCACAATACGATCGTTTTGTCTACACAAAGACTGGTGTTTCTGGTTCGGTGTATTCATTGGTGTTGTTGCAGTGGCTGTACCAGGTGGAGCCGCGCTGCTTGGATGTACCGAACGGTCTTCAGGACTTATACGTTGTGGTTGGAGTCATGATGGTGAAGTGTGTCCATCTAAATATTGTGAGAGAGGACTGGGTTAGTCTGGGGGCGGTGTTGTCAAAGATTTGTATGATTTTCAAGAAAAAGAATGCTGCAAATCAAAGGACCTACCGTGGTCGGATAATTATACGTCTGGGTTGAGGTCCAAATTAATTGGCAGGCATCTGCGGTAACGTCAGATGTCAGGAGCTGTAAGTGAACAATTAAATGAAAAAAGGGTGATTACCCTATTGGGCAACAAATGTTTGCAAATGCCTATAAAGTGATTCGGTGCCGTAGAGAGAACCGCCTGTGTTGAGTACAAGTGGTCGTGCACAGTTTTAGTGTAAAGGATTGGCGGTGCTTCCAGTGCTGGTTGGGTTGAAATACCTCACTGCTGATGTGGGGAGCCTAGTAACGGCGTGTGGAACATGGGTGCAGGTCAAGTTGGTTTAGCGTACGTCTGAAAACCTGGGCTTAGAACCTAGGGGGTTGAGTTTCCGAGGGCATGGCGGAATGAACATGCGTGGCTGAAGAGGTGACTCGAAAGTGGCGTGCACAGGTACCTGGTGATAGTCGACTGTGGAGCTGTGTTGCCTCCTGCGCTCGGTCCAGTTGTTCTGTGGGTAATGAGCTGTGCTCCTCCGGAAAACGATAGTGCGCCTGCGCGATGGCGAGTCGTGTTTTAAAGGCTGCAATGCGCATGTCGCCGGGGTGTTGGGTGTACAGGCGCATGAGTCGGTGATTAGTGTACAGGCGCATGAGTCGGTGTGGACGTCAGTCCAGGGTGGGTATTGTACGAGGGTTGTTCAGGCACTGAAATGAGCATGTGGATTACAATTTAATGCTTTATAAAGATACTGCGCTGGTTAGCATCCGACAAGTAAAACATTTGCTATTGTCGTGAAGGAAACATTTGGATGTCAAAGGATTGGCAGAAAGTTTCGCAAAAGATTACGGCTAGCAGTTTTGATAGCACACCAGTACATATAGTGCAATTTGACTGTTTATACATATGGTTTTCAAAATGAACAAATTTAACAATTGTAGGAAAACCATTGATTATGGCATTTTGTATAGATGTCAAAAGATGTGACAGGATTGGCAGAAGGTTATTTTGCAAAGGATATCGGCTTGCAGTATGGATGGCACACCGGTACATTTCGTGCAATTTGACTATTTATACATATAGTTTTCAAAAATGAACAAAATTGACAATTGTGAGAATAACATCAATTGTGGCATATTTTCGAACTGAACAATAGAATGGACATATTCATACAGACATGAGCATTTTGTTACCAAGTACACTTTGGTGGACGGCTCAAAACCCAAAAGAAGCTTCGTGGCTGATTTTTGGTGGTAAGGATCGCTTTTATTTGTTGAAAAAGAGATCCCATTCTATTGAAATGTTTAAACCCTGTTTTACAGAGTCTAGACGGTAAATCAATTTCTGTTCTAATTTGCGTAAGGCCAGGTCCCTGTCACCTCCGCGAAAGGGGTTCCCCACTGTTTGCAAAACTGTCCAGAAGATGTCATTATGGGTGTGATTTTTGGCTTTGAAATGTGCCACTAGGGGTTTGTCGTCTACTTGGTTGCGCACACAAGAACGATGTTCGCATATGCGTTGTCTAATCTCTCTTTTCGATTTGCCAACGTAGATGAGGTTGCAGGGGCATTTGATTATGTAAACAGACCATTTGGTTTTACAATTCGAGAAAGAATTTAGGGTCCATTGTTGGCCCTTCAGGTCAATTGTTTTGAGGTTGTCTGTCAGGGAACATACCGAACAATTTCCACATTTGAAGTGTCCTTTTGCTGGCGGAAGGTGCCAGAGAGTGGTTTGTTGGTTTCTTGGGGTCTCAACTTCCGAATACGTGTGAACCAGGTGATCCTTGAGATTGCTGCTTCGTTTGAATGCGAATTTTGGTTTCTCTGGTTTGAAAGTGTCGGTTTGGAGTATATCCCAATGTTTAAGGATCACCTTTCTGATGGTGTTGCTTAGTGGCGTAAAAGTGGTTACGCAAGTCATCTTGGTCGCCAGTTGGTCTCTTTTGGTTGGTGTAAAACATGATTCTCGGTTTGTGTTTTTTACACGCTTACGGGCTTGTCTGACGATATGTTTTGGATAGCCTCTTTCTTGTAATCGGGTAGCTAGTTCTTTACTCTTTGATATGTACTCGCTCATTGTGGAGCAATTTCTTCTTATGCGCAGGAATTGGCCATATGGAAGATTGATCTTGAGGCCTGAGGGGTGGAAACTGGAGTAGTCCAAAAGTGTGTTCTTTGATGTGGGTTTTCGGTACAAAGTTGTGCTTAAAGTCTTGTCTGGGTTTTTGTAAATTTCTAGATCCAGAAATGGTATTTTGTTCTTGTCGTGATCCATGGTGAATTTTATACAGTGGTTGCATGAGTTAAGCCATTGTAGGAAAAGGAGGAGGTCGTCTTCCGTTCCTTGCCATATCATAAATACATCGTCTATGTATCGTAGCCAACATTTGATCGACTGTTTGAAAATGTTCTGTTCGTTGTAGATGGAGTCCTTCTCAAAAGCGTCCATAAAGAGATTAGCTACATCGGGGGCAAAGGTGGCCCCCATACTGGTTCCATGGCATTGTTGATAAAAAGTCTGTTTGTAGACGAAGTAATTCTCCATAAGGGCTATTCTTGTAACTTCAAGAAGAAATGCTGTGGGTGGTTCTACTTTTGGTCTTTTATCTAGGTATGTCTTGAGGACTTGCAAACACTCCATTTGTGGGATGCTTGTGTACAATGATTCCATGTCTAGAGTAACTAGTAGGTCTTCAGGTTCTACTCGTATGGTGTCCAACTTTCTAATCATCGCCGTGGTGTCCTGGATGTAGGAGGGCATCTTGCAGATAAATGGTCTTAGGAAGTAGTCGATGTAGATGGACAGAGGTCCTAGCACTGAGCCTATACTGGCTACGATGGGTCTGCCAGGAGGTGTTTGTTGGTTTTTGTGGATTTTCGGAAGCAAGTATATAGCTGGGATGACCGGGTGTTGGTTGACTAAGAATAGTTTCTCGTCGTCATCTATCCAGCCTTCATCATGTGCATGGTTCATGAGACTTGTTATTTCTGACAATATCCTGGAGGTTGGATTGATGGTAAGCTGTTTGTAGAACAATGTGTTTGAAAGTTGTCTGGTGACTTCTGTATCGTATAGGGTGTTGCTCCACAGTACTATACCTCCGCCTTTGTCGGCTGGTTTGATTACAAAGGTCTTGTTATTTTCTAAAGCCTTGAGTGCTAATCTTTCAGGAGATGAAAGATTATTTTTGAAAAAAGTTTTCTGATCGAAAATTTTTTGTACTTCAGAGAGAATGCGATTCTCAAAAGATAGTATTTCAGGACATATCATTGATGATGAAGGGGTAAAGATCGATGTGGGTCTTAGTCCTGTCGTTCCGCGACTTTCTTTTTCCGGGCTGTCCCTGAAGAAATACCGCAACCGGATGGTGCGAAAGAATTTTCGTAGTTCGACTTCCGTGTTGAAGATGTTGGCAGTGGTACTTGGGATGAAACTGAGACCTTTGCTTAGTACATCTATCTCGCTTGAAGATAGAATGTGTTCACTAAGGTTAAAGATAGGGATCACCATGTTTGCTGAGGTCGTGGGATCCACTGTCGTGTTCTCATGGGGTGCTGGCCTTGGTGTCGTGACCTGCCGCGTTGTCCCCTCCCTTGAAAACTTGAGGCCTGTTGTGGATTTGTCGATCCGCTGGTACAAGAATCTGAGTCACTGCTGTTAGAACTGGTAGAAAAGGTTACAAATGTTTTCTTTTGTTGTCTCCCTGGGTTTTGTCTTGATGCGTTTGAGTTAAGCTGGTTGTAGAAGCCGGGGACCAAATAAGGATATGTCTTCTCTTCTTTATAGTTTTTGATGTCGTTTTGCAGTTTCCACAGCTTTTTGTCAATTGTGAATTTTTGAAATTTCTTAATTTCTTCTTCGATCTTTTCCAGAGGGCTTTTTATGTCTGGTATTATAGAGTCCTTTTTTATTTGGTCCTCAAGGGTTTTTAATTCCAGTTGTTGCGTCTTGGTCTCTTCTTCCGCAGTCTCTATTACTAAGATGACCCAATCTCGTGAACATTTGTTACCAACGCCACTGAATTTGGTCATGAATCTTGGGTTGTCTAAGAAGACACGGGGTATATTTTTTACTTGTAAACCTTCTGGTATAATGTCAGCTTTGAGATATTCTAGCATCAGTTGGCCGTGCGATTCTGTACAGATAAGTTTCTTCTTTTTTTGGAATAGGATGTCTAAGTCATCGAGTGCCGGATCTTTGGCTGGTGTGTCTGGGGTATTTTTAACCCCTAGTAACGACGGGGTGTCTAAAAGTTTTTTGTACACATCATCGGAGAAACTTACTATATTTACGTTCTCCATTTAGTGTTAATCAAATTAATGATGCCCAACAACCAGGGGGTTGTCCTAAGGGATGAGAGAAAAATTGGGCGGAACCCTCTTTTTTGTGAAGGGGGCCTGACTCCTGAGGGTGGGTATACTAGAAAAAGAGGAAATGGAGTCAAAAAGGCTACCCTGACCCAAGACGGGAAAGGAGGTCACAACATTTGCAGCGAAGCTAGGTAATGGCTAGCTTATTAAGACAAACACCCTTAAAGACGGCGAGAGTATCGAGAAAAAACAAGTTTATTTAACACTAACACGATAAACATATTTTCAAAAAACGAGACATATTTTCAAAAAGGGTGCTATTGCATTCAGGATGTGCAACCGTAAGCACATAAATATCTGCTATTTCGTGGGTTAGTAGGCAGAGTGAAAACTTAGTACATGTATTGCTTGGAATCACAATACGATCGTTTTGTCGACACAAAGACTGGTGTTTCTGGTTCGGTGTATTCATTGGTGTTGTTGCAGTGGCTGTACCAGGTGGAGCCGCGCTGCTTGGATGTACCGAACGGTCTTCAGGACTTATACGTTGTGGTTGGAGTCATGATGGTGAAGTGTGTCCATCTAAATATTGTGAGAGAGGACTGGGTTAGTCTGGGGGCGGTGTTGTCAAAGATTTGTATGATTTTCAAGAAAAAGAATGCTGCAAATAAAAGGACCTACCGTGGTCGGATAATTATACGTCTGGGTTGAGGTCCAAATTAATTGGCAGGCATCTGCGGTAACGTCAGATGTCAGGAGCTGTAAGTGAACAATTAAATGAAAAAAGGGTGATTACCCTATTGGGCAACAAATGTTTGCAAATGCCTATAAAGTGATTCGGTGCCGTAGAGAGAACCGCCTGTGTTGAGTACAAGTGGTCGTGCACAGTTTTAGTGTAAAGGATTGGCGGTGCTTCCAGTGCTGGTTGGGTTGAAATACCTCACTGCTGATGTGGGGAGCCTAGTAACGGCGTGTGGAACATGGGTGCAGGTCAAGTTGGTTTAGCGTACGTCTGAAAACCTGGGCTTAGAACCTAGGGGGTTGAGTTTCGGAGGGCATGGCGGAATGAACATGCGTGGCTGAAGAGGTGACTCGAAAGTGGCGTGCACAGGTACCTGGTGATAGTCGACTGTGGAGCTGTGTTGCCTCCTGCGCTCGGTCCAGTTGTTCTGTGGGTAATGAGCTGTGCTCCTCCGGAAAACGATAGTGCGCCTGCGCGATGGCGAGTCGTGTTTTAAAGGCTGCAATGCGCATGTCGCCGGGGTGTTGGGTGTACAGGCGCATGAGTCGGTGATTAGTGTACAGGCGCATGAGTCGGTGTGGACGTCAGTCCAGGGTGGGTATTGTACGAGGGTTGTTCAGGCACTGAAATGAGCATGTGGATTACAATTTAATGCTTTATAAAGATACTGCGCTGGTTAGCATCCGACAAGTAAAACATTTGCTATTGTCGTGAAGGAAACATTTGGATGTCAAAGGATTGGCAGAAAGTTTCGCAAAAGATTACGGCTAGCAGTTTTGATAGCACACCAGTACATATAGTGCAATTTGACTGTTTATACATATGGTTTTCAAAATGAACAAATTTAACAATTGTAGGAAAACCATCGATTATGGCATTTTGTATAGATGTCAAAAGATGTGACAGGATTGGCAGAAGGTTATTTTGCAAAGGATATCGGCTTGCAGTATGGATGGCACACCGGTACATTTCGTGCAATTTGACTATTTATACATATAGTTTTCAAAAATGAACAAAATTGACAATTGTGAGAATAACATCAATTGTGGCATATTTTCGAACTGAACAATAGAATGGACATATTCATACAGACATGAGCATTTTGTTACCAAGTACACTTTGGTGGACGGCTAAAAACCCAAAAGAAGCTTCGTGGCTGATTTTTGGTGGTAAGGATCGCTTTTATTTGTTGAAAAAGAGATTCCATTCTATTGAAATGTTTAAACCCTGTTTTACAGAGTCTAGACGGTAAATCCATTTCTGTTCTAATTTGCGTAAGGCCAGGTCCCTGTCACCTCCGCGAAAGGGGTTCCCCACTGTTTGCAAAACTGTCCAGAAGATGTCATTATGGGTGTGATTTTTGGCTTTGAAATGTGCCACTACGGGTTTGTCGTCTACTTGGTTGCGCACACAAGAATGATGTTCGCATATGCGTTGTCTAATCTCTCTTTTCGATTTGCCAACGTAGATGAGGTTGCAGGGGCATTTGATTATGTAAACAGACCATTTGGTTTTACAATTCGAGAAAGAATTTAGGGTCCATTGTTGGCCCTTCAGGTCAATTGTTTTGAGGTTGTCTGTCAGGGAACATACCGAACAATTTCCACATTTGAAGTGTCCTTTTGCTGGCGGAAGGTGCCAGAGAGTGGTTTGTTGGTTTCTTGGGGTCTCAACTTCCGAATACGTGTGAACCAGGTGATCCTTGAGATTGCTGCTTCGTTATAATGCGAATCTTGGTTTCTCTGGTTTGAAAGTGTCGGTTTGGAGTATATCCCAATGTTTAAGGATCACCTTTCTGATGGTGTTGCTTAGTGGCGTAAAGGTGGTTACGCAAGTCATCTTGGTCGCCAGTTGGTCTCTTTTGGTTGGTGTAAGACATGATTCTCGGTTTGTGTTTTTTACACGCTTACGGGCTTGTCTGACGATATGTTTTGGATAGCCTCTTTCTTGTAATCGGGTAGCTAGTTCTTTACTCTTTGATATGTACTCGCTCATTGTGGAGCAATTTCTTCTTATGCGCAGGAATTGGCCATATTGAAGATTGATCTTGAGGCCTGAGGGGTGGAAACTGGAGTAGTCCAAAAGCGATCCTTACCACCAAAAATCAGCCACGAAGCTTCTTTTGGGTTTTTAGCCGTCCACCGTCCACCAAAGTGTACTTGGTAACAAAATGCTCATGTCTGTATGAATATGTCCATTCTATTGTTCAGTTCGAAAATATGCCACAATTGATGTTATTCTCACAATTGTCAATTTTGTTCATTTTTGAAAACTATATGTATAAATAGTCAAATTGCACGAAATGTACCGGTGTGCCATCCATACTGCAAGCCGATATCCTTTGCAAAATAACCTTCTGCCAATCCTGTCACATCTTTTGACATCTATACAAAATGCCATAATCAATGGTTTTCCTACAATTGTTAAATTTGTTCATTTTGAAAACCATATGTATAAACAGTCAAATTGCACTATATGTACTGGTGTGCTATCAAAACTGCTAGCCGTAATCTTTTGCGAAACTTTCTGCCAATCCTTTGACATCCAAATGTTTCCTTCACGACAATAGCAAATGTTTTACTTGTCGGATGCTAACCAGCGCAGTATCTTTATAAAGCATTAAATTGTAATCCACATGCTCATTTCAGTGCCTGAACAACCCTCGTACAATACCCACCCTGGACTGACGTCCACACCGACTCATGCGCCTGTACACTAATCACCGACTCATGCGCCTGTACACCCAACACCCCGGCGACATGCGCATTGCAGCCTTTAAAACACGACTCGCCATCGCGCAGGCGCACTATCGTTTTCCGGAGGAGCACAGCTCATTACCCACAGAACAACTGGACCGAGCGCAGGAGGCAACACAGCTCCACAGTCGACTATCACCAGGTACCTGTGCACGCCACTTTCGAGTCACCTCTTCAGCCACGCATGTTCATTCCGCCATGCCCTCCGAAACTCAACCCCCTAGGTTCTAAGCCCAGGTTTTCAGACGTACGCTAAACCAACTTGACCTGCACCCATGTTCCACACGCCGTTACTAGGCTCCCCACATCAGCAGTGAGGTATTTCAACCCAACCAGCACTGGAAGCACCGCCAATCCTTTACACTAAAACTGTGCACGACCACTTGTACTCAACACAGGCGGTTCTCTCTACGGCACCGAATCACTTTATAGGCATTTGCAAACATTTGTTGCCCAATAGGGTAATCACCCTTTTTTCATTTAATTGTTCACTTACAGCTCCTGACATCTGACGTTACCGCAGATGCCTGCCAATTAATTTGGACCTCAACCCAGACGTATAATTATCCGACCACGGTAGGTCCTTTTATTTGCAGCATTCTTTTTCTTGAAAATCATACAAATCTTTGACAACACCGCCCCCAGACTAACCCAGTCCTCTCTCACAATATTTAGATGGACACACTTCACCATCATGACTCCAACCACAACGTATAAGTCCTGAAGACCGTTCGGTACATCCAAGCAGCGCGGCTCCACCTGGTACAGCCACTGCAACAACACCAATGAATACACCGAACCAGAAACACCAGTCTTTGTGTCGACAAAACGATCGTATTGTGATTCCAAGCAATACATGTACTAAGTTTTCACTCTGCCTACTAACCCACGAAATAGCAGATATTTATGTGCTTACGGTTGCACATCCTGAATGCAATAGCACCCTTTTTGAAAATATGTCTCGTTTTTTGAAAATATGTTTATCGTGTTAGTGTTAAATAAACTTGTTTTTTCTCGATACTCTCGCCGTCTTTAAGGGTGTTTGTCTTAATAAGCTAGCCATTACCTAGCTTCGCTGCAAATGTTGTGACCTCCTTTCCCGTCTTGGGTCAGGGTAGCCTTTTTGACTCCATTTCCTCTTTTTCTAGTATACCCACCCTCAGGAGTCAGGCCCCCTTCACAAAAAAGAGGGTTCCGCCCAATTTTTCTCTCATCCCTTAGGACAACCCCCTGGTTGTTGGGCATCATTAATTTGATTAACACTAAATGGAGAACGTAAATATAGTAAGTTTCTCCGATGATGTGTACAAAAAACTTTTAGACACCCCGTCGTTACTAGGGGTTAAAAATACCCCAGACACACCAGCCAAAGATCCGGCACTCGATGACTTAGACATCCTATTCCAAAAAAAGAAGAAACTTATCTGTACAGAATCGCACGGCCAACTGATGCTAGAATATCTCAAAGCTGACATTATACCAGAAGGTTTACAAGTAAAAAATATACCCCGTGTCTTCTTAGACAACCCAAGATTCATGACCAAATTCAGTGGCGTTGGTAACAAATGTTCACGAGATTGGGTCATCTTAGTAATAGAGACTGCGGAAGAAGAGACCAAGACGCAACAACTGGAATTAAAAACCCTTGAGGACCAAATAAAAAAGGACTCTATAATACCAGACATAAAAAGCCATCTGGAAAAGATCGAAGAAGAAATTAAGAAATTTCAAAAATTCACAATTGACAAAAAGCTGTGGAAACTGCAAAACGACATCAAAAACTATAAAGAAGAGAAGACATATCCTTATTTGGTCCCCGGCTTCTACAACCAGCTTAACTCAAACGCATCAAGACAAAACCCAGGGAGACAACAAAAGAAAACATTTGTAACCTTTTCTACCAGTTCTAACAGCAGTGACTCAGATTCTTGTACCAGCGGATCGACAAATCCACAACAGGCCTCAAGTTTTCAAGGGAGGGGACAACGCGGCAGGTCACGACACCAAGGCCAGCACCCCATGAGAACACGACAGTGGATCCCACGACCTCAGCAAACATGGTGATCCCTATCTTTAACCTTAGTGAACACATTCTATCTTCAAGCGAGATAGATGTACTAAGCAAAGGTCTCAGTTTCATCCCAAGTACCACTGCCAACATCTTCAACACGGAAGTCGAACTACGAAAATTCTTTCGCACCATCCGGTTGCGGTATTTCTTCAGGGACAGCCCGGAAAAAGAAAGTCGCGGAACGACAGGACTAAGACCCACATCGATCTTTACCCCTTCATCATCAATGATATGTCCTGAAATACTATCTTTTGAGAATCGCATTCTCTCTGAAGTACAAAAAATTTTCGATCAGAAAACTTTTTTCAAAAATAATCTTTCATCTCCTGAAAGATTAGCACTCAAGGCTTTAGAAAATAACAAGACCTTTGTAATCAAACCAGCCGACAAAGGCGGAGGTATAGTACTGTGGAGCAACACCCTATACGATACAGAAGTCACCAGACAACTTTCAAACACATTGTTCTACAAACAGCTTACCATCAATCCAACCTCCAGGATATTGTCAGAAATAACAAGTCTCATGAACCATGCACATGATGAAGGCTGGATAGATGACGACGAGAAACTATTCTTAGTCAACCAACACCCGGTCATCCCAGCTATATACTTGCTTCCGAAAATCCACAAAAACCAACAAACACCTCCTGGCAGACCCATCGTAGCCAGTATAGGCTCAGTGCTAGGACCTCTGTCCATCTACATCGACTACTTCCTAAGACCATTTATCTGCAAGATGCCCTCCTACATCCAGGACACCACGGCGATGATTAGAAAGTTGGACACCATACGAGTAGAACCTGAAGACCTACTAGTTACTCTAGACATGGAATCATTGTACACAAGCATCCCACAAATGGAGTGTTTGCAAGTCCTCAAGACATACCTAGATAAAAGACCAAAAGTAGAACCACCCACAGCATTTCTTCTTGAAGTTACAAGAATAGCCCTTATGGAGAATTACTTCGTCTACAAACAGACTTTTTATCAACAATGCCATGGAACCAGTATGGGGGCCACCTTTGCCCCCGATGTAGCTAATCTCTTTATGGACGCTTTTGAGAAGGACTCCATCTACAACGAACAGAACATTTTCAAACAGTCGATCAAATGTTGGCTACGATACATAGACGATGTATTTATGATATGGCAAGGAACGGAAGACGACCTCCTCCTTTTCCTACAATGGCTTAACTCATGCAACCACTGTATAAAATTCACCATGGATCACGACAAGAACAAAATACCATTTCTGGATCTAGAAATTTACAAAAACCCAGACAAGACTTTAAGCACAACTTTGTACCGAAAACCCACATCAAAGAACACACTTTTGGACTACTCCAGTTTCCACCCCTCAGGCCTCAAGATCAATCTTCCATATGGCCAATTCCTGCGCATAAGAAGAAATTGCTCCACAATGAGCGAGTACATATCAAAGAGTAAAGAACTAGCTACCCGATTACAAGAAAGAGGCTATCCAAAACATATCGTCAGACAAGCCCGTAAGCGTGTAAAAAACACAAACCGAGAATCATGTTTTACACCAACCAAAAGAGACCAACTGGCGACCAAGATGACTTGCGTAACCACTTTTACGCCACTAAGCAACACCATCAGAAAGGTGATCCTTAAACATTGGGATATACTCCAAACCGACACTTTCAAACCAGAGAAACCAAAATTCGCATTCAAACGAAGCAGCAATCTCAAGGATCACCTGGTTCACACGTATTCGGAAGTTGAGACCCCAAGAAACCAACAAACCACTCTCTGGCACCTTCCGCCAGCAAAAGGACACTTCAAATGTGGAAATTGTTCGGTATGTTCCCTGACAGACAACCTCAAAACAATTGACCTGAAGGGCCAACAATGGACCCTAAATTCTTTCTCGAATTGTAAAACCAAATGGTCTGTTTACATAATCAAATGCCCCTGCAACCTCATCTACGTTGGCAAATCGAAAAGAGAGATTAGACAACGCATATGCGAACATCGTTCTTGTGTGCGCAACCAAGTAGACGACAAACCCCTAGTGGCACATTTCAAAGCCAAAAATCACACCCATAATGACATCTTCTGGACAGTTTTGCAAACAGTGGGGAACCCCTTTCGCGGAGGTGACAGGGACCTGGCCTTACGCAAATTAGAACAGAAATTGATTTACCGTCTAGACTCTGTAAAACAGGGTTTAAACATTTCAATAGAATGGGATCTCTTTTTCAACAAATAAAAGCGATCCTTACCACCAAAAATCAGCCACGAAGCTTCTTTTGGGTTTTGAGCCGTCCACCAAAGTGTACTTGGTAACAAAATGCTCATGTCTGTATGAATATGTCCATTCTATTGTTCAGTTCGAAAATATGCCACAATTGATGTTATTCTCACAATTGTCAATTTTGTTCATTTTTGAAAACTATATGTATAAATAGTCAAATTGCACGAAATGTACCGGTGTGCCATCCATACTGCAAGCCGATATCCTTTGCAAAATAACCTTCTGCCAATCCTGTCACATCTTTTGACATCTATACAAAATGCCATAATCAATGGTTTTCCTACAATTGTTAAATTTGTTCATTTTGAAAACCATATGTATAAACAGTCAAATTGCACTATATGTACTGGTGTGCTATCAAAACTGCTAGCCGTAATCTTTTGCGAAACTTTCTGCCAATCCTTTGACATCCAAATGTTTCCTTCACGACAATAGCAAATGTTTTACTTGTCGGATGCTAACCAGCGCAGTATCTTTATAAAGCATTAAATTGTAATCCACATGCTCATTTCAGTGCCTGAACAACCCTCGTACAATACCCACCCTGGACTGACGTCCACACCGACTCATGCGCCTGTACACTAATCACCGACTCATGCGCCTGTACACCCAACACCCCGGCGACATGCGCATTGCAGCCTTTAAAACACGACTCGCCATCGCGCAGGCGCACTATCGTTTTCCGGAGGAGCACAGCTCATTACCCACAGAACAACTGGACCGAGCGCAGGAGGCAACACAGCTCCACAGTCGACTATCACCAGGTACCTGTGCACGCCACTTTCGAGTCACCTCTTCAGCCACGCATGTTCATTCCGCCATGCCCTCCGAAACTCAACCCCCTAGGTTCTAAGCCCAGGTTTTCAGACGTACGCTAAACCAACTTGACCTGCACCCATGTTCCACACGCCGTTACTAGGCTCCCCACATCAGCAGTGAGGTATTTCAACCCAACCAGCACTGGAAGCACCGCCAATCCTTTACACTAAAACTGTGCACGACCACTTGTACTCAACACAGGCGGTTCTCTCTACGGCACCGAATCACTTTATAGGCATTTGCAAACATTTGTTGCCCAATAGGGTAATCACCCTTTTTTCATTTAATTGTTCACTTACAGCTCCTGACATCTGACGTTACCGCAGATGCCTGCCAATTAATTTGGACCTCAACCCAGACGTATAATTATCCGACCACGGTAGGTCCTTTGATTTGCAGCATTCTTTTTCTTGAAAATCATACAAATCTTTGACAACACCGCCCCCAGACTAACCCAGTCCTCTCTCACAATATTTAGATGGACACACTTCACCATCATGACTCCAACCACAACGTATAAGTCCTGAAGACCGTTCGGTACATCCAAGCAGCGCGGCTCCACCTGGTACAGCCACTGCAACAACACCAATGAATACACCGAACCAGAAACACCAGTCTTTGTGTCGACAAAACGATCGTATTGTGATTCCAAGCAATACATGTACTAAGTTTTCACTCTGCCTACTAACCCACGAAATAGCAGATATTTATGTGCTCACGGTTGCACATCCTGAATGCAATAGCACCCTTTTTGAAAATATGTCTCGTTTTTTGAAAATATGTTTATCGTGTTAGTGTTAAATAAACTTGTTTTTTCTCGATACTCTCGCCGTCTTTAAGGGTGTTTGTCTTAATAAGCTAGCCATTACCTAGCTTCGCTGCAAATGTTGTGACCTCCTTTCCCGTCTTGGGTCAGGGTAGCCTTTTTGACTCCATTTCCTCTTTTTCTAGTATACCCACCCTCAGGAGTCAGGCCCCCTTCACAAAAAAGAGGGTTCCGCCCAATTTTTCTCTCATCCCTTAGGACAACCCCCTGGTTGTTGGGCATCATTAATTTGATTAACACTAAATGGAGAACGTAAATATAGTAAGTTTCTCCGATGATGTGTACAAAAAACTTTTAGACACCCCGTCGTTACTAGGGGTTAAATATACCCCAGACACACCAGCCAAAGATCCGGCACTCGATGACTTAGACATCCTCTTCAAAAAAAGAAGAAACTTATCTGTACAGAATCGCACGGCCAACTGATGCTAGAATATCTCAAAGCTGGCATTATACCAGAAGGTTTACAAGTAAAAAATATACCCCGTGTCTTCTTAGACAACACAAGATTCATGACCAAATTCAGTGGCGTTGGTAACAAATGTTCACGAGATTGGGTCATCTTAGTAATAGAGACTGCGGAAGAAGAGACCAAGACGCAACAACTGGAATTAAAAACCCTTGAGGACCAAATAAAAAAGGACTCTATAATACCAGACATAAAAAGCCATCTGGAAAAGATCGAAGAAGAAATTAAGAAATTTCAAAAATTCACAATTGACAAAAAGCTGTGGAAACTGCAAAACGACATCAAAAACTATAAAGAAGAGAAGACATATCCTTATTTGGTCCCCGGCTTCTACAACCAGCTTAACTCAAACGCATCAAGACAAAACCCACGGAGACAACAAAAGAAAAAATGTGTAACCTTTTCTACCAGTTCTAACAGCAGTGACTCCGATTCTTGTACCAGCGGATCGACAAATCCACAACAGGCCTCAAGTTTTCAAGGGAGGGGACAACGCGGCAGGTCACGACACCAAGGCCAGCACCCCATGAGAACACGACAGTGGATCCCACGACCTCAGCAAACATGGTGATCCCTATCTTTAACCTTAGTGAACACATTCTATCTTCAAGCGAGATAGATGTACTAAGCAAAGGTCTCAGTTTCATCCCAAGTACCACTGCCAACATCTTCAACACGGAAGTCGAACTACGAAAATTCTTTCGCACCATCCGGTTGCGGTATTTCTTCAGGGACAGCCCGGAAAAAGAAAGTCGCGGAACGACAGGACTAAGACCCACATCGATCTTTACCCCTTCATCATCAATGATATGTCCTGAAATACTATCTTTTGAGAATCGCATTCTCTCTGAAGTACAAAAAATTTTCGATCAGAAAACTTTTTTCAAAAATAATCTTTCATCTCCTGAAAGATTAGCACTCAAGGCTTTAGAAAATAACAAGACCTTTGTAATCAAACCAGCCGACAAAGGCGGAGGTATAGTACTGTGGAGCAACACCCTATACGATACAGAAGTCACCAGACAACTTTCAAACACATTGTTCTACAAACAGCTTACCATCAATCCAACCTCCAGGATATTGTCAGAAATAACAAGTCTCATGAACCATGCACATGATGAAGGCTGGATAGATGACGACGAGAAACTATTCTTAGTCAACCAACACCCGGTCATCCCAGCTATATACTTGCTTCCGAAAATCCACAAAAACCAACAAACACCTCCTGGCAGACCCATCGTAGCCAGTATAGGCTCAGTGCTAGGACCTCTGTCCATCTACATCGACTACTTCCTAAGACCATTTATCTGCAAGATGCCCTCCTACATCCAGGACACCACGGCGATGATTAGAAAGTTGGACACCATACGAGTAGAACCTGAAGACCTACTAGTTACTCTAGACATGGAATCATTGTACACAAGCATCCCACAAATGGAGTGTTTGCAAGTCCTCAAGACATACCTAGATAAAAGACCAAAAGTAGAACCACCCACAGCATTTCTTCTTGAAGTTACAAGAATAGCCCTTATGGAGAATTACTTCGTCTACAAACAGACTTTTTATCAACAATGCCATGGAACCAGTATGGGGGCCACCTTTGCCCCCGATGTAGCTAATCTCTTTATGGACGCTTTTGAGAAGGACTCCATCTACAACGAACAGAACATTTTCAAACAGTCGATCAAATGTTGGCTACGATACATAGACGATGTATTTATGATATGGCAAGGAACGGAAGACGACCTCCTCCTTTTCCTACAATGGCTTAACTCATGCAACCACTGTATAAAATTCACCATGGATCACGACAAGAACAAAATACCATTTCTGGATCTAGAAATTTACAAAAACCCAGACAAGACTTTAAGCACAACTTTGTACCGAAAACCCACATCAAAGAACACACTTTTGGACTACTCCAGTTTCCACCCCTCAGGCCTCAAGATCAATCTTCCATATGGCCAATTCCTGCGCATAAGAAGAAATTGCTCCACAATGAGCGAGTACATATCAAAGAGTAAAGAACTAGCTACCCGATTACAAGAAAGAGGCTATCCAAAACATATCGTCAGACAAGCCCGTAAGCGTGTAAAAAACACAAACCGAGAATCATGTTTTACACCAACCAAAAGAGACCAACTGGCGACCAAGATGACTTGCGTAACCACCTTTACGCCACTAAGCAACACCATCAGAAAGGTGATCCTTAAACATTGGGATATACTCCAAACCGACACTTTCAAACCAGAGAAACCAAAATTCGCATTCAAACGAAGCAGCAATCTCAAGGATCACCTGGTTCACACGTATTCGGAAGTTGAGACCCCAAGAAACCAACAAACCACTCTCTGGCACCTTCCGCCAGCAAAAGGACACTTCAAATGTGGAAATTGTTCGGTATGTTCCCTGACAGACAACCTCAAAACAATTGACCTGAAGGGCCAACAATGGACCCTAAATTCTTTCTCGAATTGTAAAACCAAATGGTCTGTTTACATAATCAAATGCCCCTGCAACCTCATCTACGTTGGCAAATCGAAAAGAGAGATTAGACAACGCATATGCGAACATCGTTCTTGTGTGCGCAACCAAGTAGACGACAAACCCCTAGTGGCACATTTCAAAGCCAAAAATCACACCCATAATGACATCTTCTGGACAGTTTTGCAAACAGTGGGGAACCCCTTTCGCGGAGGTGACAGGGACCTGGCCTTACGCAAATTAGAACAGAAATTGATTTACCGTCTAGACTCTGTAAAACAGGGTTTAAACATTTCAATAGAATGGGATCTCTTTTTCAACAAATAAAAGCGATCCTTACCACCAAAAATCAGCCACGAAGCTTCTTTTGGGTTTTGAGCCGTCCACCAAAGTGTACTTGGTAACAAAATGCTCATGTCTGTATGAATATGTCCATTCTATTGTTCAGTTCGAAAATATGCCACAATTGATGTTATTCTCACAATTGTCAATTTTGTTCATTTTTGAAAACTATATGTATAAATAGTCAAATTGCACGAAATGTACCGGTGTGCCATCCATACTGCAAGCCGATATCCTTTGCAAAATAACCTTCTGCCAATCCTGTCACATCTTTTGACATCTATACAAAATGCCATAATCAATGGTTTTCCTACAATTGTTAAATTTGTTCATTTTGAAAACCATATGTATAAACAGTCAAATTGCACTATATGTACTGGTGTGCTATCAAAACTGCTAGCCGTAATCTTTTGCGAAACTTTCTGCCAATCCTTTGACATCCAAATGTTTCCTTCACGACAATAGCAAATGTTTTACTTGTCGGATGCTAACCAGCGCAGTATCTTTATAAAGCATTAAATTGTAATCCACATGCTCATTTCAGTGCCTGAACAACCCTCGTACAATACCCACCCTGGACTGACGTCCACACCGACTCATGCGCCTGTACACTAATCACCGACTCATGCGCCTGTACACCCAACACCCCGGCGACATGCGCATTGCAGCCTTTAAAACACGACTCGCCATCGCGCAGGCGCACTATCGTTTTCCGGAGGAGCACAGCTCATTACCCACAGAACAACTGGACCGAGCGCAGGAGGCAACACAGCTCCACAGTCGACTATCACCAGGTACCTGTGCACGCCACTTTCGAGTCACCTCTTCAGCCACGCATGTTCATTCCGCCATGCCCTCCGAAACTCAACCCCCTAGGTTCTAAGCCCAGGTTTTCAGACGTACGCTAAACCAACTTGACCTGCACCCATGTTCCACACGCCGTTACTAGGCTCCCCACATCAGCAGTGAGGTATTTCAACCCAACCAGCACTGGAAGCACCGCCAATCCTTTACACTAAAACTGTGCACGACCACTTGTACTCAACACAGGCGGTTCTCTCTACGGCACCGAATCACTTTATAGGCATTTGCAAACATTTGTTGCCCAATAGGGTAATCACCCTTTTTTCATTTAATTGTTCACTTACAGCTCCTGACATCTGACGTTACCGCAGATGCCTGCCAATTAATTTGGACCTCAACCCAGACGTATAATTATCCGACCACGGTAGGTCCTTTGATTTGCAGCATTCTTTTTCTTGAAAATCATACAAATCTTTGACAACACCGCCCCCAGACTAACCCAGTCCTCTCTCACAATATTTAGATGGACACACTTCACCATCATGACTCCAACCACAACGTATAAGTCCTGAAGACCGTTCGGTACATCCAAGCAGCGCGGCTCCACCTGGTACAGCCACTGCAACAACACCAATGAATACACCGAACCAGAAACACCAGTCTTTGTGTCGACAAAACGATCGTATTGTGATTCCAAGCAATACATGTACTAAGTTTTCACTCTGCCTACTAACCCACGAAATAGCAGATATTTATGTGCTCACGGTTGCACATCCTGAATGCAATAGCACCCTTTTTGAAAATATGTCTCGTTTTTTGAAAATATGTTTATCGTGTTAGTGTTAAATAAACTTGTTTTTTCTCGATACTCTCGCCGTCTTTAAGGGTGTTTGTCTTAATAAGCTAGCCATTACCTAGCTTCGCTGCAAATGTTGTGACCTCCTTTCCCGTCTTGGGTCAGGGTAGCCTTTTTGACTCCATTTCCTCTTTTTCTAGTATACCCACCCTCAGGAGTCAGGCCCCCTTCACAAAAAAGAGGGTTCCGCCCAATTTTTCTCTCATCCCTTAGGACAACCCCCTGGTTGTTGGGCATCATTAATTTGAATAACACTAAATGGAGAACGTAAATATAGTAAGTTTCTCCGATGATGTGTACAAAAAACTTTTAGACACCCCGTCGTTACTAGGGGTTAAAAATACCCCAGACACACCAGCCAAAGATCCGGCACTCGATGACTTAGACATCCTCTTCAAAAAAAGAAGAAACTTATCTGTACAGAATCGCACGGCCAACTGATGCTAGAATATCTCAAAGCTGGCATTATACCAGAAGGTTTACAAGTAAAAAATATACCCCGTGTCTTCTTAGACAACACAAGATTCATGACCAAATTCAGTGGCGTTGGTAACAAATGTTCACGAGATTGGGTCATCTTAGTAATAGAGACTGCGGAAGAAGAGACCAAGACGCAACAACTGGAATTAAAAACCCTTGAGGACCAAATAAAAAAGGACTCTATAATACCAGACATAAAAAGCCATCTGGAAAAGATCGAAGAAGAAATTAAGAAATTTCAAAAATTCACAATTGACAAAAAGCTGTGGAAACTGCAAAACGACATCAAAAACTATAAAGAAGAGAAGACATATCCTTATTTGGTCCCCGGCTTCTACAACCAGCTTAACTCAAACGCATCAAGACAAAACCCACGGAGACAACAAAAGAAAAAATGTGTAACCTTTTCTACCAGTTCTAACAGCAGTGACTCAGATTCTTGTACCAGCGGATCGACAAATCCACAACAGGCCTCAAGTTTTCAAGGGAGGGGACAACGCGGCAGGTCACGACACCAAGGCCAGCACCCCATGAGAACACGACGGTGGATCCCACGACCTCAGCAAACATGGTGATCCCTATCTTTAACCTTAGTGAACACATTCTATCTTCAAGCGAGATAGATGTACTAAGCAAAGGTCTCAGTTTCATCCCAAGTACCACTGCCAACATCTTCAACACGGAAGTCGAACTACGAAAATTCTTTCGCACCATCCGGTTGCGGTATTTCTTCAGGGACAGCCCGGAAAAAGAAAGTCGCGGAACGACAGGACTAAGACCCACATCGATCTTTACCCCTTCATCATCAATGATATGTCCTGAAATACTATCTTTTGAGAATCGCATTCTCTCTGAAGTACAAAAAATTTTCGATCAGAAAACTTTTTTCAAAAATAATCTTTCATCTCCGGAAAGATTAGCACTCAAGGCTTTAGAAAATAACAAGACCTTTGTAATCAAACCAGCCGACAAAGGCGGAGGTATAGTACTGTGGAGCAACACCCTATACGATACAGAAGTCACCAGACAACTTTCAAACACATTGTTCTACAAACAGCTTACCATCAATCCAACCTCCAGGATATTGTCAGAAATAACAAGTCTCATGAACCATGCACATGATGAAGGCTGGATAGATGACGACGAGAAACTATTCTTAGTCAACCAACACCCGGTCATCCCAGCTATATACTTGCTTCCGAAAATCCACAAAAACCAACAAACACCTCCTGGCAGACCCATCGTAGCCAGTATAGGCTCAGTGCTAGGACCTCTGTCCATCTACATCGACTACTTCCTAAGACCATTTATCTGCAAGATGCCCTCCTACATCCAGGACACCACGGCGATGATTAGAAAGTTGGACACCATACGAGTAGAACCTGAAGTCCTACTAGTTACTCTAGACATGGAATCATTGTACACAAGCATCCCACAAATGGAGTGTTTGCAAGTCCTCAAGACATACCTAGATAAAAGACCAAAAGTAGAACCACCCACAGCATTTCTTCTTGAAGTTACAAGAATAGCCCTTATGGAGAATTACTTCGTCTACAAACAGACTTTTTATCAACAATGCCATGGAACCAGTATGGGGGCCACCTTTGCCCCCGATGTAGCTAATCTCTTTATGGACGCTTTTGAGAAGGACTCCATCTACAACGAACAGAACATTTTCAAACAGTCGATCAAATGTTGGCTACGATACATAGACGATGTATTTATGATATGGCAAGGAACGGAAGACGACCTCCTCCTTTTCCTACAATGGCTTAACTCATGCAACCACTGTATAAAATTCACCATGGATCACGACAAGAACAAAATACCATTTCTGGATCTAGAAATTTACAAATACCCAGACAAGACTTTAAGCACAACTTTGTACCGAAAACCCACATCAAAGAACACACTTTTGGACTACTCCAGTTTCCACCCCTCAGGCCTCAAGATCAATCTTCCATATGGCCAATTCCTGCGCATAAGAAGAAATTGCTCCACAATGAGCGAGTACATATCAAAGAGTAAAGAACTAGCTACCCGATTACAAGAAAGAGGCTATCCAAAACATATCGTCAGACAAGCCCGTAAGCGTGTAAAAAACACAAACCGAGAATCATGTTTTACACCAACCAAAAGAGACCAACTGGCGACCAAGATGACTTGCGTAACCACCTTTACGCCACTAAGCAACACCATCAGAAAGGTGATCCTTAAACATTGGGATATACTCCAAACCGACACTTTCAAACCAGAGAAACCAAAATTCGCATTCAAACGAAGCAGCAATCTCAAGGATCACCTGGTTCACACGTATTCGGAAGTTGAGACCCCAAGAAACCAACAAACCACTCTCTGGCACCTTCCGCCAGCAAAAGGACACTTCAAATGTGGAAATTGTTCGGTATGTTCCCTGACAGACAACCTCAAAACAATTGACCTGAAGGGCCAACAATGGACCCTAAATTCTTTCTCGAATTGTAAAACCAAATGGTCTGTTTACATAATCAAATGCCCCTGCAACCTCATCTACGTTGGCAAATCGAAAAGAGAGATTAGACAACGCATATGCGAACATCGTTCTTGTGTGCGCAACCAAGTAGACGACAAACCCCTAGTGGCACATTTCAAAGCCAAAAATCACACCCATAATGACATCTTCTGGACAGTTTTGCAAACAGTGGGGAACCCCTTTCGCGGAGGTGACAGGGACCTGGCCTTACGCAAATTAGAACAGAAATTGATTTACCGTCTAGACTCTGTAAAACAGGGTTTAAACATTTCAATAGAATGGGATCTCTTTTTCAACAAATAAAAGCGATCCTTACCACCAAAAATCAGCCACGAAGCTTCTTTTGGGTTTTGAGCCGTCCACCAAAGTGTACTTGGTAACAAAATGCTCATGTCTGTATGAATATGTCCATTCTATTGTTCAGTTCGAAAATATGCCACAATTGATGTTATTCTCACAATTGTCAATTTTGTTCATTTTTGAAAACTATATGTATAAATAGTCAAATTGCACGAAATGTACCGGTGTGCCATCCATACTGCAAGCCGATATCCTTTGCAAAATAACCTTCTGCCAATCCTGTCACATATTTTGACATCTATACAAAATGCCATAATCAATGGTTTTCCTACAATTGTTAAATTTGTTCATTTTGAAAACCATATGTATAAACAGTCAAATTGCACTATATGTACTGGTGTGCTATCAAAACTGCTAGCCGTAATCTTTTGCGAAACTTTCTGCCAATCCTTTGACATCCAAATGTTTCCTTCACGACAATAGCAAATGTTTTACTTGTCGGATGCTAACCAGCGCAGTATCTTTATAAAGCATTAAATTGTAATCCACATGCTCATTTCAGTGCCTGAACAACCCTCGTACAATACCCACCCTGGACTGACGTCCACACCGACTCATGCGCCTGTACACTAATCACCGACTCATGCGCCTGTACACCCAACACCCCGGCGACATGCGCATTGCAGCCTTTAAAACACGACTCGCCATCGCGCAGGCGCACTATCGTTTTCCGGAGGAGCACAGCTCATTACCCACAGAACAACTGGACCGAGCGCAGGAGGCAACACAGCTCCACAGTCGACTATCACCAGGTACCTGTGCACGCCACTTTCGAGTCACCTCTTCAGCCACGCATGTTCATTCCGCCATGCCCTCCGAAACTCAACCCCCTAGGTTCTAAGCCCAGGTTTTCAGACGTACGCTAAACCAACTTGACCTGCACCCATGTTCCACACGCCGTTACTAGGCTCCCCACATCAGCAGTGAGGTATTTCAACCCAACCAGCACTGGAAGCACCGCCAATCCTTTACACTAAAACTGTGCACGACCACTTGTACTCAACACAGGCGGTTCTCTCTACGGCACCGAATCACTTTATAGGCATTTGCAAACATTTGTTGCCCAATAGGGTAATCACCCTTTTTTCATTTAATTGTTCACTTACAGCTCCTGACATCTGACGTTACCGCAGATGCCTGCCAATTAATTTGGACCTCAACCCAGACGTATAATTATCCGACCACGGTAGGTCCTTTGATTTGCAGCATTCTTTTTCTTGAAAATCATACAAATCTTTGACAACACCGCCCCCAGACTAACCCAGTCCTCTCTCACAATATTTAGATGGACACACTTCACCATCATGACTCCAACCACAACGTATAAGTCCTGAAGACCGTTCGGTACATCCAAGCAGCGCGGCTCCACCTGGTACAGCCACTGCAACAACACCAATGAATACACCGAACCAGAAACACCAGTCTTTGTGTCGACAAAACGATCGTATTGTGATTCCAAGCAATACATGTACTAAGTTTTCACTCTGCCTACTAACCCACGAAATAGCAGATATTTATGTGCTCACGGTTGCACATCCTGAATGCAATAGCACCCTTTTTGAAAATATGTCTCGTTTTTTGAAAATATGTTTATCGTGTTAGTGTTAAATAAACTTGTTTTTTCTCAATACTCTCGCCGTCTTTAAGGGTGTTTGTCTTAATAAGCTAGCCATTACCTAGCTTCGCTGCAAATGTTGTGACCTCCTTTCCCGTCTTGGGTCAGGGTAGCCTTTTTGACTCCATTTCCTCTTTTTCTAGTATACCCACCCTCAGGAGTCAGGCCCCCTTCACAAAAAAGAGGGTTCCGCCCAATTTTTCTCTCATCCCTTAGGACAACCCCCTGGTTGTTGGGCATCATTAATTTGATTAACACTAAGGGCCTCATTCCGAGTATGGCGGTAAGGGATAGCGGCCACCGCTAACGAGAGCGGTGGCGGTAATCCCTTACCGCCATACTCCGAGTTCCCTTAGCGCCATGGTGCTTTTAACACCTGCTTTTAGCAGGCGTTAAATACCATGGCGCTAAGGGACCTTGATGTTAATTACGCCACCGTAATTTACGGTGGCGTAATTGACGCCTTCCCCACTCCCATTATGCCCTATGGGGCAAGAATGGGAATGGGGAAGGGTAAATGGGGATTGGGGAATTACCGCCCCGCCAACCTTGGAATGGGGCGGTAATTCCGCCAACCACCAAGGCGCTGCCGGTCCGGGTACGGCGTCAACCAAGGCGTTAATAGCGCCATTGGTTAGCGCCGTACTCGGAATGAGGCCCTAAATGTAGAACGTAAATATAGTAAGTTTCTCCGATGATGTGTACAAAAAACTTTTAGACACCCCGTCGTTACTAGGGGTTAAAAATACCCCAGACACACCAGCCAAAGATCCGGCACTCGATGACTTAGACATCCTATTCAAAAAAAGAAGAAACTTATCTGTACAGAATCGCACGGCCAACTGATGCTAGAATATCTCAAAGCTGGCATTATACCAGAAGGTTTACAAGTAAAAAATATACCCCGTGTCTTCTTAGACAACACAAGATTCATGACCAAATTCAGTGGCGTTGGTAACAAATGTTCACGAGATTGGGTCATCTTAGTAATAGAGACTGCGGAAGAAGAGACCAAGACGCAACAACTGGAATTAAAAACCCTTGAGGACCAAATAAAAAAGGACTCTATAATACCAGACATAAAAAGCCATCTGGAAAAGATCGAAGAAGAAATTAAGAAATTTCAAAAATTCACAATTGACAAAAAGCTGTGGAAACTGCAAAACGACATCAAAAACTATAAAGAAGAGAAGACATATCCTTATTTGGTCCCCGGCTTCTACAACCAGCTTAACTCAAACGCATCAAGACAAAACCCACGGAGACAACAAAAGAAAAAATGTGTAACCTTTTCTACCAGTTCTAACAGCAGTGACTCAGATTCTTGTACCAGCGGATCGACAAATCCACAACAGGCCTCAAGTTTTCAAGGGAGGGGACAACGCGGCAGGTCACGACACCAAGGCCAGCACCCCATGAGAACACGACAGTGGATCCCACGACCTCAGCAAACATGGTGATCCCTATCTTTAACCTTAGTGAACACATTCTATCTTCAAGCGAGATAGATGTACTAAGCAAAGGTCTCAGTTTCATCCCAAGTACCACTGCCAACATCTTCAACACGGAAGTCGAACTACGAAAATTCTTTCGCACCATCCGGTTGCGGTATTTCTTCAGGGACAGCCCGGAAAAAGAAAGTCGCGGAACGACAGGACTAAGACCCACATCGATCTTTACCCCTTCATCATCAATGATATGTCCTGAAATACTATCTTTTGAGAATCGCATTCTCTCTGAAGTACAAAAAATTTTCGATCAGAAAACTTTTTTCAAAAATAATCTTTCATCTCCTGAAAGATTAGCACTCAAGGCTTTAGAAAATAACAAGACCTTTGTAATCAAACCAGCCGACAAAGGCGGAGGTATAGTACTGTGGAGCAACACCCTATACGATACAGAAGTCACCAGACAACTTTCAAACACATTGTTCTACAAACAGCTTACCATCAATCCAACCTCCAGGATATTGTCAGAAATAACAAGTCTCATGAACCATGCACATGATGAAGGCTGGATAGATGACGACGAGAAACTATTCTTAGTCAACCAACACCCGGTCATCCCAGCTATATACTTGCTTCCGAAAATCCACAAAAACCAACAAACACCTCCTGGCAGACCCATCGTAGCCAGTATAGGCTCAGTGCTAGAACCTCTGTCCATCTACATCGACTACTTCCTAAGACCATTTATCTGCAAGATGCCCTCCTACATCCAGGACACCACGGCGATGATTAGAAAGTTGGACACCATACGAGTAGAACCTGAAGACCTACTAGTTACTCTAGACATGGAATCATTGTACACAAGCATCCCACAAATGGAGTGTTTGCAAGTCCTCAAGACATACCTAGATAAAAGACCAAAAGTAGAACCACCCACAGCATTTCTTCTTGAAGTTACAAGAATAGCCCTTATGGAGAATTACTTCGTCTACAAACAGACTTTTTATCAACAATGCCATGGAACCAGTATGGGGGCCACCTTTGCCCCCGATGTAGCTAATCTCTTTATGGACGCTTTTGAGAAGGACTCCATCTACAACGAACAGAACATTTTCAAACAGTCGATCAAATGTTGGCTACGATACATAGACGATGTATTTATGATATGGCAAGGAACGGAAGACGACCTCCTCCTTTTCCTACAATGGCTTAACTCATGCAACCACTGTATAAAATTCACCATGGATCACGACAAGAACAAAATACCATTTCTGGATCTAGAAATTTATAAAAACCCAGACAAGACTTTAAGCACAACTTTGTACCGAAAACCCACATCAAAGAACACACTTTTGGACTACTCCAGTTTCCACCCCTCAGGCCTCAAGATCAATCTTCCATATGGCCAATTCCTGCGCATAAGAAGAAATTGCTCCACAATGAGCGAGTACATATCAAAGAGTAAAGAACTAGCTACCCGATTACAAGAAAGAGGCTATCCAAAACATATCGTCAGACAAGCCCGTAAGCGTGTAAAAAACACAAACCGAGAATCATGTTTTACACCAACCAAAAGAGACCAACTGGCGACCAAGATGACTTGCGTAACCACCTTTACGCCACTAAGCAACACCATCAGAAAGGTGATCCTTAAACATTGGGATATACTCCAAACCGACACTTTCAAACCAGAGAAACCAAAATTCGCATTCAAACGAAGCAGCAATCTCAAGGATCACCTGGTTCACACGTATTCGGAAGTTGAGACCCCAAGAAACCAACAAACCACTCTCTGGCACCTTCCGCCAGCAAAAGGACACTTCAAATGTGGAAATTGTTCGGTATGTTCCCTGACAGACAACCTCAAAACAATTGACCTGAAGGGCCAACAATGGACCCTAAATTCTTTCTCGAATTGTAAAACCAAATGGTCTGTTTACATAATCAAATGCCCCTGCAACCTCATCTACGTTGGCAAATCGAAAAGAGAGATTAGACAACGCATATGCGAACATCGTTCTTGTGTGCGCAACCAAGTAGACGACAAACCCCTAGTGGCACATTTCAAAGCCAAAAATCACACCCATAATGACATCTTCTGGACAGTTTTGCAAACAGTGGGGAACCCCTTTCGCGGAGGTGACAGGGACCTGGCCTTACGCAAATTAGAACAGAAATTGATTTACCGTCTAGACTCTGTAAAACAGGGTTTAAACATTTCAATAGAATGGGATCTCTTTTTCAACAAATAAAAGCGATCCTTACCACCAAAAATCAGCCACGAAGCTTCTTTTGGGTTTTTAGCCGTCCACCAAAGTGTACTTGGTAACAAAATGCTCATGTCTGTATGAATATGTCCATTCTATTGTTCAGTTCGAAAATATGCCACAATTGATGTTATTCTCACAATTGTCAATTTTGTTCATTTTTGAAAACTATATGTATAAATAGTCAAATTGCACGAAATGTACCGGTGTGCCATCCATACTGCAAGCCGATATCCTTTGCAAAATAACCTTCTGCCAATCCTGTCACATCTTTTGACATCTATACAAAATGCCATAATCAATGGTTTTCCTACAATTGTTAAATTTGTTCATTTTGAAAACCATATGTATAAACAGTCAAATTGCACTATATGTACTGGTGTGCTATCAAAACTGCTAGCCGTAATCTTTTGCGAAACTTTCTGCCAATCCTTTGACATCCAAATGTTTCCTTCACGACAATAGCAAATGTTTTACTTGTCGGATGCTAACCAGCGCAGTATCTTTATAAAGCATTAAATTGTAATCCACATGCTCATTTCAGTGCCTGAACAACCCTCGTACAATACCCACCCTGGACTGACGTCCACACCGACTCATGCGCCTGTACACTAATCACCGACTCATGCGCCTGTACACCCAACACCCCGGCGACATGCGCATTGCAGCCTTTAAAACACGACTCGCCATCGCGCAGGCGCACTATCGTTTTCCGGAGGAGCACAGCTCATTACCCACAGAACAACTGGACCGAGCGCAGGAGGCAACACAGCTCCACAGTCGACTATCACCAGGTACCTGTGCACGCCACTTTCGAGTCACCTCTTCAGCCACGCATGTTCATTCCGCCATGCCCTCCGAAACTCAACCCCCTAGGTTCTAAGCCCAGGTTTTCAGACGTACGCTAAACCAACTTGACCTGCACCCATGTTCCACACGCCGTTACTAGGCTCCCCACATCAGCAGTGAGGTATTTCAACCCAACCAGCACTGGAAGCACCGCCAATCCTTTACACTAAAACTGTGCACGACCACTTGTACTCAACACAGGCGGTTCTCTCTACGGCACCGAATCACTTTATAGGCATTTGCAAACATTCGTTGCCCAATAGGGTAATCACCCTTTTTTCATTTAATTGTTCACTTACAGCTCCTGACATCTGACGTTACCGCAGATGCCTGCCAATTAATTTGGACCTCAACCCAGACGTATAATTATCCGACCACGGTAGGTCCTTTTATTTGCAGCATTCTTTTTCTTGAAAATCATACAAATCTTTGACAACACCGCCCCCAGACTAACCCAGTCCTCTCTCACAATATTTAGATGGACACACTTCACCATCATGACTCCAACCACAACGTGTAAGTCCTGAAGACCGTTCGGTACATCCAAGCAGCGCGGCTCCACCTGGTACAGCCACTGCAACAACACCAATGAATACACCGAACCAGAAACACCAGTCTTTGTGTCGACAAAACGATCGTATTGTGATTCCAAGCAATACATGTACTAAGTTTTCACTCTGCCTACTAACCCACGAAATAGCAGATATTTATGTGCTCACGGTTGCACATCCTGAATGCAATAGCACCCTTTTTGAAAATATGTCTCGTTTTTTGAAAATATGTTTATCGTGTTAGTGTTAAATAAACTTGTTTTTTCTCGATACTCTCGCCGTCTTTAAGGGTGTTTGTCTTAATAAGCTAGCCATTACCTAGCTTCGCTGCAAATGTTGTGACCTCCTTTCCCGTCTTGGGTCAGGGTAGCCTTTTTGACTCCATTTCCTCTTTTTCTAGTATACCCACCCTCAGGAGTCAGGCCCCCTTCACAAAAAAGAGGGTTCCGCCCAATTTTTCTCTCATTCAGTGACCAGTGTCCAGGGCTGGGTAATTAAGCATCGTTGCACCTGCTAGTATCCCAGGGCCAGGCAAGGGTACATTGCTTCAATGGCTGGTAGCCCAGGGCCGGACAAGGCTGCCATTCTTAGACAAGGCCCTGACCTTGTGACCTAAGCGAGAGGGGGGTGAAAGGCACTGGGATAAAAGAGAGGGACTCTTATACGCACTGCTCGTCTGCTTTAGCTATCACACCTAGTCATAGTGTATTCGTCAGGGACCCTCAAGTGGCCTCTAGTAGCCTCGCTTTTGCTTTCTAAGCTACTTTTGTTTTCTCTTTTGGGTTCCGCCAAATTAGGTGTTCATGTTCATGGCCACCCAAACCGGACACTAGAGCTTGAGGATGAGCCAGAATACAACGGTCACACCAAGAACCTCTAGTTTACTCGTGGAGAAGTGGGTTCCGCGCTCAGATTACGGGTGGGTCAAGACACAGGAAGTTATCCTCCGGGAAGAGTACAGTACAGTGCGGGTCTGCTTTACCTGCCTACCCAGGTACATTCTGGGGCTTTAGTGCTGGTAAATCAAGATCCAATTTGCATGTAGGTGGAAAATACTTTGCCACTCATCCTTTACATGTGCTCTTTGGCATATGAAAGAAAGAATAAGGACAGAAGAAAGTAATTGTAATTGTAACTTCATACTTTGACAGAGAATGCCATTATTCTTAGCGATACGTCTTTGTGCGAGCGTACGGCTACCTCTGAGATTAGAGGACAAAGACGCTCATGTCCCCGATAAAATGGCGCCTGTGTTGGTTAACTTGTTGCACTGCAGCTTAGATGCACATGCCAACGTGACGGGCCTTTCACGTGATTCCCCCTCCCGTGGCTACTCACAGCACGTGAACGCTCGCGGTGAAACTCACGGCAGATCAGAAGACTGGAGGTGAATGGAGAAGTCATATGGATTCATCTGAGAGCACTTGCGCAATGCCCGTTGGAACTTTTGAAGGCATGAGACATGTTGATAAGAGTCTCACCGCCTGATATATATATATATGGATCTTTGTTGTTTTAGAACCGCCTGCTTTTGGGAACGCATCGCTGCTAATACTGATGACCTTTAAAGAGAGCTAACATTCCTGGTGCTGGAAGGTTGAGGTTGAGTTGGGATTGGTCCCCCATTGTAGGAGCTTGATTTGAGTTAATCGCCCTATAACCCCATGATTTTACTTCACGACTGTCTGTAAGCAGTCAGGTAGGCGGTTTAGATATTTCCTCTCCACTCACAAGTTGGGGTGGGCCAAACCAGAAGGTTAACAGATAATGACGTCATGGTGTTCATGACTGCTATAAATGGCGATTTGTCAATTATTCACAATGTACTGAGGCATGCTCACAGTATACCATAGGACCTAATCTGTACACCCCCCCCCGCATGTTGACACAGGGAATTGCGAGAAGGTACACGGCACACCAACTAGGTAAAATGCAATGTAATTAGATATACGTATGCCATGGAAAAGTACATGTAAGACATTTGGTGTATGTATGTTTGTACCTATAGTGTCTTTTGCTCCCGAAGACGAGGAAGACATCACCAAAATGCATAGCACAGCCTTTGCCTCCTTCCAAACACTGAAGAATAAAGAAGTTTGGACTATCTTAACAGAGTTTCTGAATTCAATATGTTGATGTAAATAAACCTTGACTTTAACAATCTGCATCACTAAATTGGCTTATTTATCAGCATTAAGGAGTGCAGGGAGTGTCCATAGATTGGACACCTGTTGTTGTGTAATCAGAGAGAGGCTAGGAGAGATAGAGAGCCTGCAGACCAGGCATTCAAAAGAGGAGTAAGACTGCTTAGGAATGACAGAAGCAGGGACCCACTCTGGAAAGATCAGAGCTACGCCACCTCTGGGTCAGTAGGTTCAGGGCTCTGAGAGGATATTTTAGCCATCAGGGAGGAAAGTGTCAAAACTCGTAACAGAGCTGGCCGTGAACCATGTCTCAGTGAGACTGAGGATATCTAGGTCAAGTTCTTCGAGAAGGTGGCAAATGTCAGAGGAGTGTTTGACAGCAGAGCAAGAGTTTAGAGTAGCAGCGTGGAGCAGGTTGCCACATTTGAAAGACTACCGGGGTGGGTACAGGCTTGAGGTATGCCCAGCGGAGGTGGTAGAAGGCCTGAAGGTGGGCAGGTGTGGTAGCAGGAGGTGGCATAGCAGCCAGAGAGTAGGAGTAAGGTGCCAGAGATGCGGCGGAAGAAGGAGGTGGTAGAGGTGCCAGGGAGGTGCTAGTAGGAGTAGCAGGAGAAGGAAGGAAGTTGCTAAGACGTGCAAGATGCCTATTGAAAAGGAAGAGATTGGGCTGAGGGCCCTGGACTAAGACACTTTAATTCTGCTAGATATTAATAATGGTATTGGAGGAGTGTAAGGAGGCCAGGAGGACTTCCCACATAGGGTCACCATTAATGGGACAGGAAAAGATGGAAGAGAGAGCCAAGACCATATGAGGTGTCCATAGGTCTGGAGAGGGAACGGCAAAGAAGATGTTGGTAAGGGTCTGTCTGGAGGATGTGCTGATGTGGGTATCAGTGACAGGGAGGCCTGGGTTGGAGAACAGGATATCCCTTTTGTACATTTTTCTACCAGACTTAGTGTGAGGGATAGAATAAGAGATAGAGTAGCAGTTTTAGAAGATAGGAGAGATTGAGAGCACCATAGAGGGTGTAAGGAGGCAAGTATGGAGCGAGAGGGAGGAAAGAAGCACAGCCCAAGCAGAGCATCACAGGAGGCAGCACAGGGGAGGGTACACACAGAACGAGGCAACCACAGGGGAGCGTAGGAGCAGTGTGGACTGATGACAAGGGGGGGGGACACAATGTAAAACACCCAGGTTCAACTTTCCTAAAAAGAGGGGAAAAGGCCTAGTTTCAACACAAGCAAAGTGAGGAAAAGGAGTAGAGAAATAAAGGAGAGTATAGAGAGGGCACAGGTAGGCAGGTCAGGAGACAGAAGCAAAGAACAACGTGTCCAGTGAGGCCTACATATATCATAATAGTGATTTACTTTTTGTAGTCTGTGCTCTGTATTTTTTGCTGAACACGACGACACACCAATAAAGTACACAGGTCTTTTGTAGCCTTTTAACCTTACTTTTTGCTGAATACGACCCAACACCAATAATGTATTCAGGCCTACAGTAAATTATGCCATTATTACTGCTTCATCCTTTGTGAGGCGTTTTCCAATTCAGAATATAGAATCTGAGATATAAGTGGGGAAGAGACAGGGAGGACGTCCCAGGAACACACCCACCACCACTTAGAGCCTCATGGAGTTGTGGTTTGGCATATTTATTTAAGGGTGTATCATGCACACACAATTTTGTAACATTTAGTGTATGTGCATTTTTGTACTGTTTGTGCATATTGAGATTATTGATGAAAGCCTTTCATTTGCAGAGGTCATTTTTACTATTTGTACATGTGCAATGTGTCTATTTACATCCGGGATCTTCCATTATTGTTAGTACCCCGGCTCATGTAGAGGAGGTGTTTTTTCTGATGCAATGCCTCTTCTTCATTCTGTAGCCCAGCCTAGGTTGCCCGGCTACAAGTTATAATTTTTTAACCTAATTATACAAAGACTCCTTTTGAAAAAGCGAACTTTATAGTTTAAATATATATTTTTACTCTTTTTACCGCAGATACTTGGATAGTTTTGGGTAACAGTGGTAGATAGTCTCATATGCCTTTTTGAATAAGGACGTGTTTTTTGGACCTCCTTTTATATTAAAAAGTCAAGAAAACACTAATGTACTGAGAAGGCTTTGCCCAGTTCCAGCCGAGGTTAGGCCGAAGATTAGATAAGTAAATAAATCACTAAAGAGCTCAGTACATTAGATACAAAGTGGTCAGGGTCTTGTTTGTGTCGTCTCCTGTACGGATGAGCTTATGTTTCATTATTATATAGTATTTGCTTGCATTCAGGGGGCGTTGGAAGCCTTGCTTCTGCACCATTCCATCCCGCTACCCACCCTATGTCCGTCCACCATTTCCGGTGTGGCACAACGCTTCGGTGATGGAGGGTGTGGGGGAGAGGGACAAGAGACATGCAAGAGAAGGGGGAAGGGTGGTACAAGTGTATCACAGAATATGCCTATCCCTTGCATTGTGCGCCCACGGTCCATCACCCCACTACATATTTGACTGGCTGAACCATGATAGGTCTTATAAAATAATGGATGACTTTTTGTAAGGAATTTCAAGATGAACCCCAGACACTGGGGGTTCATTACGAGTACCGCGGTAAGGAGTTAATGGCGCCGGTAAGGATGCCGGTGCCGTTAACCCCTTACTGCTGCATTACGAGGTTCCCTCGCGGGACCCGCTCAGAACGTCTGGTCAGACCAGACGTCCTTTGCGGGTCCCGCAAGGGGTCCAGGGAGCTAATAACGGGCCCGTTGTTAACGGGCCCGTTATTTGCTCCCCCCATTCCCATTGAGCCCTATGGGGGCTCGAATGGGAATGGGGATGGGTATTTTGAATGGGGGCTTACCAGGTCCTCCAAGGTTGGAATGACCCGGTAAGTCTGCATTCATAGAACCCGGACACGGGTTTGGAGGCAGCCGTGGCGCTAATAGCACCACGGCTACCTCCAAACTCGTAATGACCCCCACTGGGTCTCAAATCGGACTGGTGGTTTTAGCTCCATTCAGATGGGCCTTGGTCCTAAAATCAACTCCCAATGGGTCTTCTGGGCCAATCACAGCAAGCAAGGATAGTGAGAGCAGGTCCTTAATTGAAAAAGGTGCCATCATCAGACCGCATGTAAAGTTGAAGAGCAACAGCTTTCTCCACGACCACCAATCAGTCTGTGTGCCTCGATCCAGGTAGTCGATGGTGTACTTAGCATCAGCAGCAACAGGGGCTCTTACTTTCTCGGCCGACTTCACTGGACTTTAGTCTTCAACAGTCTTGGTTGCCAAATGGCCTTTAATGACGCTATCATCTGTTGGTTCTGCTGCTACATTAACAATCAACCGCAAGTGGTTCAGAGTATCACCCAGACTGAAGGCCCAGACCTCCTGAATTCTCCAGGCACATTCCAAGAAGAAAGGAATAGGAGCCACGCCTTCTCCAGCAGCAGCCCAATGATCTGTAACAACATCCCCTGTGTAAGGCTGGCACCCACACTTCTTCAATTCCCTAATGGGCTAAACAATTAACTCTTGAAGAGCTCCTCATCAACCTAAGCTAAATCCTGACTGCATCCTCATCAACATGTACCCCTTCCTACATTCTGGTCTCATTTATATGAAGACTTCGTCCCAAGGCTTTCTCTCAGTGCAGCGCAGAATTTGCCTTCTTGACTGACGAATGGTTATCACATATTCATACCCAGGGCCGGGCGCTCTGCCAATCAGGTGACAGGAAAGCAGGTGACATACACTGTGTATCACCTGTTTTTTCCAGTCACCCGAGTCTCTTCCCCGAGTGACGCCATCTTGATTGTGCGGAGGCAACAGGAGCCTCTCCCTGTTGTCTCCCGATCCCACCCTCACTCTCAACTCCAAAGACATCCAAACCTTTTCCTCCTCCCTCCCTCCCTTCTCACTTAACTCCTGGACCAGAGCTTTGTGCTCCAGTCCTGGCACTCCTCCCACTTGTGGCTGCCACCGTACCATGGATCCACTTTGAGGACATCTACACCTCCTTTTCCTTGATTAACCATGTGTCCTACAACATTACAAATAGGGACGTACAATATAAAATAGTGCAACGCTTATATTATACTCCATCCAATCTGCACTCCTTTGGTTTAATGGCTAGAGCATATTGCTGGAGGGGTTCCAATCAAAGGGGAACACTTAGTCATATGCTTTAGGCGTGTCCTCTTTTGCATCCCTTTATTGTCCACCATTAGCAGGATTCTGGGATGCTCTCTGGTACACTCTCCCATGCCCGTTTTATTAGGAGAGGGGATTGACGATTGGCATGAGGCAGTACCTTAGGCCATGCTCATACACACTGTGAGGAATTTGACCATACTCAAGGGGAGAGTGCGCTCGCCTAGGCCTTTTGATTTTTTTGATAAATGAAAATGAATGATGGGAGATGAACCTCCGAGGACTGGATGAGGCCATTCCATATACAGTTCATCTGCTTCCTGAACAAAACGCATAGTCACCTGTACTCCAGGAAGACAAGGCTACGGGCACCATCTTCCCCTGTCATATTCAGCTGGAATGTGACAGCCCTGGGTACATCAAAGCATCTCAAGAAGGGGGAAATCCACACCTTCCTCCAGCCATGGCCAGTCCAATGAAAATATCAAAGCCTCCATGGATCTGCACTCCTTTTATCTAATCTGGCTGGTGGCAGTGCATACTAACGAGACGATTGAAGCAAGCCTGCTGAGGGGGCTTGGATGCCGGACAGACAACAGGAAGGCGGGACTAACAATCCTTTGGTATGCAATGTGTCAACTTGAAGCTAGTTCCCACCTCTAAGTAGGAAAGGCAGTGAATGGCCTGTCTGGGTCCAGCAGCTACCGCAGATGTGTCTGCAGAGCAAACCCCTTTCAGAGGGACGAAGGATGTGATTAGGGGAGACAAGAAATCTGCTCCCAGCAGAATCTTCAAGGTAGACCAGCACTTTTTTCAAGAATCACAGAGGGCTCAGTAAACCAGAGAGACACTTTGATCTACAGCAGACAGGAAAATGGGTGGGACTTAGGTATGTGTTGTCACCCCTTGTCTGTCCTGTTGCAGAGCATTCTGGTCCTGACTTCATGCAAAACAGAAGATTGTTGGTGGGGACCCAGGATTGGTTCAATAAGCTAGGCTTAGCCTGCACCAATCACTGGGGCACATTTGGCTTTAAGAGACGGTTAACCCCTTCACTTGAGAGATCATCCAATGACTTCGAAAGGAGTAAGGACGAAGGACTCATTTGTACCCGGGCTGAAGGTACAGTCTACCTTACATCTTCCACCAGTGAAAGAAGGCCAGGAGTTCCAAGAGGAGAACAAGATTCCTCCCCTAAACATCTCCCAGAGAACAGAGGGAGATGCCAGAGTCAGAGGACCCATCCTGCAGCTCCAGAACCGGTACCCAGCCAGCACACAGCGTGCCCTGCTACATTCTGCCAGCAAGCTTCCAAGTTGGGAAGAGCTGCAGAGTCTCTAGATAAAGGACAAGACCGTTGCCTGCAATCACTCTCCTGAGCTTTGGGCCGTCTGCCTTGAAAGGACACAAGCCCTACGAAGTAGCTAGGAGGAGTGTGACAGAAGCATTATCCAACGTCCATCTTTTAAGGATATTTCTTTGAGACTTTCAAATCCTCGAACCGTATTCGGCTGCACCGCTGACTGTTGTCATGCCACAGTCGCAAGAGCCGTCTGAGCTGCCTAGACCAGCATTCCAGATCCACCAACCAGCACAGAGACAATGATTCTTGGCTGCGAGCCGCCACGCTAGACAGCCTGTTGACATCCATCCATCCTTGCTGCCAAACTCCTGCCTCGTGGTACCCGCAACTGTCTCCCCCCACTAACTCTGTCTCAAGGGCTGCGAAGCACCCTGGAACTGCCTCGAAGTTGTCAAGCACCAAGAACATCTTCAGCACCAGGTACATTGTGGTTCTGCCCCCCTGACCCTTCTCTGAAGGCCCCTAGAGACAGTTACAACACTTTGCCCCCTTGGTACTGAAATCAAATCACCTGGAACAGTAAGACTGATTAATTTCACAACTACCCTCCTGTCATTATCCAGAGTGCAGCCCTTTCCTTCGTGTGTCTGTCCTCTGTGTTCCTGTATAGGGTGGGTTGTATGTTGTAGTGTGCTAGAACTGTCTGTTGTAGTAGTAATAAAGTAGATATTTTTAATTCAACCTTGATTGGAAAGTGCCTTTTATCACAGGGGAATAATTGTATTTTCGCCGTGTTGCAACTAACCAACGATCCACGACATTGCAGAGCTAAGCCTGCCGTTCCATCCACGTTTCCAAAATTGGACAAGGAGGTCTTATAATTCACTTTTATTTCAGTCTGTTCAGATCCCTTCTGGTGTACTAGAGGTGTGGGGTTGATTGTTGGTTTAGAAACCGATATTCATCCCTGGACCACTAGTACCCCGGAAGTTGATTCGTCACACACACAATGCTCTTTACAGTGCAAAAGCAATTCTGAATAACTGGAAAGGTAAAGTGCCACTCAAACTGAGTTACTGGATATTGCTCCTATCTCATATAAGTGACTTGGAGAGAAAAACCTATAACTCACGTAGTGGTATAGACAGACACCAGAGGGTTTGGGACTTATATGATAAGTTCCTATGATCCCTCGTAGCTGTATAATGTCTGAGACTAGAAGGATACATCACAAATATTATGATTACCATCTGTTCTGGTAACAAAGTTGACACATACAATACTCCATGTCCTCGGCTAGAGTTCGTCTGACAAAGTTTTGACTGTACAAAACTGAGGAAATATTCTGAATATGGGGATCCTGTGGAGAAATAGACCCCTTGTAAATGTAGAATTGGGGGCTTTACAAACCAACCATAGACATGTAAATGTTAACGTTAATGTTGATGTTAATGTTAATGTTAAAGGATATTTATAGCGCGCACTATCACCACTGGAGTGGTCCGTAAGAGGGTGGGGTGCGTTAGAAGGCATAGCAGGAAAAAAAGCTAGAACAAGATGTTTTTGATGTACTGTTGGCAGCTTCAGTTCGGTTAGCACGGTTCGCTGAGCACGGGTGCGGTTTATTTGTATTTGTATTTATTTTAATTTATATAGCGCTTTAATCCAAAGCGCTTTTCAGGAGGAACAAGTGAATACAACAAGCAATGAATCTAAACCAGAAAACAGTGCAAAGAACAATTTAGATTAATGATAAGGTTAAGTACAAATAGAGAGGGACAGAAGTGAGAGAGGGGGTAGGAGGAGTGGGTGGAGGTGGGTTCAGCAGTGAGAGAGGAAACAATGGGTGCTAGGGGGGAGGATGGAAGAGGTAGGATTTTAGAGAAGTGCGAAAGGAGGGGTAGGAGGTGATGGAGCGGTCGGGGAGAGGAAGGAGGTTCCAATGGAAAGGAGCGAGAAGTTGGAAGGAGCAGAAACAGGAGGGGGCACAGCGGGGAGGAGGAGTAGAGAGAAGGAAGTGATCTGCAGAACGGAGAGAACAAGAAAGAGTTTAGAAAGTGAGAAGGGAGGATAGGTAATGAGAGGAAAGACCATAGAGGGCCTTGAAGACTAGACAGAGGAAGTTAAATTTGAGCTGGGAGTGAAATGGGAGCCATCCTAGTGAGTTAAGAGAAGAGGAGATGGAGTCGTGAGGTGAGAGGAGGCAGAGGGAGAGAATGGCAGAGTGGTACAAAAGTCTGAAGAAGAGGAGGGAGGAGATGAGGATCAGTTGACTCCCATGTGCTGTTGTGCGAGACTATGTATGGTTCATTTTAGTGTTACAGTATAGTGAAGTGTGTGGGGATTGCTGTGCGAGAATGTGGTTGTGTTTGTTTAGTGTTTGAGAGGTGTATACAGTTAGTGGGGCTATCATTACCTTGTTGCTTTCGGACATCTGTCACTCGCCAAATCCCTCGCTGTGTCCTCCGCATAGTGGTGTTGTGTCTCTGTAACTGTTTCGGATGGGAAACACCAACTACCTGTACGATGGTCACTTCACTAAACTATTTGTTGGATACTCCAATCCCACCAGATGGAAATACGGTTAATGATACACCCATTGTAATTACAAGGCATTGTGATCAAGCCACGGGTTAAAGGCACAGGACCTTCCCACTTGCCAGATGGCATGTTGCGTAGCACAGGTTACCTTGCTGTCATGCACTTGCACATCATCCAACGATGAGAGACTTTATTCAGATGGGAAGTGAACTATGTAATAGACTATTTTCTAACAGCCAAATATATAGATACGCAAGATTTGCCCGACCCATCTGTTTACTTCATCCCATTGTAACTGCAGGTTTTGGTTTCATGGTATATACAAATATTGCTAGGACTGTTGTTTTTTTGGAATCCATATCTTCTGTATAATATGTTGACAATGCAAAAAAAATGTTCAAACAAATAACACATGTACCCCTTCCTTCCCATGCCGACACCGCTCTATTGCCTCCACCGTTGTTCCTATTCTTTTGTACACAGTATCAAACCCTCCCCACTTATTGAGCAGGGTTGTGCTCTTTATACATCCCATATACATACATATATCCCATTTTTCCTATACATGCATATATAACTCATTGTTATATTAAAAATAATGATTCTTTCTCTACTGTATTCCAGATTCACGTTACTGTTACAGTTCTATAACCTATAGCAGGACACTGCAATCTGCGTTTCTGCAGATGTTCTGCACTATGTCTCCCATCATCCCTCAGCATTGACTATCCAGGCTAGGGCCCGTGGAAGTTGTAGTCCCAAGTATCTGGAGACCCAAATGTTTCAGACTCTTGCCCGACGGTAAATGGTGCTGAAGGAAGGTACACAGTTTAGCAATTTGCCTAGTGGATATTTTTATATCTGAAAAGATCACCCGTGAGGGTAGAGGATTATCTTACTCAATACCAAAGCGTGTGCCACCTACTCAAAGATCCTGGGGAGACAAACACCCCTACAAACAAGAGCTTTAGTTTCTGTAACTTAAGATATAGAGAGTGACATTTTTATTTGAGGACCTGACTCTCCATTCTTTCATTTTTCAATGAAACAAAATGTGACAGCAGCCTGTTGCCATAGGAAAGTTCCTGGAGATCTCAGAAGCAGAGTTTGATATATTGTAGTGGCCAGTCCCTATAGTATTTAATGAGCAACATCTTTGAGAGTTCCACAAGGGGCATTGCTACCTTATTCTGCCCTATTACCGCCTGGCACCTGCACTGTCGCTGAGGTTATTGTGCTGTAGGAGCTCAGAATTTTAGCAAGCACATGTAGCTCATCATTTTAGCATACACATGTTAGCGTGGGTTTGAACTGCAATAGGGAATCAGGGGCTGAACTCAGTTCTGGACTCAAGAGTGTGAGTCTCAGACAGAAATGCATAAATGCACGAGGCACATGGTTGCCAATGCATAAGGCACATGATTGCCAATGCACAGAGCACATGCTAAAAACTGCATGTTATTTCAGGATGATATTTCAATTGACTGATTTGCATTAAACCTCATACTAATATTAACATACTAATCCAATCCCAGTAACATGTCACTTAACAAAATTTAATGCAAATTAGTCTATGTGGAACTTGCCTGAAGACAGATCTGGAAAAATGTGTGATGCTTTTTTAGAATGGGAATGTAAACGTGCAGTCTGAGCTTGGGTGGCAAGCTGAAAATGTGAACATTGCTGGCAGGCTGTCTGGTGTGGTAGTTCTTTATCTGAGCGACCCTGGGGAAGACAGGCGGCAAGTCCACCTTCTTGGTCTTTGGCAGTCCGGCTTCCGGCCACGGCATGGCACTGAAATGGCTCTGCTTGACCTAAAAAATCAAATGGACGACCTCAGAGATGCAGGCAAACCAGCGCTCCTTCTTCGCCTCGACCTTTCCTCTGCCTTTGATTTGGTGGATCACAAGACCATCTGCCACCACCTCTCCACCGCAGCTAATTTCTCCCTGAAGGCCTGTGCATGGATAACTTCCTACCTACAGGAAAGAGTGATGAAGGTTTTCTCTGAATCTTCTTGTGCCAACCCTAGTCTCATTAAGTGTGGGGTCCCACAGGGTTCTTCCACCCACCCTCTACAACCTCTTCACGAGGCCCCTGTTCAAAATCTTGGACGCCCTGGCATCTCATACACCGACTATGCAGATGACACCCAGGTGCTCATCCCCCTCTCGGGTGATTATTTCTCTGAACTAAACACCCTCAACTCCATCTACTCAATGATCCAATCCTAGAATTGCAGAGAATTGGTTATGCCTCAACAGTGAGAAGACCAAACTTCTGTTAATTGGATCCCCGTCCACTCTGGGTAAATTGGACAAACAATACTGCTCCTTTACAGTGAATAACATCCCCATCGTTGTCTCCCAAGTCATTAAGATGTTGGGTGTTTATATCGAACCTGATTTAACCATGAATAGACAGGTTAATGCTATATCATCCTCCTCAGCGTACCATTCCAAATTTCATAATGCAGCCAGACCTTTCCTATCCCAACAGAATTACCTCACCATTGCTAGGGCAATAATCGGGTCAAGGCTGGACTACTGTAATGCCCTCTTTGTAGGGACCTCCCACAAAAATCTGACCAAACTTCAACTAGCCCAAAATAACGCTTTGAGGGCTGCAACTGGCATCTCAAAATGGGACCACATTTCTGAGGTCAGGAGGAAGGTCCACTGGCTCCCTGTCAAGGAAAGGATTGTCTTCAAAACACTAGCCATGACACACAAATGTCTTCACGGACTGGCTCCTCCCTACTTAGCATAAAGAATTGCCCTCCAAATTCCATCTAGACCCTCCAGAGCTGCATATTCCAACAGAATCACTGTACCCATTACCCAAAGAGTGCATGCGGTCGGTACTAGCTTCCCGAATATGACTGCCACTTTCTGGAACTCCCTCCCCCCCAGATAAGGTTGATTGACTCTCATGCAGCCTCCAGGAAAGCCAAAACTAGGCTTTTTGTTTGACAGTCCACATGTTCTATCTGTATGCTGCATTATTTTTGCTACTAACTGGCTTGTACCTAGTTATCCCTGTTGGGTGGCATTTTCGTCGAACCCTGAATGTTTCTATGTAAATGTAACTAAGCATATTGTGCTAAGTAATTTCTACTGGGCCGCATTCCTGTAACCCTGAATGAAGCATGCTTATGTTCCTTCATAGCACCTTGAGCCCTTTGGGCTGTATATAAATCTCTATAAATCAAAAAAATAAATAAATAAATATGTTTGATGAGGATTTCCATACGAAACTGAATCAGAAAACATTGCCAACAGATCTTGGTAAAGATCAGTTTAAGTGAGGATGTGCTGGGGTGTCTGTCGGTCAGTTAGTCAGGGAGATAGGTCACTTTATTTTAAGTGCTGCCGATGTTCAATGTGCATGTAATTTTGCAATTATGTGAATGCCATTGCTGTGTTGTTTTCTCTTTTCTCAAAGTGTATTTCTTGCCAAGTTCTACGTCTTCAAGGACGGAAAGACTGGGCAAAGCTTATTCTATTTTGAAAGGTGCCATTGCTCCTTGCAATACATTTGCACTGTGAGCACACTGTTTCCGCGTGTAAATTGCATATTCATCTGTTACGATAAAAATAACCCATTATAAAGTCGCTTGTAGTCCTAGTGCATTTTTGCTGCAGTCAGTTATTTTTATTCGATCAGCACAAAGAGACAAGTGCGAGATAAGAAATATCTCCAAGTGAAGTAACTGCTGTGAACTGCCTAGCTAGAAAGTGAATGAATGTGCAATATTTCAATGTGCTTGCTTCACAATTGTGAAACTCAGCCACAAGGGCATAGTGTGGTATTGTACATAAAATACTGCGAGAAAGGGGCATAAGCTTTATCCGCCCACAGTGTATCAAGTCCAGTAACTGGCTGTGGTTAGTGACCCTGGTAAAACATGTTTTAGGCAATATATTACCACCACATCAAATACCCCAAAGAATTACCACAATATACCACCAAGAGTTATAAAAATACCACCATATACTACCATAATAACAAATACCATAAAGTTATAGGTAGAATCCCAAAGTATATATCCAACAGTGCACAACCCACATCCAGGTGGTGTTTGCGGCGTTCCTGCATGCAGATCCAGCCCTGCAGACAGCAGGCTCCTCACAGCAAGAGCGTATTTGTGATGTTATGTTGAAGGTTCTTATACCACACACTGTGGCCACCAGGTAGGTGTCTTGGCACACTCTGGCGGATCTGTAATGCAAGGAGGGTGCCAGCTATGTTAGTAGGACTAAGCAGGAAGAAGGGCAAGATAGCTGTGATGTACCGTTGGCAGCTTCAATTCGGAGAAACCAGTCTCTGAGCATAGGTGTGTTTTTTCGGTTAGTAGTTGCCATGTGGTGTCGCGCAAGATTATGTGTGGTTTGTTTTGTTGTTGTGGTAAGAATATTCCTGTTTTTTCCCTACTTTTCTCTGGATGAGAGCCAGAGTAGCTGTAAGACTACAGAAATGTGTTTATTGGATGGGAACCTCAGTAGGTTTCAGAATAAAGGGGTCTAGTGAAATAGTTGGCTGTGCCTGCGTGTTATGCATTTACAGCTGAGTATGGAATGGTGACTCCCTGGTGCGAGTCACCAGCAGAACAGACATGGTGCCTAATGACTTCCTCCCTCCCCGGCAAGGCTCCCGGTGTCTGACTCCAGAGTGGCAGACACCTGGTACCACTTCCAGCTAATGAGGGCCGCTTAGTTCATAATCCCGCCCTCCCAGTGCATCTACCTGCAGCTCCAACGGGCCTACACTCACCAGAGGGGTTCAGGCGTGCAGAGTCTGGGGGAGGGACAGCACTGGCACATTTCATAGAAGATTGGCTCTCAAAATCAGGGTCTGCTGAATATATATTGAACTTGGATGCTGAAAATGTTTCCCCTATGGCGTTGCAAATAACCTTCCTGCTCTGGTAGTGGCAAAGACTACTTCTTATCTGGCAGGAGGGCCTGGGGCAAGGTGTGCCTGTACTTTCCACACAGGGGACACGTCCCATTGTGCCTGTACACCAGTCACAGATATATACACTAATATGCTCAACGTACTTCCTGGCCGGGCGAGTAGCTAGCGGGCTGAGCTCTCGCCTGCGACGCTGCACCAGCCTGCACGTTACGAGTTCGAATCATTGCAAGGGCAAGTAAGTCCTTCATTCTATGCGTTGAGTGCCATTAAACCAGGCAATAACAGCCGCTTTAATTACAGCACGTGCGAATGGAATGCACCTGTCATCGAGCGCCAACTAAAAGCCTGATTTTAACCGTTCCAAGAACGTGTCGGCAGAGCATGCCAATGAATGCATTCCCTTTGCGAATAGGTAACAGATTTCAAACATTCAACAATGGCCTGTGACATCATGACCGTCGTTATTGCGCACAACTATATTTATTTATTTACTTATTCATTTATATACAAGGAGGAAGAATGCTCTTTTGATCACAAAGGAACATACAGTAGATAAGAAGAGGGACGTCATTTCACCAAAATGCCAGGGGTAGCGGAAGTGACATCATGCGACCCTTGACCCCTGATGACATCACAGGAAATGATGTCCTATGACCCACCCGAAAGTTATATCGCGGTAGCATGGAACACGACCTTTCACCTTTTGACAAAACAGGAAGTGGCATCACATAGCATTGTACACTACGAAAAATATGGTTACGATATCACTATAATGTGATGGACATTTCATACAAGAATGGATCGCCATATGTATCGTTAAGATCAGTGTGTATAGGCCCATATTACCAAATAATTGTGAATGCAAGGAGACGTCCATGACCAAATGATAATGATGTGTTATTATATAGCACTTACGCTTAAGTGCTTTATATAGAAAAAATATACACCCAATATCAGCCAACCTGTGTTGGTACTCATTTATCGACCTCAGAAGGATGAAAGGCTGAGTTGAGGCGTTTAAGAACAGACTAAATCAGTGACTCACCCCCTGAAGTGTGCCTGAAATAAACCTTTAATGAGTCTAGCAATTATTGTATAGAATTCCAGAAAGACACATTATTTGGTATCCCTATTCTTTCTTATTTAGGGCCAGTGCTGAAAGTGTTAGCCTTGTGGCACTCCTGTTCTTATTTTTCTTCTTTTTGAGGGGCTTGAACAAGAAAGCCAGCCACTCCAAAAGTAAAGAGCCACATCGGGCTGGCCATAGCTCAGGAGCTTGCATTACTAAAAAAAAAATATATATATGAGGTCGCAAGGGAGACCTCAGAGGCTGCAGTTGCGACCTCTGGCGACCCCTAAATGACTACCCTGGACAAGAAATGGTATCTGATGGGAAGCGCTGTCTTTTGGGGGTGTGGGTCAACAGTCTCAAATGCTAGCCCTTCTCTTGGCTTTAGTGCTGGCCCAACTCAAGGCTCGTGGATAAAAGGCGTGAGAGGAGCAATCAGCTCAACAGCACAAAAGGGACACACAGGAAGGGATATCACTACCCACTTATAAAATTAGCCTATTGAATTATATACGATAAAGTGATCAAGGGGAAAATACACAATACAAATATTGCGTGTTTGCACAGCGTCTCCTGCGAGGCCCTTCAAACTTCCAAGCACTGTAATAGCAGTTGCTGGTGGTAACTGGTTTATCCACGTCTAAAGGATGAACAGGTAACGTGGCCCTGCCACGGGTCCGGCCTTGTGAAATCCGGACTGCCCTCATGCCAGAGACCATGAAGAAACAGCCTCAGCTGTTCCAATGAAGTCAATGGGATCACGTTTAAAATGGGTTCCTAAGACATTTCAAAATACAATGAATACACTCTCAGGTCTCTGGCATGGAGCGGATATCTCACTAGCTGGGCAAGACCAAAGGCTGCGTCTTCTCAGGGCTCCAGAAAGTCAGAAGCTCACACCAGTCCCAGCTCGTTCCAGGGCCCAATGAGGTCTAGCCTTCAGTGGATAGGCGAAGGGCCTGTACTGGTGCAGTTTTTTTGTGGCGACCCCTTCATGGTCAACCTCTGGCACTTGTAAATGGGTAAAGTGCTCTGTAAGTGCTGGCAGCTCCTTCAGTACCCCTTCTGGGTACTGGCGCTTGACACACACAGGTTCTGAGTCTTTGGGGCGCTGCTGACTGCCACTGGGTGCACCCTTAGCTTCAGCACCAGGCCCCCACCTCAACCTGATGAGGCATTTGGCAAAGCGTTTTCTGCACGGCAGCAGGCATGTCTCTTCCCCACTGTGGGCGTGGCTTTCTCCCATCCTGCTAAGCAGATAAATGGCCAGCAAGGAAATCACGCTTTCAGGATCAGCCTTCCCTGCGCAAAGCTCCTGCTGGGGCAGGCAGCAGACCATGGGAATTTGCTGATTAGGCGAGCCTGCCTCCCACTCCCAGAATCCAAGAATATTACACCGAGTGGCTCCGCAGCAAGTCACTGTATGGCCCCCATGCAAATACTTGGGGTAATAACTGACCAAGGACTAATTCCAATGGATGCACATAACGACGCACACGCCCCAGCTCGCAGTACTGAGCTACTGTTAAAATATTCCATCCCAAATGCTGGATGCCTACACTCTCTACAGCACTCCGCTGATCTCAGGCTAGGTCAGCACTTTAAACAATGAAATATAATAAATAATTAAAATAAATCAATAACCAATGCTAGCCCATCCCTAGCTAATGTCCACCCCACCTGTTACCTCCTTCACAGCTTCAGGGCTGCAGTATGTGACACACCCATTAATTCAGCGCAACTGGGGCCGTCTGCCGAAAGGATCCTCTGCGATCCAGGGGGAGTCAACACCCCTGTTTAATCCATTCCTAGCTCAGAAGGAGGTAGCTTGTATCTTCAACCCCCCAGCCATAACTCCCTGATGGCTCCCGCCTGCCTCTGTAGAGACGGGAGATAGGATGTCTCTGGCCTGGCACATCAAGAGTTCGGCTGCCCCATGAGGCCAGCAGCTCTAACCGGATCACATTAAGCATTGATTGACTGTACCTGATAGGCGGAGCTAAAGATTATAATCAAACTATACTTTAGGATCAATTTAAAATTCATTTCATCATCCTCAATTCAATATCCATTCCAAAAGCAAAGTTTGTCATTACTACCACCCTGAAATGACAGATTTGCCATTTGGTTTCAATCTGCTGAAGTGCAGGTTCAAGGCCTGTTAGGTTCTCGTGGCTACCAGGGCGAGGACACACACAACAGGAAAAGGGCCTGGCTGTAAAAGGGAAGACCCCCTAGGCCCGTCTCTGCAGATGGGGGACGAAAGGGCCACTGCTCTGCAGCAGTACAGGGATGAGTAGTTGCTAAACCGCCTACCTGCCCCCACACTACTATTAAACCAGCAGGTATCCCAATCATAAAGGAAAAGCAGACGCAGCTTGGCGAGTTTAACTCTTTCGGCTTTTGAGACCACGTTGGCCGAGGGAAGGCTATAGGCTCAAGAGGGGTGTTGGGTGATAATAGAAGAATGTCAAACAGAAATAGCACAAAAACGCCAAAATAAAATAATGTCCAATCAAAGTTATATAAAATATATATATACTTTAATTAAGCAATCGAAGATGCTGGTAACTAACGAGAAAACGCAAGTAAAAACCACGCCTGTAAGAGAACACAGAAAATGCAAATAGATCAGATATGCCAATACCCTGGGTATTTGAGCAGGGGTGTGCAGGCACGAAAGTGCAGCAATGTAAATCTTCACAGGGATAGGTCTTTGCAGGAAAAACAGAGAAGAAGGGTTTAAAACACACTATGATCCCAGAAAGTGGACTAGGCGGACAGGGTCTCTTCACCACACTTATTTCTTTCTTCGGCGCTGGACAGCGCAGAGCGATGTTTCTCGGCATTGAACCGGTGTTTGTGCTCTTTCATCACTGAGCAGGTTTTGAGACAAGGAGTGACAGTGCCAGGTTCCATGATGTGGTGATGTTCAGCAGTGGTAACATCTTGTGGACTGCAGATGATGGGAGCAGCAGGCGAGGTCGAGTCGCTGGCGATTGGAGACTCAGTGGCCTCGGTGTGGCTAAGTGGAGACTGGCCTTCGTTGGTCAGCGGCTCGTCTGGCTCCACATGGCATGGCGTCCTGCAGCAGCATTCAGTGGGCATTCCAAGAAGCTGGTGACCAGACAGAGGTGTTGAGTCGGCACTGAAGGACTCAGTGGTTCTCCGATGCACAGATGGTGGAGCTCCAGCATCTAGCAAACTTGGAGATGTGAAGGTGTTCGAGCATCGAGGACGAGGATGAGATGATCAGTTCCCTCACAGCAGCTTAGATGACTTCAAAGGTGCCCAAACTGGCATCAAGACAGTTCAGAGATACAGGGGGACTGAGGGATTAAAAAATTGATTTTGCAGTTGCTGTGAGTCCCAGACCAGGAGCTCCAGGACAATATAAGTCCTTCCCTTGCACTTCCAACATTCGGCCAAAGAAAGTGTCTTCTTGTTCTTCCTTGTGTCCAAAGGTGAATCAAGGAAGGAGTGGGGGACACCCTTCCTTATAAAGATAGCATGTCACAGGGATTGGTCAGAAGGAAGCCTGTAGTAAGGTGCACAATTACTGTTGATGTAACAAGTCACCATGTTTTGTATCATACACAGAGTAACTTGTTCTGCAGCAAATTGAAGGAAATAGAGCCCCCACAGAAAAGCAAGATGGTGGAGCTCTTCCTCGGGTCCACTTTAATGTCTCTGGCTACCCTAACTCTGCCCCCTTCCTACAACTTCAAAGGCCATTTGTTGAGTAGCACCATTGTTTGAGGGTGGTCTTTGTAATGTTTGTGTCCATTTGAAGCAGGGTTCCCGGGAGAACTCCGGGTTGGTGCTCCAATGCCTAAGGGGATGTATTAACCTTTTTCCTGGGGATCACAGGAAACCAGCATCCTGAACATATTCTCACTGGGAGCAGTGCAGACATCCCAGTCATCATGAATACACATTGCACTAACATAGCAGGTCTGGGTTCACAGAGAATAATATCAGATTATTGTGGCTTTAAAAATTGTGTGTCTTATCAGTCAAACTTCGCTGCTAGGGACACCGGAGGAAGAAATAAATCAGCTGCCCTCAGAACATACACAAACAATCCTCCCTCAGTGTATTTAATAGGGCTGTAAAGTCTAATGAATTTGGTTGTGTGCATGTTCTGTGAATCATTATACGTGTGATTACTGTATGTAAGAAAGATGTTATGCTTTGATCCCATAGTAGCCCCAGATGAAGGTCCATGAATATGGTGTTTCGGAACGAAACACATAGGTCCTGGTGGGTGAAGTAGATCAGGGCATTGATGTACGCTGACATAATTACTTTGGTCTTGTTAAATTGTTTGGGGAGGTCACTTCTTTGAAACTAATGGTGGAAGACAAATTATCCTCATGATTGTCACATTATTCTGATCTTTACTTACACATAAGATATTGGAATAGTAATGTATTGCTTTTACATGATTGTAATAAATTACTTAGTGCTCAGCAATTAATTGATAAGAGTTTTACTAAGTGAGCCTCTTATTTTCTTTTTGTTTGTGTTCTTGTCAGTCACTGTCAGTCAGTCAAAGTAATGTGGTTCTCAGCGAAATAGAGAGTCACAACCAAGACATTGAATGGTCCACAGAACCAGATAGTGAAATGAAAGAATTTAAAAGTAACAGTTAATTCATGCCTCAGATTAATCTCCCATCTTTACACATATTTCACAAACAGGTTGTCAAAGATCTAAAAATGATTTCATACAAATGCCATAAAAGTGGCAATTTGAAACCCCAATAGGTTAATCTCCTGATAAACATATATGGAGATAATACAAAGGTGGAGCTCCGGTGATATTAAACACGTTTGATTATGACAACGAATGTCAGAGACAATTGAATGACAGCACAATATATTGCAAAATTGGTTGAAGATCCAACTATGTCAATAATGAGCAGCCTCAAATACATTCTTAACAAAGCAGAAGAACTAGCATAGATAAACTATAACACTAAAAAATATCTGCTGAATTTGTATCCTAGGGTCCCCAATTTTTACACGATACCTAAGATTCATAAACATCCTACTAATACCACACGTAGACCTATAGTAGTGGCCACGGACAGGATTTTACAACAATTGGGTAAATACATTGATTATTTTCTATAACCTCTAACACAAAAGACGGATTCTTACATTAAAGACACAACACATTTTTTACAAAAATTCAGACATATAGAATTTTCTCTGGAATACATATCGTTTACAATAGATGTGAAAAGCCTATACACGTCGATACCACAAAATTTAGGGATTGGGCAAATTGAGTAGTTTCTCCTTAAAAAAGAGGACCTTAAAGCATCCAAGTATTTCTTTGACCAATTCTGTTACAATTTATAGCAGAAAATTCATATTTTTAATACAAAGATACATTTTGTTACATGTTTCTGGTACCTTAATGGGTGCAACAATGGCACCCACCTATGCCAATTGTTTTATGTATATATTTAAGAACGATCATGTTTTGGACCACCCGATTTGGCAAAACTTTGTAAGGTTTTGGGTAAGATACAAAGATGACATCTTTGGAATAGGGTTAGACACAAAGGACAGTTTGGAAGGATTTCTAGAATGCCTTAACACGATAGATGAGAAAATTCATTTTACCTGCGAAATGTCCAGTACTCAGATACACTATTTAGATGCAGAATTTACTGCAGAAGAACTACAATATCAAACTAACATTTTCAGAAAAGAAACTGATGGAAATAACTTACTTCATCGCTTGAGTTTTCATCAACCAAGTCTCTTTAAAATTCTCCCATACAGTCAAATGCTACGAGTTAAAAGGATAGTCAGTAACCCAGATGATTGTGAACAACACATTTCCATTGTGGAAAATACATTTTCAAAGTGAGGTTAAAGACCAGAGGAGGTCAAGGCATCAGGGGAACGCTTAGAGAAAGTTTGAGAGTAAACAACACCAATATTAAACCACCTCAACCCACAAAAGCACCAGAGTAGGTATTTGTCTTCAAATACTCAACACAAAGTAAAATGATTAAGTTAGTGATCCAAAGAAATTAGTGCACATTATTATATGATACGCAAGTAGAACATTTATTTCGTGAATTACTAGTCTGTCGTCTCTCAAACAGGTGCTAATATTAAAGATCAACCAGGATACCCAGAAAACCTGAACTAACTCAAAGAACTTGTACTTTCCTGTGTTTGCATTGTGCAAACTGCAGGTTTGTAACAAAAGGAAATGTGGTACACCATCCAAGAACTCGTGAAGTAATAAAGCAACGCTGTTTTGCTACATGTGATACGCCAAATGTAATGTACACTATTAAATAGCCTTGCAGTATAAATTATGTGGGACAATGTTCAAGAGCAAGCAAATTGAGGTGGAATGAACACAGATCATGTATCCCAACATGCAACACAAACTCAGCAGTGGTGAGACACTAGATGCAACAAAGACATGACATTTTGCAGATCTGCTTCCAAGTGGTGGAAGTGGTCAAGAAAAGAGGACCTTACGATGACTTATCATTGAGACTACAACAAAGAGAAATATTTGGGCTATAGCGTCTGGACTCTTTATCACCAAATGGAATTAATGAGGAAATCAATTATCAATGCTACTTATGATGACCCCAGATGGACCACGACACAGATAAGCATACTATATACAGAAGCTAATGAATTTGCAGACTGCCTTACAGAGATTTTACATTACCATGTAGTAAAGAATATCTGAAGCAGTAGCTTACCCACTGTATATTTCTTTACAAAAAATAGTTATGCTTTACTAGATTGCATTTTTTAAGGGCAAGATTCATTGTTGTCTACATTTGCAGTAGTGTCTTACGCACACACACATTTAGCTAGCTAAATTAATTATTTGCTTTAGTTAGATACTTCAGATGGTCTATTTTTGGCAATTTGGATTTCAGATGAGTAATGGAAGCATGAAATATAACACATTATTTATGCTAAATGTTTTTTGTATTAAAGATAACGTTCATGATACATCTAACATAAGAATGTTGGAATAAGAAAGGGTTATATTTCAGTACTTTAGAATTTCAATGAGCGCGCGTAATAGCCGCATTGGTTTTATTTACTTTGGCAACGCGTGATGCAACCATGCCACCGACATCACATGGCTGTGGCGTCGGGACGTGGATGACGTCATGCACCTGGCTGCAACACTAACAAAACAGACAGGTAGGCCAAATGCGGTAATGGGGATTGCCAATCATCTGCATGTGACTCCCTGTGGTCCAAACTGCATTAAGAACGAGGTCAGGACAGCGGTTTACCTGCATTTTGAAATCACACGGCTCCTCCTCCATATGAATTAGAAAAACATTTCAGTAAAAACTTTGATTTTTCCAAATCGGAGCACACGATCTTTAAGCAATACATGCTACTAAAAGAAGCACAGGTAAAGCACATTTATTCTTTTCAATTTTAACAGGTGTAATGTAAGATAAGCATTCCAAAATGATAGATATACACAAAACTTTCTCTTACAGTTAGTACAAAAGTTCACAAAGGTACCAATTTTAAATGTATTTATTGTTTCAACATGTCAATTATATACGCAATGTTGACCATGCGACTAATTCGGTTTTTGTGTTCCTTTTCTTTTCTTTATGCATCACATACATGCCTAATGCCATTATATTTTGATAATATGTTCGGTTATTATTACATAAAGGGTCAAGCCCTGAAGACGGACAAATAGTCCGAAATGCATTGGCAATACGTGACCTATGATTGTGAATGACTGCTTCTTCTAATAAATATTATGTCTAATGAATTACATACATCGTGTGAATTTGAGATTACAACATATAACAGGAATATGAGAACATGAAGACATACAACACAGAACTGAATGAAATTGCAGCTCAGTTGAGCCATAATTGAGCATATGGCCTCCTAAGGCAAACTTGGGAGTAATAGTAGTATATGTAGTGCCTACTAGAGTTTAACCATTGTGTTCCGCATACCAGAATATATATTAACTAAAGAATTAAAGACATAGCAAATTATAAAAATTACAGTGATTCAGAAGATGGTGCCAGCCTATGCCTTTCTCTCTTGGGAGTCACCATGACATAATCAGATATGGCTTTTTTCTTATAGATTAACATGCCACTTGATGGAAAAGGAAACAATTATTACAATATGAATCAGAGATGAAGAGTCAAAATGTAACCTCTGGCTGCAGCGACCTTGGGTCACAGCAGCTGTCAGGAAGGCATATGTGATCTTTGATTCTGCTATATGCCACTGAGGAGCCTTCTGAGAGAGGGGGTCTGATTAGCAGACTCTCCTTTCAGAAACAGAATGGCCTGCATCATATTATTATTTTATTAAAGTCAGGGCTTCCACAGCCAGGCCAGAGGGCAATCCATCACAAGGTGATTAAAGCCTAGTTTTCCAAATGATACAAAATTAGCCTTCAGGCGGGCATCATACCTGACTGGAGTCAGCAACTCCTCCCACCTTCACCCAGGGTACTGTTTTACCTTGTCTCCGGAATTGTCATTTCACAGAACTAAAGGGGAGCTGAGGCCTCAGCTTCCTGGTGGAGTCATATCACGGTGCCCAAAATTACCCCTGACAATGCAAACATTCTGGGGCAACACTGAGGGCAAGTGCAATCTCTCACATCATCCAAGTGCATTAGTCACGTCTATTTAATTGTTCATGGACCAGCAACATGAGGTGCTTCCCAATGCATTCCTTTGTGAAAATATTTTAGTAACTGACTGCCTGTGAAATGCACAAAAAATACAAGTTTCCAGAGTCATTTGTCGCACTATCCCTAGACATGTTGGTTCAGCCTGGGGGGGGGCACATGTTATGATTCTCAGCAGAAATGACTCAGCCCCCATCCTTCTGAGTCTGATAAATTGATTACCACGAAAGTAGGAAACTGTTACATTTCTTATAAACAGGGGAAATCCGTCATCATGCGATAACGAATAATGTCCTATTAATGTTATCGCGGCACAGATATTTTCATATTGCCCACAAGTGCCTATCAGCCAATTGTGCGCGCATGCGCTAAACCTATTTCTAAGAACGAAGCACGTCTGCAGATGCATCGAAATTCACATCCATTTGAATTAGTGGCTGAGAGTTTAATCCCTGCAATTAATGTGGGGCCACTGACGTCGACACAGTCATTAGTTTATTTCACAATACTCAATATTAGACTTGTACTCTGGCTGCCCTGCAGAAGATTTGATAAGAAACACGGCAAAAACACTTAAAGAAATTCAATAGAGATGTTTTAAATAAGGTAACAGGATGTTTAATACTTGGAAAAGATCTTGGACTGGCTATCAGGACATAGATAGTCCTCCGGGTGTTTTAATGTACTATTTATCATCTAAGTGAATTTCATACAGACAGGATGAACTTTTCCAGGAAATTAGCCACCTTGTGCATTTCTTTATGCATTTCTAAACGGAAATAATAGAATAAGTTACAGCACTTTGAAAACGTATACATGCCAACATTTTCCATTCCATTCAGGCGACACCAGTCCTGTCCTGGTTTAAACTTTGCATTCTGGGACTTGTAGTCCGGGATTACATCATTATACACTATGGACTACACGTCCCAGAATGCAAAGTTAAGACCAGGACTGCAGTAGAGGCTCCCAAGGGCAATGGATAATGTTGGCAAAATGTGAAACCATCTCTGATATGGGCCTGGTTATTTACTCTTCGCTGAATCATTTTAACCATTTTACAAGGAAAGATTAACAAAGCCCTACAATGCATCACACAGAGAATTATGTGAGTTGTAACATCCAATTAGTATATGAGAGTCATCGCTGGCCACTGCACGTCACATACTTTTCATTATAACATAAGAAAACAGGTGTATTTATAGAGCACGCATTCCCCCATTAGGGCATCATGGCACAGCTAACAGCGCTTTATTGTTGCCAATCTCATTGGCACACATTATTCAAGGGTATTTTGACTTGGCCAGGCATTCTTTCCAAGCTAGAGTGATTAAGCATATCAGCTGCTATATTCAAATAGTGAACTATTTGCATGGGTGAGGGTCACTCTGAAACATGGAAATCATCAGTGCATGGATGGGCACGTGGCTATTTCTGTATTTCACAATGCTCCACATTATCAAGCATCACATCCCAAGTACTCATGCCACCAGCCCAACTCACGGGGGACAACTCATTAGGGCCGCAATGCTATTTTTTCACAGAATTTTTCAGGGGATGTGCAGGGTTAGGCAATATTTGTAAACATTTGTAAGGATAGTTGGGGAAGGGGTGCGGGCATAGAAGAGGGATATGGAGGGGTGTTAAGGAACATTTCTCTTATGACTAATTCACCTCTATATTGGTGGACCCCACAAACCTTTTGTTTTTGTTTCAGCATCCTGACCAGACTTTTTGCCAGTGGAGCAAAGTCTTCAGCTGCACTCCACTGGGGTTTCGCTCATCGTTATGGGGAACCTCACACGTCCTTCAGGCTGTCAGTACTGAGACACGTTGTTTCTCTTAGTCTTTTGAATTGGTTGCCTCTTTTGGTAACATTTTATCATTGCGCAAAGTACATTACTGTACTGTGCAATGGGGTCCTTGTGTTTTCTGGCCCTAGTCATCGACTAAGGATTTTTTGGTGACCGCACAATGTGCCTAGGAGGGGACTGGTGGCAGCAGAAGCTTTTTCATGAACTTTTATAACTTTTTACCGAGCCATACCATGCTTACCCCGTTTGGCTCATGACTGTGGCTAGTGCCCATCATGGCCATGCCATGAGGTCTTTTGTCTACTCCTTTGGCCAATTTGTCTGTTGGCCTTCCCTCTGGACTTTGTGACCTGGGAATTCCTTATTTGGGCATGCAGTTGCCTGCAAAAGCTGCATATTTTGCCGGCTACTGCAGTTCACGTGTGTGGGTACCAGGAACTGGGCTGGGTCAGTCTGGCCCCAATACACACTAGTGGTGCCAGAATGTCTGGTTTGCACAAAAGCCTGAGAGCCGCAGTGGTCCCTGATTGAGGCAGATCTCCTCATTGGACGGCTCGGTGCGAGCATTCACCGGACTTGTGGATAAGAAGAGGGGTCCTGAATGCAGAGCCACAGATCAGCAACAAGTCTGAATCGACCTGTAGATGGAGCTGAGTATCCAGAAGAGTTGAGCAGACCTAAGGAGTAGCCGGAACTGTAAATAAGAAGGTGGTTTTCCAGTGTTTCTACAAGTGCCCTGAGACCAGCTGCATTGGTGTTTTATTTGTTCTTCAACTGAGATGAGTAATATAGCTCCTGTGCACCCACATCTGAACCCGCAGTGCCTGCGCACTTTGAAGCCAAATGAAGGGCGGGAAATCATACCTCTGGTAAACTCCCTCCAAACCTGCCAAGTTTGGACCCAACCCGAGCTAAGGGCTTTGAGTACTCAAACCACTTACCGGTGGCCCCTTGTTCATCCAGTGTATTTTACGCACGGAGGATCCCTTTTTGGCTTGGGTAACCCCCACTTCCTAAAGTCCTCCAAAAGTTGGGAATGGCTTTGTTCATCGCAACAGATCCTCCCCTGACTCTTGGAACCTGTTTTCATCCTTCAAAACTCTGTCTCTAACTTTGCCAGCGCCTTAGAAATTGTACTTTGTGATTGTATGCACGACAGAGTGTCACAGATTTAAAGACACGGCACACTCCAGGCCAGGACTCTCGCCACTGGCCAGGGACGTGGCGCACAATAAAAACGCTTCAAGTTTATTAATTTCAGATTCTTTTTTGAGAAGGCAGCCAACCCGTCTCAAAGCCCCTTTTGACGTACACCCTGTGTCGCAATGGACCATGAACCAGGCCGGTGTGTAATAATGAAATATTTATTTATTTTTAAATTCAAATAAAAATCAAACAGATTCAATATAGGGCAGCAATCACCAGTGGGGTGATAATTACACAGCAAAATGATAGGATACACTTAATTTAACTTTCTGACATCAGACACAGCAATGCAAATATGAATGAAAACCAGGTCACCTTTGGTAATACTTTTAAATTAGACAACTGTTATGCATTCCCCCTGCAACACTCCCCCAAGACCCTGTTAACCAAGCTTTGTGGGGTGCAAACGAGTAGCAAGGAGTCAGGTATAATAGGTATAATAGGCAAAAATCAGATTGGAAATCCGACCTACCACCCCTGAATCAGAGGCCAAAATCAGATTGAAAACCCTTGAAATTTAGCAAAATGGCACTCGGAATTCACTAAATAGTTATTTTACATGTGCGGTTGAATGGAAAAGACATGAATTTGTGTGGCTGCACTAAAGAAGCAAGAAAACCTACAAGCTACAATGCAAGGGACTAAACAACATGCATACAGGTGGGAAAATCGACTTTGGGAAGCAGAAACAGTGCAGCAAGAATCACACGTGGCAAAATTGCAATTTCGTAGTTTTCACAGGTTTAAAACAGGCAAACAGCTTAGGAATCGAGCTAAACAGTCAAAATCGAAAATCGGTTTTATTTTTTTTATTTTTATTTTTATTAAAATGATTTAGTTTTTTTTTCAGAGAAAAAACTTTTCATTTATACATAAGAACAAATATTCTTTCTTTCGGTTTTACTGATGAGGTACAAAGGCACATAACAGGTATGATACTAAAGTGAAAGGGTGACTCCGGATGGGGGACAGTATGGGATTCTTTATAGGGAAGGAAAATCGGATTTTAAAAGGGAAACACTTCAACAGGCAAACTCGGTTTTGTTAACAAAATGATTTGTTCTACTGCAACTATATTTTAGTGGCTAGATATTTAAAGAAAGACACGGTACGCAAAGGAGGTTAATTTGTAAGGTTAACATATTCATGCCGTGTTCATCTCTGTGGGAAATTAATTTATTCAAAATAGGACTAAGGACTTACAAAACGGACTGAAATGATTTGGAAAGAATTGCGCTAACACATGGAGACTAATACAGATTCTTCTAAGGACAAGATACACAGAGGATTCAGACAATTTAAGAATTTACTAGGGTATTTATAGGATTGATATGGTGTTGGACAGAATACAAGGTAACAGAGCGATATATGCAGCCTTTTGGTTACTGGGGAGGCTAATACTTACAAATGCAGTTGAATTGGGTGGTTTGGACAGCTACCGGGTCTCTGGACATTGGGACAAGGATCTGGCCACTGCACAGCAGCTGGGCTCTCCTTTAAGGGAACAGCGGGGCAACCGGGGTCTGGTCACAGTGGACAGCAGGGTGCATCAGGTGGGCAAGGACAGGTCTGGTCAATGGATTCTCCCAAAAGGGCCAGCAGCATTTCCCCCTTAATAATTGGGATTTTTGTATGGTTTAGTTCTAGATAGTGGGCCTGCCTGGATAGGAGGTTCTGCCTGGATCTGGATCAGCTACCTCTGGCTTGGCTCTGGAGTCTGGAGTCTTGCAGGGTGAATGTGGAATGTCTGTATCTCTGGATGTTGAATGCACTGAATTTGGAAGTTCAGAGTATTTTTACTATGTGGGCAGAAATAACCTGGACATACCTCTAAGGTCAGGCTGTGGGTGTCGCCACCTCCCTGTAAGTGGATTGGATCCAGGGAAGTGACATCAGTTTTAGGATGTATGTTTTATGATGTGCTTTGTTACACCACAGTTAGTTTTGGCAAAATCAGTTATGAAACAAAACCCTTATATTTACAATTGTTATCCTCCTGAAAATCAGATGGGCAGACCCCATATTTTACAAAGAATATGCCATTCTAAACCCCAAGTTTTTGCGGGGCTGTTTTGCCCTGACAATCTTTAGCAATTTCTATGGAAAATATTTCACCTAAAATTCTAAAAATGGCTACACATAAGCCTATCAATGTCAGGCATATTTCCATTAAATTTCACATCTGTGTCATCCACGCTTTCCTCAGAAATACCTCTTTAATGCCATTCGCGTCCCCCACATGCTAGGAAGACCCAAATAGTCTCATCTTGCTGATACAAAAATTACATTAAAAACCATCATAATTTCACATCACTGTTTATTCAGATTACTGAAATAAATGTCTTAATGTAAAAAGTCTTTTAAATCAAATGGGCTGACGTTGTTCACAAAACTGGACAGTCTTTCCAACCCCCCAGCCAAATGTGTTTACCTGGTCAACTTTGCACAGAGGTTGCCATGGCTTCTATTTTGAAGTCCTTCAGTTTGAAAGCAGGGGATCTCACACTTCTGATGCAAACACATGGGTTGGAACCCCCCTTTGTTCTTGGGAGCATCTCTGCCATGTAGTCTGTAGCACCCTGTAATTATCACACCTGTCAGCCCAAAGAACAGGGTCCCTGCCTGGCAGCATCGAATCACGGGGAGGTGCGACATTTGGCCTTTAAGCCAAACTGGTCTAACAGGAATACCTGCCTCAGTTCGGCTATTGAAGTTCTTTTTGTGAAGAAAAATAAAATTCACAGAGTTAAATATACCTATATGTTTGCAGCATTTCTTCCCCACATGTACAGTTGTGTTTCTGGGCATTTTTCAGTATTCTTTCCCATTTAGCTTTCATAATGTCATTTCATTTCTCTGCAAGGCAAAGTAACATGGGTTCATTTTATTTTTATGTCCATTTAACAAAATGCGGTTTTCCTTGCATTTTGCTTTCTGAAAGCTTTCATAGCTCTGGTCAATTTCTACACACAGGGATATGCTCAAGAAATGGGTTCTTTGAAATTGACGCCAAGCAAAGAAAGAGAGAGAGCTTCTTTTGAAGAGCTTGTGTGTGTTAATTTGTTGCAAAAGTGAACGCAGGCCGTGCGGACTGAAATTAATTTCTCTGCTCTTCACAGATTTTACTTAACACAATAATGCTGTTCAGGGAGGAATGGCCCTCATTTGATGGCGTTCATACTGAATATAGATGGACATGTCTGTGTTTTACTGGAACCAAACTGTGTAATGTTTAAAGAAGAAAATAGCGCCAGTGTAAGGTCATTTTAAATGCAAATCCTTCCTGGGTGCAGACTTGAATTTTCAAGATGACAGCACAGCCGCGCAGAGCCATTCTGCATTTCATTTATTTTCTTTGGATTGACATGAGAAACAAAATGCAGCCATTCTTGGGGTGTCGATGCTCCATCTTGCCCCATATGTGCTTAGCAGAGACAGCACAGCCATTACGTCTGTAACTGTAGTTTTGTGATGCAGGGATTTCTGTTGGGCTGGTAAATGTGCCCCACAGAATCCCCCCCTGCTTTCTTATGACTTATTTTTGATGGAGAGTAGAGCCAAGTGGGTTTCACCTGGTGGAAATCTTCTTTCATCTGAGAGTGGCACGCCGAGATCACCTTCCATCTTTCTGTTGGAGAGTGCGCAGCAGCACATCCGTTCCTTTCTTCCCTTTCCAGGTCCCGGGGAGGTCCTCATCACTCTAGGAGGGAATGGAATTAGTACTCTAATAGGAGAAAGATAACAACAGGTTTTAGAAATCTTTCACTGACAGTCTTCCTGGAAGGTTGACATCAGTGGAACAAGGCATACATGTACAATTATGAGGGCTCTTTGAACAATATCAGAAAACAAATTACTCAACAAGGCAAATACATGATTGATATTTTACACCATGATTTTGTTACACATTTTTGCAATAACAATGAAGAAAAGTACTCCCTGTTAGATATATATACCTAGGGACCTACCTATTCCCTTCTACTTTTTCTTTTTCTTTCTTCTCATTCTCCAGGTGTCTCCTCTACTTGATTTTCCTTTGGCTCCTCAATCAGCTGCAAAGTGTGTCTGGGGTGACAACTTTTTAACTGATTAATGTAGACCCATTTCTCTTCTGCCAGCTCTCCTTTGAGGATGTGGGTTCTGTAGCCAAGAGGTGAAATTTTGTCTACAATTTCAAAGGGACTGCGCCAGGAGGGGAGACATTTCCGCTCCTTGGTCTGGTTCCTCTGAAAATTGTACAAGTAGATCCTGTCTCCGACTTGGCATTCCTTTTTGGTTGTTTTTAAGTCATATTGAGTTTTCATCCCCTCTGCCAATTTCTCCAGATTCCGCTGAGCGTATGCAAAAGCATGCTTAAGATGTTTTCTTAGATCCTCAACATATTCATGTGTTGTGGAGGCGTTCATCAGTGTCTGCTCTTGTGTTCTATAGATGCTGAGGTAGCACCATTTTTCGTCCAGTCATTAGCTCAAAGGGAGACATTTTGGTCGCAGAAGATGGTGTAGATGTGATGGCCATCAGGACAAGAAGTAATTGGATGTCCCAACTTGGCCCAGAATCTGCCACAAACTTTTTAAGAATGCTCACAATGGTTTTATTTTACCTCTTAACTCCCCGACTAGAGGATCGGCGGTATGCAATATGAAGTTTCCTTTTTACCCCAAGTATCTCCCACATCTCATTATCACTCGCTGGTGAAGTGACTTCCTCGGTCTGACTCAATCCTTTGGGGAAGGCTAAAACACGAGAAGATGTGGTTGATCATCAGGGCAGCTGCTGTTTCTGCCTTGCAATTTGGGGCCAGGAGACATTCCACCCATTTGTTGAACAAGCATATTACTGTTACTGTCCCTAGAGGAGCGAATCACAGTCCTGGTGAAATCTACTTGTAAATCTGACCAAGGCAGTGTCATCCCCCTCTTCTGGAGGGGAGCTCGGTGTGTGAGTGAGCTTGGCTAAAATTGTGCACACACAAGACACCCCTTCAAATATTGGTCGAGGTCCTGCCCCATTTTTGGCCAGTATGCAACCTCTCGTAAGTTTTCTAGAGTAGTATGAAACTCCCAATGACCGGCTGTGGCCGCGTCATGGGTGTGACTTAGCATCAGGCTTTGGAACAAGGTAGGTACCACCCACTGGTCACATCCAGAGATGAAGCTCCTTACCAACAAACCGTCTTGGATTCGGAACATTTTGGGACACTTCATCAACAACCTGTGGTCCTCTTTGCCAATATAATCAGTTTCCATCTAAGGAAAGTTCTCAGGGTCCCCAATGTGTTGATAACATTTTCCAATAAACGGATCTGCTATTTGTGCCGTGGTTAAATGAGCATCCGGGGTCTCCTTACTCCACTGGTCAGTTGAGAGTTCATTGTGAGCTTTTGTCTGGGACCTGGTGACAGCAGTGACCTGAATTTCCCCCAACCTGGACTAAATCTCAAGGAGATCCCCTGAATGGCTTTGATTTTGTCCAGCTGATCAGCCAGGTCATGTCAGGTTTTGTCTGTCCCCTCTATTCTGGAATGAACCTTAATCTTTTTCCAATAGATGGTCATCCCATTAGAGGTGACCAGATCATCAATATTTTGTATTTGCTTGCCATGTTTAAGTGGTTGGTTATTTGCACAAAGCAGGCCTCTGGTTCTCCAATTGATCAGGTGCTCCACAAACCCGTTCTGGACATCATCCGAATCGGTGATTATGACCAGTGCATGGAGTTGGTGTTGCATGGCAGGGAGGATGGCCTGATGAACTGCCATAAATTCCACCACCTGACTTCTGCAGGAATGGATTTTGTACCCAGCAGAGGGCTCTGGGGCATAATTCACCCAGGCATTCCCAACGCCGGCCACCAGTTACTTTTCCCTGTTGTTTTCAACATGGTATGAGCACCCGTCCACATAAACTGTGGGCATCCCCTCACACTTGTCTTCTTTATAGACTTTGTGCTGGGAATTCAGGTACGCTTCCATATTGTCGAGTTTTGAGACTTTCATCCTCGAGACAGTTTTCTCTGGCACATTCATGCAAGTCAGCCAGACCTTGCGTGAGGGGACTCTTATTGTTTTGGCCATATCTGACCTTCACAGGAAAGTCTTGCATAGACTGAATCCAGGAGGTAATTCTGGAATTACTTACATTTCCTGCATGGATTCTGGTACTTTGGTGGTATTGCAAAGGCTGGTGCAGAGTCTCCATTATGATGTGCTCCCCCTGGATGAACGGGCAGACATTGTTCAATGCTCACACCGTTGCCAGTAGTGCCTTCTCACAATCGTTGAATTTTTCCTCCACAGAGGATAAAGTCTTACTTGCATAGGAGACGACTTTATTGATCTTGTCATGGTTTTAATATAATACTGCTGTCAAGCAAGTATTCGAGAACCCCATCTCCAAGAAGAACTCCTTGTTTTTGACAGGGTAAGCTAGACAAGGTGCCTGTGAGAGACTTCTTTTGAGTTGTTTTACTACCTCAGCTTGTTCTGGACCCCACTCCCACTTGACCCTCCCTTCAACAGATGGACCAGGGGTCTTGTGACCTCTGCATATTCCTCAAAGAACTTCCTACTGTAATTAGTCAGTCCAAGGAGGCTTCTTAGCTCACGCAGAGTTGTGGGGTCTTTCAGTTTTAGTAGGGCTTCCACTTTCTTCGCCTGGGGACAGAGACGCTCAGGGGTTATTTCATGTCCCAACAAGTTGACACAGGTCCTGCATCACTGTGCCTTCTGAAGGACAGTTTTGCTCTGGCAACCCTCAACTGAGTCAGAACATAGCGGATTTCTGCTATGTGTTCCTCCACAGTTGAGTTTTTAATTAAGTTATCACAAACAAACGGTCATGGAATAATTATTAAACAGAAATTCCCATACATTTACAGGCCGATTCATGGAATAAATGTGCGCCGAAAATTCCGGCGCAGAGGGGCCTATACGTGCGCTGCGCCGAAAAATAGCGAAAAGTGCAGGGAAACCAGCGCACGTCGATTCATGGAAGTCCGTGCGTAAGAAAAGCATAGGACGTGCGCTGAAAAAGTGCGCGGCGCACGCCGGCGCACAGGTCAACCAACGGCGTGCGCCACGGCCACTGCGCTATCACTCCGAGCGCAGCGCACAGCTCTAAAGTAGGCGGAACACAGGGCGGGACACTCGGAATGGGGAATAAAATGGGGCACAACACTCGGAATGGGGAAGAATGTGGGCGGCACGGGGAAGTACAGGAGGCAAGTGCGCGGAACGCCCACACGCTCTCCGGCAACACGTATTCATGGATTCGAACAGGGCAAAACAGCGCTCGATCAAACCAGCGCACAGGCCCAAAAACGTACGCCACAAGTAAGCAGGCGGTAGCGTCCCGACGCACTTAACGAAAGTGCGCCAAAACCTGCGCCAACAAATACCACCCACATACAGCAATGGGCCATACCGTGACCCCAAAGGACAAATGAGGTGCAAAGGTGTACGCCATTAACACGGACACCCACTGTTCAAAAATTCGCGCGTGTGTGTACAACGGGTTGCGCGAGAAGTCACTCGCGCGATTGCCCTGGGTACGTGTATCCCGGGGTGCGGGGAAGTCCCACACGCGATTGCCCTGGCCACGTCGATATCAGGGGTGCGTGTGAAGTTCCACACGCGAAAAGCCAGGGTACGTCAATTACAGGGGTGCGCGGGAAGTTTCACACGCGAAAAGCTAGGCTATGGGAATTCCAGGGGTGCGCGTGAAATCCTACACGCGAAAAACTAGGGTACGTCATTTACAGGGGTGCGCGGGAAGTTTCACACGCGGCTCTGCTGGGTGGGTCCTCACAGGTGTTCCATTCACACCCTCCACGTCCCCTGCATGCAACCCACACCACAGGGGACTACCCTGCACACCTGCTCATGCCTCCCACCACCCCCACCCCCCCGCAGTCAGGGGCACCTGCCAGAAGGCCCCCACCCATGTCTACCACCACCCCCACCCCCCCCGCAGTCAGGGGCACCTTCCAGCAGGCCCCCACCCATGTCTACCACCACCCCCACCCCCCCAGCAGTCAGGGGCACCTTCCAGCAGGCCCCCACCCATGTCTACCACCACCCCCACCCCCCCAGCAGTCAGGGGCACCTTCCAGCAGGCCCCCACCCATGTCTACCACCACCCCCACCCCCCCAGCAGTCAGGGGCACCTGCCAGAAGGCCCCCACCCATGTCTACCACCACCCCCACCCCCCCCGCAGTCAGGGGCACCTGCCAGAAGGCCCCCACCCATGTCTACCACCACCCCCACCCCCCCAGCAGTCAGGGGCACCTTCCAGCAGGCCCCCACCCATGTCTACCACCACCCCCACCCCCCCAGCAGTCAGGGGCACCTTCCAGCAGGCCCCCACCCATGTCTACCACCACCCCCACCCCCCCGCAGTCAGGGGCACCTGCCAGAAGGTCCCCACCCATGTCTACCACCACCCCCCCCCCGCAGTCAGGGGCACCTACCAGAAGGCCCCCACCCATGTACCATCCATGTCCACCTTCACCTGGGTCACAACCCCACACAATCATGACCGTAATGGACAGTCTGCCCTGCAAGAATTCCCAAACAACTATCCCATCCACCCACATATCAAACACAATGACATGTGACACACCCAATGTAAATCATATGAATGAACACATGTCTGTCACACACAGATGTTGCAAGTGAATGTCCAAACACCCCACATGTCATGCATGAAAGCAATGAGATGATACAACACATTGAAGGATCAAATGAAAATGTATTAAAAATAAACAAGGATGGTAAAAATAAAAAATAACAATAAACATGCAATGCAAACTAAATAATAAAAAAGTACAACCAAAAAAATCAGGAACACTAATTAACAAAAATAAAGTAAAATAGGGGTCCAAAGTCAAAGTCCAAAATTAAATCCAAGTACAAATGAAAGAAGAAACACATTGCCTCATGTGAAAAATTAAAACAAATATTAACATCCCTCAAACTATCAACATGATGATCCGGGTCCATGAGCCCTAATAAATGAAACCTAACTATTTACACTAAGTAAGAAAATGTCTATATACAAAAATGTGGTGCATTGTCCTTTGGCAACCAAATAATAACATTAAAACAAAGGAAACCTAACTACAACTAAACTACAGAACTATATACAAAGGCGGCGGGCAAGTCCTGCGGCTCACTGATTGTTGTTCCGGGCCAGGGCATCATCGAACTCCCGCTCGATGTCCCGGAGGCGGCCCCGTTCCACAGCCCCGAGGGTCCGCAGGGACGCCGATGTACCCACCTCCAACTCCCTGCGGATGGCCTCGAGGCACTCGGCCCGCCTCAGGGCCCTCCGCATGGAGTTCTCCGCCCTGACCATAGCGAGCCGCGCCTCTTCCGCCCGCCGCCGCTCCGCATCTATGGCATGGCCCAACCGCTGCCACACAGAAGCCACTTGACGTCCAGGGTCCTCCTGCCCTCCGGCTGATGCCTGCCCCTCTGATGGTGATGGCCCCGAGCCATCAAGGCTCCCACCTTCTTCCTCCTGCTGCTGACGTGCTGGTGCCGGTGCCCTGACACCTGCTGCCTGCACATCCTCCATTGTTTGGGGTGCTGTTGTTGCGGTGGCCACCCCTGCTGGACTCACGACTCCCGACTGGGGCAGGGATGTGTCCTCCACCAGCCTGGCCCCATCGTCAGAGGCAGCTCCACAGGGCACCCAGGTGACAGGTGGGTAGGAAGATGGCACGGAGGACGACTGGCGCATAGGGGGTTCAGGTGAGGAGGGGGTCGGAACAAGGCCCAGTGTATGGAGGAACACAGCCTGGTCTCCCTGAGAATGGGTCCGGACGTGGGCAACCCTGCTGGTGCAAGATGATGCAGACACAGGACCGGGGACAGGATTACACACAGGCACCTCCGCGGCGGCCTGTGCTGCCTCCTGTCCCTGCCCCTGTGCTGCACCACTAGCACCAGTGGAATGCCCACCTCCAGACCCCATCTCAGTCCCTTGCACGGCCTCCTCCTCCACCAAACCCACCACCAACCTGGATGACTCCCTGCCACCTTCCGCCGCGGAACCCTGTGGGGTCTCAGCTGCCCCTTCTGCTGCCGAGGAGTCCAACTTCCTCCTGCGCCTCCTGGACCTCCCCTCGGCAGCTGCGACCTGGGACACAGCACCGGACTCCTCACTCCCCGACGAGATGACAACAGGGGAGGGGAGCCGGGCCTTGCATCTCCGGCTGGCGGTGGCATCCCTGCCGCTGTGCTCCACAGAACCTTCTCCGCCCTCCACATCAGATGACGCTGCAGGCAGGGAGAGACAGGAGACAGGCATCAGGACACTGTACAATTGACTCACACACATAACAGTTGTACAAGAGTGGCATTGTCATACTCCAGACCTGGCATCACAATCCCCAACACACTTGTCTCCTCAACGCACACACATGAGTCATTCAACAGCCATATTGCTACAGCCCGCTACATACATTCACATACAGCAGCATGAGCAGACAAAGGTGAGCCACACATCACATGATACACACGGACTCAAATACACATGCACACATGCAAAGCACACATCCAAGCATGTGTACCACTCCGCAAACTGTCAGTCATGAGATGAACATCCATGTCACATTTGCAATTCACTCTCCAACATGACAGTGTCACCTGCATCCATGTAGCAACACTGTTGCACCCTTCACAACTACACACACGCACACGCTGCAGACTAATGCACCTGGAATCAACATCCATGTGTCACACCACAAGCATGCCAACTCACATGCACAGTCAAACACATGTGCCCACACACAAGCATTTGCACTGCAAGCACACACACACACACATGCACCATCCTTGTCTCACACATCACAGGCACACATGTGCTTGTCTCACAGCCCTGCACACACACATTTATACATGGCCACACAAAGACATGTGCAACATGCACACTCCTGGCACACCACCACACACACAGCTTACAATCAGGATGCATGTACACTCACCGCTCGACTCCAGACGGGTCTGCCTCCCAAGGACCTGGACATGGAGCGCTGGGGATATGCGTTCCAGGACCCGAAGTTCATCTTGCGACAAGTGGCCCCGCCGCCCCTTGGCATCCACTGCCTTCACGAGGCGCCGGGCCTTGTTCAGGGTCCTGGACCTGTAGTCCTCCCAGCGCTTCTTGACTTGATGGAATTCTCGGACTGCCACCCCCTCTGCGTTGATGGCAGTCACAATGTCCGTCCAGATCCTGGTCCGTCCTTCCTTGTCGAGGCGCATCCGTCCGTAGAGGGCATCATACTGCCCCAGGACTCGCTCCACCAGGACACCAACTTCGGTGGCACTGAAGCTGGTGCCCCTCTGCCTCCCTGGCCGGGGGTTGCCAGTCGTGCCAGATGTTGTGCTCCCTGACATGGCAACCCCAGAGGCAGGAGTGGGTGGGCAACTGGGTCCTGGGGCTGGGCTGTGGAGCGATGGTACGGCTGTCGGGAGTCTTTGGTTCCAGCAGGGGTGGTCACAGCAACTGCACCCCTGGCTGATGTGCAGGCAGCAAACAGCAGGGCACGTGGGCAGCAGGCAGTCAGGCAGCAGCAGATGGCAGGTGGGAGCGTGCTCGGGGCTCTGGGGGGCAGGATTCCGGCCTTCGGGGCAGGAGCGTGGTCTTCCGTGTGTGAACGCGTGGCCAGCTTGATACGGAGTGAATTGGCACGTGAAAATCATGCACGTCTGCGTGGAATCCGAGGAAAGGCCGCGTAAGCACGTCAGCACGCATACGCGATTTCATTGGTCCAAAGGGGCAGGCGCGTAAGCGCGTCTATAACGCACGGCCGTTTCCCAACCCGCGTGATTGGTCCAAAGGGCCAGGCGCGTAAGCGCGTCTATAACGCACGGCCGTTTCCCAACCCGCGTGAAAAAATAAACCTCCCGCGCGAGCGCGTCAGCACGCGTACGCGATCTCATTGGTCCAAAGGGCCAGGCGCGTAAGCGCGCCTATGACGCACGGGTGTTTCCCAACCCACGTGAAAAAAATACACGTGCCGCGCGAGCGCGTCAGCACGCATACGCGATCTCATTGGTCCAAAGGGCCAGGCGCGTAAGCGCGCCTATGACGCACGGGTGTTTCCCAACCCACGTGAAAAAAATACACGTGCCGCGCGAGCGCGTCAGCACGCGTACCCGATTTCATTGGTCCAAAGGGCCAGGCGCGTAAGCGCGCCTATGACGGACGGGTGTTTCCCAACCCACGTGAAAAAAATACACGTGCCGCGCGAGCGCTTCAGCACGCGTACCCGATTTCATTGGTCCAAAGGCACACAGCGAGTAATCGCATATTCAACAGCGCGCGTGAAAAACGCCCGGTTACCATTTACATCTGAATACAATTACAATATTAATAACGTACATTTAACCTGGTAAACCTCGAGCATGTAGTCACACACGCTCGGCCACGACACGTGCAAAATTACAACAGGCAATACGGAAAGACGTACGCCTGCAGGAAGCAGGCGTACGTGACCCGGCACGTCTAAATATTCACGTGAAAACATCCTACAAGCTCAGTGCAAAGATGAACATACCGTTCCTAGCAGCAGTGGCTGTGGGTTACCAAAGGAGGAGGAGGAGGAGAGTCAGGGCCAGAATTTTCTCACCCAGAACCAGCCTATTCGGGATGCCTGATGACCAGGTGTATGGGAGGTACAGGTTTCCAGCACACATCATACTGGACCTGGTCAGTGAGTGGGAGGATGACCTCACATCACCCACCCTGTGCTCCCAAGCACTCAGCCCCCTGCAGAAGGTCCTGAATGTACTGCACTTCTTGGGCACTGGATCTTTTCAGCGGACAAGTGCCATAGTGGGTGGTGTGTCACAGGCCACGCAGTCACGCTGTCTACACCAGGTCTTGAACATCATCACTGCACGGCCATCAGTCCGCAGGCACATATATCTCCCCAGGACTCCTGCAGAAAGGCGGGCGTGCATCCAGGAATTCTATGGTGTGGCTCAATTCCCCAAAGTGCTTGGTGCAATTGACTGCACCCATGTGGCTCTACGTCCCCCCAGGGCAACAGAGCACATCTATAGAAACCGCAAGCACTGGCATTCCATCAACGTGCAAGTTGTATGCAATGCCAAGGGAATCATCACATCAGTATATGCCACCCACGACAGCTTCATCTACAGAATGTCTACCCTAAGCCGGGACCTAGAGGCTGGCCGGCATGGAGATACATGGCTGCTTGGTGAGCATGAATGCCACTGCACATGCATGCATGTCAGATACAGGGTCATGTCACAACACCACTAATGATACCCATCACCACCTCCGCAGGGGACAGTGCCTACCCTATCAGCCCCCACATGATGACCCCAATCCGGAACCCCACCACGCCACCCGAGGTAAGGTACAACACAGCCCACATTGCAACACGGGGCATAGTGGAGCGCACATTTGGAGTGCTGAAGTCACGCTTTCGCTCCCTTGACCGTTCTGGCGGGCAGCTGTTATATGCTCCCCCACTAGTGTGCAGGATCATAGTGGCAGCATGTGTCCTGCACAACGTTGCAACACGCCGGGGCCTGCCCGTGGACATGGTGGTGCCCCCACATCCACAACCACATGCACGCCCGCTGCGCATGGGAGGGGAAAGGGCACGGGGGGAGGCAGCCCGTACGCAACTGGTGGCCAACTTCTTCACCTAGGAATCACAGTGCTGGCTAGTGCACACTGCTCTGGCACATACCATCTGACGATCAATGATGACACTACCTGACAATGTAACAAAATTTCTTGACAATAAACTGTCAGAAACACATCAGCCTGAGATTGTTAACATGGAAGTGTCACTATGTGTGCACCCCTACCTACACATACACCAGCAATGCATAACTATGAAAAGACACAACTCCATTCATCAAATATGCATTGGCACAGGCGAATTGCTACATGACAACATTGCCATGTCACCCAATCCCTTCACAGTCCCGCCACAGAGGACACCATGTCATGGTATGTGAGAGCAAACAAACTGACCCTCACAACATGACACCGGTGTCACAAATTGCAGTGCCCCAAATGGAACATAGCCGCACTTGAACAGCTAACCATGATGGAGGCACTACTACACACCTGTGTAAGAGTCATTTCAATCAAATTACACACCAACCCACCCTGAAGCCCACCAAAACAAGACACAATGCATGTAATCAATGGTAGTCTCAATACCTGATTGTGCTGGTATGTCCTCACCGTCCAGATGTACAGTGATGGCGCCACGCAAAAGTGTCACTGCACATCTACCGACCTGTAGTCTGACTCCAGAGAGTATGCCCGTGTGAAGAACTGTGTGAAATACCTGCAAAACATGAGTAACATATGTAAGTTGAGGCACATATCAAACCATCATGCATAGTTAGGTGCAACAACAATGTACACTATGAATGTCTACACAGTATTGACTATGGACTGCCCAACAGCTCATGGGAGTCCAATGTCACCGTGTAATTTGCTGTCACTTGGGCACACCCTTTGCAAGCCCATGGAAACGGAAGCAGGAGGGGTGTGGATGCCAGGTACCCAAGCATCGAAACCAAACTCAGGACAAGCCTGCATGTGCCCAGCCACAATACAGTGTATGCCCAGGTACCCACACAAGGCAACACACTTGAAAAAGAAAAATATGATAAGAAAAAATGGCCATGAAAGGGCCGGCGGGGAGGGGGGGGCCACCTATGAGGTCCGAGGACAGGATGCACACCACAATCCACCTGTGTGGATCATGGGAAGTAAAAACACCCCATAGGCTCGTAGCCCACACGGCTACTCTGTTGTGGGAGATGAGTCGCTATCGCTCTGGCCAGACCCTGCAGCTGACTCAGGAGGTGGGGGAGCTGCCTCAGAAGATGGTGTGACAATGGGAGGCAGCCCATGCAAAGCCCGAGTTTGCTCCTCCATGGCTGCAAGCAGGCGGGTCTGGAAGGTCTGGTTCTGGATTATAATCATGCGGAGGTCCCCATGCAGTAACTTCCGGGATGACCTGACCTCCGCACGAGTTGCCTGCATCTCGGCCGAGAGCGTCCGTGTCAGACGCTCCAGCTGCTCCTCTGTCCTTCTATGGGATGAAGCCTCAAGCTCTGACAGGGTCGACCTGAGGTGATGGAATTCTTCCCTCAGGCCTTCCCTGTGGCGCTGGGACTCCATGGAAAGTGATTCCCGCAGAGTCGCCAGTCCTGCCCGCCTGTCCATGTTGGACGCCAACATGTCCTCCCTGTGTGCCTGGCAGATGGACTCTATAGCCTGCTCCAGTCGCTCCATCAGCCTTTCTGGGGGGACAATGGAAGTGGCCACCCTATCCATGGCCTGTGCAATCATCTCGGATGATGCTGCCTGTTGGGTGGCCATACCGTAGATGGATTGCTCCCAAGCGGTATTGCCAGGTGGCATACGGCCACCACGTTGGCGGGCACCACACCTGCCTGGGGCAAGGCGGACTGCGCCTTGCTGTGCCGGCAAAGCCTCAGGCTGCAGGACTGCATTCCCTCTCTGATCTGCAGCCCCAGGAACAGGATCAGAGATTGTGTGGTGTGGCCCTGCATCCGTAACCACCGGAGGCTGAGCTGCCGACACTGACATCCCCATTGAGGGCAATAACCCGGCTGCAGGTGGGTCGGACAGAGGAGATTCTCTCCCAAGAACACTCACCTGCGACTGCACATAGGTGTCATCCTCCGAGTCTACACCTGAATACTGCTCGGGGGAGGAACCCCCAGAGACACCCCTCGACAGCACGACCTGCAGCACTTGTGGGTTTTCACCCACAAACACACCACGTCCCTCACTTGTGGAAGGTCGGCCCGGGTTGCCCTCCTGGGACGGCTCCACCACCACATCCCCAGCATCAACAAGTGCGTTGTCCCCTGCAAAGACATGAAAGAGAGAAATGGAAACAGGCATTAGCACCATGGCATACAACAAGGGCTGATGAACAACAGAGCCAGTAGTTCAATGACACATGTCCCACATGACTGGGAAACCTCCTATGCATTCACCATCACTGGGTCTGGAGGGGAGGCTCAGGGCACACAATGATGACACAGAGAATGGAGAGCAACGCCTGCTCCCCATGCTGCCTAGCACTGGCATCACAAATTGGCCGGTGATTGCCATATCAAATGCACATGCCATCACACACATGGCATGTGACATAGCCACCAAGTGAAGAGGGAGAGGAGGGCAACTCATTTGGATTTTGGCCACTCTGGTCCTGACATTGCTTCATCACATCAAGAAGTTAACATGTTGGACATGGATCTGCTGGTCCCAATTGGCCACGATGCACAGTGCCTTGTCAACATTAACAAAATGCAGTAAACAATGAGATTCCACCTCCCCATCACCTGTAATGGATTCATATAGCATTCGTGAAGCACCTGTACAGAAATGTATGAAGGTACAGCGGAGCACTGAGGGGTGGTGGGGCAGAAGGGGATGCCATTCAACAATCCTACTGGTGCTGGTGTCATTCATGTAACGCAAGTGCAGAGGTGGGTGGCACAATGAAGTGCAAGGGGAAGTTGCGGCTGGAAGTGCTGTACAAGGTAAGTAGGACTTAACGTCGAGGGCAGATGGTGGTAGGCACAGACAAGTGCTGGGGGGGTGGCCTATAGGGGTACAGAGACAGTCATGCAGTGCTGTGGGCTCGGAGGGGACAGGGGAGGTACACACTGCATCTGGCTCGGCAAGGTCCTTGCAGATTTCAATGTGTCCTGCAGAGTTGTCAGATGCCGCAGATATGTGCCCTTGGATTGGGGCTCTCATCTTGGTGAGAAGGGTGAGACGCTATTGCCTTTGGAGCAGGCGGCAGGCCAGTTTGCCAGAGGATGAGCATGATGCAGGCCATTTCCTCTCTGCCACCCGGCACCTGTGTTTTGGGTTCACAAGATCCGAGTCATGCCAGGAGTCAGCATTGGCATGGGGCTTCAGGCGGATTGTCATGACCGTGGCAAAGACATCCAGTGTACCTGACATAGAGTGGAGCATGGAGTGGGCCCTGTCAGGATGGGAGTGAGCCTAAGGGGGAGCTGGATGGGGGGGAGATTTTGGCAGCATAAGCCTCGACTGACACACACTTCATGGGTTGGAATACCAAGAAGGTGTGTGACAGTGGTGAGGGTGGCTTTGCCTGTGGGGTGGTGAGGGTGAGGTGGGAGGAGAGGAGAAAGTGATCACTCCAGGAGAGAGGAGTGCAGAGAGGGATGGAGAGGGGAAGGTCAGATGAGATCAGAGCATCAAGAGTGTGCCCTGCAGAATGAGTAGGGACAGACGGGAGTTTAGAGGGTGATAGGGAGTTGCTGAGGTCACGGAAAAGTCACGTGGGGGGGACAACAAGCATGCAGGTGGATGCGTACATCACCAAGGAAGAGGATTTCAGTGTCTGGGGACATGAGTGAGGAGGAGAGGTGAGGCCACTCAGAAAGGAAGTAGTACATTTGACCAGTTTTCCGATACACAGTACGCACAGTTTGTGAATGTCGAGGTGAGATGGTAGAGACGTCACACAAGCCATTCCAGAGGGGAGTAGGTCTACGTAGGAGTGACAGTGGCAGGAATACCCTCAGGGAAGGCAAGGGCACACCCCCCCCTGCACAGTAGTGCCGGGCCAAGGAGAGGATCTCCTGAACGTCAGGTAGGAGTGTGTCAAAGATGCAGACAGAGCTGGCCGTCAGACATGTTTCCATGAGACCAAGGATGTCAAGGTGCATTACCTCATGTAAGTGACATATGTTGGAGGAATGCCTGATGCAGCGGCAGAGTAAGGAGTGTAAATGTGGAGGAAGTTGACAGCCTTGTAGGACTTACGGGGAGTGCTACAGATCAGAGGTGCAGCATGTGTAGGAGTTGGAGTGGGAGGCGGAGAAGGATCATGGGAGGGTGCAGGGAGGCAGTGCAGGATAGATGAGGAGAGAGGAGGGGGGACAGCAGGAGAGGAAAGGAAGTTGATGAGATGTGGGTAGCATTTGTCAAGGAGAATAAGGTTGGCCTGAGGGCCTTGGACTGAGATGCTCCCATTACCATACACATCAATTGTGGCCTCTGAGGATTGGAAGGAGGCCAAGAGTACACCCCAACGGGTCACACCATTGATGGTGGAAGAGGAGCAAGGAGAGAGGACTGGGACCATGTGAAGGGTCCATGGGACAGGCAAAGGCATGTATGAGCAGATGTCAGTGAGAGTTAACCTTGAGTAGGCTCAGATGTACTTGTCAGCAATAGGGTGGGTCGCATTGGAGGGCAGGGTGCCCTCATTTGACTGTTTGCAAGCAGGTGTCGTGAGTAGGGCACGATGGTCTGAACAGTAGAAGTCAGGGAAGATAGACCATGAAGAGCAGCATGGAGTGTGAGGGAATGGGGCTTGAAACCAGACGGAACAAGAGCACACAGGTAGGAGGTGGGTGTCAAGGCAAATTCCAGAGTATGACAGCATGTTGAGTGCCATGTATATACAGAGGACGCATTAGCATGTGGTATCATTGCATGTCAGGCATGTGACGATGGAACTTGAATGGCTGGGGGAAAGTGTAGGAATGGTATGTAAGACATAAGATGAATAGACAGGGGAGAATGAGCAACAATGTCGTGACAAAATGACAATTCAAGGGGAACTTCCATGGTGTAGGGCCATATGTGCACTGTTGGCAGTAGGGATAGTGGTGTGGGCACATGGTGTTGCACTGAACATACTGGATGAGGCACATGGGTGACACTATCAACTCTGCCACACACCCCCTTGACAGGCACCCAACATGAAGGCTTCGCACACACACCATGCACATGGATATAACACACATGCATGTGCACTCACCGGATGATGCCTCGTAATCAGGGAGATCTCCCACACCTTGGAGTTGTCCCTCGGTGACGTAGGATCCAGCTACGGACTCGTGTGGTGTGAGTTCTATTTCCTGTGCTGGGGACCCACCTCCAGTCACCAAGGTTGCGGCATGACTTGAGGCCAGCTTATCCTTTGCCCTGCGCTTAAGGTCATTCCAGCGCTTCTGGCAATCACTAGCTGTGCGCCTCACTACTCCAAGGGCACTTATTTTGTCAGCAATGGTCTGCCAGTGTGCCTGGCGTCTGGCATGTGTGGTCTTGGACCCTGCAACGATGACCATTTCCCTATCATGGTCTGACACATACTGAACAAGTGCATTCAGTTCGGCGTCTGTGAAGCTGGGCTTCCTTGATGGGCCGGACTGTGCAGCCGTGCCTGGGGCATCAGCCTGTGCCGGACGTGCACTCTTCCTCTTCCGCTTGGAAGGGGGTGGGGATCCAGAGTGTCCTACGCCGCTGTGGACACTAGGGGCAGGAGCCGTGGTGGACTCAGTACTGGGTGTGTGGGATTGCACACTCAGCATGGGAGTAGGTGCAGGCATTGGGGGTAGAGGGATAGGGTCAGGCCTGATCTGAGGTGCATGAACTAGGACCGACACAGTCTTGGCAGGGTGTATGAGAGGTGGGGTGGATGGAGCCACACCCTGCCCACGGGGGGCAGCAGATGACCTATCTGGCATAGATGCGCGTGTCCTGATGACACCAATGTGCACCGGTGCACGTGCAGTGGACCTGCTGACCTGGATGTCAGCGATGGAGTCACCCTCGGACAGGTCTGGTGCCACAATGGGCTGGTCCAACAAGGGCTGATCAGGGTTGGTATCAGCCACATGACCCTCAACCTGGGGGGGGGAGGGGGGGGCATGGGTGTCCCTGACTGGTCCTCCAGACTGGGGGGGACAGGGGCACCCTGCAAGTCACAACCACGTCCCCTAGTGGATCCTCCACGGCCACCACGTGTGGCTCGGCCACCTTTGCCACCCTTACGGCTTGCACGCCTCCCAACCATGGCACTGATGTTATTGTGCGTATGGGAGTGGGTGTGCACAATTGTCCTGGGCAATTGGGTGTCAAAGGGGTTGGGTACCAGATGGTATTCGTACCCTAGTGCAGTGGCAAGGCTATATGACACCCCTGGGGAAAGATGACGGGTCACGCAACGCACAGGCACCCCAAAAAAGTTAAGGAACGTGCACGATACCCCTCCTAGACCACGTGTGCGTATAAAAAACCCTGCACTACGCTGTGGCATCCAGTAACACAAGAATGAACGTATGCGTGTCACACGCAGCCTAGATTGACCTCTGAAGAGGTACGTGACACACGGGCAAGCACAGATGATAGATGCGTGCGCAACTCACCGTCTGCCAGGGAGAAATGCGTCAAAAAGACGCCCGTGTGCGCGTTGGCAACACCCCCGCCACAAGAAGAATGGGACGCTGTCTGAGGAGACAGGACAACAGTAGAAGGGAACGCTGTGTGAGGAAACAGGCCCAGGAAAAAGTGCAAAAGAGAAAAAGCTGTCAGAGGTAACAGGGAGTACGACCTTTGAACGCCGTGAAGTAAATCGCGTGTCAACTGACAAGAAGTACAGAATACACCAACTCGCTCTCCACGAAAAGCACGTACAAGGAAATGGCGTTCTACATGTACCTTTTATGCAGGCCCACAGGTCCTGCGTCACTTCCGCGTGTAGGCGCTGAAGGGCCAGCCTCCAATCACACGCATTGACACTGGCTTGTGTTTCTTTCACGCGGGTTGGGAAACGGCCGTGCGTTATAGACGCGCTTACGCGCCTGGCCCTTTGGACCAATCACGCGGGTTGGGAAACACCCGTGCATCATAGGCGCGCTTACGCGCCTGGCCCTTTGGACCAATGAAATCGGGTACGCGTGCTGCTGCGCTCGCGCGGCACGTGTATTTTTTTCACGTGGGTTGGGAAACACCCGTGCGTCATAGGCGCGCTTACGCGCCTGGCCCTTTGGACCAATGAAATCGCGTACGCGTGCTGACGTGCTTACGCGCTGAGGGCCTTTCCTCGGATTCCACGCAGACGTGCATGATTTTCACGTGCCAATTCACTCCGTATCAACCTGGCAACGCGTTCACACACGGAAGACCACGCTCCTGCCCAGAAGGCCGAGTTACTGCCCCCCAGTGCCCCGAGCAGCCTCCCACGTGCCATCTGCTGCTGCCTGCCTGCCTGCCTGCTGCCACCGTGCCCTGCCATTTGGTGCCTGCACATCAGCCATCTGCAGGCGTACAGTTGCTGTGTCCACCCCTGCTGGAACTGAAGACTCCCGACTGGAAGAACACCACTCCACAGCCCAGCCCCAGGACCAAGTTGCCCACCCACTCCTGCCTCTGGGGTTGCCATGTCGGGCACTGAAACATCTGGCACCACTGGCAACCCCCAGCCAGAGAGGCAGAGGGGCCCCAGCTTCAGTGTCACCGAGGTTGGGGTCCTGGTGGAGCGAGTCCTGGGGCAGTATGATGCCCTCTTCGGAAGTAGCCGCGCCAACTATGAAGGACGGACTCGGATCTGGGACGACATCGTGACTGCCATCAACGCGGAGGGGGTGGCAGTCCGCGACAACCCACATGTCAGGAAGCGTTGGGAGGACTGCAGGTCCAGGACCCTCTCAAAGGCCCGGCGCCTCGTGGAGGGGGGCCGGGGCCACATGAGTTCGATCCAAATGAGGGTCCTGGCACGCATACACCCAGCGCTCCACTCCCAGGTCCTTGAGAGGGAGACCCGTCTGGAGTTGAGCGGTAAGTGTGCAGGCATTGCTGTGTGAGACAGTGCATGTTGCAGTGTGCTGGTTGTGTGATGCTGTATGTGTGGAATGGGCCTTGTAGGCATGTATGTGTGCAGTGTTGTCATGGCGATGCATGTGCGACCAGTAATTTGTGGATCACATGGTTGTTGTATGTGTTGCTATGCAACCTGAGGAGGCCTATGCAGATTGGACACATGTGAGCATGCAAGTGTATGTTCGTGGACATGGGTGTGGGTGAGGGATGGATGCTGATGCCAGGTACATGTATGGTGTCGAGGTCGGTGTGCTTGACCTGCATGTCTGTGACTTTTGAATGGCATGGATGCATGACACATGTCTGTGACACTGTACAGATTCACTGATGCTGCCTAATCATCCTTGTATCCACTGTGTTTGTGATGTACGAGGCCACATGGATGTGACAGAGGTGAAGTGTGTGCGTGTGATTTGCATGACCAATGATGCATGTGAGTTCCATGACATCGTACTTTAGAAGAGTGCAGTGGACATGTATGTTGATGTGCATGCCATGGACCATGGGTGTTGCGTGTGTGTATTGCCTGACCCATGTGTTGTGGAGGGACATGATAGAAGTGTACTTTACCATTGCCAGTCATCTGATATTGCTTCCTGTGTAGGGGACCATTGTACAGTGCCCTGATGCTTGTGTTCTATGTCTCCCTCTATGCAGCGGCTAGTGATGGAGAGGGCGGAGACGGCGCTGTGGAGGTAGACAGCGGGGATGCCCCCACGGCTGCGGCGGAAGGGGTGGGTGAGCCCCCACAGGGGCCAGCTACAGCGGAAGAGGGGAAGGAGCCATCCAGGTTGGTGGTTTCTACAGAGGAGGAGGCGGCCGAGACTGAGGCACACCTGATGCCTGGTGGGGGCATCCCTGCTGGTGCAAGTGGTGCAGTCCAGGGCCAGGGGCAGGAGGCAGCACAGGTCGCCGTGGAGGTGCCTGTGCATGTCGCTGTCCCTGACCCTGTGAGTGCACCACCATGCACCAGCATGGATGCCCCGTCCCAGGCCCGTCCGCAGGTGGAGGGGGTGTCTATGTCATCTGACTCCCCTCCACCTGCGGACGAGGGGACCTGTGGGCGCATGGAAAAGGTCCTGATTGGGGTCGCGTTGCGCACGGGGGTCATTCGTGATGACGTGCGTGCTTCCCGGGAGGAGCACGCACATCATCACGAAGAGCACCGTGCCGACGTGGCCCAGTTGGGATCTGCCATTGGCGCGGGTTTTCTGCAGGTGATGGCCAATGTGTCGGGCATCTCCTCCTCTGTGGAAAGTATGCGCCGGTCGTTCTCCTTGCCGTCTTCCGGCCCAGTTGACACCAGGGCCCCCTGTGGACCTGCCCCGACCAATGCAGCCGGCTCAGTGGGGATCCCATCCCTGCCACAGTCGGGAGTCGGTGGTCCAGCTGGTGTGGACACCATGGCAACTGGACCCCTGCAGGTGGAGGATGTGCCGGCATCATCAGGCAGGGCATGTGCACGACGGCGTCGGTGGATACCATCAGCCTGGATGCCGTCGTGCTGGCAGAGGCAGTGGCTGCAGAGGCAGCGGCAGCGACGTGGGAGGCGTCATGGCTCGGGGCCATCAACATTGGAGGGGCAGCCATCGGCTGGAGGGCAGGAGGACCCTGGACAGAATGTGTCTTCCGTGTGGCAGCGGTTAGGCCACGCAATAGATGCGGAGAGGCGGCGGGCAGAAGAGGGGCGGCTCGCTATGGTCAGGGCGGTGGACTCCATGCAGAGGGCCCTGAGGCGTGCCGAGTGCCTCGAGGAGATCCGCAGGGGCTTGGAGGTGGACACTGCGTCAGCCCTGCGGGCCCTCGGGGCCATTGAGGAGGAACGCCTCGGGGAGATAGAAAGGGAGTTCGATGATGCCCTGGCCCATAACATCTCTCAGTGAGCCGCAGGACTGGCCCGCCGCCTTTGTATATAGTTATGTAGATAGTAGGTTTCCTTTATTTTTATTTATTATTTGGGTTGATTGGACAATGGCCCACGTTTTTTGTATATAGTTAGCATTAGTTAGGTTTTGGGTAGGTTTCATTTTATGGTTTTTAGAGATATTGGACCCGGACAATCATCTTTGTACATAGTTTGTGGATATTTTCGATTTTATTAGTTGGACCATGGGGCAATGTGTTTGTTTTTGATTTCCATTTTGATTGACTTTGCACCCGTTCTTTTGGATTTCACCTTTCATTAGATTTTTTTTGTTTTTTACCTGTTACTTAGTGTATTCATTTAGGTGTTTCTTTTTTTTTCCTTCTTACATTTTAATACATTGTTCTTTTGATTCTATTGTGTGGACTTCTCTCATTGGTTTGTTGACTGTCACAATCTGGGTTTTCACAGTCATGTGTTGCCATTGTGTGAGTCTGACGGACTTGGACTCATGCGCATACTGCTCATTGGTTATGTATCATGTAATGGGTATTTGATTTTTGAATGGATGTGTACCTTGGATGTGTGTATGGACTGGGGTGACATGGGGTGGGATGTGGTTGCCCATGGGATCCTGGGATCTGTATTGTGATTTCCTATTGGCAGGGGAACATCTGTGTGGGCCTGGTGGAGGGTGCCCCATGACTGCTGGGGGGTGGGTGTGGTGGGAGGCATGAGTGGGACATAAGTGGGGGCCTGCTGGCAGGTGCCCCACAGTGCTGGGGGTGGGGGTGGTGGGAGGCATGAGTGGGACATAAGTGGGGGCCTGCTGGCAGGTGCCCCACAGTGCTGGGGGGTGGGGGTGGTGGGAGGCATGAGTGGGACATAAGTGGGGGCCTGCTGGCAGGTGCCCCACAGTGCTGGGGGGTGGGTGTGGTGGGAGACATGAGTGGGACATAAGTGGGGGCCTGCTGGCAGGTGCCCCACAGTGCTGGGGGGTGGGGGTGGTGGGAGGCATGAGTGGGACATGGGTGGGGGCCTGGTGGAGGGTGCCCCATGACTGCTGGGGGGTGGGGTTGGTGGGAGACATGAGTGGGACATAAGTGGGGGCCTGCTGGCAGGTGCCCCACAGTGCTGGGGGGTGGGTGTGGTGGGAGGCATGAGTGGGACATAAGTGGGGGCCTGCTGGCAGGTGCCCCACAGTGCTGGGGGGTGGGGGTGGTGGGAGGCATGAGTGGGACATGGGTGGGGGCCTGGTGGAGGGTGCCCCATGACTGCTGGGGGGTGGGGGTGGTGGGAGACATGGGTGGGGGCCTGGTGGAGGGTGCCCCATGACTGCTGGGGGGTGGGAGTCATGAGCAGGTGTGCAGGGTAATCCCCTGTGGTGTGGATTGCATGCAGGGGACGTGGAGGCTGTACAGGGAAGACCTGTGAAGACCCAACGATCGGAGTAGCGTGTTCAACTATCCACGCCCCCCTGAAATGGACGTAGCCTGGGATTTCGCGTGTGAAACGTTCCCGCGCACCCCTGAAATGGAAGTAGCCTGGGATTTCGCGTGTGAAACTTCCCCGCGCACCCCTGTAATGGACGTACCCTGGCTTTTCGCGTGTGAAACTTCCCGCGAACCCCTGTAATGGACGTACCCTGGCTTTTCGCGTGTGGGACTTCCCGCGCACCCCTGGTATTCCCGTAGCCTAGCTTTTCGCGTGTGAAACTTCCCGCGCACCCCTGTAATGGACGTACCCTGGCTTTTCGCTTGTGGGACTTCCCGCGCACCCCTGCAATTCCCGTAGCCTAGCTTTTCGCGTGTGAAACTTCCCGCGCACCCCTGTAATGGACGTACCCTGGCTTTTCGCGTGTGGGACTTCCCGCGCACCCCTGGAATTCCCATAGCCTAGCTTTTCGCGTGTGAAACTTCACGCGCACCCCTGTAATGGACGTACCCTGGCTTTTCGCGTGTGGGACTTCCCGCGCACCCCTGGTATTCCCGTAGCCTAGCTTTTCGCGTGTGAAACTTCCCGCGCACCCCTGTAATGGACGTACCCTGGCTTTTCGCGTGTGGGACTTCCCGCGCACCCCTGCAATTCCCGTAGCCTAGCTTTTCGCGTGTGAAACTTCCCGCGCACCCCTGTAATGGACGTACCCTGGCTTTTCGCGTGTGGGACTTCCCGCGCACCCCTGCAATTCCCGTAGCCTAGCTTTTCGCGTGTGAAACTTCCCGCGAACCCCTGTAATGGACGTACCCTGGCTTTTCGCGTGTGGGACTTCCCGCGCACCCCTGGAATTCCCATAGCCTAGCTTTTCGCGTGTGAAACTTCCCGCGCACCCCTGTAATGGACGTACCCTGGCTTTTCGCGTGTGGGACTTCCCGCGCACCCCTGCAATTCCCGTAGCCTAGCTTTTCGCGTGTGAAACTTCACGCGCACCCCTGTAATGGACGTACCCTGGCTTTTCGCGTGTGGGACTTCCCGCGCACCCCTGGTATTCCCGTAGCCTAGCTTTTCGCGTGTGAAACTTCCCGCGCACCCCTGTAATGGACATACCCTGGCTTTTCGCGTGTGGGACTTCCCGCGCACCCCTGCAATTCCCGTAGCCTAGCTTTTCGCGTGTGAAACTTCCCGCGCACCCCTGTAATGGACGTACCCTGGCTTTTCGCGTGTGGGACTTCCCGCGCACCCCTGCAATTCCCGTAGCCTAGCTTTTCGCGTGTGAAACTTCCCGCGAACCCCTGTAATGGACGTACCCTGGCTTTTCGCGTGTGGGACTTCCCGCGCACCCCTGGAATTCCCATAGCCTAGCTTTTCGCGTGTGAAACTTCCCGCGCACCCCTGTAATGGACGTACCCTGGCTTTTCGCGTGTGGGACTTCCCGCGCACCCCTGCAATTCCCGTAGCCTAGCTTTTCGCGTGTGAAACTTCACCCGCACCCCTGAAATGGACGTAGCCTGGCTTTTCGCGTGTGGGACTTCCCGCGCACCCCTGCAATTCCCGTAGCCTAGCTTTTCGCGTGTGAAACTTCCCGCGCACCCCTGAAATGGACGTAGCCTGGGATTTGACGTGTGAAACTTCCCGCGCACCCTTGAAAATCGCATGGGCCGCTTGCCGTGATGGTCCAGGGTTAGCGCAGCCCCTTGCGCTGGTTTGTGATTTTTATGAGATTTCCCAGCGCAAGGGGCGTTCCTGGGGGCGTAACTGGCGCTGCAGCGAGTCGCTGCGCCACTGTGCGCCACGGCTGCCTGGGGAAGCTAAAATCCATGAATACGCTGTGCGCCGGATTCGGTTTTGGCGCACGCGGCTGGCGCAGACTATCGCACGCGCACGCTGTGCGCCAGCCGCGTGCGCTACTTGTGCGCTGAATTCTATGAATTACCCTGATAGTATCTAAGTAACAGTCATGCACGCATATATGCTCTCCCTACTGGGAAGAACACCCTGTACCTGCCTAAACGGTACCTTCTCTCCCTTGGCTGTGAGTGGCGTATCGCCTATCTAAAAGTGATAGAGAAGAGGCTTGCCCTATCTCATCTTCTTTCATTCCATTGACTTAGACCATAACATTTAAAAAACAATATGGTATAGGTTACAAAACCGCTATTCTAAAGAGACACAATGTCAATTATATCTGTCTCTGTCTGAGTGGTTGTGCACTGTGCTCACACCAGGATTTCTATATATATTTTGATTACCATTGCTAGGAGGTAGTCACTGCCACTATAAACCTATACATTGTTATCAGTGATATAAAATGCTCTCAACAGAGAACAGAGAATAAATCTACTTCAGGCTAATATAGCTCTCTCGTTAAAATGTCACTGTTCCTAGACATGCCCGGATTCAATTCTTTGCTGATGAGGCTCTTTCCATTATTCAGGCACACTCTGGCGAGAACAGGCTCCTTCCCCTCATTTAACTGAATAGGGAGGCAAAACTGTTCTCTTATTTTCCGAATGTCAGCTAAGCTTTGAGCTGTTTTTCTATCAGGGGAGACAACCAGCGCAGGATGTCCTTACCTAATAGACATGGGGTCCCCTCTGGAGTCACGACTATAACCGGGTGCTTCACCTTATGTCGCCCAATTTTAATTTCCAGATCTGCAGTCCCCTCGATGGGAATTTCATTCCTGTCAAAGTTCTGGAGTTCTCCAGGAAGAGGGGTGAGAAGGATCTGGTGTCCCTCCCCCTTCCTGAATTTAGCTGTTTTGGACAGAAGAGTGGCTTGGGATCCAGTGCCCACCAGTGCTAAAAATGCTCATTGCCTTTGCACTCGGGCGGGGGCATAGAATCTACCTTCTTTCTCCTCCAATGGGCAAAGGTAATGGGCACTTTGGGCAAGCTGGGTGGTCAATTTCTTTATTTTGGAATCCGACACAGTGAGGTGTTGGACAGTTTTCTCTGTCGGAGTCTGTGAATCTGTAACAAAAATTTGGCATCCTGAAATACGTGGGATTTCAAAATCCCCTTTTTCACTTAGCTCTGTGCTGTCCCCCCTCTCTCCTTGACTTGGTGGCAGTCACTAGAACCAATTTGTGGGGGGGATCCCTCCATCAATATTTTGTTCTCTGGATGACAATGCTCAGGTTCAGGGATGGGTGATTCTGAATCAGTCCTCACACCTACCCAGTCTGAATTCTGGTCTCTTGGGACCCATTTTTCTTTGGGGGGAATTCCCCCGTCCTTGAAGGAGCAGATTTCCTTCCCAGAATGCTCCAAAGATTCTTCCCCTTCAAACTGGAGGACACTGATTTCCTCCACAAAATGGGTCTTTTTGATTTCTTTGTTTCTCCTACCCACCCTTTGTTCCCTGGGTTGTAGATTTTCGGGGGCAATAGATTTTAGTTCTGGGGTGTCCAGGGGATTTTCAAGGGTGAGGAAGCAGGCTTCCTCTAGGGCTTTGCACCCCCCGTCCTCCCGTGCCTCCTCTTCTGGAACCAGCGGGTTGTCGGGGTTCTCTCATTGTTCCGGGGTGCCAGACCCTTGATTTGAGGGGTTCTGAGCTGCCATGTTCATCTGAGGGTTCTGCTGAGCCCTCAACATGCGACTCAGATCCTGAAAGAGGTTCTGGACCTGGCGCTCTAATTGGGACACCCATTCCGACTGGTACGGGGGTCTTTGATCAAGTCTAGGTTGTTCTCGGGAAGGGTAACTATCCCTTCTCCCGTAGTACCCTGGGTATTGGGGATTCCCTTGGTAACCCTCCACCCCTGGCCTCACCCTCTCCCGGATTGGGTGGTCTGGACTCCTAATAGTGGGGAGAGAAAGGAAGGTTGTCCTGCAGGTTGGGACTTGGAAGGTACCTGGGGAAGAAACTTAACCCAGGATTTGGAGGAATACTGCCTTCTTGAGGGAAGTTAGGAGGGAAGTTTCCTTGGGTAGTACTCACCTGATTGGATCCCCCCTTGGGATGGGGGAGTCCATACGTACCGCAAGATAGGTCGATTGCCCTTATACCTGGGACTGATATGATTAGCAGAGTTAGAGGTCAAATTGGTGGGGTTTCCTACCTGACTACCACCTGCTGCTGATTGATCAGAAGGTCTTCTTTGCCTCTGATTTAGCAGGTTTTGGGAAGGTGTATTTTTAGGCCCCCCCATTTCTAGGGCCAAAATGGGGGCAACCTTCACATCCACCACCTTAGCAGCAGGGGTGGTGTTGTTTGGTTTGGGGTTTTTTGTTTGGTTTTTGCTTTCTGCAGGTTTTTGGACCTCATAGATCCGGGTACCCTGCTCTATTACCCAATCCAGGGTCCTGTTGTCATGAAAATCTCTTACCAGATGTGTCATTATATATTTTGGGAGCGCATGAAAACAGGTGGTTATAAATCCCTACTATTCATGCGCACCCGCCCGGTAGTTTGCGCAAATGCGTGTTTTAGCTCCTACACAAATTCTCTTGGGGCCTTATCCTCTCCACATTGCAGATTGTAGGCCGCCTTGCGGGCCTCCTGAGGATTTCTGTGTGTGGAAAAGTGCTTTAAGATGGCCGCCTTATAGATGCACCACCTTGAATGGTTTTGGTCTTCCAGCCCAGCAAAGAAGCTGGAGTACTTTGGAGAGAACGTACATTTGGCATAATCCATGCAATTCTGGCTATTTCTGATGTTCAAAGAGTTCATCATCTGTTCATATAGCTCCAGATGCTCCCAGTCAGAATATTTGGCATTTTTGTGCTATATGGTCATGACATTTCTAAAAGCCTTAATGCAGTCTTTTACCAGAGTTCTCTTTTGTTTATTAGCCTTCTTTTGCCGCTTCACCTGAGTCCATTCACCCTTAGACCCAGAGCTAATGCTTTTTGAGGTCACCTCTTTATCTTCTAGGAGCTCCCTAATTCTTTGAGCTTGTAACTAGCTCTCAGAATGGTGGGGCCTAGTTTCTTCTCCCCTGTTGTGCCTTGTGCTCCCTGGGTCACTCCCCTTGAACTCCCTCCTTCGCACAGGAGAGTGGTCTTCTGTCTCCTCCCTGCTTCCAGGGTTGGTGGAGGATCCCCCCCACTGCCCTGATTGGGTGGAGGTCTTTGGAATGCTCTTTTGAGGCCTCAATTTGCGCTCTTTTTGTTCAGCAAAGCAAACCAAATGGTCCCTTTGTAGATGTTGCTTTTGTAGGTCTAGCTCCCTGAGTTTCTCCTGATCAGATATATCGGCCTAAATATTTTGGAATCTGTCCAGGGACGCCCGTCCATCAATTTCTGATGAGCAGTGGCCTGCCTGTTCAATCATTCTGGGCCTACTAGAGTCTGGCTGCCTCATGATTCCCGGTTCTTGTGAACCGGTGGGCATGAAGTTAGCAGTACCTGGTACATACAAGGTGGTAAATGGTGTTGAAGCCCTTGGTACAGAGGGCCTCACACTGTGATCAGGGGTGGCCCTGTCCCTCTCTACTTGTTCGGGGTCCCTCAAGTTTGGATTCAGCCTAGCATACTCTTTTTCTAACCGCTCCAGTTTCTCCTTCTCAGCTCCTATTTCCTGGCGGTAAACTAAGGTCTGCGCCTTTTGCTCTGCTATCAGGGCTTGACTTACCTCTATTACTTTCTCTTGAGCTGCCACCTGCTTGTGGAATCCCCTGTTCTCATCACAGAGGGCCTCATTGTCTTTTTGTGCTGCCTGTATGGCCTGGGAACACTGAGACCATTTTTGTTGCAGGAGATTCATCTCATGATTTTGCACATTTTTAGCTTGTGTGTTCTCTTCTAGAGCACCTTCCACCCATCTTGTGTGCCCTAATAATTTTTTCATATTCTACTTTTAGTTTGTTTGTGGAGGTCTAACTCTCTTTTCTGTAGGTCTGTTTTTTAAGTTACACACTTCCTGACATAGGGCATCTTTGTCTTCATACAGGGCGCCCCTCTGTTCAGCCAGGTCATCCCGCTGTTTTGTTTGATAGCACTTAATGTCTGGCGTTCTTGGTCAAATTCTGTTTGGACTTCTTGATTCAATTTCCGAGAGTCAACCTTTTCCTGACACTCCACTTTTAATGCATCTAATTGGCCTCTTGCTCTGAATTATTTTGTTGTTGTATAGCCAAGTCCTCTTTTTACTGTTTGATGTAGTTTTCAAATTTGACCTCAGTATCTTGGCTCTTTTGCAATTTGCCTTCTACTAGTTTTACTTCAGTCTGGCGATACCGCAGGGTTCCAACTTGTTCCGCACCATTGCACTTCTCCCCAGCATGCCCACCATAGTTGCTGCAATAGGGGTCTGGGGCGACATCGGATCTTCCAACCCCATGATTTTACAGGTCCTCTTCCAGATTTGGATTCCGAATATCACTAGGTATGGGTGGCACGTTTGCTCTCCTCTGGGGATCCAAAGCAGGTCCCTGAGGTACATGTTTTAATGGCCGGTTGAAGGAGAGTCATTTCTGTTGTGACATCATCTGCCATCCATTGGACCACATGTCGCAATTGCCATGCCAGAAAGTACAACTCGAAGTTCAGTATTCTCAATCCCCCTTGCTCATAGGGCCTCTGTAATACGTTTAGCGCCATTCTGTGCCACCCCGCCATAAGAGCCTTCTGCAGAGCCCCTCAAGGTCTCAGAAGAATCTCCTCAGGATGTTAAAAGGGACATTGCTAAAGCAGTGCATAAGTCTAGGTAGTGTCACCATTTTCAGGAGTGTCGCTCTCCCTGCTATGGACATAGGTAGCCTACCCCAAAACTTCATAGATTTCTCCACCCCTTTTTTGGATCGTGCTGTGTTTAGGCCATGTTCTGTTTTGGGTCATGGTGTATATTCACCCCTAGGTATCTGTACGAGTCGGTGCACCGCGGCAAGAGCAGGGCCGGCAAGTTCTTCTTCTCTTCCTTCGCCATTGCAGCCAGTGGGAAGAGGCATGACTTGTTTTTGTTTATTCGGATCCCGGGTAGTGCACTGAACCCTTCGAGCACCTGCAGCACATATGGCAGGATGGTCTCCGGGTCACTCAGGTACAACAACATGTCATCTGCGTACATGGAAACTATAGGTCTTACGCCATTTATTTCAATTCCTGCATCACTGTATTCCTGTCTAAGGTATGCAGCTGTAGGTTCAGTCGCAATAATGTGTAGCATTGGGGACAGGGTGCATCCATGCCTCGTACCCCTGTAAAGCTGCCACCTATCCAAGTACGTATTCCCAGTTCTGACCCTGGCCATCGGTGCTGTGTATATAAGCCTCACCCACTTCATGTAGTTTGGCCCGATTCCCGTTTTTCCATGGTTGCGTACAGCCAGTTCCAGTGGACTGAGTCGAATGCTTTAGTTGCATCTAATGATGCCACTACGCATTGCGCCTTTCTTTCCCCTGTACTATAGATGGCATGAGGAAGTCTGCACAGGGTTTCAGAGATGTTCCTGCCAAGCCCATATCCTGTCTGATCTCGGTGTATCATCAGGGGAATCACCTTTTGGAGTCTGTTTGCTAGCAGCGCGGTTAGGATCTTGCAATCCTGGTTTAACATGGACAGCGGTCTGTACGAACCGCAGTCCATACTCTCTTTATTAGGTTTCAATAGTGGGATTATCAATGCTTCCCTCCTGGTGTCTGGAAGGTTCCCCTCTTCATACGCCTCATTGAACACCCTGGCAAGGAGCGGTGCCTGGGTGTCCTCATAGGCCTTGTAGAACTCCCCAGTTAGTCCGTCTGAACCCAGGGCTTTTCCGGAGGGCAACGGTAAGATTGTGGCCAGGACCTCCTCTGGGGTAATGGCCACCTCTAATATTTCTGTCTGTTGTGCCTCCAGCCGTGGCAGAACTATTGTGTCTAGGACATCCAATATGTCGCTCTCAGCTGCAGACAAGGGGGCAGTGTACAGTGCCTGATAGTACTCGAAGAAAACTACATTCATGCCCACTTGCGTATTGTGTGGTGCGAAACATGTGTCGGATCATTTTCAGGAAAAAGCTTTGTCTGTAGATCTAAAATGAGATAAGGGATCTTTTGGGATTTATTGATCCTGCTATCATGGTCATTTAACATTCACTCGACTTGAATTGGCACCACGGGCCTCACACATGCATTGCATTTCTTCTTGCATTCTAGCTGCATTTGGTAACACAACAGAAGTGCATATAAATTAGCAACTAAACTATTCACACCATCCGTGTAGTGCAGTGACCCACCACTGCACTGAAACAACCTTCACAGCATATATGTGTGTATTTTACCTGGTTCCACATTATCCAGGTGCATTTGTCTAGCCAGAAAAGCATTTTTCATCATTGAACAAGCCAACCAATGTATTCTCAAGGGGGGTGGGTTGAATAATGAACAGCATTTGGATAGTGCATGGCTCCTGGACCTAAGGTCTTTACAAAGAAAATGTTGTCACTGTGGTGAAAGAATGGCAGCCCAAAAACCATAGTATAAAAACAGTCCAAACGATCAAAATAATCACTGCACCTCTCTGCAAGGAAAATAAGGTTCATTATAGGCAAAAGAGGTCAAAGACGGTTCTGAAGAACCAAACTGACATGGAACTCATCTTATCTCAAGATGTTACACCTTTTACAGTGGACATATCTTAGATTAACATTAGCTTGCATAATAATGAATACAACATAATCCCACCACTCTCATTGGCTACCACCTAACATGCTAATCCCCATATAGTCCCTTATCCAATTGGCCACATCTACACTACCCCCATTCCCCTAAACACGTGGTTCCCTACATCGTCACTGCCAAACCCATGTATGTAATTGGTGGGTTCTTATCGATAAGCTTGTAAATTTGAGACTGTCACGTGATGTGCAGCCTCCTGTTCCAGGCGCGATGAAAAACCTTAGTGAAGCCAACTCTGCTTTTGATAAGACAATAGGCTTCCTCATGAACACAAACTGGCGCACACAAGCTGCACCCCTGACCTTGTTTGGAATGTATTGGCATCACCGCTGCTCCTCCTGTCCTGAATCACAAGACATTTCAGACACGTCTCCCTTCTTATCTCCTCCCCACTCCAGGTGCCCAGGGATGACGTGACCAGGGCACCGCTGCTGAGTCTGAATTTTTAGGATTGGTTTGCTTAAGTTGTGTGTCTAGTTGTAAATCATAACGGGGTGTCAGCCCTGAGATGAGGGCAGCAGTGTACTAAATCCTTGCCTGGTGTATTGGCATCGCAGAGCCTTGTACTCTATTCTCATGAATGTGTCCTTCAAAGGGTGCATCCCTTACTCCTCTTCTATCAACTAGCATTCCTTTCCGGTCACATTCATGCCCTGCACCTGGATACAAATAATGCTTATCTGTGCACTATTAGGACAGTTTTTCTAAAGTCCAACTAAGGGCTTCATAAAACCATACATCTGAGGCAGTATATAAATCCACTCTTGATATAAGGCTATACCACCTAAGAACATTTGGTAGCATAGACAGAACAGCCAAGCTTATCTTAGGAGGGAGAGAGGGCTGTAGCGTGATACAAAGAAATTGCAGCATACAAATGGTCCAAAAAAACACTGAAACACTGGGCCTCATTCCAAGTCCAGCGGTAACCCTCCCGTGATACCGGCGTGTTGCCGCCAGACGTTAACATCTTATCAACCACCTGACATCCCGATGCCACTGGGATATTACATGTCCCGGCGGCCCGGGATATCAGGTGGTGGACATTTTTAGTCCCCATTCCTGTATAGGACTCCACGGGAATGGGGACTCGGAAGCACCGGCACCGTTAGTAATAGTGCTGTTGATACCATGACAACTCAGACCTGCTGGGTGCATCTGCTCCAGCAGGCAGAGTTGCAGTCTGACGGTCCGGAAAGGGTGCCGGTATGTTGCTACTGGCACCCTTGTTTCTGGACCAGCAGACTCGTAATGAGGCCCTATGTATTGTAAAAATAAAGGGTTTATTTAAATACAAGTAGGCCAAGGTAAGTCTTTGGTAAATAAGTACTATCATATTATATATAACCACAATTATAAAAACCAACTCAATACTTGCTTATGGCATACAACCCAAAATATAACCTTATTAAGACTAGCAATCAGCAGTTCAAGGAAATCAGCTATTCTTGGGGGAAAAACAAGGTTAGATATGCTTTTAGAATACAGTCAGTAATTCAAGCGTAGAAGACCCTGTCAGTCATGCAGTGACACTCAGTTTAGAAATCACTTAATATACCAACCCCATTACAAATATACTCCTTGCAACATTACTTTTTAGAAATCAGTTGAGAGTTAGTAAATCAACTCATATGCTTTCTGGAGGTGCCTTAAGCTACTTGATGACAGGTGTTAACACACAACAACTATTTCTGAATGCACTCAGCAATTCAAGGAAAGTAAAACCCAATTACACTTTAAGAAAGACGGAAGGTATTTCAAGGTAAATAATGGACCTTGTCACTATTTTGAAAATGCTCTAGGCAGCTAGTCAAGGTAAGTAACCATATACTTTTTAAGATGGGTTTCAAGCAACTCATAAGACAAGTGTTAACTTCTAGACTGGTTTAGGTATGTATAAAGCAGACCAGCGGAGCAAAACCCAATTTGACTTTAGAAGAACACAATGGTTTTCAAGGTAGGAAAACCCTAACGGTAAGTTTTTTCACTCATTCAGTTAAGCAATGATAAAACAGCACAAAATCTTATTACTTTTCAGAAGGGGGAAACACCATTCAAGTAAGTATATACTTTTTAGAGGGCACACTGCAACTCAAAGGTAAGTATAGCTTAAAGAACATTGGGCCTCATTACACGGTAGGCGGTAAGGGTTTACCAGTACCGGTATTTTACCGGTAAATCCTTACCGCCTTACTACGAGGTCCCTTTGCGGGTTGGGGATTTTAACGCCTGCTTTTTGCAGGCGTTAAAACCCAACCCGCAAGGGGACCCAGGGAGCTAATTACGGTACCGCAATTTGCGGTGCCGTAATTAGCGCCTTCACCATTCCCATTATGCCCTATGGGGCAAAAATGGGAATGGGGAAGGGCAATGGTGGAAGGGGGAATTACCACCCCTCCAACCTTGGAATGGGGCGTTAATTCCCCTTTCCACCAAGGCGGTGCCGGTATTTTACCGGCATGAACCATGGCGCTAATTGCGCCATGGTTCACCGCCTACCTTGTAATGAGGCCCATTGTAACTTCTTTCACAGAGATACAATTACCACTGATTCTTTCAGTAAGTAAGTACCTTTACACTTCACTTTTCAAGACAGAAGAGTTTTACCATCAAGAACTTTCCTAGTCTATTGCATGAGTTCTCTCAGAGGCAGAAGAGGGACCCTAGTGGTCTAGGTGGCAGCTGTAGGCAGATTGAGAGAAGGATCAGTTGCAGGAAAGTCAAAGTTCCATAGGAGATCTACTTCAACAAGTAAGTAAGTATTCACTTTCAGAGTTAGTTAAGCGTTCAGGGAATTCTGAGAAGGCTCCCTGTACATGTTCCAGCTTTAAAACTCTTGGTCCTGCACTCTGGTGACAGGTCTTCAGGGATTAAAGTTGTGTCTCTGGAGAGCCAGGAAGAGGCCGACAAAGTTTCGGATGGATTTGGACTTTGGAAGACCATGCACCGCACAATGGTTAGCAAGGTCGCAGGGGATTGAGGTATTGCAGCCCAGCAAGGTCGCAGCAGTTTGTGGGATGGCTCAAAATGCAGGTTTTCTTGAGCCTAGTGGATCTCATCAGCCTGGTAGGAGTCTTCGGTTACACAGCAGGCTCTCTGGTCAATGGAAAACTCTACTGATGTCATTTATTCATCTTCCTCTTCGATTTATGCTCCAGTGGTCGACTTGTCCGCAGCTTCCATGTTCACAATATTTATCAGAAACTACAGCACAACTTCTGCAATCTCTCCCTGCATTTTATAGAAAAGAGCAGTCTGGCTGACCAATCAGGACAGCCAGAACCACACTGAGACTGGTTCCTTTCAGGCAAGGTATAAGACAAAGGGCTGCAGAGGTTTGGACTCCTCCGTCGCTTCTTGCCTTCTCCGACACTCTGGAGCCTGAGCAGGGAATACAAATGATTCCCGCCAAATACAAAATGTCCACTGAGGTTGTTCCCTTTTATAATGACAGGCGAAGACCTGAGAAACAATAAGCATATGAAAAATGGTGAAATAAGAAGGGGCCCACCATTTTAGCAAAATGGTGGGCCTTCTGTGCATTACTGAGGTTGACTTAATAGCCTGCAAGTAATGATGACTAAATGTCATAAATGTAGTTACTCTGCCATCAGCCACTCATGTAAAATTGTAATTGTAACAAAATGTTACCAGGTAAGTATGAAAAGGGATACATTGTATCCCTCCAGCACTCCACATAAAGTGGGATGTGCTGACTCACTCATACAAATTGTAAAGGGGATGAAAATCCTGCTTTACTACTTGGAAACAGTAGTTCACCCAAGTACATGAAAGATAAATTAACAGGGAACCCCAAAGGGGCAAACCAGCCTAAGCCCAAACATTATAGGAAACTATAACTCCAACCAAACACTATTGAGAGACATAAAGAGGTCACCCATAAAAAGAGTAAAAGACTAGGTGAGAGGGAAAATGATTCCCACTCACCTAGGTACAAGGTAAAATAATTATCAAGTCCAAGCAAAAAGTTCTGGGGTTGGCACAGGTCAGGACGATTTATCATAAATATGAAAATCTCACCTGACATGCACCATAGATGCCTCTGACCTCAGCTTCTCTCCTGAGATTTATTTTTGGAGCTGAACTAATAGAGCCACAGTTCCACACCTAGGCCTGTGTATTTGTCTGTTCATCATGGACTAGGCCTCAATATCTAAAATGGTGTTACTTCTGTCTAATTGACACACTGACATTACTGTTACCATCCTACCTTGCGGACTCCATCTTCCGTTTATTCCCATCCTTTCTGCACATCACGCTATCATACGCCACTACAATAAATCAAGTAAACCCCGGGCCTATACTACTGCCATGTCTATAACCTCTGCAATCGCAACATCAATACATATGTTGCTCTTTCTGTGTTGCTATATGTGGACATCTAATATGTGCCAGACCTAACTAATGCAATGCATGTACTGTCCACGGCACAACCTTCACTCTGCTTCCATAATGTTGTTCTCTAATAGGTTTTCCTCAACCTGAACCTCGCCCGCCGCCTGGCTGGTACTCTGGGCGTGCATCCCAACAGCAGGAGCATTCTGAGCATGGGATGTTTCTCGTAAAAACAAGGCGGAGTGTGAGAACCAGTTAATATTACAGAAACCAGGATGTGATGGCACAATGCAATTAGGACTAACTCTGTTGAGCACACAACGAAACTGGGTTTTCACATTGCACTTCTTGGCAATGTATAGACCAGGAGTTAAAGCGATTTACCAAGAAATATAACTATTTTAAGTGCCATAGAAGGGATTAAAACCCAGGTCTGCTGATTCCAAGGGCATACATGAAGCTACGGCATCACATCTGCTAAGGCCAGGGATCACATACTCGGAACGTGTGGAATAGTGTGAAATAGATACATAAACATGCAGACATCAGAAGACCGACATACTTTACATGCATTAGACAGTCTGTTATTTAATGATTTTTTTCTCACAAGGGACTGGATGGCAGTCATTTGATCTTAGAAAAAACGTAACAGGCGCCAAAAAATACATTTGGATAACATGGCATCGTGTGAAATCCATAAATGGCCCTGGCCAGGGGCCACATCGCGGACCCATGATGACTGTTTTGCTTTAAACAAACTGTATCTTTTCAACATAGAAATTAGTCAAGTACCAGATATGTTGTTGTTTATATTAAAAAAAGATTAGTTTGAATAATTTGCAAATTATTTGTCAAAATCATTTTCAAAGGAGAACTTAGAAATTGCACCGTGTTCATAAAAGGTTGGTCTGGAAAGAAAACGTAATGTGGCATGATCTGACCTCCTGGAGTCTGAGCTGGGTAATGTGGGATGTTGTGCCTTCCTGGAGTCTGAGCAGGGTAATGTGGGATGATCTGCCCTCCTGGAGTCTGAGCGGGGTAATGTGGGATGTTCTGCCTTCCTGGAGTCTGAGCAGGGTAATGTGGGATGATCTTCCCTCCTGGAGTCTGAGCAGGAACATGTGGCATGATCTGCCCTCCTGGGGTCTGAGCAGGGTAATGTGGCATGATCTGCCCTCCTGGGGTCTGAGCAGGGTAATGTGGCATGATCTGCCTTCCTGGGGCCTGAGCAGGGTAATGTGGAATGATCTGCCCTCCTGGGGTCTGAGCAGGGTAATGTGGGATGTTCTGCCTTCCTGGAGTCTGAGCGGGGTAATGTGGGATGATCTAGCCTCCTGGAGTCTGAACAGGGTAATGTGGCATGATCTGCCCTCCTGGCGTCTGGGCAGGGAAATGTGGGATGATCTGCCCTCCTGGAGTCTGTGTGGGGTAATGTGGGATGATCTGCCCTCCTGGAGTCTGAGCAGGGTAATGTGGGATGATTTGCCGTCCTGAATTCTGAGCAGGGTAATGTGGCATGACCTGCCTGCCCTCCTGGCGTCTGGGAAGGGTAATGTGGCATGATCTGCCCTCCTGGCATCTGGGCAGGGTAATGTGGCATGCTCTGCCCTCCTGGGGTCTGGGCAGGGTAATGTGGGATGATCTTCCTCCTGGAGTCTGAGCGGGGTAATTTGGGATGATCTGCCCTCCTGGAATCTGGGTGGGGTAATGTGGGATGATCTGCCCTCCTGAAGTCTGAGCAGGGTAATGTGGCATGATCTGCCGTCCTGGAGTCTGAGCATTAAGGTGGCATTATCTGCCCTCTTGGAGTCTGAGCAGGGTAATGTGCGATGATCTGCCCTCCTGGAGTCTGAGTAGGGTACTGTGCGATGATCTGCCCTCCTGGATTCTGAGCAGGGTAATGTGGCATGATCTGCCCTCCTGGCGTCTGGGCAGGGTAATGTGGCATGATCTGCCCTTCTGGAGTCTGGGCAGGGTAATGTGGGATGATCTGCCCTCCTGGAGTCTGGGCAGGGTAATGTGGGATGATCTGCCCTCCTGGAGTCTGAGCATTAAGGTGGCATGATCTGCCCTCCTGGAGTCTGAGCATTAAGGTGGCATGATCTGCCCTCCTGGAGTCTGAGCATTAAGGTGGCATGATCTGCCCTCCTGGAGTCTGAGCGGGGTAATGTGGGATGATTTGCCCTCCTGGAGTCTGAGTGGGGTAATGTGGCATGAAATGCCGTCCTGGAGTCTGAGCAGGGAAGAGAAACTGTCGGAAAAGAATGAATGCGAAAAATAAAGCACAGACATACAAGCAAGGAAGTGGTCAACAGGCACTTGTCACTAATTCACCTTCAGGTGTTATAAATGACTCATTTCATATCAGACATCCAGTTTCTCGAGCCACCAGCTTTCCCAGTGACGGGCCTTTTAGGCCAATACTAGGAATAGGAGAATTCCCAAGTGCTGTTACAGAAAATACCAGCAGTGGTTGAAGGTGTACCTCCTGTCTAGCGGCCGGTTTGCAGCCATGAAGCAAAAAATGAACTCAACATGTGCTTTTCTAACTAGCCCCAGAGGTGGACTGGCCTATGGGGATCTCTTGAGAAAATGTGTTATATGGGGCCACTTTGAACATTATTTCCAGGCCCCCTTTCGGTTCCCAGCCCGCCCTTCTCTAGCCCTACTGGAAGTCGTTTTTGCAAACTTCGCATGACGCAAATTTGGCACTATTCGAAATTATTAGAACACGTTTTCGGTAATTCGGCCAGAAAGCATTTGACAAGGCACGGAGAAACGTACCGCCCCTCGTGCAGGAAGTTAATATATACCCAGTTCCACAGGAAATGGTCATGGTTTCTAGTTCTGCATATTTCCATGTGTTAGACACAGAGGTAGTCTTTTTTCTATTTCTAGAAATAGGAGGAACGTATTTATGGTGCTCGTGAATGCGTCTCTGTCTCGTCAGTGGTGTCAGATGGACATGCTTTGGTGTCAGCAGAAGGACTTAGCAGCCAATGGTTTCAAGTGAGATCCGGCAGTCCACAGCGGCTATCAAGATAGCACAGGTCTAGGGAGGTTGTGAGGACCATAAAAGGCAGTATGAGGCAAAGGCTGCTGACCGGGAGGCTTACCCAGCAGGCCAAGCCTGACCTCAGGAAAACATTGAGGTTCTCTAAAAGGAGAGAAGAGGAAGGCAGCTGGACTAGGAGGAAAGGGCAGTACGGGAAAAAGAGAGGTAAACACTGAGCAGCCCGCAACCCATGTCACATGGCCAATGTGGATCAGGAAGTGCCCCACATGTAGCGCAAAAGTCCACTGTGCAGTATGCACTCTTCAAGAGCAAACGGGTCTCCACTAAGTCCCCCACAAAAAAAATCATTGAAAGCTGCTACTCCACCAGATGATGCACCTGTCTGTCCCAACCGTGGGACACGTAAGTCAAAATGGACCAGAGTTTAGAAAGATTAGACACACCCCTCATTCTCATAGTCAGGGTCCATAGCGGGTATACAATGCAAGTAAGGCACAGGCTGGCTCAGCCCCTCACAGGCCAGGTTCCTCATCCTCGTCCCAGTACTTACTTTCTATGTTCCAACCTCTCCAGCAGGAATTAATTCCATCTTTTCAATATACGATACATGCCACAAACCTCTCGACTGAGGGCGTAACCTCCCAGCCACCAGAACATCTTAGTTTTAATTTTCCTATCCTCCTAAAAGTGTCTGCTTATGTTGGCCCCGCCCCCTGCACTCTGGCTGAGATCTGGTTGCACGGGAGTGGGGATGAATGCCACCTAAACCCACCTGCTGGGCAGGGGGCCTGGTTGAGACTTTCCGGGTTCCTGGCTCCCAGTATGGCAGTTACTGTTGGGGTTGCCTGTCCCTGCTACTGTAAGTGACAGGGAGTCGCTCTAAGCCCAGGCATTGGTGAGTGTAGGGGGCTAAGGCATTGAATTGAATTGAATTGATATTTTATTTGGGATTTCATCTTCCGTTGCATTGCTGAGACGTGGCTCAGCAGTGTGGGCTGATCAGGAGAGGGAGCCGTGCTTGGCAGATTTGCGGCTCCTGCCTCAAGCACTGATTGGGATGTTGTGGGACGCCGTTCTCCTCCGGCATCCTCCGGCATCCTCCAACACCCTTCTCCACCGGCGTCAGTACATCATAGCAAGAGACGGTGGGGACGGAATATTGGGTCGCCCGACCCGTGGTGGCACTCTCAGTCTAAAGTTGTACCCATGCTCGTCGCCAATTGTTTAAACACCCTCTTTCCTTGTTTTCAACATTCATTTGAAACACCTCTTATTCCTGAAATCAAGGCGTCCATAAAATAATGACAACACCCTGATGCATGACATTTTCTCCCCTGCCCCTGCTTTCCCTCTCTCACTCTGGCCGCCCGCATTGAGCCCTCTTTCTTCGCCTTCCTGCGAGGCAAAAAGCCTTGGTGTCACCTTCAAATCCATTCTCTCTTTCTCTCCTCACATCTCAGACATCGCCAAGAAGTCCCACTACCAGCTGCACCTCCTCTAATTTTCCCCGAGAAGCTCACTGTCTCCAGAGTCCTGGTTCTCTCTAGGCTGGACTACTGCAACAGCCTCTTTCTCAATCTGCCTCCCTCTACTCTCCGCCCTCTGCAACTAATCCAGAACAGGACAGGGAGACTTATCCTTGGCTTCAAGCTCAGGGACAATATCTCTCCAGCCCTGAAATCTCTCCATTGGCTACCGGTGGCTGCACGGATCAAGTTCAAGACCCTTTGCTTTGTCCACAAGGCTTTCTGGGGCCGGGCCCCCGCACTACATCCAGCGCTCTCTTAAAAAATTACTTTCTTCGCGAACCCTTTGCTCAGCTACCTCCAACTTTGTAAGAGTTAGACTCTTCACCAAGCAGAGAGTGCTCAAACTTGAGCTGGACCACCTGAAGTTCTGGAAGCAACTCAAAACTTTTCTCTTCTCCTCTGCTTTCTCTCTCTCCCTCCCCTGCTGACCTAACTGACCTACCTGTCTGCTGTACCGACTGGTTGTTTGGCTACCCTAAGAGTTCACACTGGGTACCAGGATCTTTCTTGATCAGTCACCCTTGCACTGCCTACCACCTACTGAGGGGCTGTAACTTTACCCCTACAGTCCCTTGTTCTCCTTGCACTATGCTGAGCTGCACTGCCCTGGCTGCACTTACTCAGAGCATTGCTGCCCTGTTTTTCCCTCCCCTCTCCCTTTCACACACCCCCCTCTCTTTCCCCTTGCACTTCTCGTTCTCGCAGTTGCACAATCTGAATGACAGAAGGCCTAGTAAGATCGTTTGTCTTGTCCTCCTTTTGTCTTCCCTCCCTTATCTTGTCACGCCTAGAAACACTTGTGTACAGGCGTGTTATAAATGACTTACCATATCATATCCCAAACAAGACAAGACATCTTTGTGTATTGCCCTACTTGTCTTCACTCATAGAATTGTTTCACACAAACATCTTCTGAATTAAATGTGCTAGTGTGTATGCATTATGACTTCACTGTTTTCATGTTAATTTAAACACCTTACAAAGTAGCTAGAACATAATCAGGCTTATTTGATGCAGGCATTTACTGTGGATTATAGACTAAATGAGGGGACAGTGAGCTGTGACTTGTCAGGTAAGTAACTTTGGGTCTCACCCTAAATTACTAGGGGAATCCAGACGTGGACCCCTTGCTCACTATTCTTAGAGAGGCACAGATCCACCCTACTGATGAGGTCCAACCAGACCGAAACACGTGTCTGGGGTTTCTGTTGGTACTCTTGTTCAGAGGAGAATTGCCTAGCATTTCGGTGCTGGACTGCCCCAGGGCAGGACAAAGACTGATATGTTTGGGATATTTCTTCTCTGTGAAAGATAGTGAGCTAAAGACTCTGGGTAAGTCTCTCGTAACCAGGACTAATGTCTGGCAGAGGGACTCCCAGGACCCCCCTTGTTAATTTGCATATTTAAGTAACTTTGGGTCTCACCCTAAATTACTAGGGGAATCCAGACGTGGACCCCTTGCTCACTATTCTTAGAGAGGCACAGATCCACCCTACTGATGAGGTCCAACCAGACCGAAACACGTGTCTGGGGTTTCTGTTGGTACTCTTGTTCAGAGGAGAATTGCCTAGCATTTCGGTGCTGGACTGCCCCAGGGCAGGACAAAGACTGATATGTTTGGGATATTTCTTCTCTGTGAAAGATAGTGAGCTAAAGACTCTGGGTAAGTCTCTCGTAACCAGGACTAATGTCTGGCAGAGGGACTCCCAGGACCCCCCTTGTTAATTTGCATATTTAAGTAACTTTGGGTCTCACCCTAAATTACTAGGGGAATCCAGACGTGGACCCCTTGCTCACTATTCTTAGAGAGGCACAGATCCACCCTACTGATGAGGTCCAACCAGACCGAAACACGTGTCTGGGGTTTCTGTTGGTACTCTTGTTCAGAGGAGAATTGCCTAGCATTTCGGTGCTGGACTGCCCCAGGGCAGGACAAAGACTGATATGTTTGGGATATTTCTTCTCTGTGAAAGATAGTGAGCTAAAGACTCTGGGTAAGTCTCTCGTAACCAGGACTAATGTCTGGCAGAGGGACTCCCAGGACCCCCCTTGTTAATTTGCATATTTAAGTAACTTTGGGTCTCACCCTAAATTACTAGGGGAATCCAGACGTGGACCCCTTGCTCACTATTCTTAGAGAGGCACAGATCCACCCTACTGATGAGGTCCAACCAGACCGAAACACGTGTCTGGGGTTTCTGTTGGTACTCTTGTTCAGAGGAGAATTGCCTAGCATTTCGGTGCTGGACTGCCCCAGGGCAGGACAAAGACTGATATGTTTGGGATATTTCTTCTCTGTGAAAGATAGTGAGCTAAAGACTCTGGGTAAGTCTCTCGTAACCAGGACTAATGTCTGGCAGAGGGACTCCCAGGACCCCCCTTGTTAATTTGCATATTTAAGTAACTTTGGGTCTCACCCTAAATTACTAGGGGAATCCAGACGTGGACCCCTTGCTCACTATTCTTAGAGAGGCACAGATCCACCCTACTGATGAGGTCCAACCAGACCGAAACACGTGTCTGGGGTTTCTGTTGGTACTCTTGTTCAGAGGAGAATTGCCTAGCATTTCGGTGCTGGACTGCCCCAGGGCAGGACAAAGACTGATATGTTTGGGATATTTCTTCTCTGTGAAAGATAGTGAGCTAAAGACTCTGGGTAAGTCTCTCGTAACCAGGACTAATGTCTGGCAGAGGGACTCCCAGGACCCCCCTTGTTAATTTGCATATTTAAGTAACTTTGGGTCTCACCCTAAATTACTAGGGGAATCCAGACGTGGACCCCTTGCTCACTATTCTTAGAGAGGCACAGATCCACCCTACTGATGAGGTCCAACCAGACCGAAACACGTGTCTGGGGTTTCTGTTGGTACTCTTGTTCAGAGGAGAATTGCCTAGCATTTCGGTGCTGGACTGCCCCAGGGCAGGACAAAGACTGATATGTTTGGGATATTTCTTCTCTGTGAAAGATAGTGAGCTAAAGACTCTGGGTAAGTCTCTCGTAACCAGGACTAATGTCTGGCAGAGGGACTCCCAGGACCCCCCTTGTTAATTTGCATATTTAAGTAACTTTGGGTCTCACCCTAAATTACTAGGGGAATCCAGACGTGGACCCCTTGCTCACTATTCTTAGAGAGGCACAGATCCACCCTACTGATGAGGTCCAACCAGACCGAAACACGTGTCTGGGGTTTCTGTTGGTACTCTTGTTCAGAGGAGAATTGCCTAGCATTTCGGTGCTGGACTGCCCCAGGGCAGGACAAAGACTGATATGTTTGGGATATTTCTTCTCTGTGAAAGATAGTGAGCTAAAGACTCTGGGTAAGTCTCTCGTAACCAGGACTAATGTCTGGCAGAGGGACTCCCAGGACCCCCCTTGTTAATTTGCATATTTAAGTAACTTTGGGTCTCACCCTAAATTACTAGGGGAATCCAGACGTGGACCCCTTGCTCACTATTCTTAGAGAGGCACAGATCCACCCTACTGATGAGGTCCAACCAGACCGAAACACGTGTCTGGGGTTTCTGTTGGTACTCTTGTTCAGAGGAGAATTGCCTAGCATTTCGGTGCTGGACTGCCCCAGGGCAGGACAAAGACTGATATGTTTGGGATATTTCTTCTCTGTGAAAGATAGTGAGCTAAAGACTCTGGGTAAGTCTCTCGTAACCAGGACTAATGTCTGGCAGAGGGACTCCCAGGACCCCCCTTGTTAATTTGCATATTTAAGTAACTTTGGGTCTCACCCTAAATTACTAGGGGAATCCAGACGTGGACCCCTTGCTCACTATTCTTAGAGAGGCACAGATCCACCCTACTGATGAGGTCCAACCAGACCGAAACACGTGTCTGGGGTTTCTGTTGGTACTCTTGTTCAGAGGAGAATTGCCTAGCATTTCGGTGCTGGACTGCCCCAGGGCAGGACAAAGACTGATATGTTTGGGATATTTCTTCTCTGTGAAAGATAGTGAGCTAAAGACTCTGGGTAAGTCTCTCGTAACCAGGACTAATGTCTGGCAGAGGGACTCCCAGGACCCCCCTTGTTAATTTGCATATTTAAGTAACTTTGGGTCTCACCCTAAATTACTAGGGGAATCCAGACGTGGACCCCTTGCTCACTATTCTTAGAGAGGCACAGATCCACCCTACTGATGAGGTCCAACCAGACCGAAACACGTGTCTGGGGTTTCTGTTGGTACTCTTGTTCAGAGGAGAATTGCCTAGCATTTCGGTGCTGGACTGCCCCAGGGCAGGACAAAGACTGATATGTTTGGGATATTTCTTCTCTGTGAAAGATAGTGAGCTAAAGACTCTGGGTAAGTCTCTCGTAACCAGGACTAATGTCTGGCAGAGGGACTCCCAGGACCCCCCTTGTTAATTTGCATATTTAAGTAACTTTGGGTCTCACCCTAAATTACTAGGGGAATCCAGACGTGGACCCCTTGCTCACTATTCTTAGAGAGGCACAGATCCACCCTACTGATGAGGTCCAACCAGACCGAAACACGTGTCTGGGGTTTCTGTTGGTACTCTTGTTCAGAGGAGAATTGCCTAGCATTTCGGTGCTGGACTGCCCCAGGGCAGGACAAAGACTGATATGTTTGGGATATTTCTTCTCTGTGAAAGATAGTGAGCTAAAGACTCTGGGTAAGTCTCTCGTAACCAGGACTAATGTCTGGCAGAGGGACTCCCAGGACCCCCCTTGTTAATTTGCATATTTAAGTAACTTTGGGTCTCACCCTAAATTACTAGGGGAATCCAGACGTGGACCCCTTGCTCACTATTCTTAGAGAGGCACAGATCCACCCTACTGATGAGGTCCAACCAGACCGAAACACGTGTCTGGGGTTTCTGTTGGTACTCTTGTTCAGAGGAGAATTGCCTAGCATTTCGGTGCTGGACTGCCCCAGGGCAGGACAAAGACTGATATGTTTGGGATATTTCTTCTCTGTGAAAGATAGTGAGCTAAAGACTCTGGGTAAGTCTCTCGTAACCAGGACTAATGTCTGGCAGAGGGACTCCCAGGACCCCCCTTGTTAATTTGCATATTTAAGTAACTTTGGGTCTCACCCTAAATTACTAGGGGAATCCAGACGTGGACCCCTTGCTCACTATTCTTAGAGAGGCACAGATCCACCCTACTGATGAGGTCCAACCAGACCGAAACACGTGTCTGGGGTTTCTGTTGGTACTCTTGTTCAGAGGAGAATTGCCTAGCATTTCGGTGCTGGACTGCCCCAGGGCAGGACAAAGACTGATATGTTTGGGATATTTCTTCTCTGTGAAAGATAGTGAGCTAAAGACTCTGGGTAAGTCTCTCGTAACCAGGACTAATGTCTGGCAGAGGGACTCCCAGGACCCCCCTTGTTAATTTGCATATTTAAGTAACTTTGGGTCTCACCCTAAATTACTAGGGGAATCCAGACGTGGACCCCTTGCTCACTATTCTTAGAGAGGCACAGATCCACCCTACTGATGAGGTCCAACCAGACCGAAACACGTGTCTGGGGTTTCTGTTGGTACTCTTGTTCAGAGGAGAATTGCCTAGCATTTCGGTGCTGGACTGCCCCAGGGCAGGACAAAGACTGATATGTTTGGGATATTTCTTCTCTGTGAAAGATAGTGAGCTAAAGACTCTGGGTAAGTCTCTCGTAACCAGGACTAATGTCTGGCAGAGGGACTCCCAGGACCCCCCTTGTTAATTTGCATATTTAAGTAACTTTGGGTCTCACCCTAAATTACTAGGGGAATCCAGACGTGGACCCCTTGCTCACTATTCTTAGAGAGGCACAGATCCACCCTACTGATGAGGTCCAACCAGACCGAAACACGTGTCTGGGGTTTCTGTTGGTACTCTTGTTCAGAGGAGAATTGCCTAGCATTTCGGTGCTGGACTGCCCCAGGGCAGGACAAAGACTGATATGTTTGGGATATTTCTTCTCTGTGAAAGATAGTGAGCTAAAGACTCTGGGTAAGTCTCTCGTAACCAGGACTAATGTCTGGCAGAGGGACTCCCAGGACCCCCCTTGTTAATTTGCATATTTAAGTAACTTTGGGTCTCACCCTAAATTACTAGGGGAATCCAGACGTGGACCCCTTGCTCACTATTCTTAGAGAGGCACAGATCCACCCTACTGATGAGGTCCAACCAGACCGAAACACGTGTCTGGGGTTTCTGTTGGTACTCTTGTTCAGAGGAGAATTGCCTAGCATTTCGGTGCTGGACTGCCCCAGGGCAGGACAAAGACTGATATGTTTGGGATATTTCTTCTCTGTGAAAGATAGTGAGCTAAAGACTCTGGGTAAGTCTCTCGTAACCAGGACTAATGTCTGGCAGAGGGACTCCCAGGACCCCCCTTGTTAATTTGCATATTTAAGTAACTTTGGGTCTCACCCTAAATTACTAGGGGAATCCAGACGTGGACCCCTTGCTCACTATTCTTAGAGAGGCACAGATCCACCCTACTGATGAGGTCCAACCAGACCGAAACACGTGTCTGGGGTTTCTGTTGGTACTCTTGTTCAGAGGAGAATTGCCTAGCATTTCGGTGCTGGACTGCCCCAGGGCAGGACAAAGACTGATATGTTTGGGATATTTCTTCTCTGTGAAAGATAGTGAGCTAAAGACTCTGGGTAAGTCTCTCGTAACCAGGACTAATGTCTGGCAGAGGGACTCCCAGGACCCCCCTTGTTAATTTGCATATTTAAGTAACTTTGGGTCTCACCCTAAATTACTAGGGGAATCCAGACGTGGACCCCTTGCTCACTATTCTTAGAGAGGCACAGATCCACCCTACTGATGAGGTCCAACCAGACCGAAACACGTGTCTGGGGTTTCTGTTGGTACTCTTGTTCAGAGGAGAATTGCCTAGCATTTCGGTGCTGGACTGCCCCAGGGCAGGACAAAGACTGATATGTTTGGGATATTTCTTCTCTGTGAAAGATAGTGAGCTAAAGACTCTGGGTAAGTCTCTCGTAACCAGGACTAATGTCTGGCAGAGGGACTCCCAGGACCCCCCTTGTTAATTTGCATATTTAAGTAACTTTGGGTCTCACCCTAAATTACTAGGGGAATCCAGACGTGGACCCCTTGCTCACTATTCTTAGAGAGGCACAGATCCACCCTACTGATGAGGTCCAACCAGACCGAAACACGTGTCTGGGGTTTCTGTTGGTACTCTTGTTCAGAGGAGAATTGCCTAGCATTTCGGTGCTGGACTGCCCCAGGGCAGGACAAAGACTGATATGTTTGGGATATTTCTTCTCTGTGAAAGATAGTGAGCTAAAGACTCTGGGTAAGTCTCTCGTAACCAGGACTAATGTCTGGCAGAGGGACTCCCAGGACCCCCCTTGTTAATTTGCATATTTAAGTAACTTTGGGTCTCACCCTAAATTACTAGGGGAATCCAGACGTGGACCCCTTGCTCACTATTCTTAGAGAGGCACAGATCCACCCTACTGATGAGGTCCAACCAGACCGAAACACGTGTCTGGGGTTTCTGTTGGTACTCTTGTTCAGAGGAGAATTGCCTAGCATTTCGGTGCTGGACTGCCCCAGGGCAGGACAAAGACTGATATGTTTGGGATATTTCTTCTCTGTGAAAGATAGTGAGCTAAAGACTCTGGGTAAGTCTCTCGTAACCAGGACTAATGTCTGGCAGAGGGACTCCCAGGACCCCCCTTGTTAATTTGCATATTTAAGTAACTTTGGGTCTCACCCTAAATTACTAGGGGAATCCAGACGTGGACCCCTTGCTCACTATTCTTAGAGAGGCACAGATCCACCCTACTGATGAGGTCCAACCAGACCGAAACACGTGTCTGGGGTTTCTGTTGGTACTCTTGTTCAGAGGAGAATTGCCTAGCATTTCGGTGCTGGACTGCCCCAGGGCAGGACAAAGACTGATATGTTTGGGATATTTCTTCTCTGTGAAAGATAGTGAGCTAAAGACTCTGGGTAAGTCTCTCGTAACCAGGACTAATGTCTGGCAGAGGGACTCCCAGGACCCCCCTTGTTAATTTGCATATTTAAGTAACTTTGGGTCTCACCCTAAATTACTAGGGGAATCCAGACGTGGACCCCTTGCTCACTATTCTTAGAGAGGCACAGATCCACCCTACTGATGAGGTCCAACCAGACCGAAACACGTGTCTGGGGTTTCTGTTGGTACTCTTGTTCAGAGGAGAATTGCCTAGCATTTCGGTGCTGGACTGCCCCAGGGCAGGACAAAGACTGATATGTTTGGGATATTTCTTCTCTGTGAAAGATAGTGAGCTAAAGACTCTGGGTAAGTCTCTCGTAACCAGGACTAATGTCTGGCAGAGGGACTCCCAGGACCCCCCTTGTTAATTTGCATATTTAAGTAACTTTGGGTCTCACCCTAAATTACTAGGGGAATCCAGACGTGGACCCCTTGCTCACTATTCTTAGAGAGGCACAGATCCACCCTACTGATGAGGTCCAACCAGACCGAAACACGTGTCTGGGGTTTCTGTTGGTACTCTTGTTCAGAGGAGAATTGCCTAGCATTTCGGTGCTGGACTGCCCCAGGGCAGGACAAAGACTGATATGTTTGGGATATTTCTTCTCTGTGAAAGATAGTGAGCTAAAGACTCTGGGTAAGTCTCTCGTAACCAGGACTAATGTCTGGCAGAGGGACTCCCAGGACCCCCCTTGTTAATTTGCATATTTAAGTAACTTTGGGTCTCACCCTAAATTACTAGGGGAATCCAGACGTGGACCCCTTGCTCACTATTCTTAGAGAGGCACAGATCCACCCTACTGATGAGGTCCAACCAGACCGAAACACGTGTCTGGGGTTTCTGTTGGTACTCTTGTTCAGAGGAGAATTGCCTAGCATTTCGGTGCTGGACTGCCCCAGGGCAGGACAAAGACTGATATGTTTGGGATATTTCTTCTCTGTGAAAGATAGTGAGCTAAAGACTCTGGGTAAGTCTCTCGTAACCAGGACTAATGTCTGGCAGAGGGACTCCCAGGACCCCCCTTGTTAATTTGCATATTTAAGTAACTTTGGGTCTCACCCTAAATTACTAGGGGAATCCAGACGTGGACCTCTTGCTCACTATTCTTAGAGAGGCACAGATCCACCCTACTGATGAGGTCCAACCAGACCGAAACACGTGTCTGGGGTTTCTGTTGGTACTCTTGTTCAGAGGAGAATTGCCTAGCATTTCGGTGCTGGACTGCCCCAGGGCAGGACAAAGACTGATATGTTTGGGATATTTCTTCTCTGTGAAAGATAGTGAGCTAAAGACTCTGGGTAAGTCTCTCGTAACCAGGACTAATGTCTGGCAGAGGGACTCCCAGGACCCCCCTTGTTAATTTGCATATTTAAGTAACTTTGGGTCTCACCCTAAATTACTAGGGGAATCCAGACGTGGACCCCTTGCTCACTATTCTTAGAGAGGCACAGATCCACCCTACTGATGAGGTCCAACCAGACCGAAACACGTATCTGGGGTTTCTGTTGGTACTCTTGTTCAGAGGAGAATTGCCTAGCATTTCGGTGCTGGACTGCCCCAGGGCAGGACAAAGACTGATATGTTTGGGATATTTCTTCTCTGTGAAAGATAGTGAGCTAAAGACTCTGGGTAAGTCTCTCGTAACCAGGACTAATGTCTGGCAGAGGGACTCCCAGGACCCCCCTTGTTAATTTGCATATTTAAGTAACTTTGGGTCTCACCCTAAATTACTAGGGGAATCCAGACGTGGACCCCTTGCTCACTATTCTTAGAGAGGCACAGATCCACCCTACTGATGAGGTCCAACCAGACCGAAACACGTGTCTGGGGTTTCTGTTGGTACTCTTGTTCAGAGGAGAATTGCCTAGCATTTCGGTGCTGGACTGCCCCAGGGCAGGACAAAGACTGATATGTTTGGGATATTTCTTCTCTGTGAAAGATAGTGAGCTAAAGACTCTGGGTAAGTCTCTCGTAACCAGGACTAATGTCTGGCAGAGGGACTCCCAGGACCCCCCTTGTTAATTTGTCAGGTAAAGGGGCCATTAGCATTCTCCATTTCAAACTTGTGCCTGCCCCAACCCAGTAATAAAAGACAGGCCCTGAAAGAAATACGCACACACAAAAAACAACCCTTTGTCGTGATTTCACAGAGGCAAACCTCTGTGTTTTGCACTTCAAAAAGGACCCTTTTCCTACTCCCCTGTCAACCACAACCCTAAAAATCCAATGTATGTATAGCCCAACCCGCAACCCGCCATTATAAAATGATTTGATAAACGTGGCTAACAAATGTGACAAAATGGGCGCGATGAGCTGGTGGGGTTTGAAAAAATGAGGTATAATGACTGTATGGCCTGGTGCTGTGTTTTCTTGTGAAATCAAATACCATGGTGGCAGAGAAGGACAGACAAAGCCATCTCTTAAGATACAGGTAGGCGATAGGGGCATTTATTAATAATTTAAACGAAAGGCTGGGAGCGCCTGTACAGAGAATTAACATGGCAAATAACCTGTTATATGGGTTGTTCCCACTCAAGAGGGTCTACAGCCAAATTTTAGCTCACTGTACCTTTTACAGAGGAGAAATACCCATTTGCATATCAGTCTGGTCCCACCCACTTGGGCAGTCCAGCACCAAAATGCTAGGCAATTCTCCTCTGAACAAGAGTACCAACAGCGACAACAGACACCTGTTTCGGCCTAGTCGTCCCTCATCAGTGAGGTGAAGCAGTGTCTCTCTAAGGCACAGTGAGAAAGGGGTCTACGTCTGAATTACCCTGGGTACCTTTGGGTGAAACCCAGAGTCTCTAAACATTTAAACCAAGGTCTGCGTGCCCCTTGACCGAGACCGAACACAGCCAAATAACCTGTTCTGTGGGTAGGTTCCCACTCCGGTGGGTCTACAGCCACATTGAGCCTCATCAGTGAGGTGAAGCTTTGTCTATCTAAGGCTTTCTAAGACCCTCCTGAGCGGAGTAAATTCCGTAGAACAGGGTGGTTGACCCATGTTTCTTCTCAGTAGAGGGGCTCCCACACGCTTGTTGCATTTAGGAATAATCCCCAGAACCAAAAGCCACCCAAGAGGGTACATATGGAAGAAATATGCAGGAGCACATCATGGAAGTAGACATTTCAGTGCACTGCAAGGGTGGTGTAACACACCAGTGTTTGTGCCTGGGCTACCTTAAGCTTTCAAAGCTTTCCTAGACAGAAGAACAGTGCATTTTTGTTGAAAGCCTTTTCGTCGTCCCTTTTAGGGGCAAAGTAAAATGCCAACAATGAGTAACCTCAAGTTGGCCAGCACTATGCAAGAGGTGCTAAAGGCGAAGACTGCCAAGAAGAAATGCCGGGTGAGGACGGCACAACTATTCATACGGGCCCCTGTGATTATGAAACAGACTTGTTTGGAAGAAATACATCTACAATGACCTCATTAGGAATAACCCATTAATAATTAATATATGGGTGGATAGCTCACCAGTTAACCGCTTGCCTCTGACATGGGGCCAGCGTGCACACTTTGAATCCTGGCATGGTCGACTCATGGCAATAAAATGAGCACCATTAAGTTGGTTACTAATAAAATCCATTATTACAGTGCTTAGAAAGCAGAAGTGTCTGAAATACAGATCTGATATTATTAATATGTAACATAACAATGGGAGCCATAAAGAGCCTGTTGCTGACTCCAGTTCCTGTTGGGGTCCCCAGAAAGGATGACCACATTTAACATGAATGTTAACTCTTTAGTAATCAATCAGTCAACAATCAGAATGATCTGGTGAGCAAAGAATGCTACCAAGTTTAATGATAGTTGGGTAAACTGTTGCAAAGTTGATACAAACAATAATGTTATTTGACAAACCAGCGATCTATAGTGAAACGATTGATCGAGGTTCCAGGAAGTGTCTTGTGTCCATGATAATTAATGGGGAAAATCATAATCAGCAACACGTTCGTTCATTTGACCCACTAATTATGAATTTTAAAAAAAAGCTTTGCAGAAGGAAGTGAAACTTTAAAAAAAACAAAAATGGAGAAAGATGAATTCATTGTCCCCAAACAGAAATAAAAATTGAGAAATAAGAACTGCTTAAAATTCCATAAATATGATTTTGAAAAAAAAATAAGGATAATGAAAATATTAATTATGATAGTCATCTTCAATTGAGGGCGCAGGCAAATCCGATTCCCGAATATGAATAGATAAAGCTCTTTGCACAGTAAAAACGCTAAACCTGAAGCAGTCCTAATTTATCCAGATGAGTGAACTTGCCAAATTCTCGAGCTGGAGGCCCGAATGGTCCAAGTAATGTAACTGGGAAAAGAGATTCGAATTTATGGTCTGAGCTTTTATGTAATCTGTATAATGTGACTAATTGAACCTTTATCACAACCTAAGAAGCTGTATAATTCCCATTTTTAAAAAGAGCGATGTTAACTAAAATCTATAGACCAATGCCACTCTTAGATGCTTGTAGGAAGGTTTTGGGGAATATTCTGCTGGACCAACTAATGAAATGGGCTCCTAGACCGGGCAGAGCAACGAAGTTCCAGATTTGCTTCAGGAAAGCAGTGGGGTGCTCCCCAAACGGCTTTATATAACACTTATTACAATTGCAGGCATGGGAAATAAATGTTCCTGCAATAGATGTCGCGTGACTAGATTTATCAAAAGCTTTTAATTGCGCAGACAGAGTAATACTATGGAAAAAAATTGTAGAGAGGGTTTTTCCACAAAGATTGCTAAAATTATAATGTTACTATACACGGATACAATAATTCAAGTGAGGTTAAACGCAAAAGGCTTGCTCTCGAAATATATCATTAAATATTCTGGCTTAAAACAGTTGTAGCACCTTGTCTATTTATTCCATATATCTCTGATTTAGACATGATTCTAAATAAGACACATTATTTTCCATCTAAACTAGGAAATATCTATTAGCTTAAAGGCCCTAGCAGGACTCAGGAACCTCCAGGAAGACCGGACTGGGATTCTGCTCCCATGTAAACCATGGTCCAAATCCCATCCTCAGTTAAATGCAGCCATATTTCCTTCCATCTTTCCCATCTATGGAAACTGCCGTTCAGGCCTTATGGGGAAAGTAGAGGGGCTATGAACGCTGTGTTTTCTTGGGCATGGTTTCTACATGGCTTTGCACACCATGAAACTGTGGAACGCTCAAAAGTCTGGTCATAGACAGGCTTTGTGTCCTTAAACATTTTACACACAAGCCTAGGGTTTTGGTAACCATGACACAAAGGAGGAATAAAACAAAATATGCGTTTGCTTGCTCGCATTTCAGGGCGCCTTTGCAAACTCGGCAAATTCGGATTTCTGTCATATAACCCCTCCCATATGTTGTTGGGGGCATAGGGTAGTTAGGGTTCGACTGGCCGTATCGGCCCATCGGCCACTGGCCGATACGATCTGAGGACCTGGGGGACCGGTTTTGCTTTAAGCCACCCCACAGCCTTTTTTTGTTTATAATTCGACTCTGTCATGTCACGACTGGCACGCACAGCACTGAGCAGTCCCCGCGCGCGCGGCACCTCGGGCAGCAGGCCCAGCATCAGACAGTGCCGTGGCACTGCGCCATTGGCTGCAGCCCTAGCTGGGCTGTTTTTATGTCATTTAAATGTAATTAAAGACTCTGACAGTCAGAGGGTTTAGAGCAGGGCTGCCCCGGGGCCTGCTTGCTGCTGGCGCTGCCTCGCTAGCAGCGGACTCATCGCGTCCACATGGCACGCACTGTCTCTGCAGCAGGGGCGGGCCAGGCAGGGCTGCCTGTCATGCTGTGCAGCCAGCGTTGCATAATTATTCATCAAAGCAAAGTAACACATGTTACCTTGCTTTGCTAAATCATTTGCATGCATGCATTCATGATGCATCAGCATCTGCATTCGATTCATTATGTGCATGATGCATCACCAGAGGCTCAGAGCACAGGGCCACCGCCGTGGCACCCTGCAGACACTACTGGTGCTCAGTGCTCACCTCGTAGCCCGGGCCGCCACCAGCTCGCTCTGAAGTGCTAATGTAAAAAATTAACACCTTCTGCAGGCTGGTGGCCTGCCTTCTGACAAGGCTGGGCTGGGGGCTGGGCCTGGGCCCCAAGGCACAGCACACAGTCTGGCCTCTCACCTTATCATAACAAGTTGCTTTCAACGTTACAGCAAGTAGCAACAAAGAATTTGTTGCTCTTTGCAAAGTTGAAAGCAACCAGTGCCTGGTGGGGCTGGGCCGGGCTCTGGGAATGGGGATGCAGCTCAAGCTGCTGACAGACTCTGTGTCGTCAGACTCGCCGCAATTGATTACCACACGTGACCTGAGTAGAGGATATGTGCCTCCTCCGACGCTGGGCAAGGTTTTTTTGCCACAGTCAGTGACGCCAGCAGCAGGGCGCAGCAGCCAGCCCATCACGGTCACGGACACGGACTGACAACAGCACGGATGGAGGAACACCACAGCACAGTAGCAGCAGACCTCACCTGTCCTGAGAGCTGACCCAGGCTCAGAGTCACTCAGTGCCCGGCCCGAAGACAGTCTGAGACAGTCAGTGAGTCGAAGAGAGAGACGAAGACGACGAGACGGAGATGATGACTCGACTCGCGAGAGACCGAAGTTCTGACTTCTGGACATGACATACACACTGTGGACCTGAGGCAAGGCACATGCCAGATGCCACTGCCGGCCACAAGTTATTGCCTCCACTGCATTTACCCTGTGTTACTCAATCGCTACTTTATGCATACAGCTCTTAACTGACATTCTGCAGTGCTCATTTGTAGTGCATGCCATTTTGCACTCCTTATTATAAAGGCAAATTGCAATATGATGTGAGCATAAAGGCGAGGGCTGGTTTATTATTTCAAACCGGAGGTCTCTGGAAACTTCCTTTTGGTTGTACCACTTAGACATTTGCGCCACCCTGACAAGAATTTACCTGCTTGTCGACCTTCTTTGACACATGTAACTGTCTTGATACTATGCATAATTTGCATAACGTTTGTAAATATGAAAATCGAGGAATTAAACATCCTTTCAACAGATGGCCAGTTAAAGCCTCCCGCTCGTGTCTCAGCACGGACTAATCACATTTATTACTGGACTTTATTTGCATATGTATTTGGCAGTGTGGTCCTTCTGGAGTGGCTTGCAGGGATTTCCTTTACATCAGAGAACCCCAAGTGTTAAAGACCTCTGATGGGTAATCCTGCCCCAAAAGATGTGTATATAATCCAGTGCCCAGGCTTCATTTTTAGTTGGGAACATTATAGGACTGCTTTTCCCCATATCCTCAAAGCCTTTGGTAATGATTGGCCAGAAATGATGAGTAATGCTTTTACGCATATTGTGTTTTTTTAATCAGTCAATAACTTTATTTCGGCCATAAAAACACATATACAATTGCAACAAAACAAACAACATCGCATCCTTCCATGAAACGAAGAAACAAAGGGCTGTAGCCTTAAAACCCATCTTAACATCCTGGCTGTTACCAAGGAACTGTTGTATTGCTTTGGTAAGGATATATGTCTCACCAGTAAGTTTAGTTGGGCTGCGTGCTCTTGTCAAATCACCACCGGCATCTGTACCTGTTAAGGAGAGCGCTGTTAACACTTGTACTTGACTGTCATCTTCCTGGTTCCTTTCCGGTGTCACATGCGCATAGGCAGACATGGAGTGGGGTGCGTGACAAAAAGAGGGGGCAACCTACAAGCTTGGGGTTTGACAGTCTCAGCAGGCGCTTTAACAATGCAGGGGTTAATGAGTTTATATTTTATTGAATGTATTTTTTTTTTTATTTTTTATAATGCGCTTAATACTCAGGGTCTAAACGCGAATCCGGAATTCGAACCTCTGTTACTCTGCGTGGTCAGCGCGTTGCTCCTGAGCTATCATCCGTTCAGCTTCATCTCTCCTCCCCCAAAAAGCAACTCCACACCATACAGGCTGTTTCATATAGGCTGTTTTCACCACTAAGCGCTGGTTCCACGGCACACAACTCCACAAACTTCGAGGTGGAGTCCTGCGCTCTGCATGTGGCAGCCACAGCCGAACACCCGCGCCCCTTTCCTTGCGGGCTTCATAAAATTAATAAATATAAATTATCTGAAAGCATTTCAGGTTGTTGCTAAATATTAGACTCTACAATCTGTCAAGCAAATAAATCATCCCAAACTCTCTGTGACTGGTGAAAAAGTACTGTATTTAATTTCAAACAATAATCCAGGCAGTAGAAGTCCATATTGAGTGGCAAATTCCTCAGGAGCCGGTGTTAAAGATTTGAATCAGGGGACACACACCTTGGTCTCAGCCTAGTAAGCAGCGCACGACTGAAATGCTTATATATGGGTTCAATATTGAGATGGTACGCCACTCATATCGCACCCCCTTTTCAAATACCCCGGGTCACAATGGACCATGAACCAGGCTGGTTGGTAAAATGCAATCTTTATTTATTTATTTTAAAATTCAAACAAAATCATATACTTTTAATATGGGGCAGCAATCACCAATGGGGTAATAATTACAATGAGAATGTGAGCAATGCACTGGGTTTAACCTTCTAGTGGAACATATACACAGCAAAGCGGAATAGGAGCACTTTTTGATTTAGGAAAGATAGCACCCAAGTTAGTATTTCCCCCTGCAATGTTCCTTCAACCCACAAATATTCAACTCTGAGAGGTGGATAAACAGAAGCAGCAGGTAATCAGGAATGAGAAATAGGAAACAGAATCCAAATCTGACCTTCTGTCCCCATATAAGAGAGGAAAACGGTTTTTAAACCCCTTATAATGTTATGAAATGATACTCGGAAATGGACTAATATATCATGAATGTGTGTTAAAAACATTGAAGGAAATATAATTACTCACTAAAGCAACAATGCAAAGACACTAACAATCACAAAGAATGGATTACCAAAAGCATACAGTTAAAAAATGAGTGGAACATTTAAAACAGGTAGCAGCAAAATGACACGTTGGAAACTTTGCAATTTTTTTAATTCCCGCCTCAAATTACCTAAACGGTTTTAATAAAAACGGGTGAAATACACTAACTTGGAGTGAGTTTTTTTGGTTGGGGAATAGAGGTATATCTCAGGTACAATATGGAAGTGATAGTAAGTCTCTAGCTGGTAAATTGAGAGGGATATAGAAGGTAGAGTGAGGTTCGTTTTTAGGAAAATAGAGCAGTGAAAAGAGGAATCGGTTTTAGAATTGAAAGGCAAATCTTACTTAAACTAGATTTAAAGGCGAAGAAAAGAGGAACGGCACTCGTGAATATAAAAGTTATGCTGCAGTTGTAACCCTTCACGCAGTAATCCCCTTTTTTTAAAGGAAAATTAATTTATTTAAACACAATATCGCTAATGACTTAGGATCTATGCAAGGCAGAAATTAAGAGAAACGTGGCGCTAACACTAGAAATCAAGGGCAAGGTTGCACAGATAATTCTGACAGTTTTACAAGTTATCAGGATAAGGATAGGATGACTTAGAGTGGGGATAAGGACCAAGGCAAGACAAGGTATACTATGGGTTTCTATGGGATGGTGATTTAAACTTACAGTCCACTTTTAGTTTGGGATTTTTTAACCGTCAATGGTTCTGGTCACTACACAGCAGCATGCCTGGCAAATAGCGGGGCAGTTCTTGTCACCGGATGGCACTTCTGGAATGACAATTCTGGTCTCTGGATTCTAAAGGTCAAGTGGATGGTAGGATGGCAAGATGGCCGGATGGCAGGATGGCAGCGGTTAATGAGCAACAAGCCAGGCTGCTTCAGGATGCTTCTTAATAGAATACCACAGCTTTCCCCTTTGGTTATTTGGGAATTTTAGTGGGATTTCAGATTTGAGGCCTTGCTGGAGCAGGATCCGCACTGCTTGGGTTTTACAGTGGGCCCTGGAGTAGGGTCAGCAATGCTTTGGCCTTGTAGTTGGGATCTGGAATCTAGATGGATGGAACAGGAACGCAGCGCAGGAACTTCAGGAAGCATGTGTGTCCAGAGTCTTGTCAGGGACTCTTATTTATAAGGCATAGTGACATCATAGACTATATTGCTGGGCCGGCATAACTAAGCACGCCTCTAAACAAATCGATAGGACAGGGGTACTAGTACCCGCCTCGCTCTAAGCTGGTTGCATTTCCAGAAAATGTCAGATTTATGATGTGAGTTTTACAATGTCCAAAAACCTCCCACAGTTATTTTACTAAAATCCGACTTTGCCACAAACGCACATTTATACAATTGCAATCTCTTAACAAATTATATACACAGGTTACATATTTTGTGCAGCACATAACAGTTCAATCCTCCAGTCCGGGAGACCTTGTTTCACCCTTCTACCAGTTTTTCGCGATTTTCAATGGGAATGATATTACTCAAAATTCTATACCTTTATACATAGGTGTGGATTATCATAAGGGATGTTGCTATTTGGCTGTCGTGTGAGCATTGCTGTTATTTATTTGAACTCAAGCAGTATTCAAACTTAATCTGCATTATTTCTGTTTTCTGCGGCAGGAGCACGCGGCTCCTTTAAAGAAACCCTAATCTCTTGGATCAGCTGCTCAAGCACGTTCAGAGCGTGTCTCTTCAAAGGGGACAGCACACAACCCTTGTGGCGAGAAACCCTGGAGTGATAAGGGCTGGTGCTGTTTGGCTGTCCGGCCCGGACGGCTGCCCGGACATATGATTGAAAGAGCAGACACGAATGAGAAAAGGGTGGTCACCTGTAACACTGCTTCTGCTGTCTGCACTGTGGTACATTAGATAGAGCACCTTCCCGGGAAAGACACAGCCCAGCAAGCCTACGTATCGTATGGTGCCTGCAACATTCCATTGTATGATCCAGCGAGCAGAGGGTAAGATATTTGCCAATTGCAACATTGCCATTTTACGGGCGGAAAAACTACTGGAGACTGTTGGAGCTTTGCTCCTTTGATCCATTACTGTGTCGTAAAACCCAGAACAGTCAAGCTTACATCTGTATGGTAAAACTCTGACACAGAGACTGTTTGGATCTTTGAAACGCTGACATTATAGGCCCTTTTACTGATCATAACTGTGGAGGTGAGACTCCTTGAGCGGCCGGTTGTTTTAATTACTGTTGTCAAGATCCACACCTATGAAATAGCATTTATTCTGATTGGAAAGAGATTTGAAGGAAGCCATTAAATACTTGCCAGTCCAGTGGGGGGGAGAGACATACTAAGGCTGCTCCCCAAGCCATCAGGCATTCCCCAGACGGCAAGCTTGATTAAATTGTGATATATTTCTGCTCAGGGCCGCTCTATGATCTTTTTGGATTGCACTAAAATCTATATACTTCCATAAGGGGCTGCAAGGTTTTCCTCTCCCCAATTGGACACTATATTATTTATTGTACATCGGCCCCTAGGGACTTGTTTCATCCTGCACGGAATAGTTGATAATATATTTCATCCATATTTTAATTTTATCATTTTGCCTGACTTTTATATGTGATTTTACGATATTGACTTCTCATATAGTTGGATACATTGTGCATATTTCTAAAAGCCCATACATTTTACGATATATTATTATATTAAGAAAGGTGCCTATATTTATCCCATATGTAATCCCATTATATTTCGTGGAATCCTGATTGGGGTCTTTTCCTTAAGGGCGCCCATTGAAGAAATATGCCAGCCCTAAGAAGTCGTTTTGGTTCATCTGAGGAGCAAACAACAAAGAGGCCGGAGACTCAACAAGTCACATCACTTAAGGTGGTGGGAGGGGTGGTGCATCCCATAGATGGGGAGCCTGGTTCTTTACCCTCTAAAGCCCAAAATGTGGCAGGGGAAGAGAACATAATAGCAACGGAGCCTCCCAAACAGATAGAGGTGGAGAACTTGCTCCTCAACTCCATTGTTACAATCAGAACAGATTTAAATGTTGGTCCTATGAATTTGGAAAAAATGAGTCTTTTGGCCAAAGAGGCCTCCTCGGGACACATGGGTCTTTACACTAGTAGACATGAGTGGACAGATGCTGAGTGTCTACAGGAATGTGTCCCCGGTACTAGGAGGGTTGTACGCTTTCACGCATTCACACCACCACAGGAGGCAAACATTAGAGGTACAATGAAGGGGAAGTGCCTCCCTGGTTTTGACTCCTTCAGTGGGGGAGGTGGAAGCTATTACGAGACATCATACTGTGGGTAAGTCAGCTTCCGCCCACCATTACACCATAGTGTTTGTTTTTGGAACTAACAAGGACGACACTAGGCAAAATATACCCAATACTGGGGGTTGGGAGTGTCAACTGAAAGATGCCTCCACCAAAGGTCATCAAAGATATAAGCTTAGAGTGTGTGGGGAGGACATGGATGACTCATTTACTGAAATGGCTGACGCAACTGGGGATCTTTTAAAAGAAATCATTGATCTGGAGATGCCCACAAGACTTACACAACTAAGTTGTATGGGCTTAAGGAGTTTATCAGAGGGGGCCCACGCTATAGACTTAATAAAACCGTTATAGATCTCATAGATGAAAGGCCTAGAGAAGCTATAGGGCTATCATGTATAGAAAACATCCACGACCGAGAGAAGGCTGCCTTATTGGTTGAGGTTAAAGAAGGGGGTAGACAAACAGAGCCACAGGAGGGAACAGAAGATCAGTTTTACCAGGGACTTAGAGCCCCAGAACATGATTTAAACGCTACTGAAAGCATACCCGATACTGAGAATAGAATAGAGCAAAATCCTACTGATAATCGGGGAACTGGCAACATTATTTTACCTCTTCTGTCCAATCTACATATCAGCTTAAACTTGGCACTTAAAACCCTGGGCGAGACACAGGAAACCTTGGGTGGCGTCTTGGTTGGTCAACAAGCGGCCTTGAATTAATCACACGATTGGCCTTTTTGAAGGGGATTGTAGAGGGTAAAACAAAGAACAATCTAAATCTGAAAGAGGCGGAAAGATTGAGGACCGAACAAAAAATTAGGTTGTCCACTATGGACGCCAAACTTACCACAGTACTAGAATTTATGATCTCAGGTGAACGGCCATCTTCTTCTTACAAGGGGGCCGGGGGGAGTTGAAGAAACTACATGTCCAGGTTGCAATAATGTAGAGAACTTCCACAAAGGTGGTAGGTCTAATGTCTTAGATAGTCCATCCCATTTGTTGGATGCTATGGGACTAATGGAAGAGAGGGCTTCTCACGATTTAGCCTCAGAATCACCCAAGAGTGGGGCCATTATGAGTATAAACAGTGAAGAACCTGGCAAAGAGCATCAGATGCCACAGACAAAAGGACTACGTGTAAAGAAACATCTAAACACACTAGAAAAAGGGTGGAATCAATACATGAGGAAATAGCCTATCAACTTAATTAACAAAATCAGAGGGAAGGGTTTCTTGATGCATCTAACTATGATATCAACGAGACTCCCCAGTCACCAGTGTGTAAGGAGGAAAAAAGGGAAAAGAGGAGCTAGGATGCCTAAAAAAAAATATGCCTGACGCTAAAATAAAGGGAAGGAATTCCAATCTGAAAGTGATTAAAAATATACCTATCGATTGAGGCCACCAGGGGGCGCTGACAAGATGACTGCCTGAACTATCTGCTCCCCGCATGGCCCCGGGATAACAGCATGGTAACAAAAGAAAAAGGAACACTATCCTCCTCAAACCTGGAAAAATAGCCACAGGAACTTTTAAGGATCCCAGCGACACCCTCCCGAACTCTGAGGGTGCACCAGAACTGGAGATGTTGGACTCGGAGCTGCCACGCCCCTCCCCCCTCTACCAGGCCGACGCCACGAACAAATCGAGGACACGGTACACCGCCTTACAGCGGGTGATCCCCAAGCTGCAGCCAGCAATTTGACCTCGGATTCCGGGGATCTTCCGACGGCCTCGGCGGGGATCCAGGGAGCCCCTCGAGGACTTAGACGGCGGACACCCTGATCCCTGCGACCCGCGCGGCCTCAGAGGTGGGTCCATAGGAGTGAGCGGCGACCACATCGCGGGACGGCCAGTGACGGATCCGGACATCGGACATCCAGGCACCGACGGGGTGTCGCTGTGACCCCCCTCCCTTCCGGCGACAAATCGCGCCAGCCTGGGCCCCCTTCTCCCTCCCTCCTCCGGCCTGACATCAGATCCTCACGAGCCCCTCTGCGTCACAGAGCCGGCAAAAGACTTCGTGTAGGCCTGGGCCGACGCGAGAGCGCGCCCGGCCCCCTCCAACACACTGCACGTCCCCCCTTAGCCAACAGGGGAGGACCGGACTCTCTTGACTCTCCGGGGGACACAGCCTCTTGGTCCTTTCCCCCTTTACAGACCTGGGCCATCGTGGGAGCGCGCCTGGGGCCCCCCATCCCACCGGGGCTCTACTGCGGGACTGACCGTCGTGTAGGCCTAGGCCGACGCGGGAGCGCGCCTGGGCCCCCTCCAGCACACTACAAGAGAGGGTGATAACACCCCATGAGTTGGAAAACAGCCCTAGCAAAATTCCAATACGCACCTGAGGAGTCAACAATGGATACCAGCGCCTCTTGCACATCGCCCCCTGATATGAACACTATGCAGAACAACATCCAAACGATCTTGGACGAAATCAGGGGCATGAGAACGGATATGGGGGCCAAGTTAGCTGACCTCACCGCCAAAGTCTCTACACTTGAGGACCGAACGGAGGGGGTGGAGAACAATCAGGCATCCACAGACCTTCTGGAGACGCAGATGGAGATGAAGTTCAGGGAGATACAGAGACGGGAGAATGAACTTCGTCTCAAGGTGGACGATATGGCAAATCGGGAACGGAGAAGCAACTTGCGGATTTTTGGCTTGACCGAGACGGAAGGCGAAACCCAGGCCGGCTTTGAGAGTAAGGTACAGGAAATTTTCAGGATTGTACTGGGGACTGACTCTGGGGAGACTGTCCTGATCGACAGGGCCCATCGAGCTGGTGGAGGTGGTAGGGGCCCACGCTCGGTCCTGGCACGGTTCCACTATTATAGGGACAAGGCGAGAATAATGGAAAGGGCGAGGACTCTAAGGGACATACAATATGACAACTCCAGGGTGGCAATCTATCAGGACCTGTCCGCTCTCATGCTGCAAATGTGGAAAAAGTGTGGAGCAATCACCAGATGGCTGCAGGAAAAGGGAATCAGATACCGCTGGGGCCACCCATTCTATCTGGCATTCGAATGGCAAGGGGAAAGTCACCAACTGGTGACAGAAGAAGACATCCTGAGGGCTACCGATGAGCTGGTTGGAACCCCACCAGAAACCTCGGGGACACAATCTGGGACAGACAGGGACCCAACCCGGACTCACAAACCAGGGAAAAACATAAAGTGAAAGGCACGCAAACATTTCAGAAAACCAGAACACGCCTCTGCAGGCCATGGTGGGCAGCGGGATTGTGAGGAGGGGGTGGGGGAATGGTGAAGAAAGTCGATGACCATTTTCACAGCGCAATTGTTTGCATGGCCCTCAGGGCCCCCCCCCCCGGGCTGGGGGCAACCGTATGTTAACTGTTGAAGCAGCCACTGTTGGCTAGGTTTAAATTTGGGTTTTGTTACAGAAAGCCGGAAGCCCGGCGCAGGGTTCATCAGAGAGGGATTGCCCTCTCTGGAGGCTCTATGGGCTTGGCCCCTGAGGTTGGGGTGCACCCCCCTGGCCTTGTTCCAAAAGTTAATTTATGATGGGGCTTGCAATATATGGGATGCAACCCAGTCTGCTGAAGGGGGGGGGGACCGAATTGGGGACCCTAGATGGAGGCCTGAATCCTAACTGAAGTTTTGGGGGGAAAAAGTCCTTTAGTAAAAGTAACGTAGGATGTGTTCCATATTGTTCATCATCCCGGGGCCTGGGTAGCGGCCCTGGTGGTTCATCTTACCAACCCTGATGTATGTTGGGCGACGGAGACGAATGCCTCACGAAACAGGTAAGGGAAACGGGGATCAGGGGAAGGGAGGCGGGAGGGTCAAGGGAAACAGGGACACCACACTGGGGCTTAAACACGCGAATGACGCGGGGGGAACCCACGGAAACTTTAAGGGGCAAAGACGATAATGATTATGACTGAAGGACGGATTGGTTCGCTCAATGTTAAGGGCCTAAACTCACAAAGCAAGCGGTCCCTTACTAGCAACATGTTCCGTAAACACAAACTGACATCCTTTTCCTACAAGAAACTCACTACAGGAGGGGGTCAGATTACGATAAAAAAGAAATAGGTAGCAATTTCTGGGCCTCACACAAATCCTCAAAGAAGGAGGGGGTAGGTATCATCCTGGGCAAATCATTGTACCTTACCGACATTGAAACCAAAAGGGGCTTTGGGGGTAGATTTCTGGGGATCAAGGGCTGGTCCCAGGGTATGCGTGTCACATTTGCTACCTTGTACGCGCCCAATGCTGGTCAAATTAAGTTTATTCGTAAGGTCCTTAGAGTCATGGATGAATGGGCAGAAGGCGCTAAGATTTTGGGTGGGGATTTCAATCTTATCGCTGATCCCCGACTGGACTGGTGGTCTGCCAGGGGGGTAGGGCCGAAAGCCCCCACAAAAGATAACCTAGCTATGAGGGACCTGTTACGGGAATACTACTGGGTGGATGTATGGCGGAAATGCTGGCAGACCCCGGGGGGCTACACGTTCTTCTCCCCTCCTCATCAAACATATACCAGAATTGATCTACTTTTGATATCGGAAGAGGGAGGCGGAGAGGTTGGTAGCCCCACAGTTGAATAACTTACTTGGTCAGACCATGAACTACTAACCATGGACTGGCGACTGCAGGACGCCCCAAAGTCATACAGGTGGCGCTGTAACGACACTCTAATGAGGGACCAAGTGTTTAGGGAATTCCTACGGAAGGAAATGGAAGCCTTCTTTTAAATTAATGACACAGGGGAGGTCCCAATGGCCACTGTCTGGAGGCGGCAAAGGCCACGTTCAGGGGTCTCCTTATCGCAGAAGGCGCCAGTAAGAAAAGGGAGAGAGCGCTAATAGAATCTAAACTCCACGGGGAACTACGGGACATGAGGGCACAGCTCACTAGTGGCAACGTAGACCGAGAAAAACTCCTGGGCGAAATGAGAGACAAGAGACAGGCCCTGCACACACTCCAAATGGGTGAAGTGGTAAAGAAAATGAGATACACAAAACAGCGATATTACGAGAGGGGGGATAGGGTGGGAACTCTCTTGGCCCATAGGCTGAGGGGAAGCAGAGCTGCTAGGTGGATAGAGCGGGTTAAAGATGGGACAGGCAACATCCAGACATCAACTAAATATATAGCTGAATCTTTTGCAAGTTTTTACATAGAGCTTCATGCCAAACAAAAGGACGAATCATCAGTAGATATTCAGAGATATCTTGAAGACCATCCACTGCCCAGGCTTACAGACCCCGAGAGGGAGGCCCTGGAGAGGGACATAACGGAGGAAGAGGTGGAGGGGGCTATCAAAAAACTGAAGGAAGGCAAGACACCGGGGGGAGACGGCTACACAGCCGATTTTTACAAACAGTACCAATCGGTACTAATAAAACCGCTGACCAAACTCTTTAATCAAATCAGAACCTCGGAAACCATCCCACCGACATTCCTGCAGGCCACGATCACAGTGATTCCTAAGCCAGGCAAAAATCCGGTGGAGTGCGGTTCGTACAGACCCATCTCACTTTTGAACACGGACGCAAAGATCTTTACTAGGATCCTGGCAACACGCCTAGAAAAATGCCTTCCCAGACTAATCCACCCCGATCAGGTCGGCTTTCTGTTGGACAGACAGGGGGCCGATAGCATGCGTAAAACCCTGCATATATTGAGCTCAAGAGGAGTCAGAATGGAAGGTGCTCTTCTCCTGTCCCTAGACGCGGAAAGGCGTTCGATAAGGTGAGCTGGGCCTTTATGGAGGGGGTCATGTCATCCCTGGGGATAGGACCTAAATGGCGAGGATGGATTTCGGCTCTGTACTCTCACCCCTCTGCAAAAGTGGTAGTTAATGGAAGCGAGTCTGAAGCCCTTCCACTGGGCAGGGGTACAAGGCAGGGGTGCCCGCTATCCCCCCTCATATACGCGCTAGTGATGGAACCCTGGGCCGTAGCCATCAGAGGAAACAATAAGATCCAGGGCATTAAAATGGGAGATACCAACCATAAAGTTACCCTCTTTGCCGATGATGTCCTATTATATCTTTCTAACCCGTCCCAGTCAGTCCCCGAGGTGCTACATATTCTAGAGCAATATGGGGCCCTCGCAGGTTAAAGAGTAAACCTAGGCAAGTCAGTCGCGTTCCCAGCAGGCCAACTCAAGGACTCAGAGAAGCGATATGTTGAAGATCTCCCATTTTGTAAACAACCCGGGGGATTTTGTCACCTGGGGATTCAAATACCAACAGACCTGGCGGACCTCTTCAAGGTGAATTACCCCCCTCTTTGGTCAGCGATCAGACGAGACCTTGAACGCTGGGCAAAATCCGGCCTCTCATGGATGGCACGCCTTAATTCCATAAAGATGGTGGTCCTCCCCAAATTTCTATACTTATTCCAAATGCTCCCAACCCAGATACCAAAGCCCTTCCTCTTAGAGATCAAGCGGATCCTTCTCCACTACCTCTGGGTGGGAAAATCCCATAGAATTACCTATGACACCTTAGTAAGACCCAAGGATGAGGGCGGAGTTAACTACCCAGACTTAGACACCTACTATAAGGCATCAGAGCTGCGAATCCTGGTGGATCACTTGGTGATGGGCCCAAAGAAGCAGTGGGTGTGCCTGGATAACTTGCTATTTTCCCCGGTCACACTAGATGAATGGTTGTGGGTTCCCAGGGCGAGTATCCCGAGGAGAGTTTTGAACCATGCAGTACTGGGAGTGTTATGGACAATATGGAGGGAGGGGGGATACCTTCGGTGGCTCACAACGTGGCCTTCGCCCCTGCATTTGGGCTCCCCCACTCTGGGAGGGAATCAATGAGCCCCTAGCCTTCCAACAATGGTACGAGGCGGGCCTTTGTAAAGCTGGACAGCTATGGTTGGAAGGGGTGTTTATATCATTAGGGGATCTGCAAGAGGCCTTGGGTCTCCCCAATCTCTCCCCCTTTCGTTACCTACAACTCAAAGGGGCCCTCACTGAAAACAGGTGGGGAGATACCCTTAGGAGTGATCTAACAGACTTTGAGAAGTTTCTTATCACACACAAAGGGACCAAAGGGGTAATATCACGGCTGTACAGATTTTTATTGTTTACCACCCCACAGGAACCCCCATCCTCCCAAGTACAATGGGAGAAAGATCTGGGCACTCCGATCACCGAAAAGAGATGGACCAAGATATGTAGACAGGCCAATCGTTCCACGGCTGCACCCCAATACCGCCATCGGGCCCTTAAGCTGATCCACAGGTGGCACTATACCCCGCAGAGGATAGCCAAGATGAGAAGGGGCTACGATCCACACTGCTGGAAATGTCACACTGAAAAAGGGGACTACATACATATGTGGTGGAAGTGCCGTGTGGTACAAACATTTTGGAATTAGGTCCTTTCTTGGATCAAAGAGGTAGACGGGATGGAAAGGACCCTGTCCCCCTGGTTGGTGTTGTTTGGCATTGAAGTGAAAGGGGGACCAAAGGTGAAACATGACCACATGCTGCATGTGATGCTCGTAGCGGCAAGGTGTAGTTGGGCCCAAAAGTGGAAATCGCCTCAACCCCCAGGAGAGAGAGAATGGGTCTCTAAAGTACGAGCAATCTATGACATGGAATTCTTAACTCATTTGATAGACGCATCTAGGTCAAATATTGAGGGCCTGTGGCTTCCCTTCTTTGATAAATATGGAAGATCGGCATAAGACTCGAGCAACACCTGGAATGGCCTGCTTGGACTCAAATGTTTCTGTCTAAATTAAACCTCCCCGAGTGTGAAGGGACAGACTGGTGCGGGAGATGGTGTTGCCAGGCCATGGCCCTTGCCTTTCGAGCGACCACACCCCTATTCTGAACTTACCTTGTACCGGTGATATGTATTTGTGAAGATAACGTGCTGAACCCCGTGGTTATTATTATTTATTATCATGCCATGGTGTGGGAGAGGGAGGGGGAGGCAGTGGGTGGTGGGGAGGGAGTGGGAGGGAAAGGGGGTACATAAAAGTTGTGATTGTTCATGTTCACTTATCCTTCTGATTGTACTATTGAATTGCCTATGTTATAATCACAAAACCTTAATAAAAATTCAATTTTCAAAAAAAGAAATATACCTATCCATGATGAGGAACCTAAAATGCCTCGTACTGACAAAAACTCTACGAGGGACGCTTTGGTCCACCCTGAGGAAGGGTCAAAAGAGGGGTCTGGGGTTGATAGGGAAGTAATTAACGATAGAGAGATGCAAACCTTAGATGATAGGGATAACAATCGCCCTAAAATTGTGCAAGACCGCCCCCAGACTAAACAAACCAAAATGACGGCCTTTGGTAAAATAGTTAGTACCAAGCATGCCAAACTATCTACGGGCCTACAACAAAAGGTGGTCCTTAACTCGTTGGGTACACAGCCTACTGCACCTATACTAAGTAAAATACCCTTGACAGACCCCCAGACTATCAGGGCACAGTCTATGGTAACTAAAGATAGGGGGCAAGTCTGCAATGTCAGGAATAAGGGTGCTGGGCCCCAGGCACAAAGATCATACTAGGTGACAATACGCTAGAGATAGCTACCCCCAAGCCAAACGTACCCACTCTTGAAAGAAATATGGGGATATTAGGCCCGGATAAGTCGGTCGCCCCGACTAACACAGGAAAAATCATTGGTTGGATAAACAACAACAAGGCAGACCAAGTGGCAAACCTAAATAGAACTAATTTACTAAATATTTTCAATAAAATCCCCCAACTCCGTTCCATTACCACAGATGACATAGATGCCATTTGTCTTCCAGCCCATAACAATCTCCGAACGGTATGCAATTTCCATTCGGAGATGGCGGCGGATATGGTCAGAGCACAAGAAAATAATCTTGAGTCCTTGGGATTTAATCTGCAGACACTTTCTAGCGCTAAGGAGGCTGATATTTTCCTTGCTTATAAGGAACCTGTTGTGAATCCAGTGGGCCATATTATAAATATCGGCCCTAATCCCCCTATAACCTGTGCACCTGTTCTGTCCTTGATATCTAGTCTCCTGAATAATGGCCAGGATTGGTCCTGGCTTCAGCCAGCCCTTAAAACTCTAGAGACTTTAAGACAAGGGGCCTCATTACACGGTAGGCGGCAACCATGGCGCTATTAGCGCCATGGTTGCCGCCGGTACCGTACCGAGTCCGCCTTGGTGGATGGTGGAATTACCGCCCTACTCCAAGGTGAGCGGGGGAGGTAATTCCCCATTCACCAAGGCCCTTCCCCATTCCCATTTTTGCCCCCATAGGGCATAATGGGAATGGGGAAGGTGCTAATTACGGTACCGCAAATTGCGGTACCGTAATTAGCTCCGAGGTCCCTTTGCGGGTCCCGTCCTTAACGCCTGGAAAAACCAGGCGTTAAGGGAGGACCCGCAAAGGGACCTCAAAGTAAGGCGGTAAGGGTTTACCGGTACCGGTACCCTTACCGGTACCGGTAAACCCTTACCGCACAACGTGTAATGAGGCCCAAGGTCCAGGATGTGCATGACAGGACCCATATAAAAGTGATTTCTTAGAATACATGTGGTAGTATAAATCTTAGCAAATTCCTGTGTATGCATTCCACTAATATTTGTCCTTGTATATATCTATTTCAGAAAACCATGATGGTCGACCATCAGAGTATAAAGGGCTTTCATACATTTTCCCACCCTGCTTTTTGGGGTACGGTGGGTCATACAAGCGGGGGCTTGACTATAGCTATAGATCCTAACTTAGGGTTCAAGTGTAGAGTGGTATGTAGTATGGACTGGCTTTTGGGTATCGCCCTGGATGCAGACAAGGTGTTAGAATCCATATTGGTGTTGAATCTCTTTTGGAACCCCCTCAAAGTACCTTTACAGACAGTGGAGGAGTCCCTCAGTGTAATCCCAGGGGAATGGTGTCAGAAAGGGTACGGACAACGCATTGTGCTGGGAGGAGACTTTAATTCACTATGGCAGAAGGTACCGAGTGGAACGATAGGGGAGCCATTCCTAAGACCCTCTCTACAAACCTTGCTAGGGGGATACGGTGGGACACTTTCTTGGATGGTTGGGATTTTGGGATGTTGGACACCTTCACCACGTGAAAGAATCTAAACATACGAGGAGAAGGGGCGCCTATAGTTCTAGGATTGTTTTCATCTATATATCTAGGGCTCTGAATTGAGCCTGTGGGAACCTGGTCCACATAAATACTGCCCTAGGGGATCATATCCCCTTAGTGTTTATCCTGACTTTGGACCTTCAGGTAATAAGTAAGACCAGCTCTTATGGGTCTCTCTTTGGGAAATCAGGGGAGATCGGTTAACTGGACCCATAACACCATTAGGAGATTTAATACCCTCCTCACAGATTATTTAGCGAAAGCTGCCCATTCAGAGTTTGGGGACACTTTACCTCTACAAGGTGGTAATTTATATAATAACATCATTCTTACTTGTGCATATAAATTCAGCAAAACGGGAATCAAAATCACCAACAAACCCGAAGGCTTTAGATGGGATGCTAGAATCTACAACTCAAATATTAAGAAAGGAAGGGATTTGGTGGCTCTCAAAAAACAGTCCCTAACATTGGAGGAGTATATGGTTCTAAAGAAAAAGCTAATCCTGAGACATAAAAATATTGTGAAATCACCTAGGATGGACCACTACCTGAAAACACACCAGTCCATGATGGATAGTCTCTGTAAGGGCATGGATGGCAAATTCTGGGCTACTGTCAATAGAATCTTAATCCTCTCCAAGGACACTCTACACTGTCCTATTCAAGCAGCAGCCTGGACTACGTATTATTCCAACAAATTAGCCCTCCCTTTGAAATTCGAAACAGGGACTAGCATGGATTTGGGGCCCCCCGTGTTAAGGGACCTTGTACCTGGGACCACAAGGATATCATATGGACAATTAACAAACTGAAACCGCCTAGAGCCCGGGCCTGACAGCATCCCACCTTTTGTAATTAAGGCAGCCCCTGAGTTATGGGCTCATCTCTTAAGATCAGTATTTAATCACATCTTCAAGACCCACACAGTACCAGAGCCTTGGGTCCAATCCATTATCGTGCCCAAAAAGGGTGAGGTCTTGAATCCCAGCAACTATAGGCCCATAGCGCTCATCGATGCAGCAAGAAAAGTCTTTGCCATCCTGCTCTTATGGGACCTTAAAGGCATGGTCTAGTAAACATTTTTATTGTCCCTACGGGTCGCCCATGTTTTTTTAAGCCTAAGTGGCTCGATTTTAGAAAACTTTCCTATGGACCTTACCCGAGTTTTCGTCCATTAAACGCACGCGAAAACAAGCACCAGGGAGCCGCCATTTTCTGATAATCCTATCTTTTCCCCGATCGCCCTGGCTGACCTGCTTTTGCGGCACTAAATCAATTCCCCCGCCCCTGAGCCTGACATTATCAAAACATTCATATTCCCCGCCTCTCCCCGTGACGTTACTGTGCTGCGTAGGCAAACGCGCCCAGTCGTCTTCTGCGCGACTCCACACAGAACCCGGAAACCAACACAGATCAACTCACAACACAGCGCGCCACAATTCGGAATATGAAACTGTACTTTAAAATGAAACAGCAACACGGTACATTTGGTAAAGTACATTTATTTGACATTAAATGTTTAGCGAATATTCAGCAATTGCCATATGAACTCCGGAAGCCATTTATTTTCTTTTATCTGTATCCGCAATAACTGTTCCGTTTCATCTTGAGTCACGCGCTGTTCCTTTATGGTACACAGGGTGTTCATTTTCGTAAAAAGAATCACTTTGGAAGCACGGTGAACCGCAAGGCTGTTCCATCAACTAGGCACTAGTCCAGCCTAAAGGTTGTTATGTTGCTTCTAGCCACTAGTACAGCGTAAGGGCATGTGGGCCCTTGGCGATCGTCCCATAATATGGTGATCGTGCTCCAGTTGTTGACACGAAGCTGCAGGTGTCTGCTGAAGAATCCATCCGCCGGTGTCTCAAACAGATGGCAGTGGCAGAATGGGATCAAATACCTGTTATGAAAACAAAAAAATGATAATTAGTCTCGCTAGCCGAACTTCATTAATATTACTCATTTTATTTATTACGGCCGATCAGAAACTATTTGCTTGCAAGGATAGTTCAATGGAGTATGTTCGTCTCCAAAATCAATGCGAAAAGTAACGAGATAAATCGAGGCCAACACACAATGATAAACAACAGTTAGTCTACATGTGTGAGGAATGATATGATATATGATATGGCATTTGTAACGCGCCTATACTCAAGTGTTTCTAGGCGTGACGAGGCAGGTGGGGAACAAGGGCAGACAGACAATGATCCTACTAGGCCAGGTGACTTTCTGATCACGCATGGGGAAGGGCTGTACATGGTTAGTTGAATAGAAATTAAATAATAGGGCCAGCTGGTGGCAAGTGCAAGGTAAATGCCGGGAGAAGGGGCTGAAGGATACAGAGACAGTCCCGTAGTGCAGGTAGGCAGTGCAGGGAAAAGTGGCTGGGCCAAGGACCGAGATCGGTGAGACCAGTGGACCTGCATGCCCATGTGCCCACTACGAACAGTTTTACTTGCTTTTCCTAGCTCTTCATTCATTCATTTATTCATGCATCCATTCATTAAATCTTCATTCCGGTATAAAAGCGTGTAAAGATTTACTTACATTATATTTGAAATTTCCATTGTGTCTCTTCGTAATGCAGTCTGTAAAACGGATCGTGCTCTTGACAACGATTTTTCGTATACTGACCTAAAATGAAACTCGGTCTAGTTTCTGAATTTTCTGCCTTATCGTCTCTTACGTTATTGCGCACTCCCTTCAAATGTAGTTCTTTCGGCATGGTCCCTGTCTCAAGGTCAAAAAACAATAGACCCTTATACTTCCAGTGCGACTTGTGGGCCTCATCTGGGCGCTGTCCTTCGCATTCTTTATTTGCAACATCACGTAGTATAGGCATCTGTGAGAACTTGAAGTTTAGAAACCGTCTATGTAGTGCGCCTCAATGTGCAAATGCAAACTGGCTTCTCTCCCAAATGCCACGGCCCGCTTGGCTGGCGCGTTCCAAGTGCCCCAATTTTGTCCCCGTTGTCCGCGAGCTTTGAAGCCCAAATTGAGACATTTAATTTTTGGCGGAAGGTCGGGGAAAGTATAAAGTACCACAGGAGTTGAGTTAAAAGTGAGATTTATTGTTTGTTTGTTTGTTTTATTATTTGCAATACGCAAGCCTCCCCTCCGTTAACAGTGAGCAGCATTTACATTTACATGAGATGAGACATGAGAAAAATATATACATACACATATGTGAGGTGAATAGAGAGAATTCAAAGATGACACCCAGCTTGTTGGCCACCCATGATGGTGAAGGTAGGGGTTAGGTTTACAGGTACACTGTACAATAACATTTATTTACAAAAAGACAATCGTATTGCAATTATTTAAACCGGGATTTGTACTTCACAATCAGCTGTGCTTCGGGTGGGCATGGCACAGTCGCAATGTTCGGTGGCAATGGATCACTGCTTTGCACAGAAACATCCAAAATTCCATATCTGTGCTTCTCTAAAACAGCAACAATAAGGCCTTTCACAAAGTCCAACTGCATTTCATCATAGACTGGTTTGATCACCCATTGCTTACTTCGTTTTGAAAACACCTTAGTGTAGCGAGGCATCCTTACTTTACCCCTAGTCCTAGATTGTTCACGTCCGACATTGCTGTTATGGGCCAAGACCGCTAGTAGAGTGCGATGTTTCATGCCCCGAAAGCTAAAATGCAAGCGCTTTGGCCTGTACTTTAGGCACATATTGTGGAACACCTCCAAATCTCCTGTGTGACAGAATTCTGTCAGTCCTCTCAAATCTCTTGATAGAGTTTTGTCGAAAACAATCTTCTCAATGGCTTTGTGTGTCGGTGAAGATGGAATCAACCACTTCTTCTTCCGTGCCTCCTCTGGGGACAAAGGGCCATGTTCACATTGGTGGAAATGTTCATTTGCTGTCCAGGGGTGAACGTTGGTACAGTGGTGCATCAGTGACCGCCATTTTTCAAGTAGTATTTCCACTGACCCCTCACAAGTTTTTGAGCTCCACCAAAGATGGTTGGTGATAGAATGTGACCACTGCAAAATACTTTCAAAACCTTTTTTTTCCCTGCAGCCGAGATTTTCTTATTGATTGATTTAGCAAGATGCCATACGTCAAATTGATGATTAATATGTGGGAACTGCTCTCTCATTGTCTTGGCAATTGAAACGTGTCTATCCGTGGCTATGAGGTCGATGTGCATTCCCCTCGATTGTAGATATTCCACTGATTTTATAAAACCTAGTTTCTCCATGGCCACTGAGGATGTACATTGTGTTAACTGCTCGACCACCGAACTCACAATTTTCTTACTATCCATGTCCTGAAAGTGGTAGGTGCAGTACTTGGCAGAAAATCCAGGGCTGTCGCACTGTCCATCGCCGGCTAGCCTGAATCGTTTGCCTTCGAATGTACTTGCTAGAGACAATTGTTCAATTTTCCAAGCATCGCTAATGGCCGGAAACAGATAATCACGTTGGTATATGTAGTACAGCGCTTTAGAAATGAAATGGAGTCCCACAAACTGAAAGAAAGCCTCTAACTTTCTAAAACTGGAGCCACTAAAAAGTGATGCAGCTGCACACAGTAGATTGCCTGCTGGCAGTTTCCCCAGCATCGGTTGTGCAGACCATGAGAACCTATGATTTAATCTACAGGCGGCATTTATTTTGACGTTACTGCCTTTTATTTGACGAGTCACATTAATCAATGGCTTCCCACATACTTTCCCTCTAATGGAATGCACACATTTCAGCATACTTATAATTTCCATCAAACAACTGTCGAATACAATGTATTTGCTCTCTTTCATTAGACTGTCATCCTGCGTCAACGTTGTTTCGGCCTTTGACGTTGTGGAGATTTCAACACATTGGAAAGTAATATCGCTGATATCAAGTTCTGATGCGTCTATGGATGCTGCGGCTGGTTCATTCTCTGTCATTTCAACATCTATTACTTCAACATTGATGGGAGAACACAACAATGTCGACAGGTTTTTTGGTGGCAAATTTTTGGCGGGTGTAGATTGTGTAAATTGATCTGCAACTACTTCAGAGCTATCTTCAATACATTCAATAACATCTACTTGTGGTGGTGCGGTCGCACTGTAGCTATGATCCAATGCAACTTTGCTGTAGTCTCCAAACACAGTTAATTCATGTTCTGGCCATTGGACATGAGCATCTCGAGCCTGAACACGCCTCGCCTCAATTAATAGTTCCTCCATAGTGTACACGGTCTGGCAAGTCACATCTCTCATTCGCTTCGCTGCCTGTGTGTGTATAGTTCTGACACCCACGGGTAACTGGAGGAGAGATTGGAAAAGGGATGTTCAGTTTAAAAATAAGATGGAGTGTAGTAGAATTGACTGGAAAAAAACATAAAATAGTCCCCAGCACAAACATTTTTTTAAAGTTATGAACTGTTTGTAACTAACCTTTTTTTGTTTTTTTTTCTTTGCAACTTTTTTGACTCGACCATCAACATCTGCACGCTGTAGCTCCGATTCGTTTCCGCATGTCCTCCCTTCCTCTTGCGCTGCAACGACTATATTTTCTGTATCCGCATAGACAGCACGGAATGAGGCTCCATCGTCTCCCTGAAACATAGTACTTTCATTACTATGTATCAAAATATTGTTAGCATAAAACACACGTGAGGACGAACACACAGGTACATCTCAATAGCCAAACACGATTTAAACATTGTGTGCAACAATCAAACGACAAGTATTCGACCAGTGATGATCTATTTCGATGGAACTGTCAGTATCCATATCTCTGGCTCTGCATGGACTGCCATGAATGGTTGTATTGGAGAGGAGGCATTCGCATCTCCCTGAAACACAGTACTTGCATTAGTATGCTTTTCAATATTGGAAACACAACACACACTTGGGGTCGACGGCACAGGTACATATAAAGAGATAACCACAAATGATGCATTGTCCAAAAGAATCAAGGAAAATCCAAATATGATCACATTTCATCGACTTATTTCAACGATTCCTTTACATCTGCATCATCTAAATGAGATGTTGTGATTGTGGTGGAAGCTCCGTCGTCTCCCTGAAACACAGTACTTGGATTAGTATGGTTTTCAATATTGGAAACATAACACACACTTGGGGTCGAACGCACAGGTACATATAAAGAGATAACCGCAAATGATGCATTGTCCAAAAGAATCAAGGAAAATCTAAATATGATCACATTTCATTGACTTATTTCTCTGATTTATTTACATCTGCATCATCTAAATTGGATGTTGTGATTGTAGTGGAAGCTTCGTCGTCTCCCTGAAACACAGCACTTGCGTTAATAGGGAAGAAAGTATAGCAAATGGAATCACGTTATATGATCACGCATGATGGAGCTGTCATTATTCATACCTCGTGCTGCTGAAGAATATCTATGGATGTTGCAAATGTAGTGCGCACTTCCGAAAGCTGTTGCGCCGATTCGTATACGCATGGTCCCGCTTCCACTTCCCGTGGAATTACTTGAATGTCAGGCTCTGCATCAAGTGCAGGGGTTGACGCTCCATCAACTGCCTGAAACATAGTACTTGCATTAGTGAGGATTACAATAGTGAAAACATAACACACACCTGGGGTCGACAGCACAGGTACATATCAACGGCTAACCACGAATGAAACATTGTGTAGAACAATCAAACAACAAGAATTCCAGCTCTGATGATGACGCTCGATGGAGCTGTCAGTATCCATACCTCCTGCTGTTGAAGAACATCTAGAAATGTTGTAGATATGGCGGACGCTTCAGCATCTCCCTGAAAGACAGTACTTGCATTAGTATGGATAACACTAATTATAACCGAAAACAAACAGCAGTGGACGATAACTTAGGTGTATATCAATTGGAAAGCACTAACCAAACATTCGGTAAAATGATTACACGATACAATAAAAATATTACTTGACATGCATAAAACAGGTCTGTAGCGGATTAGCCTAGTAAGATTACCTGATATGCGTTAGAAGTGGTTGATAACTGCGACCACGTCAAGGATGTAGAATGTTCTTGCTTCAGATTCAAGGGATAGTCAAGAAGTTGTAAAGGTAAATTAATGATTGATAATGAAATGCCAATATTAAAAATAGCCATGTAAGGCGACAGAATACTTGTAAAATGCTCAATACAGCACAGTTCCCTGTTCCCATATATATACATTGCGTTTGTGGGTTATGAAATCGAAAAAGAATATATTGGTAAATGTCATTATTCAAAAAACTATACAATCATATCAATATCGAAATTATTACAAGGGATAGAACACCTACAATATCAATTAATCCGTTCGGATACCTACACACTACCCCAAGGCCTAAAGCTAAATCCGGACACTTGACTCACCGGTGGCAGAATGTGGACGAATAGAGTGGGAATAGCGTTTTCGAGCAATTTCCGTGTCGTTCGCCGTTTATTCTTCTTTGTTACCCAAGATGTTGTGTACATGTCCAAGGAAAAGTGCCGGCTGCAGATGCGGTATAGATCACCCCTCTTGTCCTGTAAGACTTGTTGGACTCTACTTTCCAGCTCATCCAGTGGATATCCGCAATGTCTGACCCATTCTCTTATTCGATCAACAGTTTTCGGGAATACATGCATTGTAGTGCCTTCAGATTTCGCATGGGTCTTCGAAGGACAACCGCTAATCGAACAGGCAGGCATTGTTGATAAATCTGAAAAGTAAATATCGACATTATTATACAATCTTCAAGAATAAAGATTTGATACAAAAGTAAATGAATCATACAATGATCAATGCAAGGTTTGTTTTGGTCGCAGGAACTATACCAGTTCATTATGTGCGGCTTAGTATTTGCATACGTTGCAGAAATGTATAAATGATGTGACTAAAAACTGAACATGTGACTCATCCCTTGGATGCTCTGTATTGCACGAGAAGGAAACATGCTTACATCATAGACTGGACCCCCGAAGGATGCAATTCGATGACAATTGACACAGATGAAAATAAATAGATCTATTGATAGCATAGCAATGGAAATTCAAGTCAATAGCAATGAGACCAATGAACATAGCACTATTTGGTACTCTACTCGCAAATAGATAGAAATTAAAAAATCTGCGAAATATGACCAGGATACATGGCCTTACCTTGACCAACAAACAGTTGGATTCAGCAAGCAGAGCTTTATGTTGCGGGAGAATAGGTGGATGGCCACAGGTAGCGCACTGATGGGTATGCTCGAAGCGGTCACAGAAGTTCACGGATAGCACGACGACGAGCAGATTAGCATAGATCTCAGTGGTTCCCAGGTAGCACGTTCAGGAGTTGACTTGCAAAGCACAAAGATGTTCTCATGAGACATATCGAGTGGTTTTTAAAGTATTAGAAACTGGGGTGTGTTTGTGAATGAATGACGTATGTATGTCGTGGTATTAGGGGGGCGGCCTGCTTGAAGGGGAGGCCTGCATGGAGACACGGGGTCTGAGGAGGCCATGTGACTGATGGCCCCTTGGCGTGGAACACCTTTTGAAGTGTACATGTAGTTTGGCACCTTGGCCTTTCGCGCCCCTGACAGCCCCCCATGCCAGTGCTCATCCACTGGCGCGAACCGCCTTTGATACAGGGGGGTGGGATGGATGGCCCTGGGGCGTGCAGATAAGGCACAGGAAGACTGCTGAATGGAGACACACTTATGTGGATTGCAGGGGGGCGGCCTGCTTCAAGAGGAGGCCTGGCTGGAGACACGGGGTCTGATGAGGCCATGTGACCGATGGCCCCATGGCGTGGGACACCTTTTGAAGTGTACATGTAGTTTGGCACCTTGGCCTTTCGCGCCCCTGACAGCCCCCCATGCCAGCGCGCATCCACCGGCGCGAACCGCCTTTGATACAGGGGGGTGGGATGGATGGGCCTGGGGCGTGCATATAAGGCACAGGAAGACTGCTGAATGGAGATACACTTATGTGGATTGCAGGGGGGCGGCCTGCCTCAAGGGAGGCCTGCCTGGAGACACGGGGTCTGAGGAGACCATGTGAACAATGGCCCCTTGGCGTGGGACACCTTTTGAAGTGTACATGTAGTTTGGCACCTTGGCCGTTTGCGCCCGTCACAGCCCCCCATGCCAGCGCGCATCCACCGGCGTGAACCGCCTTTGATACAGGGGGGTGGGATGGATGGCCCTGGGGCATGCAGATAAGGCACAGGAAGACTGCTGAATGGAGACACACTTATGTGGATTGCAGGGGGGCGGCCTGCTTCAAGGGGAGGCCTGGCTGGAGACACAGGGTCTGAGGAGGCCATGTGAGCGATGGCCCCTTGGCGTGGGACACCTTTTGAAGTGTACATGTAGTTTGGCACCTTGGCCTTTCGCGCCCCTGACAGCCCCTCATGCCAGCGCTCATCCACTGGCGTGAACCGCCTTTATATCAATATATAGTATATCGCCTTTATATCAATGATAGTATATCGTTGCTTATCAATAACAAATGCCACATACCGGAGATTCTTGTGAGCACAGACCCACACTTCAACCGGTGTATTATAGTGGTCAAGACCCTAAGGCCTGTATAATCCAAGGGTAATTGTTAGTATAGATATATGTGTGACTTTTATAGAGACATAACCTACTGAAAGACTTTGAACAAGTGTTAATTAGTGCATGCATTATCGAGAATATGTTATGTTAGCTTAGATAGATAGTGACCACCCTGCTTCACAGCGACCAGACCTTCACCCATTCGGAGCACAGATGTCTGACGTCCATCCTTGAATGGAGACACACTTGATTCATTTAAAAAATCGAAACAAACGTTGTTAAAATATATGTGGTGTTTTATTTTGTATCTTATTTTCATGACACAAAAATACAAGACTTTAAAGATTATACAGGTCAGGTTGCAGCACAGCGAGAGAAAATCCCCTGTGCTGACCGCTGTCACTCGGGAACGTTTCTCTAATGGCACGAACGGCACAGGCGTGTGTCACTCTTCGAACGCGGTGTCCAAGCCTCCCGTGGAGCCACCATGTAAAGGAACAATAGGCCACCAGCCTGTACCACCTGTGAAAAGGAATGAAACAAACTGTTTTTAAATGACCAAGATAAGTTTAATAAATGTTTGTTGTCAATGACAATTCTTGTAACTAATGACATTCTGCACGGACAAATGCTATCTAGACAATGCACACTATTGAACGACTTACATGCGTTACAATGATATGTAGATGTAATTTTGGATATAGTAGAAGAACATGAAATAGGAGTGGCATGACAAGCAGAGTATACTTACTCGTTACTCGGATTACGAGGACGAACAGTTGCGCGAAGTTTGTGCATAAGCACCATCATTATTCTCAACACTGCCCGTGTGAGGCAGGCTGCCCTGAAGTCTGGCAGCTCGGTGATGCATTGCGGTCGTGGCTCGCCTTCCGAAATGTAGGCCAGGCATCCCGAGTTTTCTCGGCAGCAGCAGTTCTCGTCCTCAGTTGGCATTAGCTCGCACCGATTGCATGTGCACCAGGTGGAGACGCCGTCCATTTGACTAGGCCCAGGCTATTCATCTGTTGATTCGTCCTGCCAACTGCCGTCCAAATCCCCATCGTTTTTGCGTGCTTCTCTTTCCAGTAGTTCCTCCTCGGTATACTCGGGCTCGTACATGTAGGGCATTATTGTAGCCATTGTGTGTTAAACAAACTAAAATAGTTTATAGCGGTGGTACTGGTATCTGTTCACACGGGCTACAAGCGGCAAAGGTAGCTGACCAGAGCACTGAAACGAGTCACAGAATACTCAAAGTAACACAGTGAGAGGAATGGAATCGAAAATCTGCTGCTGTGTGTTGTGAAACAGTCTGTTTATACTTATTGAGGAAAAGAGGCGTCCTGCCATTTCCATGGCGACACGTCATTAGCTGAAGCGCAGCAAATGTTGACACGAGACTTGCTTTGGCGTTGGGAAATGGGCGGTACGAGTCTGCTGATGACAGGCTCAGGGGCGGGGGAATTGATTTAGTGCCGCAAAAGCAGGTCAGCCAGGGCGATCGGGGAAAAGATAGGATTATCAGAAAATGGCGGCTCCCTGGTACTTGTTTTCGCGTGCGTTTAATGGACGAAAAATCGGGTAAGGTCCATAGGAAAGTTTTCTAAAATCGAGCCACTTAGGCTTAAAAAAACATGGCCGACCCGTAGGGACAATAAAAAATGTTACTAGACCATGCCTTTAATAAAGTGGTCAGGCATAACTCACTTCTTAGTAAATTCCAAGTTGGTTTTAGGGAAGAGTTGGGAACCAATTTGAATGCAGCGATTCTGGCTCACCTTAGAGATTCGGTTCATCAGACCAATATTGGAGATGTGTTTATAACTTCATTGGACCTTTCAAATGCTTTTGATGGAGTCATACGATCGAGATTGCGGTCTAAAATGCTGGCTTTAAAGATCTCTAGTAAGTTCAACTTCTTGCATTACTCCATACAAAGACATCCATTAGAGTCTGATTGACTAAGGACGGTGCTTTGTCCGAGGAAATAGCCACCTATGTGGGGGTTAAGCAGGGCTGTTCACTGGTGCCTATTCTTTTCATACTGTACATGTGTGATGCGGAGGGAGTGCGGCAGGGACCTTCAATCACACCGGCCAGGTTGGGGAGGATGGCGATTGAGTGGATGGCCTTCGCAGATGATTTCATCCTCTTGGACCGTACCCCCGGGGGACTCAGGAGAGAAATGCACCTCTTTTATCACTATGCACTCGCAAACAATCTTATGCCTAACGCACCCAAATCACAGATTTTGGTCTTTTCCAAAAAAAGAAAGACTCAAACATATAAGTGGATTATGGGTGAGTAAGTAGTAGAAAAAGACAACAGGGTAAATTATGGCTCAAAGAGCCAGGATGGCAACTGCCTTCCCAAACCGTAGGGAGTAACTGGTACACAGGGAACGGTATGCTGGGGAAAAAATTCATCAACTTGCCGGTAAGGGCAAGATCAAACAACTAGTGATATTTCTATGGACCGTGGTCCTGTCCTCTTGGACACAGGGTGAGAAGCTGGTCTGGTACGGGGTGAAGGTGAGGACAACCAGCGCAAATATGCAAAAGTGCGAGAGGGGAATTCAATCTCGCATTTTTTAAATCTAGGCAGCTGGCAATCAAAACTGCAAAGATTGAGGCATTGGAATAGTCATGTAACTTTATTTTAACACTAATGACTAGAGAGTTCCTTGCAAAAGGGTGGTTGTCCAAGAGGGTGATTACCAAAGTACCAAATAATCGCTAAAAAAATGCACTGACCCACTTGGTGTGGGATGGGAAAACCAATACTTTTTGGGTTTTCTCTCAATTTCATGCAGTAACCCCTATTGGTCTTGGGGGTATCATAAAATGTTGTGGTGGAGCCACAACAGGTAAGGTCGACCGGTTTCAATGGTTCATGACTGATTACCAACCATCTTCTTCAGGACAAGATCAATCTTCATGTGCTATTGAATAGTGTCTGTCCTCTTAGTAGGGCAGCGATGACAGGCTGCAAAGTGGATCCTGGAGGGGATAGCTGTGCTATCCAGGAGGTCAGTTGAGAGCCGAAAATGAGCTCTCTCCAATGGCGTACCTGAGGAAAAACGGGGCGAGCACTGAAAAGCTGCAGCCTGCTCGGTCCCAAGGCTGTAAGTGTGCCTTGGGACCGAGCAGGCTGCAGCTTTTCAGTGCTCGCCCCGTTTTTCCTCAGGTACGCCATTGGAGAGAGCTCATTTTCGGCTCTCAACTGACCTCCTGGATAGCACAGCTATCCCCTCCAGGATCCACTTTGCAGCCTGTCATCGCTGCCCTACTAAGAGGACAGACACTATTCAATAGCACATGAAGATTGATCTTGTCCTGAAGAAGATGGTCGGTAATCAGTCATGAACCATCGAAACCGGTCGACCTTACCTGTTGTGGCTCCACCACAACATTTTATGATACCCCCAAGACCAATAGGGGTTACTGCATGAAATTGAGAGAAAACCCAAAAAGTATTGGTTTTCCCATCCCACACCAAGTGGGTCAGTGCATTTTTTTAGCGATTATTTGGTACTTTGGTAATCACCCTCTTGGACAACCACCCTTTTGCAAGGAACTCTCTAGTCATTAGTGTTAAAATAAAGTTACATGACTATTCCAATGCCTCAATCTTTGCAGTTTTGATTGCCAGCTGCCTAGATTTAAAAAATGCGAGATTGAATTCCCCTCTCGCACTTTTGCATATTTGCGCTGGTTGTCCTCACCTTCACCCCGTACCAGACCAGCTTCTCACCCTGTGTCCAAGAGGACAGGACCACGGTCCATAGAAATATCACTAGTTGTTTGGTCTTGCCCTTACCGGCAAGTTGATGAATTTTTTCCCCAGCATACCGTTCCCTGAGTAAGTAGTAGACCAGGTACAGGCCATCACATACCTGCGGTACCACCTTACAAATAGGGCCTGTATGAAACAATGGAAACAGAGCCTTGATGAGAAGGTATGTAAACTTAAATCACAAATCAAATTCTTGAGAGTAAAGATTTGCAGATTTTCGCTGGTACCAATAAGGCGCTATTATCTGGCTAAATGAACTACTGGGTTTATCCGTGGCTGTGCCTAACGCAGTTATATTGTTATTGTTATTGTTATTGTTATTGTTATTTTGCATTTATATAGCGCCTTATATACCATTGGTATGGTCTGAAGGCGCTGGTAGGTTGAACGCCCTTGGGAACCAAAGTTCAGATCAGTAGAGAGAGTAGAGAGAGCCAAAAGGTGCATGTGGCACCGGGTATGTGTGCAGCTTGTGCGGTATCAGTGTAATAGCTGCTTCTTAGCGGTAGGTGTGGTGGTTGAGAGATCAGGAGTATGTGTTCGTTCTGGCAGGATTCATCCAGAGCGGAGGTGGCTGCGTTAGGCCTGAGGAGAATGCCTGGCTGGGGGGTGAGAAACCAGCAGTGTTTACTTAGAATGATGTGGAGTGAGCAGCAGATGTTGGTATGAGAACAGTTATACCGAATGGTGTCATAGTATCTCTGTGTTCTAGTTGAGTGGTGATGTAAAGGAGAGAGTAAACGTGGTGATGTGATATGGTGGGTTGTATGGTCTTTCAAACGTTCTCTGTATTCCAACCATACTATGTACATCACACAGTTCTATGCGCTCCAGTCCGTTCCATGCACTCCTCTCCACTCATGCATCCCAGTCTGCTCGGTAGACTCTGGTCTATTCCACGCACTCATGCATTCCGGCTCGTCCCTCGCACTTGAGTCTGCTCTGCGCGCTCCAGTTGGCCCCACGCATGTACTCTTGGTTGCCCCTCACATGTACTATACATTCACCTGTTTTACGCACTCATCCCCTCTACGCACTCATCCCCTCTATGCACTCATCTGCTCCCCGGACTCATCCGCTTTAAGCACATATGTTCATCTCTATACTCACCTGTTCTATGCCTTCATCCGTTATGTACACTCATCCTCAGTGTACCCTTATTTGCTCATCCACTCTATCCACTCAATCAATTCATCCGCTGTATACAGTCATCAGGTCTTATACAATCATCCGCTCTATCCACTCATCCGCTCTATCCACTCATCCGCTCTATCCACTCATCTGCCATATACGCACTCATCCGTTATATACGCACTCATCCGCCATATACGCACTCATCCGCCATATATGCACTCATCCGTCATATACGCACTCATCCCCTTTACGCACTCAACCCCTCTACGCACTCGACACCTCTACGCACTCGACCCCTCTACGCATTGTACCCCTCTACGCACTTGTCCCCTCTGCGCACTCGTCCCCTCTGCGCACTCGCCCCCTCTATGCACTCGTCCCCTCTATGCACTCGTCCCCTCTACGCACTCGTCCCCTCTATTGCCACGACCCTCCCACCAATTCTCTCTATGAAACACTAAGAGAGGTGGTAAGATCTGAAACAGTTCCTTCTATGATAAAGTTCTGTGACAGAATGAACTTAATACTTCTGTCCCTAGCACTCACTTGAGAAAATCTTATACAATGTCCAGGTTTGGTGAAGAGGTTTCTCATTAGGGCCTACTGGGTGGGAACGGTCGAATGTGTCAACTTCTATGCCACTTATAAAGAATATGCTAATTTCTGCCACGTGTGGGAATGTTTGCCCCTTTATCTGCAGAGGTTTCCATGTGAGAGGGGAAGAACTACCTACATGCGTTTTAGGTTGAATCAGTTACCGACCCTTGAGAGGATAAGACACTGGGCCATTAATGGTGTGTCTGGGACAGAGTCCCTAGAACTGAGGTGTCGCTTTTGTAGGGAGATGAATTCCCAAGTGACTCTTAAGCACCTACTACTTGGCTGTTCTCATTTTGAGCCTTTACGGGTTTTGACAGATAGGTTCAAGAAAGATTCAGAGCTCTCAGTGAACCTATTCTGGAACAGATGCAAGTGGGGCTTAAATATATCCCTAATCGTGGCACTGAATATATTCTTGCAGGGTATAACCAACGATTTGGATCAAATTAATTTGGATACATAGACGCTAAATTGGATGTGCGAAACTTTGTACATACCTAAACATATTCTGTAATTTGTTGTTGATGTATATTTTTATTTTTTGTGATGAATTTTATAGTCAGGCTCTAGTGATGTTTTATGTAATATGGATTCTTATTAACTATGTATTTTATATGTTTTTTTCTACATGTTGTGTAAGGTTTTTTGTAAACTAAAAACGCAACAATAAAAATATTTAAAAAAAATAAAATAAGGGTTGTATGTACAAATATTCACATTTGCAACATGGATGTTTTTCTTATAATCTGCAATACATTGCCCTTTCTGTCCCCAAGGTGTCAGTGAATTCTACCATGTCTTACAAGAAAGCCCAAAAATTCACTTTTAAACAGTGAAAATCTTACATTTTTACAAAGTCTTGCTGCAGAGATAAACAGTCTGTAAAGTTTATTTATAAAATAGTCTTTGGAAACAAATGGCAGTCCTTTGTCACTGGATCATTTTTCTTCCTTCAACTGCTACCAACTGTCATTTCCTTCAAAGCAAGGTGGGGGGTTTTCTCAGCTGGATTGAAGGTTTATTGCCCCTTCACACTTCAAACTTCCTTGCCCTGGGAGTTCAGTTGTTAGTGGGTTAGCCTAGAGTAGATTCTTTCCAACCTAGTAATTATCATTTAGGTGTTAGTATTTGCTGGGAGTTTATGGTGTGGCTCCCTTCCTTAGGGGGGAAGCTTTTAGCTCTGCCATCTGGAATATCCTGTTTTTGAGAGCTTGCAAATCCAGCTCATGTGGTTTAAAATCTTTATTTTCTTAATTTGGGTCCTGTATTAAAACAAACCTGTGAAATAAAATAGCCCATGTGTGTATTATCACCAACAACACAACCCCTTTACATTTGCTACATAAGGCAAGCTTTCATTCAACAATTTACTTTTTAAACAGGCCTTGTTTTTCCTTTATTTTGCAAAGGCCCATATTTACATGTGTGGTGAAAATCTAGCATTTCTTTCTTTAAATTCGATTCTGCAGCTCCATCAGATTCCCACACTGTCTTTGCAGCTATAGTCATTTTCTTGAATGCAGGAGTTTTATCTGAAGCACAGATACATTGAAACTGACGTGGCTCAGATAGTTAGAGCTTCTTTGAACTGCTGAGCTTTGGGTACTTTTGTAAAGAAATAAACGTGTGTTCCTGTGCGAGTGAGGTGAAGTTCCTTGTTGATTTATCCCAGAGTTGGTTTGACAGGGCCTATCATTCAGAAATCATGCCTGGTTTTGCTAAGGCACAATGCGATATGCTGGGCATGGCAGGGCCTTTTTGATCACAGTGGTTTGAGGAAGGACAGATGGAAGGAACGTCAGAGCAGCATTTTTTTTTTAAAGATGACAAGTTTAATTTCTAAGGGGGATTTTGGGGTTTTGCAGCAAAGCAGCGCTGCTTTTTCCCTTTATTCCATTTGTAGATTTCGGAACACATTGGCAGTCTCCTTCAGTGTGCCCCCTTGTTCCATCCTGCCCATTTTGTGCTTTGCAAAATGGTGCAGCATATTTTTGTTGCTTCAAAATGCCGTTTTGAGGTCATGGTGCCCATAGAAGCCAGCACAGCCATTTTGCTGTTTCTGCACAAATGCAGCTTGGTGATGTGGGGAAATCCTATTGAGTGGGTCAATATATCCCACACAGGAAATGTGAGAATGATTTAAGAGGTGACCTGGTGACCATAGTTTGACACCTCCACCCGGCCTGCTCCATGTGTCCGTGTTCATTAAATGCCACAAACCCTGCCGTATCTAGAACTTGCTATCAAGCTTGTAATATTGGCAATATTACAAATGTAAAGATGCAATGGTTTCAGGCTACAGAGAGGAAAGTAATTAAATGTAAACACACGCTGTCTGGTGAATAAAAAACACTTGCTGAATAGAAGAAAGTTGCCCAGCGACAGCCTCTAGACTAGAGTGGGTCTCAACGTGCTGATTGGACTGGTGGAGCAGTTGAAGTTCACAAACCAGATCACAGTCATAAACAGGCAGACACAGGCAGTTAGCAGCTCACACAAGCCACAGAGTCTTAAACAGACACCTCACGTTACCTTTATGGTCTGCACTCTCCACTATGACTTCAGTCACCTCATTGCGGGCACTCACCACCCTGGCACCACACCACTTTTATATTTTTCGATTGCAGAGTGGAGCCATTGCCCTCTCAGTACGTTGCCACTGCCCGCCCAAGCCACATCAGAGTAATCTCACTGTTTTCCTGAGTTCACAGAATTCCACCAGTTTCAGTCTCTGCTCTCGCTGCGGCATTCACTGCTGTGCATACCCCATTTACTGCCAGCCTCCCCCATTCAGTACCCAACTCACCTTTTCACTACCAAGTTGGCCTTGTTCACTGCTCAGCCTGCCCTATCCCCATGCGGCCAAATTTGCACCAGACCTGAAGATGCTCATTTTACTATAGATGATATGATTGCTTAGTGGGTTGTGCGCTCGCTGCTGTGATGTGTGTGTGATCTGCAGGTTGCAGGTTCGAATCCCAGCAAGGCCATCTCAGCCTTTCATCCTTCTGAGGGCGATAAATGAGTACCAACACAGGTTGGGTGATATTGTATGCATATTTGTTCTATAAAAAAGAGCTTAAGCGTAAGTGCTAATTCAATAACATATTATCATTTGGCCTTGGACGTCTGCTTGCATTCACAGTAATTTGACAATATGGATCTAGATATTAATGATACATATGGTGATCCATTCTTGTATGAAATACATATGTATATCACATTAGTGAAATCATAACCATATTTTTCGTAGTGTACTTAGGAAAAATTCTATTTGATGCCCACTTCCTGAATTGTCATGGGGTGAAAGGTAGTGCTTCATTAATGGCACTGATTCTGTAGAAACATTTGTGTTTGCGCAGTGAGAAGCGTGGTAGGCACTGCATTCCTTTCTTTTAGCATTGCGCTTTGCTGGCCACAGATTCCTCAGTCAGTGTTCACTCTGTATCAAGTCTCACTCACACACATTGTTTTTTACAAGCCTTTGCAGTGGATGTCTATTTTAAAGCTTATATTCAAATTACCTTTACTCGTTTACTGCAATCCCAGTTCCCTGCACTAGCATGTTACTATTGGAAATTCTTTAGCAATTTGCATCCTCCAATTAAATGAAACAAGGAATACATCAACACGCCACAAATCATCCTCTATTGTTTTTTAGCTCAATTTGTATACAGCCTTTATGGACCTGGATGCTCTACTTCTTTTTTTGTGACAGGCACAAAGGATGGTCTCGGACACTGCAAAAGCGCAAGCTGCACAGTCAAGAAATTTTGCTTCTGTGTATTCTGCAGCTGAAAAATATGCAGGGTGGGCCAACGTGGGTTTGGAAGAGAGAGGCTATGATAAGAGGAATGTTATCACTTTCTCAAGCGTTTACAAAAAACATAACAACATGCAACAGACACATGAACCCTCCATAAGTAGCATTTTCAGTAAAGTCGTGAACTAACGCAATTCACGGATGACGGTTTGAGGGCCACTTTTTTTGAGGTGAGGGGTGGGCCACTTTTTGAGGTGAGGAGTGGCCCACTTTTTTGAGGCGAGGGTGGGACACTTTTTTTGGGTGTCCAGGCCTATTTCTTGTCCCAGTCCGACCCTGAGTAAGCAAAAGACATTTGCCGTCTATGTTTTCTTGGGCATGGCTTCAGCATGCCCAGGTACCCCATACAGTGAGTACATTCCAGACGTACCTCTGTGGCGAAGCGAAAACCTCTGGTCCAGCTAAATTGTACACATTGCTGCTCCACCTTTCTCTTTTCAGGCCTTCCTGTGCATCTTATCTATCCCTCACCCTCATTCCAACTATCTACCCGGCGTTGCTCCTCCTTACTGCTACTGAATGTTCTATCATACTCCTCCTTTGCCTCTCTGACCGGAAAAAGTGCTTTGACACCATAAACTATAGCAGGAAACTCCACGCAAATGCAAGATAACATAACATAACATATACAAAGCCAAGCCTATGCTGATGACATCATCATTTTTGATTATACTCCATTTGGCGTGAAGAATAGCTTGAATTCCATGGTTTTGTATATGAAACAGCATCATTTGAAAATAAATCCTGCCAACCCACTAATTATAACTTTTGATAAAAATATAAATTACCTGAATTTAGAGGAACTCCAAGGGAAATGGTTGGCCTAGTTAGGTTTTTCAATCTTGAGTAGATATAATGAATATAGCTTTATGAAATAGATTACGTATAAAAGTATTTGGCTGAATAGCACAAATGCATAAGGTTACAAAACAAAATGTGTATGTAGTCGATTATGCTATGGCTACCCTGTTATAAATCTAAATTGATTCCTAGCCTGGTTTATGGTTTATGGATGCGAGGTATCTCATGCACTCAATTGGATATGGATGGAGAGGATAGAAAGGATACTGTGGAAGAAAACCGTTAAGGTACCACCCTCAAGACCAATAGTGGTTATAAGAAATGAACTGGATTCATGATATGATATGATATGATATGATATTTGTAACGTGCCTATACACATTTCCTTATGTTTGCTAAAGTGTCGTGTAATGTGGAAAAAATGAGAATCTACTCAAAAATTCGAAATACCATAGAACATTCTTTGTATGTAGATTTAGATAGACATATGAAGATGAAAAAAATGCAAAGCACTAATTATTTTATACAATTCTGTGATTAAATATAAGATGCTCTACTGAGATGCTTTTCAGATTACCAACAGTTGTATAAAAATTATATAAAATGATTGGGGTATCAAAAAAACTAAGATAAAGATATATAAAGATGTTACCGAATATGCGCATTCACATTTCGGTTGGTTACCAAAATATCAAATTAAGCTACCAAATCAAGAATTCGGATATCTATTAATGAGATTTAGACTATGCTTATAGAGACAATCAAGTATTTGATTTTAAAATGTGAACAGACTGGGGCATTTAGAACTGGTACACTCAGGAAATGTGTGTCTAATCCTAACTTCATTGAAACATACTATCTGTGAAATAGACGTATGAAGGGTGATAAGTTATGTCTTAGATTTACTCTCATTAAATCTATTAAGACTATAAGGGCCTCATTATGAGTGTGGCGGTCCAGAAACCAGGGTGCCAGTCAGCTAACCGGCACCCTGGTTTCCGGACTGCCACACTACGAGTCTGCCTGCCGGGGCTGCTGCACCTGGCAGGTCTGACACTGCCGGGTGCAAAAGGCCAGGTAGGCAAAGTCATCACGGAAACACCGGCACTGTCAGCGACGTTGCCGGTGCTTCTGTGAACCCTTTCCCATGGAGTTCTCCGCGACTCCACGGGAATCGGGACTTACAAAATCCAGCCCCTGACTTCCCACTCCGCCGGGACTTGCAATGTCCCAGTGGCACCAAGAGGTCAGGCGTCAGATTCAGTGTAGCACCAGCGAGTTACCGGCAACCTCGTAATGAGGCCCTATATGGTCTTTTAAATGAAAAGAGATGGCAGGGTTAAGAAATAAGTATGCAATCTTATATTAATGTGAATGGAGATTAATTATGTCATACATTTACTCTTTCAAATATATTAAGATTCTACATGATCTTTTAAATGAAAAAAGATGGTGGGTTTAAGATATAAGATATATGTATGGATTTTTATATTAATGTAATGAATGGACTTGTTTTTTTAGATAAATCCATTCTTTAATTGTAAATAATGATTTACCAAAAAATAAATAATAATAAAGACCCTACTATGGCAACGTCCAGTGTAGACAAAGGCCTTTAATAAAGACCCTACTATGGCAACGTCCAGTGTAGACAAAGGCCTTTAATAAAGACCCTACTATGGCAACGTCCAGTGTAGACAAAGGCCTTTAATAAAGAACCTACTACGGCAACGTCCAGTGTAGACAAAGGCCTTTAATAAAGACCCTACTATGGCAAAGTCCAGTGTAGACAAAGGCCTTTAATAAAGACCCTACTATGGCAAAGTCCAGTGTAGACAAAGGCCTTTAATAAAGACCCTACTACGGCAAAGTCCAGTGTAGACAAAGGCCTTTAATAAAGACCCTACTACGGCAAAGTCCAGTGTAGACAAAGGCCTTTAATAAAGACCCTACTACGGCAAAGTCCAGTGTAGACAAAGGCCTTTAATAAAGACCCTACTATGGCAAAGTCCAGTGTAGACAAAGGCCTTTAATAAAGACCCTACTATGGCAAAGTCCAGTGTAGACAAAGGCCTTTAATAAAGACCCTACTATGGCAAAGTCCAGTGTAGACAAAGGCCTTTAATAAAGAACCTACTATGGCAAAGTCCAGTGTAGACAAAGGCCTTTAATAAAGACCCTACTATGGCAAAGTCCAGTGTAGACAAAGGCCTTTAATAAAGACCCTACTATGGCAAAGTCCAGTGTAGACAAAGGCCTTTAATAAAGACCCTACTATGGCAAAGTCCAGTGTAGACAAAGGCCTTTAATAAAGACCCTACTATGGCAAAGTCCAGTGTAGACAAAGGCCTTTAATAAAGACCCTACTATGGCAAAGTCCAGTGTAGACAAAGGCCTTTAATAAAGACCCTACTATGGCAAAGTCCAGTGTAGACAAAGGCCTTTAATAAAGACCCTACTATGGCAAAGTCCAGTGTAGACAAAGGCCTTTAATAAAGACCCTACTATGGCAAAGTCCAGTGTAGACAAAGGCCTTTAATAAAGAATCTACTATGGCAAAGTCCAGTGTAGACAAAGGCCTTTAATAAAGACCCTACTATGGCAAAGTCCAGTGTAGACAAAGGCCTTTAATAAAGACCCTACTATGGCAAAGTCCAGTGTAGACAAAGGCCTTTAATAAAGACCCTACTATGGCAAAGTCCAGTGTAGACAAAGGCCTTTAATAAAGACCCTACTATGGCAAAGTCCAGTGTAGACAAAGGCCTTTAATAAAGACCCTACTATGGCAAAGTCCAGTGTAGACAAAGGCCTTTAATAAAGACCCTACTACGGCAAAGTCCAGTGTAGACAAAGGCCTTTTTTAATACTTTATTGATGCCTCATCAAATCGAGTCGAATACAGGGATTTCTGGTTGTTTGTTTCACTCAATTCCTGCTGTTTAAACTATATATTTTATATATGTTTTAAATGTTCGTGTTTTTACATTTGCAAACTCTGCAATATCTCTCTCAGTTTAAATCTTGATTTTTTGTACCAATCCATGGAATAAACTGGAAATGCTGGAGGGCACATTTTCAAGCTCATGCAGGGTTTTTTCACCCTGCACGCCAAACTCATACATTTGTAGCGGTTGTTAATTTGCTGTTGAGTCAGGGCTTTTGAGTTTGATATTCTGTGCCCTCTTTCAATAGCATACAGGTATTGCTAAGATATTTTCATGTTAACACAGAGTGGACTATGTCTATGGGTCTCATTAGGAATTTGACAGTGCAATGCATTTTTGTAGGTAGTTCCACTAGGTTTGGCAAGGGAATCACCATTAGTTTTACTGCACTACCAAATTCCTACTTTGCCGGTGAAGTGCAAGATTTACCTCCACCTTACATCTGGCAGTAAATCCTTCACTTTGATTCTGAAAATCATAAGATTTACTGTGCCCGAATTTCCGCTCATGATAAATCGGAGGGAAACCCTATAAAGGCCTATGGACTCAAAAAAGTAGGTCTCTTGTTGCCTTACGCCTACTCGTAATCTCACTGTTAATCTGCAGGACCAAGTGGCAGAAATGGTAAAGGTGTTTGGAGGTAAGCCAAACAGAATTACTGCCAAACTCGTATTGAGGCGCATTCTTGTGCTAAGTGAACAACAAGTTTATTAATTAAGTTTATTATTAATAAATAACAAGTTATTTTTCTTAATGTTCTATAAAATTGAAGGTATGTGTGGCAAACTTGAAAGTGAGAGGGACTAGTTCCTTGATCTTAGATAACCAGCGGTCCCTTGAATATTTATTAGGCATTACAAGTGTAATTTCCACTTCTGGGTGAGGCAGATTGTCTTACTCAGATATGAACAGCCTAAAGGTAATTGACCTCATTACGAGTTTTCCGGTGCAGTAGAAAGTGGTGGTAATTCCATTACCGTAAATCCTCTAATTTACTACCAACATTCGATGGAATTCAGCAAAAATCCCATTGGAGTCTAATGGACTCCAGAAACTGGGACTGACATCACCATCCTACCACTAGCAACCCCATGGAACGTCAAAGTGAGTGTGGCAGTAACAGAATATGGATTTTGGTGATAAATTGGCAGATTTACCACCATTTCACTGCCAAATTCCTATTGAAGCCCAAAATGTTCTTGCAGGGATTGTGTAAGTGCAGACCCAGAGATGGCAAAGGAAATGCCCTATTTTCAAAACTGGATGATTTTATTATTATCACCATGTCAGTTGCGGGTCAAGTTATTATGCAGATGGAATCCCAAAGGGAAACTTGATTTGATGTATAAGTGTGGTCATATTTTTTGTACCAGTGGAAAAGAAGCATTTACTTGGTGGTGAAATAAACGTGCACAGCGTCGCTGTGTGAAAGGTTTACCAAATGATTATGCATAAATAAAGTATGCAGGTCCAGGTTGCTTTATAAAGGTTACTCATGCAGCCCTTTTCTTTCAAGTGTTACTCGGAGATGCCGTTTCGGAAGCGCAATCGCATATTTGTATTTGTAATTGGTTATTTAGATAGCGCTCTTTCCCCACTTGTGTGGCCTCAATGCGCTTAATGTAAATGTAAAGAATATGGTGGCTCAGATGAAAACAAAGAGTTATTTTTCCTTTCTATGCATTCACAATTATGAAACTGTTTCAAGTTGTTTTGGAAAATCTGTTCAAAGCCTTGAAAAAACACATAAAAGAGCGAAACATGCATCCGCTGAACTTGCTAGAACACTGAGAATTAATTGGACTGAACCTAGCTCGAGAAATGACATTGATTTCTGATGAACAAAACCGCATGTGCATGGGGAATTCCATGTGCATGTAATACATGATAACACGCCAGAAGAGGTGTTTAATGCTTGATAAGGACATTGCTGGAGGTAAGTAGCGCTGCATACTCCACATCTGACGGTCTTCCCCCTATTTCTCAGCTGTACATGTGCCCCTTTTTAATTTTCAGACAATAAAGATACTCGCACTAAAGCAGATGAGGAGGGACTCCCAATCCCACAACACTATGGGGTTTTCAGCTCCCGTCTAGATAAAATGGCATTAAAACTCAACTATGTCTCGGCTGATTGGTCAGCCTGCAGTGGATAGTGCGGGGCACATGGACTGGCATGCGAAATAATAGATTTGTATACATTGCTCCATGCTGGAGTCCTCGCACTACGAAGCACTTTATTAAAATATATTTATTGACTGAGGGAGAAGTCATTAATGTGGCATAATGACCCGCCACCAAGTTATGAAGCGTGGCAAAGACAAGGGCCATAAATTCCGGCAGGGTCATTACCCCAAGTGATAATGACCTCCCGAGGTCTATAAGGCTATTAGCACATGCTAACACATCCTGTTTTGGAGTTTTGGTGACAAACTCAGTAAATTAAATGTGTTTTTATTTTGTAGTTGCCGTGATAAGTTACATATTTAAATTCTAAATTTGGTTAAATTGCAGCGGGTTTAACATGAGCATTTATTAGGTAAGGTCATGTAAAATGAAGCTGTTTCTCTACAAAGAAGTGAAAGCATTTCCTCCAGTGGCGGATGTAATAGGGGGCAAGGGTGGCATCTCTCCCCCCCTACTCCCCGCTGGTGCTCAGTGCATGCCCACTGCACCCTCCAGCCTCCTGCTGCCCGAGTATCCACCCCTCCTGGCACCAAAAGCTGCTTCCGCTATTGATTTCCTCGAGTTTAAGGTTTCTTTTTGGTAGGTTAAATAGGATGTTGCAATGAAAAAAAGCAGGTCCTCCAAAAAAGTCTTATTAAAAAAGACATTGGGCCTAGAAATGTCATTATTATTTCCCTGTCTGCTTTTGAAGTCAGAATGTTCAGAATGCAGTCAATATCAGTAGTTATTGACTGCACTATGAACATTACGATTGACTGAGAGGAGGTCAATAACTATCTCAATGTGCTAACATCTGTTATTACCCAATTTAATGGTACTTAACGTATACGACCTCGGAAGGATGAAAGACTGAGTTGGCTCTTCTATGGGTTTGAACGTGCAGATTTGCATGCAGGTCTCGTGTGAGTGGCCAGTGCTTAATTCCCGCGCTATCCTCCCTGGTACAAGGTGCGGTTCCTGGGAAGCCAGATGATGCTACAGTGACATTTGTAGGCTGGGCACTGCAGATGGGCATCCACCAGGGTATGGGTGGTCAAGTAAATCTCTAAGGTCAGGCGTGTGGATGGCCCACCTTATGGATCCTTGTTTAAGAATATGATGGTAGAGTGGCATAGGATGGCAGAGAAGACATCTGATAAGAGGAAGAGGAAGGGCTGCAGGCACTAGTTGTGGTCCTTGCCAAGTTATGTCAGACCAAGTAGAGGAGTAGACCATTTAAATTCAGCATCGGTCTACGGGAAAGCAAGAAGGATTTGGTGGTGAGCTGGAAGGAAGGATACAAGGGCAAGAGAACAGACATATGAGGCAGAGAAAGACAGAATAGGGTTCAGGATACCTGTGTCTAAGAAGGACTGTGACAGCCAAGGGCGTGCGAGATGCGGGGGTGATGTAGCAACAGGGCAATCAAGGAGAGAGGGGGTCCTCCCTTACTCCTACAAGTGTAGGCCCAGCAATGATACACTCATGTTGGTTTGTCAATTCAGCACAATCTTGATGTTGGCCCTTGTTAAGTATGATTTACGTTGCAACATTTTGGGCCCACTCCCTCATGAATGGGGCGGAAGCAAAGGCAAGTCACGTGTAGCTGGCTCGGGAGGGCATGACAATGCTGCGCCATTGGAGGTCCAGTTGTTTCGGGGATGCCTGTGCTCTTTTTCAAAATATTCCCCAGAGAACCTAGACATACCTACAAATACAGTCTTACCTGGAGGAGTACAACTTACTTGGTCTTAGGCAGTCAGGCTTTTGGGTCGTGCATGGGACAGAGACTACCCAATTAGACCTTAAATCTAACATGCTCCAGAATATGGATTAGGGCGGGTTGCTTTGCTTATGCTTTGCTTATGCTTTGCTTATGCTTTTGGATCTTTCTGCTTTGTTCGATTCGGTAGATTAAAACATATTCATGGACTGCATTATTCTGCAAATGTTGGGTTCTGTCTTTTCTGTCTGAACGAACTGTAAGAGCCTTTGGCAAATCTGCAGTAGCCCCCCAGCTCCGCGTTAACTTAATCGGTGGTGTCCCACAGGGTCTTGTCTTTCCCCCACCTTATATAATGTATTCACAAAACCTCTTTTTGACATTCTTGATGACCTTGCCGTGTTAATTACTAACTACGCCGACAATGGCCAGATTTTGCTCTAATTTTGGGGGGATTATAAACAGGATTCGGACAATATTAACAAGATTTGTAATACTGTCCAAACTTGGTTGGCTTTCAATGCATTAGCGCTGAATAACTCCAAAACGGAGATGCTTATTGTTGGCACCCAACCAAGACCAGCAAAGCGCTCTGCTGACTTTAGCGAGTTTGCCATTGCTGGTGTGTCATTGCCGTGGCAACAAAGGTTAAAACGTTGGGAGTAGATCCTGATGCCTCCCTTACGATGAAATCCTACACAAACAATGTCGGCTCTATATATTTTTAAACTGTTGTACCGTATTCGCTCCTTCTTATCCAAGGAGAATTGTGTTTGTCTGGCACGTTCCATTGCTGGTTCAAAAATGGATTACTATGGCAGCCTTTTGCACGGCACCACACACAGCAATATAACTAAGCCGCAGACACTTCAAAATAGAGGAGTCAGATTAGGGAACCAAATTAAATGTAGGGATCATGTTATGGAGGCTCGTCACATCCTACACTAGTTGCCAGTGAAGGAGCTTTTTACCTGTAGAGTTCTCACTATTGCCCATAAATGGCTGTATAGGAAAAGCCTGTCCTATCTATCTAGGCTGACCTTCGAATCATGTGCTCGACATTGTGCTCCAGCAACACTAATTTGTTGACTATGCCTCAAGTCAAACTTGAAAGAGCAGGTAGACTGGCCTTTGACTCAAGGGCTCCTCATCTTTGGAATAGCCTTCCATTAGACCTGAGAGAAATAGTCTCCCTCCCTCTCTTTATTAAGGTGCTTAATACTCACTTCTTTAAATAGGTTTTTGCTGTCCCTGACTACTTCTGCTTGCCCATTTCAGTTTCTGGTTTATGAATTTGCTTTTGGTTCTGGAGTGTTTCTCCAGTTTTGTTTATGTTTGTTTGTTCTCATCACTGTTTTATGTGCACTTTAATGCCTAAGGGCCTTGGTGCGTTACAAATAAATAAATACATCTTCTAATACCCGAAGAGGATGCGTGCCTGGAAGCTTCTGCCCCACTAGGGGGTCCGACTCTCTGGGAACTCCCACAGCATGACCGGGTTTCAGATGGACCTCGGTGCAGGTCCATGGCAAGGAGAGGCATAGGGAAGTGGCATGTCTCCCTCAGTGGGGAATGGCAGCTTGGAAGTCAATATCAGACCATGCAGAAGGGTCAAACCAGGGTGTGAGTGCTAGTGCAGCAACGTCAGCAAGGCGTCACGCCCTGTGAGCAGAGAAGCCCCTGCATTTGCACTGAGGTCCGCAGTGCTGGCAGTCGGTGCAAATAGGTGCAAGTGATTGCAAGGGCTTTTCTCTGCATTTTCGGATCTACCTCCAATGTGTACATGTCTGACCATTTGCAACTTATTTTCAATCCAAGCAAAAGTGTAGCGTATTCATGTTAATTATTGTTACTATGAATCATACTGGTGGTGGGGTGGCTGTCACCTGTCCCATGAGTACCCCCGCTCGTGTGTGGGCACCTGGTAAACAGGAACCTTAAGAGTGCAGGTGGCACCAGGGATGAGTCACTGCCACTCCATGCACGGTGACACAATCCCTCTGTGTGTTGTGTTCCTATTTAAAGACCTTGTGCTTGCACATTGTTGGTATCTTTGCATGCATATTGAGGCCATCACTTGTGTGTTGAGTTCCTGTTTAAAGGTCTTGTGCACGCAGATTGTTGGTATCTTTGCATGCATGTTGAGGCAATCATCCTGTGCCTGGAGGTCCTATTTAAAGGCCTTGTGCTTGCACATTGTTGGTATCTTTGCATGCATGTTGAGGCCATCACTCTGTGTGTTGAGTTCCTGTTTAAAGGTCTTGTGCACGCAGATTGTTGGTATCTTTGTATGCATATTGAGGCCATCACTTGTGTGTTGAGTTCCTGTTTAAAGGTCTTGTGCACACAGATTGTTGGTATCTTTGCATGCATGTTGAGGCAATCATCCTGTGCCTGGAGGTCCTATTTAAAGGCCTTGTGCTTGCACATTGTTGGTATCTTTGCATGCATGTTGAGGCCATCACTCTGTGTGTTGAGTTCCTCTTTAAAGGTCTTGTGCACGCAGATTGTTGGTATCTTTGTATGCATATTGAGGCCATTACTTGTGTGTTGAGTTCCTCTTTAAACGTCTTGTGCACGCAGATTGTTGGTATCTTTGCATGCATGTTGAGGCTATCACTCTGTGTGTTGAGTTCCTGTTTAAAGGTCTTCTGAACGCAGATTGACGGTATCCTTGCATGCATGTTGAGGCCATCACTCTGTGTGTTGAGTTCCTATTTAAAGGCCTTGTACTTGCACATTGTTAGTATCTTGGCATGCATGTTGAGGCCATCACTCTGTGTGTTGAGTTCCTGTTTAAAGGTCTTGTGCACGCGGATTGTTGGTATCTTTGCATGCATGTTGAGGCCATCACTCTGGGCGTTGAGTTCCTGTTTAAAGGTCTTGTGCACGCAGATTGTTAGTATCTTTGCATGCATGTTGAGGCTATCACTCTGGGCGTTGAGTTCCTGTTTAAAGGTCTTGTGCACGCAGATTGTTGGTATCTTTGCATGCATGTTGAGGCCATCACTCTGGGCCTTGAGTTCCTGTTTAAAGGTCTTGTGCACGCAGATTGTTGGTATCTTTGCATGCATGTTGAGGCCATCACTCTGGGCCTTGAGTTCCTGTTTAAAGGTCTTGTGCACGCAGATTGTTGGTATCTTTGCATGCATGTTGAGGCCATCACTCTGTGCGTTGAGTTCCTGTTTAAAGGTCTTGTGCACGCAGATTGTGGGTATCTTTGCATGCATGTTGAGGCCATCACTCTGGGCGTTGAGTTCCTGTTTAAAGGTCTTGTGCACGCAGATTGTTGGTATCTTTGCATGCATGTTGAGGCCATCACTCTGGGCGTTGTGTTCCTGTTTCAAGGTCTTGTGCACGGGGATTGTTGGTATCTTTGCATGCATGTTGAGGCCATCACTCTGTGTGTTGAGTTCCTGTTTAAAGGTCTTGTGCACGCAGATTGTTGGTATCTTTGCATGCATGTTGAGGCCATCACTCGGGCGTTGAGTTCCTGTTTAAAGGTCTTGTGCACGCAGATTGTTGGTATCTTTGCATGCATGTTGAGGCCATCACTCTGGGCGTTGAGTTCCTGTTTAAAGGTCTTGTGCACGCAGGTTGTTGGTATCTTTTGCATGCATGTTGAGGCCATCACTCTGCGCGTTGAGTTCCTGTTTAAAGGTCTTGTGCACGCAGATTGTTGGTATCTTTGCATGCATGTTGAGGCCATCACTCTGGGCGTTGTGTTCCTGTTTCAAGGTCTTGTGCATGGGGATTGTTGGTATCTTTGCATGCCTGTTGAGGCCATCACTCTGTGTGTTGAGTGCCTATTTAAAGGTCTTGTGCACGCAGACTTTTAGTATCTTTGCATGCATGTTGAGGCCATCACTCTGTGTGTTGAGTGCCTATTTAAAGGTCTTGTGCTTGCAAATTGTTGGTATCTTTGCATGCATGTTGAGGCAAACATCCTGTGCCTGGAGGTCCTATTTAAAGGCCTTGGGCTTGCACATTGTTGGTATCTTTGCATGCATGTTGAGGCAATCATCCTGTGCCTGGAGGTCCTATTTAAAGGCCTTGTGCTTGCACATTGTTGGTATCTTTGCATGCATGTTGAGGCAATCATCCTGTGCCTGGAGGTCCTATTTAAAGGCCTTGTGCTTGCACATTGTTGGTATCTTTGCATGCATGTTGAGGCAATCATCCTGTGCCTTGAGGTCCTATTTAAAGGCCTTGTGCTTGCACATTGTTGGTACCTTTGCATGCATGTAGAAGCAATCATCCTGTGCCTTGAGGTCCTATTTAAAGGCCTTGTGCTTGCACATTGTTGGTATCTTTGCATGCATGTTGAGGCAATCATCCTGTGCCTTGAGGTCCTATTTAAAGGCCTTGTGCTTGCACATTGTTGGTACCTTTGCATGCATGTAGAGGCCGCTTATCTAGGGTGAGGGGATAGGGTAAGAAGAACTAGTTCTATCACTTGTCCTGACCAATAACTAATTCCAAGAATTCTAAAAGATACATGTCAAATGTATGCAATCATGTATGTATTGTCTGCTTTATAAATGAAATCGTTTCTACTTTATTCATTTCCTTTGTTTAGCAGAATATTAAAAACAAAAATACAAATAAAACATCTTCAGTATATGAGTATCATTGGTCAAGAAACCGAGACTTTTTTGGGTATTTTACCCCAACGAGTACCGCAGAAGCGAAGTTTCTTGTTTCCTATGTAACGTGAATCGAACACTTTTTCGGTCTTATGAACAGAGGAGGAAAAAGAGAAAGAGAAAGACCTTTTACCAATCCAGTGGTTTATTCCTTCCAGAAACGAGCAATCAGTCCTGGAAGGCCCTTGTGGACCACAGGGACCACAATCCCCTGCGCTTATCCTGAGGTCTTGCTCTACAAGTGGGTGGCAAAAAGGTGCATTCAATCACACAGGCGTTTCCCCATCAATTCAGATCTCCATCAGATTTGCATATTTAAGGCCAGTTGTGTTGCATGTTTGTCCAAGATGAGATGTAGCAGCATCCACATGTATTCCAGCATGTGCCCTTTCAGTTCGGAAGGGCTAGTCCAGTACTATTTTTAACTTTGCAACCTGGGACTTGTATTCCGGGTTGTATAATGGGGAAATCTGGGACTACCATCTACCAAATAGAATGGAGTTGACGACGGAAAAATCAGCCCAAAATGGAGGAGGCAGCAGGGTAACCCCTGCGGGGTCATGCCACCAGGACCTGGGACCCTCCCATTGGGGTCAAAAGGCGAGGGGCGGAACAGCGCCAAAGGGCCTAATGCCCCTAAAGCCCGCGAAGGGCTGAACAAAGGAAAAGGGGCGGGGCCACCAGGATATAAGCAGGGACCGGGGTGCCAGGCATCTCGCTCCTGCACTGGGACCCGGTCGCCGCCTCGCAAGTGGAAGGAATTTCGTTTTATCCTGAAGTGGGACTCCACCGACTCGCCGGAGCAGAGGATTTCGTTTTGTGTGCTGGAAGATGTTCGGGATGTTCTTGGTCCAGGTTCCTGGTGCACGAAAAGGAGAAGAGGCGTTCGAGGGACGTGAGTGTTCCGGTGTATGCCGAGGTGAAGTTCCAGCTTGGAGGGAACTTCGTGTGTTGCAGTGCAAACCGCGTTGGAAGGTAAAATCCTAGTAAAAGGGTCCCCAGATTACAGGAGTCAGGGTAGTGGGCTTGTGCAGGTACAGGCGCATCCCAGTGGGTAATGGAGGGAGCAGCGTCCCGCAGGGAAGCTGGTCCTAAAGGATCGGTGGCAGCGCGGGTTATCATGGAACATCGTATGTGCGCAGGCCACGTCTCCCGAAAGACGAAGAATGCAAATCAACCCATTTGCTGAAGCGATGTTTCACTGGCCTCATAGCCGCGGCACGCAAGGGCGAGGTAAAGCAAAAACTTTTTTCAAAGGGTAACCTCCAAGTCCCAAGAGGCTGCTCTTCTGGAGTGCTAGGTTCCCATTGGCAAAGCGACATGGGGTCTGGAGGGGGAGCCTTGTGAGGCCCAGAAACTGACGGGCGGATAGGGGCGGCAGAGAATGGGAAGGACAGAGCATGTAGGCTGCGTAAACAGTGGGCTGGCTTTCTATGCAAAATCCTTGATTTGCACGTATTGCCTTTCTCGAATGCACATAATGAATACCACTTCATTACGTAGGATGGAAACCTTTGTATTCCACAGTGGTACAAAACGTTGGAAATTGCTGTAGCAGTGTCGCCTGAGACTATTATGACGGTAACGGCTTGTGTAGTAGCTGGGAGAATGGGTTTTTCAGCGTACAATCTATTGTGCTGCTTGCATTATTATAGGTCATGGCGTCTGTGCATCACTGTTGGCGTTCTGTGCTGTATTGGAGCTATGGGGGATTCCAGTGTGCTGTTGATTTTGTACTATGGCGTGTATGGCGTGTATACCGCATTGTGGCGTGGCGACATGCAGTGGGTTATTGCCAGTTATTATAATGCCCCCATTGTGCCTGTTCTGGAAGCGAGGATTAGCTAGTGGAGGTACGGGGTGCATGGGAATGCGGTGAAATGCTCCAAGTGGCAGGTAGTCCACTAGATATAAACATTAGGTTGCCCATTGTGCTGATAACATTCTCGTATGGAAAGTCAATGAAGAAGGGGGAAGCAGGTTGGGGTGAGCACCCCCTTTCATTTCCTTTGTTCAGTGAAACAGGCACGTGTTATGAACAGAGGAGGGTCTGAAATACAGGTATGCGAGTTACCCTGTGGTCCGGGCACGGCGGAGTAGGCAGAGGGGGCAGGTGAGGGCCGTGAGGCATGTGCTGCAAATAGGGGGCTAGGTGCAGGTTTGAAAGGGGGGAAAAAGTTTGCAAGGCTACTTCACCGATTTGGCCAGGGCGGGCAAGGGTGCCCGGCAAGCCTTCGGGAGCGTGGCTGTAATTTGTAATGAAGGCATTTTTTGACGCCGCTCATCAAGCGTTGGCGCTGTAGGGGTATTATGTTTGCTTACTGACAAAAGGGTTTCATTTGTCCAGGTTAGGTGGGCACGTGTTATGGACCGATGAAGGTCCGATTCGCATTTAGTGGATTTACCCCAGGGTCTGGGCATGATGATGTGGCAGGCGAGCGCAGCGAGGCGTGTGCTACCAAGATGTTGCCATATACAAGTTTTGTAAGGGGAGAAGTTGCAAGGCGGCTCCACCGATGCAGTCGAGAAGGGCGAGTGGGCCCGGGAAGCTTTTGGGGAGTTGTCTTTAGTACATCTGTTGGGTGGCTCGATTGTTCCCTTTGTCCGGCGGACACTTCTATAAGGCTGCGGTGTTATAAATGAGTAGGTATGCGGTCATGTCGGCGTACAGAACGGCGGGTACCATATGTTAGGTAGTAGTAAGCGTTTGCCGATATCAGCAGTGTGTAATGGTGTGGTTACCGCACAGGCGGCACCCCTTTGAACGGGGGTCGCCAGGTCATAGCGGGGGTGACCATTGACTTGGCAAACACATACTCGTAAGACAAGCACACAGAGGTTTGGGAAGACCAGGGGAAGGGCTAGGCATGGTTTTAAATTTTGGAAGGTCTTTTGGGGGACAGCGTTGTGGGGCACAGATAGTGTGAGCTATCAGAGGAGCTCAAACCGAGGATTACTAATGACACGATTATGACTCAGGGTAATTCCTTATGTGGAACATGCGGTAGAAGTGAACGCAAGTATGGGGTTGCACGCACCTGGCACAGCAGCGTCAGGTTCATACCCCGGGAGATCACCAGGAGATAATTAAAAACATTTGTGAACGTAAAGACATTTGTGCAACTCAATTAGTATCTTGGAAAGGTACCAGGTTGTAAGGTTTATCAAGATGGACAATATGGGTATGGCAGTGTGGAGGAGTGGTGTAGAACTGCAAGGGTTAAGAGTTTCCAGGACTTGGGGCGGCACTCGCACTGGCGCACGAGCTGAATGGGGGACAAGTGTGATCACCTGCTTGACAAACTTCATTGGCGGTACGGTGCAGTAGTTACCAAAGAGCCGGGCAAATGGCACAGCGAGTAGAGCGCTCGCTTTGACATCCGTGCAGAGCCTGCTAGCGCAGATTCGAATCCCGGCAGGGTCAAACCCAACCTTTCATCCTTCCGAGGTCGATAAATGAGCACCACACACCGTGGGTAATAATAAGCAGCACTCAAATAACCAAGGGTTCGTGGCGCTATATAAATGCTAAATTATGGGGGTCTTTCAGCACGTTTGGGGTAGAGGCGCATATGGGTTTTCCGTAATGGGTTTTCTGTAATGGGTTAGGTATTCCTTGGGTGATTTATGGCCTCAGCTCCACTCAATAGGGGAAACGTGGCAGTAGAGGGTCCTTACATTGGTAAGCGGCAGGGGGGCTATTTTATGCACACTTGCCTCATGGACCGTGCAAAGGGTACTTCTATGGGTGTAGGTACGCCAGGTAACACAACCAGGCCGCCAAAGTTTTGAGGGCAGTTGTGTGGATTAAGGCCTCTTTGGAACACCTAATGGACGTGTTCTTTGGTCAAAGAGGTGTCCTTAGATCAGGTGAGCCCGGCCTCTGGAGGCACAGAATTTTAAAAGGGTTGCAGGGTTAGCACTATTAAAACAGGGTTGGGGCTCTCATACACGGAAGGGGCGTAAGTACAACGGACCCCTAGGGCAGCCGTGGGTGGACCAGCGGCAATGCCACGGTTGAATAGACTACGAAATTAATTGATCGGCAGCAATTCCGCAATGTTAATAACCTGCGTGAGGGCTTGATACCGCAAGGGGTCGCATGCTTCGGGACGGGGTCTGAAGCGGGCAGCAGGGTTTAATAGCGGAGTTTAAGGGCAGTATCAGGACGCACCCCTGGCAGGTGGCAGGGGCAGAAGTGCAAAGTGCACCGAGCAAAGTAGATGGTGGAGGGTACATTTGGGGTAGAACCCATGGCCCACGCTGAGTACAGTGGTGTAAGGAAAGGAGGCACGCCGTACGCTGGCTACGAGTTAACTGTCAGGAAGCCCAGTTCTGTTTTGAGTCTTGAAATGACTCTGCTTACTGGAGAGTGTGCGCGAGTAGGAGATTAAAACACTGACCAACGTGGTTCTTTTTGCATTGGCCTCTGGCCCAGGGGCAGCCGGGTTTTCGAAATTGTGATTGAGGGCCATGAGTCAGGTATTACCACTACCACCAGGCATACAGTGGGGTACATTGTTAAACATTGGGAGTGGGGTTTTAGTTGACCTGGGCAGCAAGGCCAGCGCAGCCTTCACCCCTCCGGGATCGAGAAACAAGTAACAATGTTTGTGGTTCATCAGGTAGATAGCAGAGCGGTTTGTAATAAGAAGGTGGGCCACGGGTGGCTGACGAGAAGCAAGGACAAGTCAGATGGTGGGGGTCGGGAACAGCACCCCATCAGCCTAGTATCAGCTGCGGGGAGGCAGGCTGCTGGGTCTATGGCGGGAGAGCTTTGGCCGGCTGAAGGAATGGAAAGGTCCCATCCGCAGATGATTAAGAAGGGGGAAATGGGCCGGACATGACAATGGAATGGGGAACCTCCCATTTGAAAGTATCGGTTGACTATAGCAAGAACAAAGCTCAAGCAACCCATTAAGGAGTAGAGGTTAGGGGAATTGGGCCAACATGATAAGGAATATGGAAAGGTAGAGCCTTCCTTTAAAGGAAAGGAAGGGATAAGAGTGAGAGAAGGGGCAATGGAGGCAAAGTGGTTTTGGAAAATCAAGCAAAAGGAATTCAGCTCAACCTCACCCGCCAGGAATGGCGCTCTCCCAACAGGGTAACTCCTGCAAGGGCAGGCAGAGCAAGGTTAAATTGGTTGGGGAGCTTTTTGCTGAATAAAAGTGGCGAGGAACCTATTGCGGGGGCAGTATGAGGAGCAAGTTGGAAAGGTGGCAGGGGCAGGAGTGTCCCGGAGCAGGCCCACCCTGGTTAAGGCAGAGCAGGACGGAAAGGTGGCAGGGGCAGGGAAGTGTCCCGGAGCAGGCCAGCCCTGGCTAAGGTGGAGAAAGGTGGCAGGGGCAGAAGTGTCCCAGAGCAGGCCCACCCTGGTTAAGGTGGAGCGAGATGGAAAAGTGGTGGGTGGCAGGGGCAGGAGTGTCCCGGAGCAGGCCCACCCTGGTTAAGGTGGAGCAAGATGGAAAGGTGGTAGGGGCAGAAGTGTCACGGAGCAGGCCCACCCTGGTTAAGGTGGAACAAGGTGGAAAGGTGGCAGGGGCAGAAGTGTCCGGGAGCAGGCCCACCCTGGTTAAGGTGGAGCAAGATGGAAAGGTGGTAGGGGCAGAAGTATCCCCGAGCAGGCATGGCCGGAAGACATCAAGAAATTGGGGAGATGGTCTTCAGGATGTTACAAACGATACATCAGGCCCGCAAAAATATAAGTTAACCATGCCGTTCCCTCCTTTTGTCATTTCACAGCAGCACAAGGAAGGAGGAAACGTACAGCGTGGGTAGTGGGGCACTCATTCATCTCAAGGGCTAAGGCGAGCTGGACTCAGCAGCAGGAGGCGGTGACGGCCGGCAAGTTCAAGAGTGAGTGGCACGGGGTGCCAGGGATGAAGTGGGCTCAGCTAGAGGGGCAACTATGGAAATTGCTAAGTAGGCGGCAGAAGCCGGAGGTGTTGGTAATACACTTGGGAGGGAACGACCTGACCAGCCTGGGGAGGGGTGTCCTGCTGAGGGACATTACGAGCTCATTGCAGGAAATCGCAGCACAGTTGGGCGAAACTGAAATTGTATGGTCGGAAGGTATTCCCCGGGCGCAATGGAGGGGGGCAGAGAGCCATACAGCAGTTGAGAAGTCAAGGAGGGAGCTGAACGGGGCCGTTGCAAAATTCTGCAGGGGCAGGGGTTTCCATCAGATCAGGCATGGCTTGATTGATGGGAAAACACCCGAGTACTTCCTAACGGACGGAGTACACTTGTTCACGAAGGGAACGGAGCTCTTTTTCTGGAACATTTCTACCAAATTACTGGAATTGTGAGAAGGAGACAGGAAGGAGGGGAGCCACAGTGGGCGAGAACCCACTCAGTGGCGTGGCGGTGTTTGGGCAACCAAGCACAAATGATAGACTCCGGACGAGCCAGAAGGAAACGGAATGGGTCTTCGCTCTTCCGGACCAGCGCCTCTTGGGGGCCTAAACGGCAGGGGCGTCTGGTAGGGACAAATAAGGCTCAGCTTCCCCCAAAACAAACAGCGCTCTCCCCACCCACGGACACCTGCACGGGCAGGATAGGAACAGGTACAATGGGTCGGGGGAGTTGGGGGCCTACTATACCAAGTATAGGGGGAAGCAAAGGAAATCTGGCAAGCAAGCGCCACACGTACAGAATGAAGTTCACAAATGTGTACAAATAATTCTGTAATCATGGAAATAAAACTGCGGCCAAGTTTGCCATTTGAAATTCTGTGTCATGCCAATTTGTGGGGATAAGGAGTAATGCATTGGGGTGCATGCTCAAAGAATAATTGGCAGTAAAGGAAAATGGACGGCTGCAGGGGTTATGGAGCTGACGACGGAAAAATCAGCCCAAAATGGAGGAGGCAGCAGGGTAACCCCTGCGGGGTCATGCCGCCAGGACCTGGGACCCTCCCCTTGGGGTCAAAAGGCGAGGGGCGGAACGGCGCCAAAGGGCCTAATGGCCCTAAAGCCCGCGAAGGGCTGAACAAAGGAAAAGGGGCGGGGCCACCAGGATATAAGCAGGCGGGACCGGGGTGCCAGGCATCTCACTCCTGCACTGGGACCCGGTCGCCGCCTCGCAAGTGGAAGGAATTTCGTTTACCACCCACCCACCCACGAAATACAAGCAAGGAGCAGGAGACCTGGGCGTTGCTGTCGTAGGACACCCAGGCCAGGATATGACAAGTTGGCAGTGTTTGGGCAACCAAGCACAAATGATAGACTCCGGACGAGCCAGAAGGAAACGGAATGGGCCTTCACTCTTCCAGACCAGCGCCTCTTTGGGGCCTAAACGGCAGGGCGTCTGGTAGGGACAAATAAGGCTCAGCTTCCCCCAAAACAAACGGCGCTCTCCCCACCCACGGACACCTGCACGGGCAGGATAGGAACAGGTACAATGGGTCGGGGGAGTTGGGAGCCTACTATACCAAGTATAGGGGGAAGCAAAGGAAATCCGGCAAGCAAGCGCCACACGTACAGAATGAAGTTCACAAATGTGTACAAATAATTCTGTTGTCATGGAAATAAAACTGCGGCCAAGTTTGCCATTTGAAATTCTGTGTCATGCCAATTTGTGGGGATAATGAGTAATGCATTGGGGTGCATGCGCAAAGAATAATTGGCAGTAAAGGCAAATGGACGGCTGCAGGGGTTATGGGGCATGTTGACATGCATGCATCCATCCAGCACATGCGTTCATGGGACTTGACTCTGAGTTTCTGTGTGACTGAATTATGTTTTTACCATGTAACAAAAGCAACGCACGTTCAGGGAAACGCAAACCAGCACCCCCATTGCAGAGTGCGTTACAGTGCTAGAATATTGGGGCCCACTTCCTTCCCATTCCGCGGACGCAGCTCTGAAATTCCTACGCACTTGGAATCAAATGTCTGCATGGAACACAAGGCCACTGGCATATCGCCGTCACCCCGAGGCAGTCCTTATTTTCCCTATTATCAAAAATAAACAAATAGCCCGTGCACCATGGGGAGACATTTACATCCTTCTGGAAAACAAATTAAATGAGTCACCCAACGAAAGCTACAGAGGAGAAAAGGTGGAGCGCGCAGCCTGGCACGGGGGACTGTCATATCTGGACTTCTAAAGCCTTCTGGGATCCCTTCCAAGCGTTACTATTGACAACTGACACCACTGACTGCTCCATACAGCGCCGGGAGCAGTCCCCGTTCTTGCGGGTGAATATGTACAAACCTAATCATCCCCAAACCGGGGGTTTCTTACAAGCGAGCTGCCAGCCTGTAGGGAAAGCAAAACACTAGCTCATTCTCCCTTTAGAGGAACATGACACTGAACTTAGAGTCTCACTCGTCCAGCTTATTAACCACAGGCTGAAGCTACCTTCTTACTTGCCCAGCTTATTAATCACAGGCTGAAGCTACCTTCTCACTCGTCCAGCTTATTAACCACAGGCTGAAGCTACCTTCTTACTTGCCCAGCTTATTAACCACAGGCTGAAGCTGCCTTCTCACTCGTCCAGCTTATTAACCACAGGCTGAAGCTACCTTCTCACTCGTCCAGCTTATTAACCACAGGCTGAAGCTACCTTCTCACTCCTCCAGCTTATTAACCACAGGCAGAAGCTACCTTCTCACTCGTCCAGCTTATTAACCACAGGCTGAAGCTACCTTCTTACTTGCCCAGCTTATTAACCACACGCTGAAGCTACCTTCTCACTCGTCCAGCTTATTAACCACAGGCTGAAGCTACCTTCTTACTTGCCCAGCTTATTAACCACAGGCTGAAGCTACCTTCTCACTCGTCCAGCCACAGGCTGAAGCTACCTTCTCACTCGTCCAGCTTATTAACCACAGGCTGAAGTTAGCTTCCTACTTGTCCAGCTTTTATTCTCTGGCTGAAGCTACCCTCTTACTGGCCCAGCTTCTTATTCAAAGGCTGAAGTTAGCTTCCTACCTTTCCATCTTATTATTCGCAGGCAAAGTTAGCTTCTTACTAGTCAAGCTTATTATTCACAGGCTGAGGTTAGCTTCTGATTCAGCCAACTTCTTATTCACAGGCTGAAGTTATCATCTTAATTGTCCAGCTTCTTATTCACAGGCAGAAGTTATCATCTTAATTGTCCAGCTTCTTATTCACAGGCTGAAGTTAGCTTCTTATTCAGCCACCTTTGTATTCATAAACTGAAGTTATCTTCTTACTTGTGCAGCTTCTTTACAGGTTAAGTTATCTTCTTACTTGTCCAGCTTCTTCTTCACAGGCTGAAGTTAGCTTCTTACTGGTCAAGCTTATTATTCACAGGCTGAGGTTAGCTTCTTATTCAGCCAACTTCTTATTCACAGGCTGAAGTTATCATCTTAGTGGTCCAGCTTTTTCTTCGCACGCTGAAGCTATATTCTTTCTTGTCCACATTATTCTTTGGAGGCTGAAGTTATCTTCTTACTTGTTCTTCTTCGCAGACTGATGTGAGCTTCTTATTTGGCCAGCTTCTTATTAACAAGCTGAAGTTTGCTTCTTATTCAGCCAGCTTCGTATTCTCGGGCTAAAGTTATCTTCTTAGTTGTCCAGCTTCTTATTCATAAACTGAAGTTTGCTTCTTATTCAGCACCTTTGTTTGTTCGTTTTTTGTTTTATTCGTATTTACATAGCGCACAACAGCCCGAGGACATTGTGGCACTTGTTACAGTACAAAGCTTAGTTACTTAGTTACATGGTCATTAGAAATATAAATACAGGTTGCAATATAGTTACATAGTCATTAGCAGTATATATACAGGTTACAATATAGTAATATTACATTTGTGTTATATTACAATATTCATGGCTGAAGTGGAGGAGGCAGTCCTCCACTTGCTAGTTGAGGAGAGTGGCCTTGAGGTTGTTGCGGAAGACAGAGATGGAAGTTTCAGCTCTAAGGGTGGCAGGGAGTGAGTTCCAGAGTTTCGGTGCAATATAGGAGAAGCCTAGACCTCCCGCTGTGGCTCTCTTTATGCGTGGTATGTGTAGCTGGTTGGTGTACTGAGCTCTGGTGGGGCGAGTGGATGTGGTCCTGGATATTGCTTCAGATAGGTATGCTGGAGGGGTTTTCTTGATGCATCTGTGAGAGATGATGAGGATTTTCAGAGTAATACGGTCTTTGACCTGAAGCCACCGGGCTTCACGTCTGGCGTGGGATATATGGTCTCTTCTAGGGATGCTCATGGCGGCTCTGAGGGCATAGTTTTGTGTGGTTTGCAGTCTGTGAATGTTTTTGGCGGAGGTGCCAGATAGGAGGGCGTTGCAATAATCGAGTTTGGCTCCTATAGTTGCTCTAGCTATGGCCAAGCGGTTGGGGGTGGATAAGTAGGGTTTAATGGCATTGATGAGTTTGGTGCTGGACGCCGATGCAGAGGCTATGGCGCTGACTTGTTTGTTCATCGATAGGTTTGCATCAATGTGAACACCTAGAGTCTTGACAGAGGATGATACGGAGATGGTTGAGTTGTCTATGTTGAAGTTGTTGTATTGGGGGCTTAGTTTCGATAATGTGTTTGTCTGGCCCATGATGAGAATTTCAGTCTTCTCCCTGTTAAGACAGAGGCCGTTGATTACCATCCAAGCTTGGATAGTGGCATAGATGTTGTGAAGGGCCGTGGCGTCTTGGTGATAGAATCGAGATAGGGGTAAAAGTACTTGAGTGTCGTCTGCATAGTTTGTATATGCAACACCCATGGAGTCAAGTAGGTTGAAGAGGGGTTTTGTGAAGAGGTTATAGAGGGTGGGGGCTTTACAAGATCCTTGGGGGACACCACAGTTTATACTGGTAGGGTCTGCGTTAGCTGTGTCGGTGTAGACCTTCATGGCTCTTCCTTCAAGGAAGGAAGTGATCCAGGATTCTGTTTGGTTAGAGAAATTGGCTGCATGGGTGAGGTGGGTGGTGAGTGTTTGGTGATCTACCAGGTCAAAAGCAGCTGATAGATCGAGAAGGAGGAGCAAGGCAGGTTTGCCTTTGTCCATCATCTGTGAGATTTGATTTTTTAGGTCTAATAAGGCGGATTCTGTTCCATGCCCGACACGGAAGCCAGATTGTCTTTTGCCTAGTATGGAGTTAGCTTCTATGTATGATTGGATCTGGATGTGAGCTGCTTCATCCAGGACTTTTAGGAGGAACGGGACTGTCGTTATCAGTCTGTAGTTGTTGGGTTGCGCTGGGTCAAGTGTGGCCTTTTTTAGAAGTGGCCGCACCCAGGCTTCCTTGAGATTGTTTGGGACAGTTCCTGTTTGAAAAGATGCATTAATAAAGGCAGTAATCAGGGGTGCTAGGTCATTGGCGCATTCCTTGATGATTTTGGGAGGGCAAATTTCTGCTTTGCAGAGGGATGATTTGAGGTTTTTGATGAGATTAAGGACCTTAGGTTCAGTGACGTCTCTGAAGGAGAATTGAGCGTGATTGAGATTACTATGCTTGTCTTATGTAGGGCAGTTGGTTTTTTGGTTTGGGAGGGCTTTGCAGTGGTTTTGGATTTTGTTCTGGAGGAGTTTTATTTTATTGAGCATGGCAGACTGAATGCTGGCACACCAGGCTTTGTCTTTAGTTATCTTGTCAGCAGAAGCCGGAGGAGTGAGTAATTCATTAAAGATTGCGAATAGTTCTCTAGCTTGGGAGTTGGCCTTTAAGATCCTGTCATTGAAGGAGTTGGATTTTGCTGCTAAAATGGCTTTTTTATATTGGAGGGCTATTTGTTTGAAGAGGCTCTTATTTAGATCACTCGGATCCGTTTGCCAGTTTTTAAGCGACTGATGCTTTTGATCTTCCGAGAACCAAGAGTTGCAGTGAAATTATTTTTTTTCCTTCTTGCTTTCAAGTGGGGCTATAGAGTTTATGGCATTGGTGAGAGTATCATTGAAGATAGCCGATAGTATATTTGGGTCCTGAGAGAAAGGTGGTGCTAGGCAGGGGCTTTTAAGGTGGGGACGCAAGTTGTCTGCATTGAGTTTTTTAGAACTTTTTATTTGTGGCAGGTGATGCGTGTGTGAGAGTCTTAGATTTAGGGTTGGTGGGGATGAGGAATTCGATGCATGTGTGGCCCGTCCATGGAAGTGCGGTGTTTGACGTAATGTTGGGTGCACAGTTGTGATCCATGACCCAGTCAAGTGTGTGGCCTTTGGAGTGAGTCGGGGTGAGGACTGCTTGGGGGAAACCTAAGTCTGCGAGTTCTTTAGCTAGGGTTGCGGCAGATTTATCCTTAGGATCATTGTATCCTAAATTTAAGTCTCCTAATATAAGGATTTTGGAGGACTTTTTAATGTTGTTGCTGAGTCGATGGGAGCGGTGCTCTCGGAAGTCAGCTGGGAGTCCGGGAGGTTTGTATAGGATGTGGATGTTGATTAGATTATTGGGGGAGAGCGTAAGCTTGGCTGATAGGATATCAGCATTACCACCCCATGTACTATGGTCTGCTATTCTAATGTATAGAGAGTCTTTTTGGATAAGGGCGACTCCCCCTCCAATCTTATCACATCTATCTTGCCTAAGGATGGTGTAGCCTGTGGGTAGGGCTAGTGCGATGGCTGGGCAGGAGGCATCATTGAGCCAGGATTCGGTGATGCAAAGTAGGTCCAGATTAAGTGTGGATAGTAGATTATTTATCTCGAGGGCATGTGTGTTACGCTCACCTGGTATCCACAGGGACGCCACCAGCTGGGTTACTCGCTGGTATGCTTCTCAGCTTTTCCCTGATATGGTCTGCAGGGAAGGTACTGCCTGAAAATACAGGAGGACTGTGTTCAAGACTGACCATCTGGGGTAAGTATCCTCTCTCCACCCCTGTATGCTTTCGGTCCCTCTGGCTCCCTCTCCTCACCTTGTGGTAGAATTAGACGTGCTCTCCGTCCTGGCGTCTTTGCAGGGGCGCGTTGTCTTTCATGGGCGAGTGGGGTCCTGTTACTTCACTGAGGCCAGCCCGTTTGATATTGTTCAGGTAGGTCTTATTGCTGTTCTTTAGTTTTGTTGCTATCCTGCATGCCTTACTTTGTTTAAAATGTCTCTTTTTTCTCCCTTAGGTATGCAGAGCTTCAGCGCGGCAAACTGGCTTGGTTGAGCCCCACTGGTAAATAATGGCGCATTAAGAGCGCTATGATGCAGTAAGTAAGCACTATGCGCAGCGCTGCAAAGTCTTGCCTTTGCTAACTTGTGTTTTCCTTCCTTGTAGGTCGCGGTGTTCTTCAGCGTGAGTGGAATGTGCTGTCATGATCACTGCTTCCAAGGAGTCAGGAACAGCCCAACATCCTTGAAAGCAGGCCCCTAACCGTTATCTTAGGCACCAGCCGGTCCCCACTGGGACCTTTTGGACCTTGTCCTGGCGCCGGTGGCACCAGGCTCATCAAAGTCATCGGTCCCGGCACTGGAAGCGCCAGGCTCATATTATGTATGAAGATGCTTGGGTGGACTTACCTGCAGCAGACCATGCTGCTTACTTACCAGCCAATTAGAAGTCCTCTGTCAACAGGAACTACTTTCTTACCTGGGTGGGGCAAGCTCCACTCCCTGGATACAGCACTGGAACTCTTCTGGATCTGGAACTCTTTTCTTACCTAGGCGGGGCCGTGGAGGAAGACGCCTCATCACTCCAAGGCTATTTAAACCACACCCGATAGATGAAACCTGCTTCGCGTTATTCTGCATCTGCAGCAGAACGCTCACCGAGTCTGTTCCAGCCTTTCTTCTTTCGATCCTGAACCTGCAAGAATTATACTTACCATTCCTGTATCCAGTCAACAACAGCACCTGCAAAGACAAGAAACAACAGGTTAGCAAGGCAACCTTTACACGCAGTGCTTACTCACCTGATCCATCGGCTGCGGCCATTTCTTCACGCTGCACCTCCGCCTGTGAAGACAAAAGCATTGTTATTACTTACCGGCACTCCGCGAATTCCGGATTTCTTCACGCTGCATCGCCGCCTGTGAAAACAAAAGAAGAGACATTAGACAGGTATTTACTTACGCCCATCGCGCTCGTCACAATAGAACGCCTGCAAATACTCCGGCGTCTCTTCAGCACGAACTAAGCAGCAAGGGAAAAAGACAGTTTGAGCGCTCGCATTTACTTACTCATTTCCAGGCGCTTCACTCCATCTTCCATCTCCAGAGTCCTGCAAGACAAAAAGGGAAAAGCATTATACAGAGTCCTGTTCAATATTAACGTGCCACGCACCTAAAGACTATAAAGACTAAAAAGGTGTCCAGAAACTCACCGCTCGTGCAGTTAACAACGGTAACGATCCTCTGAGTTCAAGAGGCCTATGTTTCACCAGTGAAGGAACTGGCAACGGCACCCTGCACCAGACGCAGATGGAGAGTCCAGCATTCACCTATCTAAGGTGAGCACGTTGACCTGGGGGCTCTACGGAGAAGCTAGGAAGAGAGGGAGAGGGAGAGGGACATTCAACAACCCAGACCCTTAACCCCCATATTCTTTCACCTGCAGAAACCTCACCCTTCGAGTTCGACACACAGTGAGAAGAGGTTCGACCCCAGAAGCCAATCGAGTCCTGCACATCACTTTTCGAGTCGCAGACACCTTCCTGCCAAGACCAGCGCCTCCGTGGGAATCAGGTGAGCGTTACAGAACGCGAAGCCCACCGCAAAACTCCTACCCAGGCGCAATGGAAACCTCAGACACTGATCAATTAGCCCAGTTGCTCGGGGAATTAAGAGCAGATGTACATGCAGCTCGTCAGGAAACAAACTCTCTAAGAAGAGAGCTGATAATTTCCAAGGAGCGAACAGAGGACCTCGCTAGGCAATTGCTACAAACGCAGGCAGGACAGACACCTTTGCCCGCTCCAGGAGGAAGTTATCCTTCTGCATCATCTTTAAATCCAGTGCAAATCAATCTACCCGGTAATGTGCCATTGGCTCCGCCCGAGCGCTTTTCTGGTGACCCCAAGAAATTTGCAGTGTTCATCAACCAGTGCCGCCTACACTTCTTATGTCGACCAGCTGCATTCCCAACAGATCAGACCAAGGTGGCTTTTGTGCTTTCTTATCTCAGTGGCAGCGCAGCAGATTGGTCGATCCCTTTATTCACCCAGGATGATCCGGTTTTACATGATTTCCAGGCCTTCCAGTCCAGCATGGAGAAACTGTTCGCAAGACGTGCACAAGGGCAGGCCTTGGACAATGAACTTCTTTCATTACGACAGGGTAATCAAGACCTCTTGACTTATATAGCCTCATTCAACAGACTTATAGTGGAAACTCAATGGCCCGAGGATAAGAGAATAACGCTTTTCTACCGAGGCTTGCGTGGAGAGCTCAAGGATGTGTTAGCTCAAGTTGTGAATCCTCCACAAGAATGCTCAGACTATATTGACTTAGTTGTCCAATTGGACCACAGATTACAGAACAGGAAGGCTGATCGTTCCAAATTTGATACCCGAGTGTTTTCTAAACCACAGACCTCTACTAGGGGAGCTGACACTGTGGAACCCATGCAAATAGGGGGCATGAAAGGACCTTTAACCCAAAAGGAGTGGGAAAGAAGAAGACAGCTGCAATTATGCCTCTATTGCGGAAACTCAGGGCACTTTCTTCGAGACTGTCCAGTGAAACCAGCTAAGAAGGCTGTAGGAGCCGCAGATACCTGTACCACAAATTCTGAGCAGGGAAACGACCTAGCCCGACAAGTGTAGAGGTCCTCTTGCCGAGCGTTAAGATCTGTCCCGTGACCTCGCATTTCGTGGTGCCCATGGTCCTCATTAGTCCTGATCGTCCGGATCGTTTGCATGCAATTGAAGCTTACATCGACAGCGGAGAAATCGGTAATTATGTGGACCGTGAAATGGTATCAAGGATGAACCTACCCCTTGTCCCTAAGGCAGTAAAAGACGTCATTACTACAGTGGATGGCACGGAGATAGCCTCCGGACCAGTAACGCACGCCACCCAAGAAGTGACGCTAGTGAGCCAAGATGGACACCGGGAGAAAATCGTGTTCGATGTGATCAAGGCCCCTCAGTTCCAGATCATTCTGGGAATCCCTTGGTTAGAGAAGCACAATCCTCAGATCGATTGGCGAGCAAAGACGGTTCAGTTTCCAGAATGTTTTACCACTTGTTATCCTCGGCCTGATGTTTCACTGGCGGCAATCTCTTCTGAGGTTCCCAAATTACCTCCCGAATACCAGGAATTCCAAGACGTCTTTCGGAAGGATCAAGCTAACACCCTGCCTCCTCATAGGTCTTACGACTGTCAAATAGATCTGATACCCGGAACAACTCCTCCTTGCAGTAGGATTCATGCCCTCACCGAGCCAGAGAATCTTCACCTCAGACAATATCTGGACCAATACCTAGCCAACGGGTTTATCCGTCCTTCAAAATCTCCAGCTTCCTCGGCTTTGTTCTTTGTTCCGAAAAAGGAAGGTGACCTTAGGACTTGTATAGATTACAGCGCCCTGAATCAAATCACCGTTAAAAACAGATACCCGTTACCTTTGATCCCTGAACTCCTGGACCAAGTCAAAGACGCATGTATATATACAAAGTTGGATCTCAGAGGAGCCTACCACTTGGTACGAATAAAAGAGGGCGATGAATGGAAGACGGCCTTCCGCACCAAGTATGGGCTGTTTGAATATCAAGTTATGCCCTTTGGACTTTGCAACGCTCCTGCCGCCTTCAAGTATTTTATGAATGATGTCCTTAGAGAACTCATAGATGTGTGTGTTGTTGTCTACATTGATGACATCCTCGTCTATTCATCATCTAAAGAAGAACATCGGAAACATGTTAGAGAGGTCCTCAAGAGACTACGTCAACATAACCTTTTTGCTAAACTCGAAAAATGCGTTTTTAATGTAACTGAAGTTGAGTTCCTGGGATTCATATTGTCACCCAACGGAGTCCATATGGATTCAAAGAAAGTCGATGCAATTATCAAGTGGCCTTCACCAACCTCTATAAAGGGAGTCCAAAGCATGTTAGGCTTCGCTAATTTTTACCGCAGATTCATTCCTGAATTCTCTCGAATAGTCCAGCCCATCACTGCTCTGTTAAAGAAAAACAAACGTTTTGAGTGGTCTACTGAGGCGGAACAAGCTTTTCAGGACTTAAAAACTAAATTAATTTCTGCACCTGTTCTAAAACATCCTCGTCCAGAACTCCCCTACATCGTAGAAACAGATGCTTCAAGTCTTGCTATGGGGGCAGTTTTATCACAAAGAGATCCGGTCACACATCATTTACATCCTGTAGCCTTTTGGTCCCGCAAATTCTCGGCTCCCGAGATCAACTATTCAATTACAGACAAGGAACTTTTAGCTATCAGATCGGCCTTTAAAGCCTGGCGGCATTATCTTTTGGGAGCCAGACACACAGTCACCGTAATGACTGATCACCGCAACTTACAGTATCTGAAGACGGCCAAAGCTCAGTCTTCCAGGCAGCTTCGCTGGGCTCTGTTTTTGGCGGAATTTGATTTTATAATTACTTATCGACCTGGCAGTAAAAATGGAAAAGCAGATGCCCTTTCCCGGATGGGAATAGATGAACATTTGACCAATCCAGAACCAATACCCATAATCCCTGAACAAAGGATTTTGGGTTTGGTCAGCGCTCAATCCTTTGAAGACATCAAGACCACAGTCAGATCACTTCTAACTCCGGCCGACTTACAGGACTGGCAATTAAGGGGAAAAGAATTTTCAGTGGATCAAGACCTACCTTTTTTCCGAGGACGATTGTACTTGCCCAGTGAGAAGATACAAAGACAGGTAATCTCCTGTTATCACGATTCACTAATGGAGGGTCACCCTGGCATGACCAAAACCATGGAAAAGGTCGAAAGACATTTCTGGTGGCCATCATGGAAAAAGGATATTAGAGACTTTGTAATCTCTTGCGGTGTATGCGCCCAAAATAAAAGTCTGAAGGAGAAACCAGCCGGCCTCTTACACCCACTAGACATCCCTCCCTGTCCATGGCATACCCTGTCCATGGATTTCATCACGGACTTACCTCCATGCTCAGGGTATAATACCATTTTAGTAGTTGGGGATCTATTCTCCAAGATGGCTCACTTCATTCCCCTGAAGGGCCTACCTTCAGCTTCAGTATTGGCCCGAGAATTCTTAGAAAACATTGTTCGGTTACACGGTTTTCCCTCGGTTTTGGTTTCGGATAGGGGAAGTCAATTCATCTCCCACTTTTGGCGAAGTTGCTGTCGATTAGCCCAAATAGATGTGAGACTTTCTACCAGTCACCATCCCCAGACTGACGGACAAACCGAGAGGACAAATCAAACTCTAGAGCAATATCTACGTTGCATGCTCCAACAAACTGAAAACCCTTGGAAGGACATTCTTTGGATTGCTGAATAGGCTTATAACAATTCGACTCATTCTGGAACCGGAAAGACTCCCTTCTTCTTATTATACGGACACCATCCTAGAACCTCTAACCTGGATCCTCCCCAAGAATTCGAGGCACCTGCTGTGGATCACTTGCACTCGGAGATCACTGGTGCTTTTAAGGAAGCCACTGACCATCTGCAAAGAGCTAAAGCTCAATTCAAGAAAGGAGCAGATCAGCACCGTAAAGAGGCCCCTCACTACGCAGTGGGAGATCAGGTCTGGTTATCCACTAAGCACCTACCTCTAAAAGGACCCCGCACTTTTATCCCGAGATACCTTGGACCCTATCTTATCTCTGCCATAATTAATCCAGTGGCTGTTAAATTGGAATTGCCTTCGCATATGAAAATACATCCAGTATTCCATGTCTCCTTACTAAAACCAGTACAACCAGGAACCCGATTGACCGAACTCCCAGAACCTGTTTTAGTAGATGGAGAAATTGAGTTCAAAGTAAAGAACATCCTAGACTCCAAAATCTCCAAATCTAAATTATATTACCTGGTTGATTGGAAAGGATACGGCCCCCAGGAAAGGTCTTGGGAACCCTCAGAACATGTCCACGCACCTCGTCTGGTCAAGAAATTCCATTTGAATCACCCCGACAAGCCAAAACCCCCGGAGAAGACACGCTTGGGAGGGGCCTTGAGGGGGGGTGCTGTCATGATCACTGCTTCCAAGGAGTCAGGAACAGCCCAACATCCTTGGAAGCAGGCCCCTAACCGTTATCTTAGGCACCAGCCGGTCCCCACTGGGACCTTTTGGACCTTGTCCTGGCGCCGGTGGCACCAGGCTCATCAAAGTCATCGGTCCCGGCACTGGAAGCGCCGGGCTCATATTATGTATGAAGATGTTTGGGTGGACTTACCTGCAGCAGACCATGCTGCTTACTTACCAGCCACTTAGAAGTCCTCTGTGAACAGGAACTACTTTCTTACCTGGGTGGGGCAAGCTCCACTCCCTGGATACAGCACTGGAACTCTTCTGGAACTGGAACTCTTTTCTTACCTAGGCGGGGCCATGGAGGAAGACGCCTCATCACTCCAAGGCTATTTAAACCACACCCGATAGATGAAACGTGCTTCGCGTTATTCTGCATCTGCAGCAGAACGCTCACCGAGTCTGTTCCAGCCTTTCCTCTTTCGATCCTGAACCTGCAAGAATTATACTTACCATTCCTGTATCCAGTCAACAACAGCACCTGCAAAGACAAGAAACAACAGGTTAGCAAGGCAACCTTTACACGCAGTGCTTACTCACCTGATCCATCGGCTGCGGCCATTTCTTCACGCTGCACCTCCGCCTGTGAAGACAAAAGCATTGTTACTTACCGGCACTCCGCGAATTCCGGATTTCTTCACGCTGCATCGCCGCCTGTGAAAACAAAAGAAGAGACATTAGACAGGTATTTACTTACGCCATCGCGCTCGTCACAATAGAACGCCTGCAAATACTCCAGCGTCTCTTCAGCACGAACTAAGCAGCAAGGGAAAAAGACAGTTTGAGCGCTTGCATTTACTTACTCATTTCCAGGCGCTTCACTCCATCTTCCATCTCCAGAGTCCTGCAAGACAAAAAGGGAAAAGCATTATACAGAGTCCTGTTCAATATTAACGTGCCACGCACCTAAAGACTATAAAGACTAAAAAGGTGTCCGGAAACTCACCGCTCGTGCAGTTAACGACGGTAACGATCCTCTGAGTTCAAGAGGCCTATGTTTCACCAGTGAAGGAACTGGCAACGGCACCCTGCACCAGACGCAGATGGAGAGTCCAGCATTCACCTATCTAAGGTGAGCACGTTGACCTGGGGGCTCTACGGAGAAGCTATGAAGAGAGGGAGAGGGACATTCAACAACCCAGACCCTTAACCCCCATATTCTTTCACCTGCAGAAACCTCACCCTTCGAGTTCGACACACAGTGAGAAGAGGTTCAACCCCAGAAGCCAATCGAGTCCTGCACATCACTTTTCGAGTCGCAGACACCTTCCTGCCAAGACCAGCGCCTCCGTGGGAATCAGGTGAGCGTTACAGGTGCCAGCCGAGAGGCGACCAGCCAGATAGGCCTTTTGAGCAGTTCATAATTTGTAAATGTCTCTACAGCTTTCTTTAATGTTGCCTCTATCTTCCTCTTTCAGGTCGTTCTGTCTGGGAGGCGTGCAGATTCAAGGAAGCTGGTCTCAGTAGCTGAGTGTTTAAAGATGAAGACTGCAGGTAAGATGCTGCTGCTAATGAGGTTCCTTTTGTCTCCTTGCAGGTTCTGCTTCTCCGAGGTTTGAGGGAATAGCTGGACACGGTGAGCGTCACGTTGCAAGCTGCAAAGTAACACGAAGCATGTTCTGCAGTCAGGGTGTGGTTTATATAGCCCAGGTAAAGTAGTACCAGGGAAGGTAGTTCCAGGCCTGCCACACCCAAAACACTAGACCACATAGCTTGGTTCTTAGGAACCAAGCTATGTGGATGCCTCCATGTTGGCTGACAATACAATAAAGTAGTTCCCAAGCACATTGTTGTTCATGGTGTATGAGCCTGGCGCCATAGGCGCCAGGACTGACCCCATGAGGGCTTTTGAAGAGGATGCCAGGCTCTAGAGGCCCGAGTCCTGACTCTACCTGGCCAATGGGTTTGCCAGAGGGGGTTTTGGGGCGAGGGTCGTGACAATGTGCAGGTAGGGAGCGTACGTTCAGTAGTGCACATTTAAGACGTGGGTGCTGTGTGACTTTGATGTTTGTGATTGTACTAGTATGGGGTGAAGTATGCTTGTTGTGGTGTGTGGTAGTGAGGGGCTTAGTGCGAAGTAGTGTAGAGGCATGTTGGGGTGATGGGGTGACCGGGGTGGTGCCTATGCTCATCTTAGTATGGGGTAGTGGAGCAGTGCGGGTGCCTAATCTGGTGTTTCTAGTTGTGATGGGTGTGGGTGAGCAGAGTAAATACCTAGGAAGTGATCGATTTCAGAGATTGCCGAGTCTGGTGGCTAGGCTAGGTGGCCGAGACTGTGTGGTGTTGTAGTCTGGTGCTGTGGCATGTGAATTTAGTGCCGGGCGCTGGGTGAGGTGTGCTGGGAATATGTGGGGAGGCATAGAGGCCATTATAGTGAGGGCTATAAGGATGGCTGTTAGGCTGGCTGAGCGGAGTGTGGCAGGGAGAGTGCGGGAGAGTGAAACTATGCTATGATTGGGAGGTGCACTCTTGGGCATCATGATCGTGGAGAGTGGCTGTGTGTGTGTGTGCGTGTGCAGTGGGTGTGTGCCGCTGGTATGTGACAGAAATGACAAGGGGATCATGCAACTAGTGCTATGTAGTTCAGAGGCAGGTCACAAGTGGGTCACAATTCAACAAAATACAATGCCTAAATTCGATTTTCTAAGTGGGGCAGGCAGAGGCTAAATGGTGGCAGTGAATTATAGGTAGCAGTTCAACAAAATACAATGCATAAATTCGATTTTCTAAGTGGGCCATGCAGAGGCTAAATGGTGGCAGTGAATTATAGGTAGCAGTTCAACAAAATACAATGCATAAATTCGATTTTCTAAGTGGGGCAGGCAAAGGCTAAATGGTGGCAGGGCATAATAGGTAGCATTTGGTTGCACATGAGGATACATTACAAGCGGATAAGCAATACTGGTAAATGCGCTAAATAGTATAGTGAGATATTATACATCAACAATAGACCAGGTGATAGCAAGCAATTGTCCAAAGTAAGTGAAAAGCAGAGGCACCCACGAGGTGTACCGCATGAAGGGATTAGGTGGAAAGGTTAGGTTCTGGGGAGGTGTGGGCAAGCTGCAGGGTCAGGGCAGGTTTACCAGAAAATGGGCAGAGTCCTTGGCCCAGGCCTCAGGTGCCTCTGTACAGGCTCCAGACAGGAAAAGTTCCTTGTGATGAGGATCCTTTGGATGAGGTGGCCGGCGTTTGCCTGCCAGCACCTGATTGGCCTTCTGTAGTTGCAGTTGGCCAATGGAGGCTCTCCTGGATGTCATGTGGTCGCCTTCTTAGCAAGGAGGAGGACGGCGGCCATGTTGAAGCAGGAACACCTCATGTGTTCCAATGGAGGCACAGAAAAAACTCACAAAATGCACCTTTTAGCTTTTTTATTCAATTAAAATATAATTTTCACTGCTCATGTGTAATTATGGGGCTAGGTGGAGCACTTTTCAGTGGGTGGGATTTTCGAGCCCAGGGGAATAAAAATAGGCAGGGAGCCTACCTTAGAGTGGATACACTTTGGTGGAGGGCTAGCCCACTGCTCCTAGAGTGTTGAGGGCTCCTGCACCTTGGTGGTCTTATGAAATAATGCTGGTACAGGCTCCAGACAGGAAAAGTTCCTTGTGATGAGGATCCTTTGGATGAGGGGGATGGCGTTTGCCTGCCGGCACCTGATTGGCCTTCTGAAGTTGCAGTTGACCAATGGGGGCTCTCCAGGATGTCATGTGGTCGCCTTCTTGGCAAGGAGGAGGTCGGCGGCCATGTTGAAGCAGGAACACCTCATGTGTTCCAATGGAGGCACAGAAAAAACGCTCGAAATGCGCTTTGTATTCATAAAATGAAGTTATCTTCTTACTTGTGCAGCTTCTTCACAGAAGTTATCTTGTTACTTGTCCCGCTTCTTCTTCACAGGCTGAAGTTAGCTTCATACTTGTCAAGCTTCTTCTTTGCATGTTGATGTGTGCTTCTTATTTGGCCAGTTTCTTATTTGCAAGCTAAAGTTATCTTCTTACTTGTCCAGATTCTTAGTCGCATCGGTGAAATGGGGCTCAGCCAATCAAGTGTTGGAAGAGCAGGCGACAATAGACTGTATAGTACCCTCTCTTTTCAGCCACCGAGACCCTTGACCGGGTGTTGCCATCACCCTACCTCCTACCCCCACAAAAAAAACATATCCTTTCCCCACACTCACTTTCCTCCCCACTAACCTGCTGGACCACACCTTTATGGTCCCGTCCCGTGCTCCTCCCGCCCACGGCCGCTGCCAGAGAAATGGAAAAGATACGTAATACCTTTTCTTATGGCCGCAGCCATCTTTTTTTTTTTTTGTTGGGTGAATCTCGTTGCTCAATATACAAAGCCAATCTCTCGAAAAAAACAAAACAAACCGTTCGCACTGTCGATGAACTTCGGGGTGCGAATGGCAGTCAACCCGTTTCGTGGGCGGAAATGGCTAGTAACGGCCCACCGCTCTAGCCGGGGCCATGGCAACCATTACCGCCCATATGCGCATCCCCCCCTCCTCTGACGCAGATATAATTGCCATATTCACAGACTAAAGTTATCTTCTTACTTGTCCAGCTTATTATTCACAGGCTGAAGTTAGCTGCTTGCTTGCCCAGCTTATTTTTCACAGGCTGAAGTTAGCTGCTTGCTTGCCCAGCTTATTTTTCACAGGCTGAAGTTCGCTTCTTATTCAGCCTGCTTCTCATTTGCAAGCTGAAGTTAGCTGCTTACTCGAAGTGTCTTATTTAGATTTCTTTGTTTACCCTTATGCTATCTGAAAAGTACCTCAGGTTCAATGGAAAAAATACTCTGGGAATGCACTGTGTGGGGTGTGTGGTAGGGCGGAGCTATGGGTGGAGTTATGGCTTGTAATAAGTGTAAAGAACTAAAATAACACTACGTGTTAGAAAGATGACCTGAAACACGCACAAAAGGCATAATAAACCATACTGACAGTATAGTATTCAAAAAGAGTATTATTCTAGCATTTTTTTGCCCATTCTGAATGGACGCCTACAATTACCAGCGAGCTGGTTAATGGAAGCCTAAACAAATCCCCCTGAGTATCGAAAGAAACACAGGGAAAGAACGTGCAACTGATTTTAGATCTAAGAACATTACTCCATTTTTTTTGCCGAATGACATTATGCTACATTTTTTATGACGTTACTGCTTTATAACTGCAAAAAGTGGGAGGAGATGCCCCACAGTCCCCCCTTATAATCCACCTCCTTCCCCTTTTCTATATAACTTACCCAAACTTGCCATCTATATTTTTACGGCAAAATAAAGCGGTAAAAATGAGGTAAAATGTTTTAGCAAAAATGTCATTCGATAAACATTGGTAATACCCTGATTTTAGTCATTGTGTCAAAAAGCATGCAGATAGATGTATGCACCCCTACTCTCCATCCACGCCTCTTAAGATCCAATAGTCACACCTGATTATGCACTCACTGGTATGTCTGCAGCCATCTCTCCACTGCAATGTCTTTAAGTTCAAAATAAAGCAAACAAACTGGGTGAGCTCGGAATGTCACTCAGCGCTGGGAACAGGTGGCTCAGCAAGGGAATGACCCTTTTCCCCCCTGGATTTGGAATGTGTGCAGACAGATTTCGCCAGATTCCGAATCTGGGCCATCCAACAGAATCACAGCACTCATCTCCGTGGATTCTTTGAATCTTCTCCCGAAGAATTGGGAAAGGGGTTAATGCTTTTCTTTCAAGGCAGGCCCAGCTCCAGCAGGGGGGCAGGGGGACCAGGCCCCCCAAGACCAGCCCTAGCCCCCATAGAAAGCAGGGACGGACTGGGAATCAAAAGAGGCCCTGGAAAATGTGATCAAACTGTCTCCATATTTCGCCGCACAAGCAAGCAATATTAGTGCACAGGAAAATATTACTGCACCAAGGGACACTATTGTAAAATAGGGCTGGTCGATTTCATCACATTGAAAACAAGCATTGGCAATGCCAACAGTTTGTGCAGGCATGGCAAGAGCACTTTGGTATTCACTGGCCATTAATGGTAGCAGGTGCAAAACGGTGTGGGTACCTGAGCACATATTAGCAGTGCCTGGCAAATGCCTAATACTTATACACAAGCCAAAACTGTTGGCTTTACCAATGTTTATTTTTAACAGGACGTAAGTGAATGGCATGCATAGTGCTTATAAATTGAGTGGCTAAAAGTAGAGCTGGTGAAGACACTTTTACTACACTAGTAGTGGTTTACAACTACAATTAAGTCATTAACTCTCAGAAGGCTGCTTCAACAAAACACTGGCAGGCACTTTGAGTGCAACGTATGATGGTAAGTCTTGATTAAAGCAAAGTCAAAGAGTTCTCTGGAGGAGGAGTTTTTGGTGGGGAGGGACAGGAACTGGGTGGGAATAGCCATAGGGATTATCATGGGCAGTCAGTGGGTGGGCAAATAACCAACCAACACCTACACGCTGGGTGTCCCTCCTCATAGCCAATTTCTCCCCATCTATACTTTAATGCAATAGTTTTGGTTTATAGCTGGTGCAAGTGCCATCTAGAAACCCAAACTAATAAAAAAACAGCACAGAGTTGAGGATAAGAGAGTGTGTTGTGAATATTACAGCAGAGCAATCCCACGGCATGGGGGTGTGATGGCAAATGTGATTGTTAATGCGGAGGGTGAAATATTACAGCACAGGGCTGGATGATTTTGGCGTAAATACATATTATACATATTATATTATGGGTAGGTCATGCTACAGCCCAGGGCTGGCTTTATGCAGGGCCAAGGGATTACATAATATGGAAGGGGATTTTTCTTATTTGGAAGAAATATTATAGCATGGGGCTAGGGTTTTACACACCAGGGGAACCATCGAGCAGTGGCGGGCGGTAGGTTTACACAGCATGCACAAGCTGTGGGGTGGGGTGCTCAGGGCAGCCAGAAGACAACTGCATAGACAGGCAGAGCCATGAATCTGCTCGGCAGATATGAAATTACCATCGGAGTCCGGTGGATTGGGGAGGTGGAGGGGAGGACAGAGAGTGTGTAGAGCAAGGGGGTGGGCAGGGCATGATGTACTAGCTGACGATTGCTGAGCAAGGAGAGATTTAGTGCAGGTGTTTTGGGGAAATCACACCACACTGATATATTACAGCACACAGGGTGCGGCGTTAAAGTGCAGGAAGAGAGGTGCACACCACAGGGCGCAACTGTACCAGCAGACGAGGCCAATGTTACAGCGGGAAGTGGATGGTGCAGCAAACAGTGACAATAGTACAGCACTGGGAGATCACACTATCCCCACTGAGAATGTTACAGCACAAGGGGGTAAGCACCTTGCTAAGTGCCACCTGTGCCCAAGCCGTCACCTGCACAACCTGCAGACTCCTCCCCCTGCAGCCAAAGAAAGTCTGAAATCGCTAGAATGTGTTTTTGTTCTCGCAGAGACAGAAGGGCCAAGAAGCAGAGATGCCATGTTAAGGCATCCAAAATACAACCGGATAAGGGGTTGGCGGAGGGAGATGATGGAACACCTCCCTCACACACAACTCCTCCCTGTCCAGAAACAGCATGACCATAGACCTGGTTATCCGGGCCAAGTCCGGGGGCATGCAGATCTCACCACCTACCACAGCCAGGAAAGATCAGACAGCGGCTGGCCAGGATTGAGGTCCATAGGCAGAGCTTTGTGGGAGTGAGTGTGATGGAAGAATGGGGGTTGCTTCTAGCCAGGGTTGAGTTACACTGGTAGAGCTGCGTGTGAAGGAGCCACTGACTGTAATGGAACAATAGGAGGTGTTGCAGGCCAGGATGGAGGGTCCATTTGCAGATCTGTGTGTGAGCCACTGTAATGGAACAACAGGGGTTGCTGCTGGCTAGGATTGATGTCCATTAGCACAGTTTTGTGAAAAGCTGTAAGAGAAGCAAAGGGGTTACTGCTGGTAAGGGTGGAGTAGTAGTAACAGTTAAACAAGCTTTGCGTTAGTTGCTGTAATGGAACATCAGGCGTTAATGGAGGTCAGTGCTGAAGCACACTGCCAGAGTGGTGTATGGCTCTAACGTACTGGTATTGAGGGGGTGTTGGAGGTCAGGTTTGGGAAGAGGTACATTAGCAGAGAACTGTGTCAGCCTCTATAATGACATTGGTAGGGGATTTTTTAGGTCATGGAAAGGTACATCTGTAGAGGTGGGTGTGAGTGGCAGTACTGGATAAGCAGTTTAGTTTGGTCTTGCATAGCAGAGCTGAAGTGCATTTTAATAGGTCTACGGGTTGCCAGTATTCCCACTACACCCCGATAACCACCCCCATTCAGTTCGGGGCCGGGGGTTCACCGCACAAGGAGCCGATATTAGGTAAACAGGGTGTTGTTTTACAGTATAGCTCAGGCAAGGAACATTAAAGCATAGGAAGGGGAATGTTAGAGTTTATGGAGAACATATTACACGAACACGGCTGGTAAATGATTACAGCACAGGGGGAACACATTGCAGCAGAGGTGAAGATTATTACAGTCCATGGCATCACAGTGAGAGAAAAGTTCAGCACTTGCATGCAGGATAGCAACACAAGGAAAACATCGGAGCATGATGGCTAGAAAATATTACAGCACCTTGGAAAAGGTTTACCGCATAGGGTGAGACTGACGGTCAGAAGCACTCAGCAGAATGGGAGAGGGGCACGCACGTACAAATCCCCTTACCTTTCAGGTCTGGCTACTGCCCTCAGCTGCCCCAGCCACAGCCTCACCGGCTGCTGTCTGCTGATGGAGGCAGTGCAGCCCATCTCACCTGGTTGGGTGGCTGTCTTTCTTGAATCTGTCAGAACACACTTTTCTATTTTTTAAAAAAAATGATTTTTAACATTTTTAAAGCGCTCACACAGCCCGTGGGAATCAAGGCGCTGTTACAGGAATTTTGTTTTTTAGTTGCATCATTGTTTTTGTCTAGTTGCGTATTTATAACGTGCTTAAACACCCAGAGTTTTCTAAGCGCAGACCCGGAGATCAAACCCGTGTTGTTTCGTGTCTTCTTGCTTCCAAGGCACGCACGTTGCCGCTGAGCTATCCTCCCGGGACACTGTGAACACGGGCACAGCACATGGCATGGGCCCGGTACCAGCAGAGCACTCGGACTGTCAGTCGGCAGTGCCTCTCAGGTGGCAGTGGCTCGTTCAATCATGGGAACAGCCACACCTGTGCATGCAACTCGACAGCACAGAGCATACTAGGCCATGTGCAGTTTCGATGCGCACGTGTTCTAGTGCGACGAGAGCGCACGCCCGAAAATCGATTGGCAGGGGTGGGCCTGGCGGGCAAACAAATCATGCAGCGAATGGCCACACCAAGGCTGGCCTGTATGGATGCATATCCCTGAATGGCGAGTAATTGTTTAATTTTGAGTCCCCATGTATCCTTCCCCCAAGAAAAGAGGATCTATGGGCCGAGGCCTACCGGGGAAACTCCCGGTCTCCCGGTGGGTCAGCACAGCCCTGCTAGAATGGAGGCCTTGTCAGTGCTGTGAGGTTTTCTTCCTTTTTTTTCTTTTCTTTTTTTCATCAAAAGGCTTAATGCATTTTAACTATATGCAATCAAAAAAAACTAAACATAAACAACTGCCACTGGGACCAAGGGGGTGGAGGTGAAGTCTAAGGGGGTAAAAACAGGCTCGGGGGATTTTGCGATTAGCATTCTGAGAAGCTGCACTGAAGCCGGCTCCGTCAGGAATTGTTTGCTTGCTCTGCACAATGATTTAAGCCCCACAGCCATGAAAGCAGAAATTACCAGGGATATGTGGAGGGCCATTGGAGGGCCATTCACACCTCTTAAGTAAGGTAGCACACTTGCTTGAGAAGTCAGCCTACAACTGTCCAGCAAGATCCTGCGTTGCTTTTTTAACTGCTCTTTTAATCTTACTTACATTTCAAACCTCTCATTTATAAGGTAGCTATTGTTTTATCTCTCGGAGAGACTGCTCATTTTCCATTAAGGACATCAGATGGAGGCCCCTGCCTTTGATTCTTCTAATGGCTCCTGTTGAGACACATATTTTGTGACTCTCTTTGCATTTGCAAACGGGGTTCCAGTAACCCGATGGCACATGCTGCAGTTCGTCTGTTAATCTAATTCCAGCTGGTTCTGACGCATCCAAGGCATATTTTCCCAGGATTGCCGCTTGGTCACATTGTGCCTGGTCTCATTTGTCCAATTCAAATATCGATGCTCATGCCATGTTTTGGCCTACGGCGGAGTGACAGGACAAGACTGACCTATGGAATTTTGCAATACCCCAGCACCATCGATCATTGATGACTTCTGTCACCCTGATGAATTTCCACATAATTAATATAACTATGAATATGGAAAGAAACATGTCGGTTCTTTAAGCGGTCCACTCTTGCCGTGGCCCAATTTGTCAATTGATATGTCAATTGATATGAATTTTGAACGTTTTCAATTCCAGGATATTCTTTCTAGTCACTTAGTGCTTGATACTGACTGGAATTTGAACATGGTGCTATAATATCTTGTGTAACTAGTCCATTAGTGTTAATGTATTTGTGTGTTTCACCATTGTATTTGATGTATGAATTTTAGATGTGCATGAGTTTTAGTATGAATGGAGTGATTGGTGAATTGTTTGGGTCTGGGGGTCTGGTTGTGTTGCATGTTGTCCTGAGCTATTTTTTGGACATTCATGAACTAATTTCTTTCATGGATTGCATTTTATTACTTCAATGATACAAGAAACATTAAGATTTTTTATAATTCTTATGAGATTCTTTATTAAATAAAATAATATGTTCTATTAATTTTAGGATGTGAATTGAATTTTTTCATCTCCGATTATGTGATGTGATCTGTATCGATGCATTTGTTGTTTTTTGACCACCGTTGTAATTTATGGTCCAGTCTTGTCTGTTCGCCTAAACAAGATCCTACGCTTCGGTCTCCTAGTTGTTTTATATATATAATTGTTTCTTCCAAGCACGACCGAGTGTATTTTTTTAGCTTGGAGTCCCTCATTTGTTTGGTAGCTATTGTTTCAAACCTATTAAGTAGATTTCTGTAATTGAATGTAGGTTTTTATGTGTGGGAATATAACTTGTTCCAATCATGCCTAATAAGATGCTTAACTGTAGAAAACAATAAAGGGCAGGTGATGATTCTTGGACACAGATCTCTACACCAGGTGCGTACATGGCTGAGGGCCCTGACAAGTTACATTCACTGGAACACAAGATACCGCAAGCATTTATAGGCCTTGTGGTCCAGCATTTTGGGCAGGGCCGCTCACATTAGTGGCAGGGAGGCCAAGGCTGATTCGTAAATAACGGTATGGAAGCCTGACCGAAGCAATGGCAGTGGTTAATCAGACTCAGAGCCCTTATTCCATTCAAAGTATATATTCTGCTGCATGAACTACTTAAGTATAAGTGAAACAATAAGGTTGGTAGTACGAATAATGTAATTCTGGAGGGGAGAGTGTAGTAAAATCAAAGTGATTTGATGTAAAGCATTGAAGTAGGCTATTTGGTGTAAGCCAGAGCAATTGTATTTGACCACAGATACGAAGGAGAACAGATGGTAGGAGGGATACACATTAAATGGATGCATTTGGTCGTTTACCCATCCACTGCCATGTTAATCTCTATGGTATTCCCACCAACTACCCGCCCCTTCCCTGCTGAAAACATACCCTTTTGGGTACTCTTTGAGCTAGCTCTGTCACAAAGTAACATCAAACTGTGTGCTGTATTGGGCCTGCTTGTGTTATATCTAAGCGTTCTTTTGAGTGTCCAATGACTTAATTGCCTCTGTAAATGAGCTCCTGCTGTAATATAAAATCTCTTAACATGGTGTGTTTTCAGCCAGTAGTTTCAAAAGCAACATGACGTCCTCACAAAGTCAACCGTTTTGACATGTGTATAAGTATTACACAGGGATTTTCCAGACAATTACATCATATGCCCAGGTATTCGCACCATTTTCTAGATGTTCCCACCTTATTGCCAGGTGGTAACCTTATGGCAGTACCTGGCAAATGCATTTGCCATGTGTATTCAAAAGGCCTTACTGTTGGCTTTGCCAATGTGTGTTGGTTTCAGTTTATCTCCCTAAGTGAAAGTATATATGCCCTGATGTGGGAGCCTTGTTTGCAGTGCCTAGGGACTCAAACTGCACCTCACTGAGTTGGTCCAACAAGAACCTACCTGAACATATCAAGGCTAGGATGGCAAGTATGGACCAACTTCAGATCATCTTCTCATACATACTTAGCAGGTGGGTTATGACCTAAATAATATTCATATTTGTCTGTGTGGAAGCCTAGGCTGCCTGGCCAGAACTTTTCATGAAATGGGCAGATGAGTACTGCCTTACCAACATCCTACTATTGGAGTAACAATTAACAATGTCTGTATGCTAACTGAATACATCATGTGTATTGTGGGTCTTGTTTGAAAAGTATGACATAACTGCTAGGCGTTTAGGCAGTGCCAGAAATTGAAGTTATTTACTGTGGGGTCCCACCAGTGACAGAGGGGGTGGGGGTGCGGGACTGGGGGATTGTCCCCACTTTCCCCAATAAACATTTGGCTCACAGAAGATTGACCATGAAACCTTGAAAATAACACAAGAAAAGAGTATTTATTAATATGTTTCTGGCAACGTATAAACGGTGCACATCTGTTAAACGTAAAAAAAGGGTATTGAAATATTTCCTACAGAGTGCAATCAGAGGTGGATTTAACAGTCGAACAATGGACAAATGTCCATGGGGCGCCCTTGACTATTCCAGTCAGGGCTGCACACGTCCTCCCAGTGACGCTGTATCTTTTTAACAAGTCTCGGATGCAGATTATTTAAAATAGGAAGGGATTAGTGTTAGGAAAAGGTACTTTTTTCTTTCAATTATACGCTTTAAGAAGCTATTTAAGTGTAGCTGTTGGGTGATTAGAAATGATGGGGGTACAGAATAAGCTGTGTGAAACAATGGCTTAGTTATGCATTTTATTTCACTTTGTGTCTGTATGAAATCTTTTGTAAATTCTGATTAATAAGCATTCTGGACCTTGTAGGCTTCCAATCAGAACAGGGAAAATAAAGCTGCATTCAAAAATCATTTTACCGCCACTTTTTCCACTCCAAAGGACTTGGAAAATGACTACCTATTACTAACTTTATTGGTAAAAGCAAGCAGATTCCAAATCGTTTATTGTTGGAGAGATTTATACTTTTCCAGAAACATAGTGCAAAAGTGAGGTGAAAAGGCGATTTTACCTATGTCTTACTATTTACTTTTCCAGTACTTTGTGGAAACAGTTCAAATTGGCTGTAGGGGCCCTTTTTCAATGAATGTGCAAACAGTAGCAGTCCCGACTATGCAATTCAGGATTCAAAGCAAAAGTGCCCCAATAATCTTTTTTTCATCAACCCGATTCTACATTGATTAACAGATTGTCGGGTTGGGTTATCATGTGACTTGTGCATTTTTAAAGTAATCTGTATAAAAGTGAGTATTATCATTTTTTATTGTTTATGGCTTATTACAAACCTTTACAAAAAAGCCAGCAAAGTAAGAAAAAGAAACTAAATAAATGGAAAAGTAAAGAGAAAAATCAAATAGAGAAACTTACAAAATAAAATTTTTTATTTTCATGGCTTACAATCATTGGTATAAAAATATGCATTTCATAACAATAAAAATGTTTTCTTATAAATCATCCCTATCACTTAAAGTTTCCTTTATATGCAGAGTAACGGCTGTGGTAAGCAGGGTATAAGTACCATTTCAAAATCTGTACAAAATGTGACTTGTGTGCAAAGACCCAGAATTGTAATATTTTACGTATTTAAAACCAAACTTCAATACATATTTGTACCAACTTTAGCTGGGAAGATGTGTGGTCAAGTACCTAAATTTCAGGCTATGCTGACATTCTGAGTTTACCACTTAACCAAAGTGTGTAAACCTGGGAAAATCATTTAATCTCACTGTGTGTTTCCTGCCAAAATTAGGAGCCCCTAGAAGTGATTCAGGTTGCAGTATGGTTTAATAGACGGGCAGCGCAGGGGACAGAGCCAGCCAAGGAGACATACACACATCTTTCTTTGGAAAATATAAGGCCACATGCATTGATCAAAATTGTGACGTTCAAAATAACAAAGTAAACATATCAAATAAGAAGTCATCATGGACAATTGGGTGTTATAAACAGTTCGGAAACAGTATGTACCAGACAATGATGTATTGGGATGGCAGGGGAGCGGCGGCCCCTCCTCCCTGCCACATCCAACCGGAAGTGATGCCAAGAGGCCGGAAACCTTTCAACCTCCACTGTCTACGTCCTGATCCCACTCTCACCTGCATGCTAGCACTCCCACACACCCTCAACTCTATTCAAATTAGCTGAAAAATTGCAACAACAATACAATGTTGCGCTTCAAAATGTCCTTTGTAAGAAACTAAATATCCTATTATTTGCTGCAATATTTATCGAGGAGGAGAAGGCTGTTTTTCACATGAAAATGGCTGGACCACAAGCACCTCCTATGAGTAGCCACAGTATTCAGGGAGGTATTATTGAGCACACACTATGTTAGATGGAATAAGGACTGGCATCCTCGTAGCTCATCCCCCGCAGAGGAGGAGGTGGCATCATCCTTGATTCTCCGCAGCCAGGCCAAGAAGACATGGTGAGGGAAGAGTGGGGTAGGTTGGAGTGAGTGATTGTAAATGGGAATGGTAGTCAGGGGGAGCTGATGGAAGGTGACAGAGGGTGATATTGCCACACTATTTTTTCTGCTTCGCTTTTGCTCTGTACTGTTTTTAGCAGTATGTTGAAAAAAGGTACAAAACATTTCTATGGGCATGAATAATTGGGATTTATCTCTCAGACTCATGTTAAGTGCAATATACAGCTTTCATTTTTCACTTTTGGCAAAGGTTTTCCATATGGAGATGGGGGAGCATATGGAAGATGGAGTGAGTAGCCAATGGAAGGTCAAAGTAGTGAGAGAACTTATGGGAGGAAACAAAGGAGCAAATGGAAGAAGAGAGCAGAAGACTGTGGAAGGGGTACTGGAGAGCCTGTGATTTTGGAAGGGATGAGCCGGTGGAAGGGGAGAGCAGGTTTCCCATTTGAACAAATTGCGTGAACCTGGGCAAATTACCTCATGTCAGCAAAAGCCGGTGAGGTGAACAGCTGTTTCCAGCTAGAGTCATACCCCGAAACATACAGCTCCAACAGTAGAAAAAGACAACTTAAAAAACATGTAACATTTGTTGCACTCATGACAGCAATTAACTACTCCCACAATAATCTCCACACCCATGCCCCACCTACCCGGGACCATCTGTCAGCCTTGCCCAAGAATCCATTTGGCTTAAATCTGCCAGAGAGTGCAATCCCAACAAGCATCTTTATCAGACATTCAAGTAGTCTTGTGGGTAAATATGTCAACCCTGGTCGTTACAACCTGGGTTTGAATCCAGGCTTCTGCATCTTATTAAGCAGTTTAACAGACTAAAGAAGTTAAGGGCAAATTAAGGGCAAATGGATTTTTCAGATCCAGGAGGACATTTTCTGCCGGATCACGAATCTGAGAAAAGTTTGGCCCCCCTGATCACAAACCTGGCCCACCCAGATACAAATTCCTGGAGCCGGGCCTGTTTCAAGGGCCCACCAGGACTTGGCTTTGACTGTGACTCACGCATCTCCATCCCAAACTCAGCATGGCCTGACCAATCGTATTGCCAGCCTTCTATGCCAGGTCTGAGGTGGCACTGAATGTCCCTGGTTACACCATGCAGTCATGAGGGCTTCCCTGAACGGTCGTCATGGTGGTCCGGCCCCGGATAACCATGTGCTTGCTGTTCAAGCAGCACTGAGAAAAGCACTACACCAGGAAAACCGCACTACTCATGTGCCCATGTGTTTACTCATATTTCGCTGACGCAAGTCCGAGACATTTACGTGGCACATATAACAACCTGCATTCATGCGTTCTCTTCTGAAAACCCCAGCACTGAAACTTTCTTAGAATGACTTTGTTTTGTATGTGTTGTGCTTCAGTGTTTTGTAAAGGGTCTGTCTGACCCCCAATGTATGCCAAAGCACAATGTGTGACTTCTTTGAGGTGGGCTTCAAGCCCCGAGGAGTGGTGGCACTCATGTATTGTAAGGAATCAAATACCCACAACTGAACAGAAACCAAAGTATATTGCAAGTCGGCAGAGAGTTGGGTGCTCGTCCCCAAGCTGGCCACAGAACTGCACAATGGCCCCCAGCAGCCTGAGAACGTCCATTGGAACACATTGGCCAATGTATTATCCTGCAGGTGCGGTGTCCCGCTGTCCCCACCATATTACAGTCAGCAAGCTGTGATGTCACTAAAGTCAGACCGACAGAACCCGTAGGCACCTCCAGATGCCAATGCGAGCAAAAGTGGCACAAGGCATTATTAACTCGCAGACAGCTGCACTTCCCAAAGCTAAACATGAGGGCTCTGAATGCCATCGAACGTTTATACATTCAGAGAACGCTGTTAAATAAAATTATATGTCTCCATCAAGTCCATTTGAATTACTTTGGAAGTCACATAGCAGTTCTGTACCTGTGTACCAAAAAACTCGTTGTCATCCCTACAGAGCTCAGCAGTAGGCGCTCAACCCATTCAGCTGTTTAAAGATGGAGACGTGCGGCTGTTTATTAAAAAGGTTGCAAACCCAGCAGCACATGTTTTGCATATTGTGGGATGGCGGACGTGCTTCTCTGCAGCACGCCCCCACTGACCTCAAGCAGCGCGAGCAGCACCGCGGGTGCGACGCAGCACAAAACGCGTGTCTTCCGGATGGGAAATGGCAGAACTGACAAGAACTGAGAACCGCAGAGTTCGGCCTGCGCGAGGCAGTAGAGACGGGGACCTCTGCTCGCCGCCGAGCGAGCGTCTTCCGGGGTGCGACTGGCTTCTAGGTTCTCAGAGCCAGTGCACAGTGTAGCTGGCAGTTTAGGCCAACGTTACTAACCGTCGTGTGCCATGCATTTAACCAAATGTTGTCCCTGGTTTCCGGGCTAGCCTTGGTCCAGGCAGTGCCCTGAGTGAAACAATATTTGTCACGCCGCCTTGACGGGAAAACAAACAATTCCATATCCATATGCAACACATTTTAGTGACATGATAAAACATGGATTGACTGCCTTTGCCAAACTATGTCCATGGATGCAGAGGAGCGGAGACCAGCCTTTGCCAGTGAGTGGGCTTGACTGGCTCAACACGGTGTCGAGGTACTGTGGCAGTGACGGCTTGGAGCTGGAAGAAGCTGGTAACCAGGCCGGCAGTGTTGAGACGGGGATGCAAGACGACTTGCCGGATCTCAGGCGTGGAGACGGCAGAGCTTCAGCATGGAGCGAAACTCGGAGCGGCAGAGGCGGTCGAGGTCGAAGATGACTCTGCAGTTCCTTTGCAGAAGCGTGGATGGCATTGAAGGTTCCCAAAGTGGCCGTGATGTAGTTCATAGGTGCAGGGAGAGCCAGGGGTTGTTTCCTCAGTCCTTTGGGTCCTTTCAGGCCCAGGCTCATGCCTTGTGTCAGAGATTCTAGATACCCTGGGTAGGGCTCAATCCTTGGATCTGGGATTCCTGATAAGCTAGGGCTCATGCGTTGTGCCTGGGATCTAGTCACCCATGGCTCATGCCTCGTGTATGTGATTCCTGGCACCCTAGTGCTCATTCTTTGGAACTGCGATTCCTGACAGCCTAGGACTCATTATTCAGATCTGAGATTTTTGACATGGTGGAGTTCATTCCTTTGGCCTGAGATTCCTGACACCTTAGGGCTAGTTCCTTGTGTCTGAGATTCCTGATACCCTAGGGGTCATTTCTTGTGTCTGAGACTTCAGATACCCTAGGGTTCATTTCTTGTGTGTGAGACTCCTGGGCTCTGTAGGGTGTATTCCTTAGGTCTGAGATTCCTGACACCCTAGGGCTCGTTCTTTGGATCTGAGACTCTTGACACCCTAGCGCTCATTCTTTGTATCTGAGATTTCAGATACCCTAGGATTCACTTCTTGTGTCTGAGACTCCTGGCTCTGTAGGGTGTATTCCTTAGGTCTGGATTCCTGACATCACAGGGATTATACTTTCGGTCTAAGATTCCTGACACCCTAGCGCTCATTCTTTGGATCTGAGACTCTTGACACCCTAGGGCTTATTCGTTGGATCTGAGATTAATGACGCCCTAGAGCTCATTCCTTGTGTTTGAAATTCCAGACACCCTACGGTTCATTTCTTGTGTTTGAGACTCCTGGATCTGTAAGGTGTATTCCTTAGGTATGACATTCCTGTCATCACAGGGATTGTTCTTTCGGTCTAAGATTCCGGACACCCTAGGGCTCATTCTTTGGATCTGAGATTTCTGACATCCTAAGGTTCATTCCTTTTGTCTGAGATTCCAGACATCCTTGGGTTCATTTCTTGTGTCTGAGACTCCTGGCTCTGTAGGGTGTATTCCTTAGGTCTGAGATCTCTGACACCGTAGGGCTCATTCTATGCATCTGAGACTCTTGACACCCTAGGGCACATTCTTTGGATCTGAGACTCTTGACACCCTTGGGCTCATTTGCTATGTCTCAGACTCCTGGCTCTCTACGACGTATTCCTTAATCTGAGATTCCTGTCACCCTAGCACTCATTCTTTTGATCTGAGACTCTTGACACCCTAGGGCTCATTCTTTGGATCTGAGAATAAGGACGCCCGACAGCTCATTCCTTGTGTCTGAGATTCCTGACACCCTCGGGCTCATTCCTTGTGTCTGAGATTCCTGACACCCTAGGGTTTATTTCCTGTGTCTAAGACTCCTGGCTGTGTAGGGCATCTTCCTTAGGTCTGAGATTCCTGACAACATAGGGATTCTTTAGGTATGTGATTCCCGACACCCTAGAGTTCATTCCTTGTGTCTGAGATTCCTGACACCCTAGGGTTTATTTCCTGTGTCTAAGACTCCTGGCTGTGTAGGGCATCTTCCTTAGGTCTGAGATTCCTGACAACATAGGGATTCTTTAGGTATGTGATTCCCGACACCCTAGGGTTCATTCCTTGTGTCTGAGATTCCTGACACCCTAGGGTTTATTTCCTGTGTCTGAGACTCCTGGCTGTGTAGGGCATCTTCCTGGCCCCCTAGCGCTCATTCTTTGGTTCTGAGATTAAGGACGCCTTAGAGCTCATTCCTTGAGTCTGATATAACTCTTGAGACTCCTGACACTCTATAGCTTATTCCCTGGGTGCATATATTTCTACTTTAGAATTGAAACCTCTAAATTAAGGGGATTGTGTGGCTGTTCCTGGTCATACTGGACAGAGCGCAGGAAGGCTTAGGTTGTTCAGAGAAGAAGTGGCCTCGTCTGCCTTCCTGAGTTTTAGGTCCCCTTGTAGTTTTAGGTGCAGGGATCGCAGCGGGTTTTCTGCAGTATCTTTTTTCCCTGATTATTGAGGGTCATGACCTTCACTTGTTAGCCAATCACGTACTTCAGATGCGTTTCCGGAAGGGGAGGGCTGTTCTTAGTAGGGCCAGCTGAAGCTATCTTTTACATCCCCGGTGTAGATTTATGATCACTCAATACAAATATGATCATACATGGGAAACATTATCTTAAGAATCATCAATGGGGTTTCTCATACTTCGCAGCATGAGTTGGCCTCATCCAGGGACCCAGCAGGTCTGCCAGATCAGCAGAATGCTGCGCATGCGCGGCTCTGCTCACTTGTAGAGCAGCAGGGCTAGCACACTTCGCCGGGTGCCGTTAAGCCTGCTTCCATTTTTCTACAAGGACACATTTGGAGGGTTTCTGACACCGTTCTAGTCTGAGGGGCATTGCTGCCCTCCTCCTAATCGGGGTACACTAACACAGCACAAGCCTGCTAGGCTCTCACTCTGAAACCATCTCTTGGAACTTTGATGCTGAGAACTTCCTAGTCTGACATCCCATGTAATAATCAGGTGCTTCCCTAGTAAAAAAGAAATCCACTTTTTGGATTGTTTTGGGATTGCTTCTGGCTTGTTTTCAAGCTGCAGATTTTTTGGGGATTTATTTTGGATTTTTGGGGGATTATTCCAAGCAAGGATTTATTTGTCTTGGGTTGGACGATTTATTTTGGATTTTTACTGACTTGTTTCTCAGTAGAAACAATCCACTAACACTAATTGGGAGGCACGCATTTTTAAAGGATTTATTTTGGATTTTTACGGACTTCTTTCTCAGTAGAAACAATCCACTAACACTAATTGGCAGGCAAGCATTTTTACAGGATTTATTTGGGATTTTTACTGACTTGTTTCTCAGTAGAAACAATCCACTAACACTAATTGGCAGGCAAGCATTTTTACAGGATTTATTTGGGATTTTTACTGACTTGTTTCTCAGTAGAAACAATCCACTAACACTAATTGACAGGCAAGCATTTTTACAGGATTTATTTGGGATTTTTACTGACTTGTTTCTCAGTAGAAACAATCCACTAACACTAATTGGCAGGCAAGCATTTTTACAGGATTTATTTTGGATTTTTACTGACTTGTTTCTCAGTAGAAACAATCCACTAACACTAATTGGCAGGCACACATTTTTACTGGATTTATTTTGGATTTTTTGACAAGCAAGAATTGTTTGGTTTTAAAGTGAGGATTATTTTGGGATTATTTTCAACTTGTTTCTCAATAAAACCAATCCAGCAACACTACACATTTTTACTGAATTTATTTTGTATTGTTTTACCAGCAAGGATTGTTTGGTCTTACATTGGAAGATTTATTTTTGATTTTTTCCAACTTGTTTCTCGCTAAAAACAATCCAGTAACACTAGGCACACATTTTTACTGCATTTCAATGTTGGAATGTTAACCTAGGTTAAACGTTGGTTGCAGTTATTTAGGATTTTAATGTGTTTAAAAATTTCACAAAGTTTATTTATTTTGGAACTTTTATTTGTGCAATAAAAGTTCCATTGCACTTAACTATTTCTTTATCAAATAATGCCCAGTTGCTAAGCTTTATCTTCAGGGTATACCAATTTGCCGCCATAGGAATAGCACTCTATCCATTGTCTTCAGTGACTTTAGTGGCTTTGCCAATGCTTGTTTTAAACGTGGCTTCAGTGGCTTTGCCAATGTTTGTTTTTAGCACATGGCCGATACTGACCCGACTGAGTCCGGTCTCTGATCCACTTTTGTTATTTGTGATGCTGTGTTGTATTATTATTGGTAAACACTTTTGCTGTGTGTGTTGTATGTGACAACTTTGATCTACGGCAGGAGCATTCATTAAATCATTATTTAAACAAATATCTGAATCATGCTATAGACAAACATGTTTGTTTACAGATTAGTATTTTTGATAGTAAATTGGTTTCCATTAAGTTTAACAAAGCTTCAGAGAGGCTGTGGTGGGCAGCGCTTTTATTAAATCAGAGAGTATAAAAAATGTACAATTTGCAATCTCCATTATGCTCCCATATACATGCAAACATCCGTTAAAGAGACCTTAGTCCAGGGCTGATATTTTAATTCTGCTTTCTGGATTTACAGTCTGGATTTATAATGGTGGAATACAAGCTCCAGGATGCAAGGAATAAAACAGGCCTAAACTTGCACATTACAAACGTAATGGGGCATATTGACATGTATGCATAGCATTCACTGGGAGAGCTTTATGTTTTTGCATGGGGAAAAACAACACAGAAAAAAGATGAGAATGCCACACAAAAGGGTTGGTGTGGCTATTCTTTGTTAGTGGTGGAACAAACTCAAACTTCACCCTGCTGGAATAACGCCTTCATTTAAGCACACTTTCCTCCCATTGTATTACAACGGGCATATGCAGCATTGCACTTATCTGATAGCAAATTGTCCACCATCGGAACTGAAAAACCCACACATGAACCCAGAATGTCCCCTTGTGTGGTTCCCTGCACTGGAAAGGGAGATATGAAGACACCAGGGAAGACATGGAAAAATGAATGAAACAATTCACAGAAAATGAATGCCAGGTCGCCCTCTACAGGAGGTATTTGGCGTGTGTTGTATCCTGACCCAAGTGTGGTGGAGGCTGTGAACACTGCTCATACAGATACCAGACCTCGTCCACCCAGAGCAAGTTCCAGGAGTTGACAGGCCCATTGCAGTAAAAGAGGTACAGGGGCAAATCACATGATAAACCATGTTGACAAACATATCCTTATAGAAATATGTGCAACACTAAAAAGAAAGGCAATTTTAGTTGCCCCACCCCATCCTGCTCCCCATTTTCACTGGAAAACTACATTTACCACAAGGAAAAGTAATATGAGCCTAATCTCCATGTGGTTTGCAAATGTGCTTTCAAGACACACAACAAAATGTATTTTGTGATAATAAGGTCACCTACTTTTAGTCATCTTTTTTTCTTCATTCACATGCGGCTGCCAGAGCGACTGCAGCTTTCTTCTTCCCCGGCTCTCTACTATTGTGCCTGCATGCACGTGCAAAGGTAATCCTCTCACCACTGGGCTCCCACACAAGGCGTGCATCGGCACATTGACTTTGTTGAATATTGCAATAATTGTGCCTGCATAGACATCTTATCAGCGAGAATGTTTAAACACTTCAGCTTTGCTAATGCTCTGTTTTTTGCCGCATTGCATTTCACCTGCCTTACGTCCATGGATTTTTGCCATTCTAAGATGGTTGTTTCCAGTGCCTGCACCAGGATGCTGGGCATGGTGCTGTTGGGTGTATAGGATTGGCTGGGGCTGTCTACATTTGGCCCAATGGGAAGGCCGGCAGGCTTAGCCGGCCCTCCTCACAAGGCCCACTCCTAAGGCCCTGTCTACCCCTGTCCATGACGGTCGTCTCTGTGTCTGTATGCTCCCCAACCTCCCCCTTGGTCACCTGTGTGTCTGTATGCTCCCCACTACCCCCCCTGGTCGCCTGTGTATCCATATGCTCCCTACCCCCTTGGTCGCCTTGTGAAAACAAAATCAAAATATCGAGGCTGAGTACCCCAAAAGGAAATACACCGAACACGGGTTACAAAGAAGCATACAAAGTACTTTATTTTATACTGAATCCAGTTACAAAAACCGAGCAAAATCAGATAGCTATCGGCCCTCAGTACAACACAACAAACTCCAGCGTGGTTCAATGTGTCCAGTGAGAGACGCTGTACATTAGAATGCATTGGCTTTTTATACATTTTGTGAGCACGATGTCCAGCCCCACTTTGGGTTAATATTCCATTAATACATCATCGATCTAGGGTTCATGCCAAGTCTCGAACAACCGCATATAACTGGTTTGCTTTTAATACATGTATTAACAAGCCTATACAGCAGCTGTGTATTCTGGGATTTTCCATGTTAGTCTTCTTAAACATTAATACAATGTGGTTAAACAAGTGTTCTATGAATACATTGTCTTTATAGTATACTCGTGGATTAGTTTCTTTACACGAGTAATCCCATACACACAAGTCAACGAAGGACAAGGTCTTAGTTCACGACCTCAACAAGTGGCCTGCAGGCAAGTTACATATTAGCTTTGTACAGAGGTGAAGACGGCCATGTTGTATTTTGGAATGACATCGTCCACCATTTTAACTCACAGGGTGACATTTACAAAGTGAATACTAAAATGGCGGATTGACCTAAAATGGCGGCTTATATTGATTTTAAGGTCAGGACCTTGCAACACGGATTCTTTCGCAAACAACTTTCGAGCAGCTTGGCGTACGCCAATATACATATATTTATTGCAATAGGAGGCACGATATAATTTCTCTTTTGACAAACCCTCCTTTTGGCCTATGCCAAGTGCTAAAACTACTTGGGATCTCCTTGCAAATAACTCCATGCATCATCGTCCATGTACCCTGAATCACTGTCGGAAATATCTATTGCCATTTGGACATTTGCTAAAATTTCTTTCAACACATATTCTTTGGAAGTTTTATCTGGGGCATGCACTTTATGTCCTATCGAATCTATCGCTTGTACGCAACATCCCCCTAGCATCGAACACATACCAGGTAGACACTGAATACAGCAACAAAGAAACAACAGGATTCCCAAAATAATCAGCAAGACCCAAAGTACTTTCCAACCACAAGATCGCAAGAAGTCCCAGAACCAAGCGCTAAGATCCCAGTTTTCCTCGGGAACATGCACTTCTGAACTAATGACATGCAGATTCGGTATTGCCTTGAAGATGGTTGGAGAGGAATGTGTTACAAAAACACAGCAAGCGGACCCCACTAATTTACACACTCCACCACGTTCAGCCAGAATGACATCTAATGCCATCCGGTTTTGAAGTGCTACTAGTCTTATCACCCTCTGTTCTAACGTCATATTATAGAGTATGTCCGTGGTCCGGTTGATGGTTCTCTCCAGTACTCTCGCTAGTTTTCTGATATCTTCTGAATTCGCTATCTGCCCCCAAAATGGCACACCTGATTTAGCTAAATCTCCCAAGATTTGTGCTGGGGTGTCACCATTCTCGTCCCACCGTGGACGAGCCTTTGAAACTTCTTTTGTACTAGCTATTATCACCCCAGGTAACAGGATCCCTAAATAACAGGTTCCCTGCCAATCCCTGGGCAACCATGGGAATGCTACATTACCGCAGACAAAGTAGACAGGTTCGCCTACATACAAAGGTCTGTTTTCTCCAGTCAAATTTGCAACGTTGGCACAACCTAGAAAATCTCCCATTGACTGAGTTCCACTCCTCTGTATGCAAAAAGGAACTGAATCGGGGCTATGATTAACAGTGTAAGAAGGAGGCATGGCATCCTTATTGCCTATTGGAGCCATCTTAAAGGAAATCAAAGATTGGAAAGGACAAGACAGTTTATCAGAAGGCCTAATAGAAGCAACGTTAGGTTTACTCCTGTTTGCGAAAAGCGAGCATCCCAGGGGAGTCAAAACACATTTCTCAAAACTATTCAAATTGGTGCCATCAAAGTTCCCTGAGATGCTATCATTCCAATGGCCAAAGAACAGTGCTCTGAGAGAAGCATAGCAAGCAGTTGTCAAAGGTGAAGGATGAATATACCAACCTAGCCCCTTATCCCTGTGTTGCGGTAAATGTGAGCAGACCCAACAGTTAGACTTATTAAAAATGGCATGCGTAGCATCCATGATAAGTAGTAGAGTATTATTGTGGTACCTTTGTCTATGCTGGGAGTCCCTAGGAGACAGAGTATGCAAATGTACAAAGGGAGTAGGAACAGCAGGTATACTTTCAGTGGGCAACAAGTATTCTAACGGATGCATTTCCTCAAGGTACCACAATCCTAGGACAGTGACTATTATAAACCCAAATATCATTACAAAAACACAGCAATACATTTTCGGGGCCCAGGCATTTTGTCCATTGTTCCGGTTTGTCACCCCCTCATTTAAATGTCCCATACGAGCGGTAGCTGTAGCAGGCATTGATACCCCAATGTTCATTGCTGGCGACCTCCCGGTCGAGCGATTTCTTAGTCCTTCCACAACCCTAACCAACAGAATCCCCTTTCTCAAATTTGGGCAAAAACAAACCCTCGATGATCCTTTTCTTCTTCAAATGCACAGCCGAACTGTGCCGTAAATCTATCAGATGCACAGCAAAACCGTGCCGTAAGTCTATTTTCTTTGACACAGATTGTACCTAACTTTTCCCGGTACTGATTGATCTGGAAACAATATGTCATCACTTCCTGTTGGAAGCAACGTGTCGGAAACAAGTGAAGATGCCGAATTTGAAATAGCAGTTTCCGGATGCAAAACTTTTGGAGAGTGTGGAGACAAAATGGCAGCTTCCCCAAGCCTCACGGGCTCAGAGCGATTCTCCGACACACTCTCATTACTACTTACTACTTTGGGATCGTTGGTTTCAGTATCAACGAGGGGTTTTGTTTCTTCTGTAACGTGTGGCATAGGGTGAGGAAGTTTCTTGACGTGAGACACGTGGATCCAGTTCTTTCTCCCAGAGACCCGCACAGCTGTTTGGGTGACCAACAGGACCTGGAACGGCCCATGCCAGCGAGGCGCAAGGCAGGAAGAGCACTCGAATGCTTTGATGAGCACCCAGCTATCAGGCCGTATGCTGTGGCCCGGGCCCTCGTATCACACAGGTAAAGCTTCTCGTACCTGGTGATAAATCAAATACAGGTTTTTAGTCAACTGGCTGCAATAATCTGAAAGTAATACATTTTCAACATTTCTCAATGAATTGCATTTAGGAAGGTTCCAAATATTGACAGGTCACCCCATTACCACCTCAAATGGAGATAGCCCAGTCTTAGTTTGAGGGGTTGTACGCATAGATAATAACACGATCGGTAAGGCATCCGGCCGTTTTAGTTTGGTGCCAGCACACGTCTTAGCAAGCTTGTTCTTAATGATACCGTTGTGTCTTTCTACTAGTCCGGCACTCCGAGCATGTCTGGCCGATTGGAACCGTTTGTCAATTTGTAATGCCGCACATATCTGCAGAATTACAGCAGCGACAAAATGTGGACCATTGTCCGAACAGATAACTCTTGGTAGCCCGAACCGCCGGAAGTATTCCCTTAACATGGTTTTTGCAGTAGTCATGGCTATAGCATCTTTAACAGGGAAAGCCTCAACCCATTTACTAAAAGCGCAGATAACCACCAGCATATATTTTTTATTATCACATCGTTCCATTTCAATAAAGTCAAAGTCGATAACTTCGAAGGGGACAGAGGGTGGCCCAAAACTTCCCCTTGGAGTTACTGTCCCCTTTCCCACATTGTGTTGTAGGCAAAACATGCAATCCTAGACGTAGCGCTGAGCAATTTTCGAAATGTTTCCATTTCCCTTCCGCTATATCCACCCAACACCCGTCATCATCAAGTTTCCCCAAGCCTTCAGACCACCTTTTGGATTCTTCTAACGTGGCATCATCTTGGATATCCCGTACGGACCCAACACCCTCATCCATTGCATAAGCATTTACAGTCTACCTTGAAACATACATCTCCGTAAGGGGATCTGTAGCAGTTTGTCTAGCTATCTGATCAGCGAAAGCATTCCCTTTCCCTATGTCATCTGTAACCTTTCGATGTGCTGCACATTTCATAACTGCTAACTGAGTGGGGAGCGCAAGCGCTGAGAGTAGTTGCACTTTTAGGAAGCCATGTTGGATTTTAGTGCCATGTGAAGTTAGGAACCCTCTTTCTGACCAAAGTCTCCCAAAGTTGTGAACTACCCCAAAGGCATACTGACTGTCAGTATATATATTTACTGCAAGCCCTTCGGAAAGTTCACAAGCTCGGGTCAATGCTATAATCTCTGCGGCCTGCGCATAATTATGCGTGATTCTCTTAGTTTCCACAACCGTGCTTAATGTGGTGATTGCATAAGCAGCTGTGGATGTACCATCCGGAAGTTTGAAGCAGGAGCCATCACAAAACAGTTCTCCTTGCGGATTATCCAAAGGGTACCCTTTGTCTCTTGTTCGGTAGTATACAAACAATCATTTGACTCTTCATCGCCGCAAGTAGTATCTTACGGGAAAGGTAGGAGTTCAGCCGGATTAAGAACACAACACCTCTTAATTTGAATCTGAGGAGCAAACAAGATCAATTCATATCTTGTCAACCGTGTAGAGGTGAGGTGTTGCGTTTGAGTTCGGTTCAGTAGAACATCTACAGAGTGAGGCACAATCAGGGTTAGATCATGGCCTACGACCATTCCCTCACTCTGTTTTACAGACGCAGCAACAGCAGCGACAGCTCGCAAACAACTTGGCAAAGCGCATGCTACAGGATCAAGAGCGGAAGAAAAGTAACCGCACGGCCTATTCTTCCCTCCATGTTCCTGTGTTAATACAGCCAAAGCACATCCATCACATTCATCCACAAACAACATAAAGGCCTTTTCATAGTTTGGTGTGCCCAAAACTGGTACAGAGCATAATGCAGTCTTAAGCAAGTCAAACGATTGCTGGTGTTCCGTGTTCCATAGCAATGGCGAAGAAATGCCCTTCTTTGTCAAAGCCAACATCGGTTTGATCACTAGTGAAACATTTGGGATCCACAACCTACAGTAAGAAGCCATACCTATCAAGGCTCTAACTTCCTTCTGTGTATTTGGGACAGACATGCCAGAAATATGTTTTATTCCTTAAGGTGTCAATCTTCTTCCCTCCTTTGACAGGAGATAGCCTAAATAGGCGACCTCCTGGCAACAATATTGAAATTTTTTAAGCAAAGCTTTGTGACCATGCTTGGCTAGATGGATAAGCAATAACACAGTGCCCACCTTACAGTCGTTCTCAGAGTCAGCAGCTAAAAGCAAGTCATCAACATACTGAAGCAATGTACAGGTAGAGGGCAATTCAAGGGTATCAAGTTGTTCTTTCAAAGCCCTACTATAAATGCTAGGACTCTCTATGTACCCTCGAGGTGCACGAGTAAATGTGAACGAGCTTCCCCCTAAGGTGAACGCGAACAAGTATCTACTATCCTTGTGTATAGGAATACTAAAGAAAGCATTCTTTAGATCCACCACACTAAAGTGAGTAGCTGTAGCTGGAATCATGGTTAGGATTGTCGTTACATCAGGCACAATTGGAAATTGTGGAGCGACGACTTTATTAATGGCACGTAAATCAATCATGAAACGGAATGGAATTGCATTATCGCCTTTCTTGTACACAGGTAAAATCCAACTATTACACAAACTTCCTGAAATTTCTTCAATCACCCCGCGATGCACAAAATCGGACACAATGCATTTCAAAGCTCACTCGCCCTCAACTGAAATCTTATACTGGGGAATGCGTGGCATCTCAATTCCGTGTTTCAAAACTAAACAGGTTCATTCTGTAAAACACCAACATCATTGTCGTCAACAGCCCATAGGCTCTCTGGTACATTAATGAATTCTGGCGGCAAAGGTCTAGTCAAAAATTGCGAGACAGAAAATTGCTGTGGTGAAATCGTCAAGCGCACTCCATCAGAAGAACAATAAATCACTGCATTTAATTCTTTTAACAGATTCAATCCCAGCAAGTTCTCTCCACATTCGAAGTCATCAGAAATGGACAGTGGTCCGTAAAAGGACCCAAAGAAATGGGTCCCGCCGAAGAAACCGGACAAACAACTGGTGTGCCAGAAAACCCTACAGAAACATTGGTTTGCCTTGACAGTGGAATGTTTGGAACCAGTGAATGATCAATGGAACACGTCTGTGCTCCAGTGTCTATCAAAAACTGATGTTTCCTATTTCCCACCATCATTTCAACGTAGGGACCTTTCTGATTGACGGGAATAGGTGTAGGTTCCAAACCCTGCTTCGGGCAATCCTAACGAAACAGAATGTCATCTAAATTAAGTTCTTCAGATAAATATGCAGCGGAAGGAAAATCAAATATGTTCATGGTGTCCACACTCGAAATCTGATTATCCTGCAAGAAAGGTTGCTGAGGATCCTTTGTAAACTGACCTCTACCAGGGCCCCCTACACCCGGGCGACCTCTGGATCGTCTACACATATTCCCGGATGTGTTATTCGACCTTTGTTGAAGCATGGGGCATTGTGCACGCCAATGACCCTCTTGGCGACAATAGGCGCACTGGTTAATGTTCACAGGACCCAAGGGCACATTCCCTTGCGGGACATACTGACCTCTAATCTGAGAACTACCCCCTCTGGGGCCTCTAACAATTTGCTGCAATATCACTTTAGTTTTCAAATCACCTTTTTGTTTTTCAACTCCATCTTTTTCATTATTGACACGGTTCTCGTAGTACTGAGCCATGTGCAGTACTTCTGATTGCGATTTCACCTGCCAAGCGCTCTCAGAAGACATAATTAGTGACTGGATGTCAGGCAGCAATCCACGCACAAATTTGTAAACAAATAACCTTTTCCCAGACTCTGTGCCTAGGTCCTGTCCACTGAAATCCGAGAATACCTGTTTGAACCGATTAAAGAACTCGGTAGCACCCTCAGACTTTCCTTGGACACAGGCCGTAAGGTTGTCCCATGTAATTCTTTTCTCTGGAATTATGGTTTTCAATTTAGCAATGATTCTATCAGGCAAAGTTAATATTACCTGAGGCGGTCTCTGAGCAGCGCTTTGAAACACATTGTGTATAGACGCTATATAAATAAACGATCATATCATGAACCGCTTTGCTCACATAGCCTGCATTACTAGTTGCTATTTTTCATAAAGTTTATATCAGTGACTAGTTGTACTTTGCTTGCTCTTTTCAAACTTTTTACACAAATCTTTTTTTGCATTTCAGAATGTATCCATGTTAAAGCCAGGAAAATGGGCCTCTCTCTGCATCCGAGTACAGAAAAGCCCTTCAAAATAAAATTGGAAACTACTGGATGAAGATGAAGAAGAAGGAGCCAGACCTGATCTTTTCTACACCAGTGTAGTTGGGCATTCCCTTGCTCCCTGGGCTGGACCCCACTGGACTCGCTTGCTCTGTGGGCTGGGCCTGGATACTCATGTGACTCCCTGGACTGGTTCTGTGTCCCCTCTCAACCTTGCTCGCTGGGCTGGGCCCTGATACTCATGTGACTCCCTGGACTGGTTCTGGGTCCCCTCTCACCCTTGTTCCCTGGGCTGGACCCCACCGGACTCGCTTGCTCCCTGGGCTGGGCCTGGATACTCATTTGACTCCCTGGACTGGTTCTGGGTCCCCTCTCACCTTTGCTCCCTGTGTGGGCTCCACCGGACTCACTTGCTCCCTGTGCTGGGCCTGGATACTCGTGTGACTCCCTGGACTGGTTCTGGGTCCCCTCTCACACTGGCTCGACCCCACCGGACTCACTTGCTCCCTGGGCTAGGCCCCACCAGACTCACTTGCTCCCCGGGCTGTGCCTGGATACTCGTGTGACTCCCTGGACTGGTTCTGGGTCCCCTCTCACCCTTGCTCGACCCCCCCCCGCGCACTCGCTTGCTCCCTGGGCTGGGCCTGAATACTTGTGTGACTCCGTGGAGTGGTTCCAACCTTGCTCCCTGGGCTAGGCACTGATACTCGTGTGACTCCCTGGACTGGTTCTGGGTCCACTCTCACCCTTGCTGCCTGGGCTGGACCCCACCGGACTCGCTTGCTCCTTCGGCTGGACCTGGATACTCATGACTTCCTGGACTGGTTCTGGGTCCCCTCTCACTCTTTATTTTTAAATTGTAAAGCACCCGTGTTTGGGATTACTACAGTCGTGTTTTCGTGCTATGTACACAGTGTCCGATTAAACCTCTGTCTCTTTTTAATAAATATAGTGGGGTGAAAAAAAATGTGTTGCTTATTTTTAAATATAGTTAATATGCCATTACATGGTCTTGACTTTCATGGCCATTTTCCCTAAATAACTGTGACCTAATAAGTCATCACTATTGTTCTAAAAGCAATTCAAAATGCAACTCTCTGAAATGGGCAGCAATTAAGCCACAGTGACGCTTTTAAAGCCCATTTCAACAAGGCGCACCAAATGAGTTTTTTAAGCATTTCTTTTCAGGATTATAGTAAACATTATTTTTGTTAAACTCCTAAATTCGTTTCCAGCTCATAAACCGAAACAATGCCTATATTGTTAAAGGATGTTTTGGGCATTCCTTTTGGATTTTTATAGGATTGTTTGGGGATGGCATTGCTTTTGGATTTTTATAGAATTGTTTGGGGATTGGATTGCTTGTGGATTGTTTGGGGATTGGATTGCTTGTGGATTGTTTGGGGATTGGATTGCTTGTGGATTGTTTGGGGATTGGATTGCTTGTGGATTGTTTGGGGATTGGATTGTTTTTGGATTTGTAGTGGATTGTTTGGGGATTGGATTGCTTTTGGATTTTTAGTGGATTGTTTGGGGATTGGATTGTTTTTGGATTTGTAGTGGATTGTTTGGGGATTGGATTGCTTTTGGATTTTTAGTGGATTGTTTGGGGATTGGATTGTTTTTGGATTTTTAATGGATTGTTTGGGGATTGGATAGCTTGGATTGTTTTGGGATTGCATTCCAGTGAGGATTGCTAATTAACATATTTCAGGGTGCATGAAGCCAAAAGGAAGCCAAAAGCAATCCACTGAGTACAATGGGAGTTTCTAGAGTTAAAGAGGATTTAAAGAGGATTTAAATGTTTGGGAAAATCCAGTAGCAATCCACTTTCAATCCAGATTTGTTTGGTAGGGTTGGCCTTGGTATTCTCCTGATAGGAGTTGGTGCTGACAGCCTCCTACTCTGAGAGGCTCTGGCATCACATAATCAGGGGCCGAACCTTGGGGTCCCCCTAGTGCGAGGGATGCTGATACACTTCTAGTCCTGAGGGACTTTGACATCTCTTGTAATAATGGGGGGCCTGGCCTTGTTTTTCTCCTACTCGATGGGCTCTGATTCAGTGCCTCCTAATCTTGAAGGACTGTGGCATTGGAATCTCCTACAACGAGGGACCTCGTGGTGTGAGGGGCTTTTAGCTTGGCTATCTCCTTGTTTTAGATGTGCCGACAGTGAGATCATACTAGCCTTTGTGCTCCGATGCAGGGAACCTTCTGGGGAAGAACCTCTGACTCCAAAGCCTTTTACCTATGGCGCTCTTACTACGCCCGCCTCTTTGTATGTGGGGCTTTGACCCTGACACCCTCATTGTGAGTGAGGGTGCCTGACCCTTTTTGTCTGCTAGGCACTAACATTGAGACACCCCAAGTCGAAAAGCTCTGACACTCTTGAATCAGAGGGGACGAGGCTAAGAGGCACTCTCAGTTTAATTCACTCTCAGGGTCCCATTGCCTAGTGTGAGGCAATGCGACTCTAAAAGCTTGCAGTCTGACAAGACCTAACTCAGAGACCCTCTGATTCTATGCAGTTTTGCCACTGAGACCCTCCTAGTCTAAGCAGTGTTGACACTGAGACCCTCCGAGTCTAAGGCAAGGTGACTCTGAGAGCTTGCAGTCTGATGAGATCTGACTCTGAGACCCTCCGAGTCTAAGCAGTTTTGAGACAGAGACCTCCTAGTCTTAAAATTGTTGACACTGAGAGCCCCCTAGTCTTAGCAGTGTTGACATTGAGACTCCCCTAGTCTTAGCAGTCTTGACACTAAGATCCTCCAGTCTAAGTAGTGTTGACACTAAGACCTCTTAGTCTGAGGCAAGGTGACGCCAAGAGCTTGCATTCTGAGGAGATCTGACTCGGAGACCCTCTGAGTCTAAGCAGTTTTGACACTGAGACCTCCTAGTCTTAGCAGTTTTGACATTGGGACCCACCTAGTATAGGCAGTGTTGACACAGAGACCCTCCTAGTCTGCGGCAAGGTGACTCTGAGAGCTTGCAGTCTGAGGAGATCTGACTAAGAGACCCTCTGAGTCTAAGCAGCTTTGACACTGAGACCCTCCTAGTCTAAGCATTGTTGACACTGAGACCCTCTTAATCTGAGGCATGGTGACTGAGTGCTTGCAGTCTAAGATGATCTGACTCTGAGACCCTCCAAGTCTAAGTAGTTTTGACATTGGGACCCGCAGAGTCTAGGCAGTGTTGACACAGACTCTCCTAGTCTGAGGCAAGGGGACTCTGAGAGCTTCCAGTCTGAGGAGATCTGACTCTGAGACCCTCTAAGTCTAAGTAGCTTTGACGCTGAGATCTCCTAGTCTTAAAAGTGTTGACACTGAGAGCCCCCTAGTCTTAGCAGTGTTGACACTGAGATCTCCTAGTCTTATCAGTGTCGACACGAAGATCCTCCTAGTCTTAGCAGTGTTGACACTAAGACCCTCCTAGTCTTAGCAGTGTTGACACTGAGCTCCCCATAGTCTTAGTAGTGTTGACACTAAAATCCTCCTAGTCTTAACAGCGTTGACACTGAGATCCCCCTAGTGTTAGCAGTGTTGACACTAAGATCCTCCTACTCTTAGCAGTGTTCACACTGAGATCCCCTAGTCTTAGCAGTGTTGACACTAAGATTCCCCTGGTCTTAACAGTGTTGACACTGAGATCCCCCTAGCCTTAGCAGTGTTGACACTAAAACCCTCCTAGTCTTAGCAGTGTTGACACTAGGATCCCCTAGTCTTAGCAGTGTTGACACCAAGATCCCCCTAGTCTAAGCAGGGTTGACACTAAGACCTCTTAGTCTGAGGCAAGGTGACACTAAGAGCTTGCAGTCTGAGGAGATCTGGCTCAGAGACCCTCTGAGTCTAAGCAGTTTTGACACTGAGGCCTCCTAGTTTTAGCAGTTTTGACAATGGGACCCACCTAGTATAGGCAGTGTTGACACTGAGACCCTCCTAATCTGAGGCAAGGTGACTCTGAGAGCTTGCAGTCTGGGGAGATCTGACTCTGAGACCCTCTGAGTCTAAGCAGTGTTGACACTAAGATCCTCCCAGTCTTAGCAGTGTTGACACTGAGATCCCCTAGTCTTAGCAGTGTTGACACTAAGATTCCCCTAGTATTAACAGTGTTGACACTGAGATTCCCCTAGTCTTAGCAGTGTTGACACTAAGACCCTCTTAGTCTTAGCAGTGTTGACACTGAGATCCCCTAGTCTTAGCAGTGTTGACACTAAGATCCCCCTAGTCTAAGCAGTGTTGACATTAAGACCTCTTAGTCTGAGGCAAGGGGACTCTGAGGGCTTGCAGTCTGAGGAGATCTGACTCTGAGACCCTCTGAGTCTAAGGAGTTTTGACACTGAAACCTCCTAGCCTTAGCAGTGTTGACACCGAGACCACTCTAGCCTGAGGCAAGGTCACTCTGAGAGCTTGCCGTCTGAGGAGATCTGACTCTGAGACTCTCTGAGTCTAAGCAGTATTGACACTGAGACCTCCTAGCCTTAGGTCACTCTGAGAGCTTGCCGTCTGAGGAGATCTGACTCTGAGACCCTCTCAGTCTAAGCAGTATTGACACTGAGACCCTCCTAGCCTGAGGCAAGGTGACTCTGAGAGCTTGCAGTCTGAGGAGAACTGACTCTGAGAGCCTCTGAGTCTAAGCAGTATTGACACTGAGACCCTCCTAGCCTGAGGCAAGGTGACTCTGAGAGCTTGCAGTCTGAGGAGATCTGACTCTGAGACTCTCTGGGTCTAAGCAGTATTGACACTGAGACCCTCCTAGCCTGAGGCAAGGTGACCCTGAGAGCTTGCATTCTGAGGAGATCTGACTCTGAGACTCTCTGGGTATAAGCAGTATTGACACTGAGACCCTCCTAGCCTGAGGCAAGGTGACCCTGAGAGCTTGCAGTCTGAGGAGATCTGACTCTGAGACTCTCTGGGTCTAAGCAGTATTGACACGGAGACCCTCCTAGCCTGAGACAAGGTGACCCTGAGAGCTTGCAGTCTGAGGAGATCTGACTCTGAGACTCTCTGGGTCTAAGCAGTATTGACACGGAGACCCTCCTAGCCTGAGACAAGGTGACCCTGAGAGCTTGCATTCTGAGGAGATCTGACTCTGAAACTCTCTGAGTCTAAGCAGTATTGACACGGAGACCCTCCTAGCCTGAGGCAAGGTGACTCTGAGAGCTTGCAGTCTGAGGAGATCTGACGCAGAGACTCTCCTATTTTAAGCAGGGTCTACACTGACATCTTGCTGGTTCTGAGGGGCTCTGACTATCAAACCATCATAATCCCAGGACCACATTCTCTGACACCCACTTCACCTTAACTGCAAAGTCACCTTGTTTTCGGTGACATTGTAGATAATGAAAATCACTCTGAGCTTTTACTTTTTTTCTCTGAAGCTCAAAAAGTGCTTCTTTCTTGTTTGCCCTGACCGGTTTCAAGCTGCATATGGGGGGGGGGATGGGAGGTGGAAGGGTGGAGAGTATCTCACCCAGTGATGCATTTTATCTCTTATGATTTTAGTTTTCTTGTAATAAAGGTTGCACTACACGTATCAGAATGTAAAGACAAACTGAGAACTGGGTGAGACCTTCACAAATGCGAGGGGGCAATTTGAGGGATCTGTTTGCTTGTGTGAGTGCAATATTCCAAGAGAAAGGGGTGTGATGCTTTGTCTATAAAAGCAAATATAATGCAACGGAGGGTTGGCTTGCTTTTACTCAGCATCATTGAGGATGGATAACCTAAGCCACACCATACGCTTCATTCATGCCCCTGCACTCTGTCAGCCCCACACCACAGCTATTAGCACCTTGGTCCATGCCAGTAAAATACCGGCAACGCCTTGGTGGAAAGGGGAATTACCGCCCTGTTCCAAGGTTGGTGGGGCGGTAATTCCCCCTTCCCCCATTGCCCTTCCCCATTCCCATTTTTGCCCCATAGGGCATAATGGAAATGGGGAAGGTGCTAATTACGGCACTGCAAATTGTGGTACCGTAATTAGCTCCCTGGTCCCTTTGCGGGTTGGTTTTTAACGCCTGCAAAAAGCAGGCGTTAAATTCCCCAACCCGCAAAGGGACCTCGTAGTAAGGCGGTAAGGGCTTACCGGTACCGGTAAACCCTTACCGCCCACCGTGTAATGAGACCCATAGTTAAAGCAAAATATTTCTAAGAAGACTTGATACCCAGGCCACAACCTCAAAGTTGTGCTTTGTTTTTCTCATGAAATCCAACATAAGACACATCAGATGGGGCACGGGTTATCACAGTTCTTGCCCTCTGTGCAACAGAACAAACAAAGGCATTTTGTGGATGAGTTGAAATCCAATGACAGATTTAAGACAGGCAAGAATGTCAAAAAGAGTTGTGGGTTGGGCGTAGGAATGGGGCGGTTGATGGAGTGGGCATTGCCTGCATCAATTGTGAATTATAGAGAGAAATTAGTTTTTCCTTTTTTCTTTTCTTTGGGCATTCCTGTTAGAATTGAGTGCCAGACCACTTTGTCGCCTCATTGAGAATTGTTGGCAATAGGATTGTGTGCTGTCTGAGCATCAAGCCTGCGAATATGGCCAGTAAGTTTTAAAATGTTACTTTTTCTACTTGAAAAAATAACATTTCCCAGCGAGCCAAGAACCCAGAACCTAGTAAAAACATCAAACAATGTAATATGTTATGGATTGAAGAAAGGAAAGAGACTGACTGGGATAGCAATCTTGGGAGGCAGATCAATACATCATCATCATCAACATAACTTTTATTTGGCATTAAAAGACCATGAAAGTATTAATACAATACATTAAAAAACAGAAGTAAAACAGTCATTCAATTTGTTAAGTTACAGTAAATGTGAAAAACCACAAACAAACATGTGTCATTTGTTGGTAAATAAATTATAAATTGCAGCCGATTCTCTGTTATAAAAATATATCAAAATCTCAAAAACAAAAACAGGGAGAGCAATGTTTGCAACACAAGAAAATAGAACAGCAGATTCAAAGCCTTTTTCCTAAGGAGCCACGCCCTGTGGCTATATCCTGCATTTGCGAATGTCACGTGAGGGAATTGACAGTGAATTAAAAAGGACATTGCAATTCTGGATGATCGAATGCCAGCTCAGTTAGGATGGGTCTCAAAAATATAGGGCTCAATCACAGCGACTTGTCACAAATCAAAAGAAAAATGTAAAACAGTTTTTTTAGTCCCCCCACACAGCGGCATATCTCTGGAACTGAATCCCACCAAGAGTGAGTAAAAAATGCGACAGGGAAAATACTCAATCTCAACCACATGTACAATGATCTTTCAAAGGTCCCAGGGATTAAATCTAAATGCGCTTTGGGCCCAATCTCCAAATTGCGTGCGAGGTCATCCAACCCTAGGTTTCAATTAGCAGCGTCAGCTAAAAGGTGGTCCCAGGCTCGCATCTTGGCTTCCCTTTCTAGTATGCTCACTCCAGGCACTCACTGCTGCCCTCCATGGCATTTTCTCACAGTGCTGAGGCATCCAGAATGTTGAGCATACCCTTTACATGTGCGAACCAATGAAGACTTTTCCCACCATTGCAAGACAGCAAGTAGGGGAGCATCCAGCAGTATGCAGATTGTTGAAGGGGGCGAAACTGAACAGGCTCCCGGAAGCAAGATGTTCATTCATGTGGGACGTTAATTTAGTTTTCACGAAATTGGAAGGATGGCCAGACAATGGGGAGTTAGAGCTAAAATGTATTTCGTTTCAGCAGGCCACCCTATTGTGTCTAGTGTCATACAAAAGGGTAATGGACGTAAGAGCATTGGACTTAGCGAGGAAGACTTTCTCTAAGGATGTAATTTCACCAGAATGCCAGGGGTAGCGGAAGTGACATCACACGGCTCTTGACCTGTGAGGACATCACAGGAAGTGATGTAATTTGACCACACCCTGAAGTGGCATCACTGGCAGCAATGGAACACAACCTTTTTCCTAAGTACACTACTAAAAATACCCTACGAAAAATATGGTTACGATATCACTGTAATATGATATACATTTCATATAAGAATGGATCACCATATGTATTGTTAATATCAGTGTGTATACGCCCATATTACCAAATTACTGTAAATGCAAGCAAGTGTCCAAGGCCAAATGATAATGATGTGTTATTATATAGCACTTATGCTTAAGCGCTATATATAGAACAAATATGCATACAATATCACCCAACCTCTGTAAGTACTCATTTATCGACCTCTGAAGGATGAAAGACTGAGTTGACCTTGCTGGGATTCGAACCTTCAACCTGCATATTAAACACACATCCGAGCAGTGAGCGCTCAAGCCACTGAGATATCTTACCGGCTATAGTAAAACGAGCTATAACATGTCTGAATGTTCTCAAAGTCAGAAAGCAAATTACACTCTGTAATAGATACCATTAAACTGGTAACTGATATTTAACTGTTCCTCTGCAGGTCTGGTGCAAAGTTGGCCACATGTCAAGGCAAAATACATACCATTGGGAGGGTTCATAACACTGTATTAAAGAATTTAGATTAGCATGGCGAATGCAACGCACTCACACGGCATCCCGTACTCTGGGCACTCTTTACCTGATACATGCAAACAAACATCCTGAACAGCATGCCAGGGAGATAGGAACGATAGACACATTTAAAAAAGCATTAATTGTGGCATAATTAAATCAAGGGCCACTTTATGTGCTATGGTCAACCATTTCAAAACTGTACACAAGCTTTTAGGCACATGGATTTTGTCAAGTGACAAGGACACCGAAACGGAATGTCTTGTTAGGATCATAACAAAGACAATGGAAGAAAAAAACATACTATAACTGCAACTTGCTAAAAGTAAAATACATAGTCTGAAATCAATGCTTATTCTACTCTAAATGGTTTTTGGACATTTCTGTCAGCATTGTGAATCTAAGGTGTTTAAAAACAGACTAAATCAATGACCCAGCCCCTAAAACATCCCTGAAATAAATCTTTAATGAATTCTAGCAATTATTGGATAGAATTCCAGAAAGACAAATTATTTGTCATTCCTATTTTTTCTGATTTGGGGTCACTGCTCAAAGTGTTACACTTGTGGAACCCTCTGTTTATTTTAAGAGGCCTGAACAAGAAAGCCAGCTTCTCCAGAAGCAAAAAAGCCACATGGCCCTGGCCACGGCCAAGGAGCTATCATTTGTAAATAAAATATATGTATATTATTTTAGGGGTAGTAAGGTGAGACCTGAGGGGTCACAGCTGCGACCCCTGGCAACCACAATTGACGTCCCTGACTTTCTCGCCACAGGTTGTCACCTTCACAGTGATCAGGCTCATGAAAACTAACTTCAGGACCATTTCCTACCCCTCTATACAGACCCAAGCTCTCAGAAATGAGTTGTTTGAGAGCGCATGAAAGAGCGACTGTAGCGCATAGGCCAGCGAGAGTCATCCAACTGGGCCAGTTTACACAACTACTATAGCAAGGTGGGTCAAGTAGATTATGGAAGAGGCTGGCATTGATATTACTAGGTTTGGAGCGCATTCTGTCAGGGGAGCTATGGCATCTAAAGCTTTTACAGTGGGGCTAAGTCTGGAAGACATTATCAGAAAAGCAGATTGGTCTAGTAATGTGATTTTTAAAAAGTTTTATTTAAGCCAATCACAGGAGTAGTGACTACAGTAGTAAATAAGCTTTAAACTAGCATAATGTTCACCTCCCGTCTTGCCATAGAATAAAGATTACCCGGCCTAGAATAGCACAGGGAGTCTTGATTCTATTAAAGGCACAGAGATGAGCATTATACCTCCCGTATGAGCAATTTAATGAAAGTGGGGAATGCTGTCTTTGTAAATTGCATTCCCACCGTTATCTGTTTAATGATATGCTTGTACGATTGCAGGCGTAGAACAGAGACTGACTATTTGAAGGGTAGGAGAGAAGAGAGACCCTCAGTAGGAGCACAGTTCGGTTTGGTTAGCTGCTAAATGTTTGTTTGCAAGTTTTCAAAATGTGTTTATTGACTTGGTTGAAAACAAAACAAATTTCATCACCCTTTCAATACTCATCAATCATTCAATGTTTTATTAAAATTCATAAGATAAAGTAATACAAGTGTTTAACTAGTACGTTAATAAAGGGAAAATGTATATTCCCACAACCAATGTTCTTCTTCTATATGCTAGTTGATATTTCAACAGTACACATTTCAGAATTCTCCATCATGAAATCAACAAATGTTCAGTGCTGTTAACCAAGATTTAGTGAGATAAAAAAATCTGACAGTTGCAATTCTCAAAACGGTCCGTGAAGTGGCAAATAGCTCATTCCACATTAAATCACTAGTCAGTGTTTTTAGGTCCTCAAAGTACTTATAAATAAAATATAAGATTCTTATATGTAATAAATTAGGACAGTCCATTATCAAATGTTTTACAGTTTCAGATTGAGACATGTTCTTACAGAATCTGCAGATGTTTTCAGAGCGTTGTATTATTCTCGGTTTGGCCATAAGTTCCCTAGTATGGCATAGATTCAAGCCAAAACGCATGCATGCGTTTTGGTACTTGGGACAAGGAAATTTAACCAGATGGGATTCTGGTTCTCCAAGTTTTTTTTAATCCATAGGGGAGGTTGATGAAATATGGATAATTAAGACACAATTTTCTAGTAGATATCCAATCAGTTTGAAGTATGTTTCACTTTGAGCGAGTTGGCTCATTAACCAAGAGTTCTGGAAGTAGGTCAGCATTTGTCATAATATTCATAACACATTTTTTCAATTTTACCATGAAATGATGTCCAGATGTAGTCAAGTACAGGGATAAGCTGTTCAATATTGTTCCTGGTTTCGAGTCCATCGGACATTTCCTATGAAGGCAGCACAACTTCCAGACATAAGAGCTATAAAGAGAGGCTAAACCCAACTCATGCCTAATAATACAAATGGGTAATGCCTTTTGCAGTTTCAATACAGTCTTCCAAATGGAACCCTCTAAACGGGTCCAATACAATTCCGACTTTATTCTTTTAGTTTCAGCACCGTACAAGACTGTTGTTATGACCTTTTCTTGAAGAAGGTAATTAAGGATAAGGGGGAGAATTTACTGTATCTGTGATGGATTATACAAGCCTGTGAACTGCATAAAAGCATTTTCCTTCTGATTTCTGCGTGATATGGATAATCTGAATATACATTTTCTCTCTGCTCTGTCCCTGTATTATACGCTGTTAATGGTACCCTTCGGTACATGTATATATGCTGTATATTTTTGTAACTCACTGTAACTACTGCTTTTTGTAACATGTTTAAGAGTATGTACATGTATATATGCTGTATATTTTTGTAACTTCTGTAACTACTGCTTTTTGTAACATGTTTAAGAGTATGCGCCCGGTTGTCCCTGGGCCTGGTTTTTTGCGCTTTATAAATTAAATAAAATCAAAACATCAAATCAAAATCAGTGGTGTCATTATTCATGTTGAGCCCTAAATAACGATATTCGTTAGTTTCCTCTAGCCTAATACCATGCAGAAACCAACTTCAGGCTCATTTGTAATTTGAGCATTTGGGGATGCAATGCAGAATCTTGGTCTTCTCAGTGTTTATTATGAGATGGTTATCATTGTTATAGAGTTCTAGTGAGGATAGTAAATTTTGGAGACCTTTACGAGTCTTGGATAAAAGTATGTGTGTAAAAAAGCCACGGCACAGACTGTGAGCCCAGTTTGTGTGGATCAGACAGGATTGTTTAGACCTATGTCTGAAATGAAACAATTAAACAGTGCCAATACCATCATACATCCCTGCTTAAGCCCTCTGTATTTCTTTATTGGTTGAGACAGATCACCAGCTAATGACAACCGAATCTGGACAGTAGTATCTGTGTGCAAATAAGCTAACAAGATGAAGATGGATTGAGGGCAGGCAGCTTGCGACAATTTGCTTAATAGTGGTTCTCTAGATATCAAGTCAAAAGCTAACTTGAAATCTACAAGGCCATGTAGAGAGGCTGTTTGGTCTGTTGGCAATGGGCCTGAATGGCACTCGTTGCTGTAAGATTTATTGATGTGCCTAACCCGGGAGTGAAACCTGTCTGAAAGGGATTCTGAAGCTTTTGTTCCCTTGTCCACGATTGGAAGTCTCTCAGGATGAGGCGAGTGAATAATTTGCTTGGCGCATCCAAGTACGCTATTGGGCGATAGTTGTTGGGTCGAAGACTGTCGCCCTTTTTAAATATTGGAATTATGATAGCTTTACACCAGGAGGGAGGGATGGTTTGTGATTCTATTAGCTGCTTGAATAAAGCATAAAGTATTTTTCACCAACACTCGGGGTGGGTTTTGAACATCAAGTTGCTCAGGCCATCTGGCCTTGGAGCTTGTGACTGGCTTAGTTTGGCAATGAAGAACTTGATGTCGTCGAGGTCAAAATCAATGCTAAAGGTCATTTTAACAGGAGTGCTGAAAGCAGGTCCTTTAAGAGCCACAGGTGTACAGAGACTAGAATAATATTTGATCCATGCAAGCCCCGAACCGCATTAATCTATATTGGAACCTGCATGATGTGGTTGCTTTGTGAAGTAATTTCCAAATCTGAGCTTAGTTTTTGGATTCTATTGTTCTCAGCATGCATTCTCCATCTTTCTGAAGGAGATTAGCTTCATGAGCAATAAGCCAATGCTTGTATTGTGTATTTAAGGATCTTATCCTCTGAGTTTTTGAATCAGGTGAAAAATATTACGCTTGTCGTTTAGCTCTACGATGGGCTGTCTTCCTGTTGTTCAACTCGGTGCCATGAAGATGTCTGTGTTTATGTATTGGCTTGGAAGTGTGAGTTGCTTGTTCTTCAAATAACTGGAGAGCGGCAACATAAAACCCCTTCTCCCGGGGAGTTTTAGAATTAACTTTATCAGCTGATCCTGAGTAGATGAATGTAAACAATCTAATTGGTGAGGCGGCAAACTGAAACGATGCCTGCCGCCATTAATGCCCTGATAAGAAGAGGGAACAATAGAAGACTGTGAGCCAAAGGTCCATGTGATTATTAGTAAGTTGTGGTCGCTGTGCTGTTGTGGAATAATCCGGAAGGACTTTGCAGTGGCAAACAGGCCACCATCAATGAACATATAATCAATTATCGCCTGTTGGTTTGCTTGTCTCCAGGTGTGTTGTGGAGGTATGTCCCCCATCAAGGAGCAGTCAGCCATGATCAAGGATCATTCCTTCATAAAATTAGTCCAACTTTTGGCGAGCGGGGAGGGAGAGTTGTGCCCCATTCTTTGGGAAAATATGGAAGTTCGTGTCTCCGACTATTAACAAATGGGTGACTATGGTGTCAAATGCGACCATATCTCGGAAAAATATATCATCCTTAATGGCTGGAGGATTCCAGTAAACATTGATTAGGGCATAGGTTGGAGTTTGTTAATTGATTTTGTGTGAATCTATTTGGTTCTGAACAGCCCTCTAAGCGCAATCCCGCATCCTGCCGGGTAGCAGTTAAAAGTCCTGCCATAGGTCTACCCTTTGACTGGACTATGGCTGGGAGTGGCAGCAAATCATAACCATCCCAAACTGGGGGTTTGGTGAGCCAAGTTTCTTGAAGACTGACTATGTCGTTCTTGTTCAATTCAGTACCAGATGCTCCCAAGAGGTGATAGTGTCCCCTAGTATTCCAAGAAGCTAGAGTGTAAGATTTGCTTATGGGCATGTCGGACAGCTAGTTGGTTAAAGTAAGTTGTGGGGCATGGGGGTTGGACATCACGAAACTGGATTGGAGGGGAGGCAGTACTTGAGCGCGATTCTGGGAGCAGGTTATTTGTATTGGAGGACATGGAGGGAGAATGTCCCTTGTATTAAGTTTGTTTTGAGCTGAGGTGGCTCCTACTGGCTTTGAGACGGTCTGAGGCTGCCTCACCTGGAAGCTAAGGTCATATAACGCTATCCTAGCCTGCCATATGGCATTCAATACAATGCCAGATGGAATCCATATTCTTGCAGTCGAGAGATCTGTGTCATTTAAAAACTCTACTCGCTGAATATCTTACGTAGTGAGATCTTCGAGAGCAGGTATGTCCCCGAAGATATTCAGAGTGCATGATGTATTCAGATCATAGGCTGGACAGGGGCTGGGTCTGCACTCAATGATCAATTGATGGTAATGCACTTGGCAGTGGAGCTAAAGCGTCGCTTATTCTCATGAGGAGTACTTTTGGGGTCTGAATGTTCTCTCAATTGATTAGGAGGCAGCATGGGATAAGAATGGCGGCTTTACGCCTTGAGGTTCCTGGGTGAAGTTTTTAGTTCGTATTTGTTGCGGGTGATTGAAGTTGATTGAAGAAACATCTCTACAGATTTGGCAATCTCTTCCCGCCTTTGATCTAGGGTCATGATAGAATGATACTGAGAGCCTAAAATTTCGTTAGGGGATGCTGAAAAAAGGACAGAAAGTGACGTTACACAGCCATTCATTTCAGTTGGCTTAGTGAGGGAAAGCCTGCGTTGTTCTAAGGTGAGTGCTACGGTTTGTCGAGGGTTGCTAATTTCATTAGAGGATGGTCGAATTATCACAGGCAGGTTAGTTTCTTGGACATGAGGTATGGTCATCATGTCATTTTGTTTGTCAACTTCCTGGATCAGTTGGTCTAAAGGTTCGTAATACAAATCCTGAGACGGGCTCGGTCTTGTCAGGAGATTTTTGGATATGGTATATAGTGTTTCAATGACGATCCTACTGGAGAATTCAAAGTCAGTCTTCATGTTCTTGGTTTTTTAACAATTTTTTAGGTTTGTCACCTACTTTCAATGTCGTTATAGGAGCAAATATGTTAAACGTTTATAAGTTTTACCTAAGAAGAGGCTGTCGTAGGGTCGAGAGGGAAGGTTGGTATCGATTGCAAAGAATGAGAAAGTACTACGCAGGGAAGGCGCTTATGAGATTTGGAGGAGCAGGTCTATGGTGGCCTCAGAAGGACATTTTTCATTTGGAACTACAGAACTCAGTTAATGTTGACACCAATGTTCTTTTTCTAGTCCTCAAAGTTTTTAGATGTGTCTGCTGCTGTGACAGCAAGTAAAGGCAGTTGAATGATAATGCTTGTTTCTGTGTCTTTAATAGAATCGAGACTCCCTGTGCCATTCTAGGGTGGGTAATGTTTATTCACAGCAAAGCGGGCAAACTCCAACTGACACTGAGCGTGAGGCAGTGAAATGTGGCAGTGGCTGCCGCAAAAATAAAAAACCTGAGGCCCTATTTAATAAAAGGGTATCCCTGGCAGAGAGCACTAATGCACTGTTTGTGTGCTGGTGTTCACCTTGCTGCATTTTGGAAAAGAAAAAAAAATGAAAATGCGTGACTGTAGCTCCTGTCCTCCCCCCCCTTCCCCTCCCCACAGAGGCCTAAAGGCACTCCCCTTTTATCCCCCGAGCACTGCAGGAGATTTAAAAAATATATAATTACGACATTGTATTATGCCATTGTTTTGACATATCGAGCACGTTAAAAAAACACTCTCCTGTGTGCAAAAAACACAAAAAGGGAAAGGTGCTGTTGCTGTCTGCACAGCGGGAAATTGTGAATACTTTATACCAAAGTGACAACAAATGTTTTAATTCTATTCAAACAGTGCAGGTCCAATTCAATATACTTTTCATTTATTTTTAATTAAACCCTTCCCGTTTATGAGTGAGTGGAATCCATATGTTATTTATGGCTGTCTCAAATATGAAGAAATAAAATGGTTGCAGTGGTGTATGCAAGAAATCAGTACAATATTAGTACGACAGCTGTAGTCTGCAGACCTCATGAAGGTACATCAGTGATATACGTGTTTAGTGAGCAGGAGAGAGTGGAAGCTGCAAAGGATTTGCTCTGGTATTGAATTGTGCCTGAAAGGATCGCTTTGACTCTCCCACGTGTTGTGTGCCGGCTGCTGTATCATTTACTTACTTCCTACAGCACTGCGAGCGTCTCGAGCTCTTGCTGTTGGGAAGGTGGAATCGCTTCCTGGAGGAGGCGGAGATTGCTGTTGTCACGTGACTGACCACGTGACTATTGGGGAAGCACAAAGCGCCGACCCAACCACCCTTGCGGCATTAAGCCCGCAGCGGAGACAAGGGCGCAGCATCGATAGTACTGTTTGTCTGCTGTTAGACCGGGAGGCAAGTTTCCATGCAATTTAGTGTACTAGTTACTCTGGTAGGTCACTGGGAGACTGTGGAGAAGTTCTCTTTGATCCCAGATATTGTCCTACATTTACTAGTATTTTAGGTACCAACTTTGTATAGTTGTTCATTGACTTTTCTCATGTTATATTTTGTTCCGAAAGGAAAGCCCATTTTTGGGTAACTGCCCTGTTTAGTCGATCATTGGGGAGGAGAGACGGACTAAGGCTGCTCCTCAAGCCATCCGGCGTTCCCCAGGCAGTACAAACAAAATTATATGTATTTTTAAACTCATCTTACATCGAATTTTATATTTGCTTAATGTGGTATTCATTTTAATACTTGGTTAAGTGCTCTGATAAAGCGCTCTGAGCTGCTGCCTCGTTGTTTAGCGCTTTAGCCTATACCGAGGCTGTACAGGGGTCATACGTTTTATCTATTCAAAAAGTGTTTGTGTGTTGTGCTTTGGAAAGATTCTCCTCTATCTATACTTGTTTATTATCTATTTACTTGTTATATAGTTTGGGCTAATATGCAGTCAAGATTACCCTCCCTAAAAACGGGGGTGTATTTATCCATCCAACCAGTTCACTCCAAATTTTCTGGTAATTCTGTAATCAATGTCCAAAAGAAACCAGCACTCATCCTGTGCTCGACTCCGATCTCAAGCCGTAACCGCATTGGTAATAAAGCTCCTTTTAAAGGGCCGCCATTGCCTGATATTCGGAAATTTTATAAAGAAACACACAAGGTCACCAAGTCTGACATTTGGAATGCCATTCCATCTTCTCAACTCGAGAGTCTGACCAAGTTAACACAGCGAAATTACATGCCATGTTTTCACCCCAAAGCCCCTTCCCTTCCTCTGTCATTGCCTGTGTCATGTATTTCTCTGTCTGACAACGTGCTTTTGCACAATTTGCCACCTTCAGCCCCTGTTCCTCCCAAGATTAACCCAGTTGCCTGTGTGCCTTCTGATGTTGCGATAATTAATTTGGACCTGAATGAGTCAGAGTTTTCCCAACATCTACTCCCTGAGGGATCTCCCTTGAACTTGTCACATTCTCCAGTTACGTTTTCAGAAATTGATCTTCATTGTTCAGCCATTGAAGCCTCATATCTTGTTCCCACTCCACGCTGTGGTGCAGAGCCCATTATCTTACCTGGTAAGATAGATACAAAAGTAGTAACCCAGAATATGATAAATCTTACCTTGTCAGCCATGCATGTATCACTACAAACACTATCCAAACTTTTTGACTCTGTAGTTAATAATATGTGTGATCATTCTCAAAAACTGGATAAAATTTTAGCATGGCAAGAGAATGCTACCGCTGTATTCCAAGCGAAAAATATTCCTGCTTCTTGCCCTGATGAACCAAATGATTGCCCTTTGGCTTTAACCGCCTCACTGGGTATTCAAACCTCATTTGAGACACTTCTATCTGCCTGTTCTAAATGTGTCCAATCGTCTAAGGCCAAGACTCCCCTAACTCTAGCGGTGCCACTCATTGAAGGCATTATACTGAATACTTTGGTCCCCGGCACTTTACCTCAGGCAATCTCTGTTGCCCTCTAGCCAACTCTAGGAACAGGTTAGTCAGGGAGTGTAGCAAATACACTTTTTACCCCTAAGGCACTCTCTGACGTTTCCAAACCTCCAACAAAACCCTTATGTAAAAAACCTAAAAATCTAGTAGCAGCCAAAAGGACCAGCTCATCTAAAACAAAGAGCTTTCTCCGTAATGTTCATCTTCCTCAAAAAAGTGCCCTTATTGCATCCTCAGCAGTAGCCAAAAAGTATCAACAATTGGCCGCAGCACATCTAGCTGCCCCCACCTCTGTGGGCACATCCAACGTTCCTTCGTATGGCCCGCTTGATGCCTTGGTGGAAGCGGTGGCAATTGGGGATGAAGCTCCTATTGTCAAACTAATGTCGGCCAAAGTTATTCCCACCGGCTTTCCCTCCGCAAATGAACAAGATAAGAACCTTCCCCTGGATCTCCATCGGCAAGAAATTCGCTGTGCGGTTGATACATACCTGTCTGGTTTTGCTCTATCTGCTCAAAATTTACAATCTTCCACCCATTTAACTTCACCTAATTGTTTACTAAAGCCAGTGGTACTATCAGCTCCACCAGTGATATTTGGCATGGGTGGAACTGCTCAACCTTCCGTACCGCTTGACAAGCCAACGGCAGCCTCTTTATCTCAATCTGTTTCCCAGGAGTTTTCTGGTGCATCTAAACGATCTCTTTTGGCAGAACTTGCGCTCGAGCTCGTTGAACTTTTGCAGGTAGCGTTGCAAAAAGACATTAAAACAACTTGCTCCATTGTGCCCACACCCCCGGCGTTTAAAAAAGGTTCACTGCCCTCGCTGCCTTCACAAAAGCGGCCAGCCAATTTTTGCCTGGTCCTAAATTGCAAACCTCACCCATGTCCTCAATATGTTCTAAACCGTAATTGCATTTTGAGCATTTTTTCTGATGTACTAGCATTAGAAGATATCAGCTCACATGGTCTAACTTTGGTGGATTTTATTGATAAACGCAACCCGTATACTGTACGCATCTGGATGTAATCACGAGTAATTCAGAATGCTATATGGTCTGCTAGAAGACACTTGTTTGACTTCGGTTTTGTTCTCTCCCTGGAGCCTAATGACAGTGCTCAATCTCGAAAGCAGCTACAACCATCCATTACCACTCACCCCTCTAATCATGAAAGCCGTTCTCAGGAGTTGAGAGGACCAAGACTTCTCTCTGAGACTTATCCGCAGCCTTAACTAGTCCAAGTAGTGGAAGTAAGTACATTTTCTGTCATTAGTTGGAATTCCCGGGGTAACTCCAAACTTGTTAATAATGATTGTAGCTCCTCGGGTACGTACAAATTAATACTGCTTCAAGAAACGTGGCTTACTTCGGACCTTATCTGGGATGCTCATGATGTGCTCACAATTGCAGCAGGTAAAGGTTTATGTGGTAGACCCTTTAGTGGCTTACTTACCGCAATTCAAGCCAACAGTAATTCTTGCATTACCCCTTAGGCCTCACCTAACCCTTTTATCCAAATGAGCCGGTTGAAAGTGGTGCAAACATCGTATGCTATTATACATTTATATTGGAATCCGGCAGGGATCTCAGATGAATGCTTCCTAAGTGCCCTAAACGATATATTGAATTTAATTACTCTGGACGGTTCTGTCCATAAGTTATTAATTGCAGGTGATTTCAACTTTGACTGCATTTCATCCAACAACAAGATTAAATCAACTCGCATAAAAAAATGGGCCCAATTTGTAAAACATCATAATCTTATTAGGCTTAATGGAGCATTCAGATCTGATATCCCCCCGGGTCCTACTTGGTCGAGAGCTGCTTCCTCATCCATCATCGACTATATGTATACAAATGCAAGTTTATTTTCAGATGTTTTGGATTTTGAAATTGTAAAATCAACCATGAGCGATCATAATCAACTAACTACTCATTGGCAGTATTATATTGATCCCAATTTGCATAGAGACAAAATTGCTCAAGGCTGGTGTAATTTAAACAATGCAGGTAACAGACTCTGACGGACGGAAAAGGCTCTGGATTCTCTCCATGATCAATTGTCTCAGAAGATTGCACATTTTCCGACAAACTGCAACACCTCAAATGTTTGCTACTCTGATATGATTCAAGCCTTTCGGTCCTCAGTATCTAGGTCCCTGTTAAATTCTGCTCATCGTAGTCCTACATTACATGCTTTTGACAAAGAAACGAAAGAGCGCAAACGTGTATTTAGGCAGTGGAAAAGACAAATGCAAAATTTACCAGTTCACATTCGCCATAAACAACTCATAAATCTGAGAACCAAGTACAAGAATTGGGTAATAGCTAGGCGTGTGCACCTATATAATAGCGATAGTCAACAACTTCTGGTCGCATTACAAAGCAAAAACATCGCCAAAACATGGGCTCTTCTTAATCAAGCTACGGTTGGTCCTCAAGCTGTCATGCAAGCCAATGAGGTCTCTGAATCCGCCTGGCTTGCACACTTCTCTGACCTATATAAAGTTCCTGATGGCAGTATATCCTTAGAGTCCTTATGCCTCCCATCCACATTCCATATACATTTTGATCTGGATGACATTCTCTTTTTCATCAAAAGGGCCAGCCGATTCGGTGCTCGTGGTCTGGATGGACTCTCTAACAATATGTTAAAAGCCCATCCAGAAATCTGGGGTCGTATTCTGTTTCAAATCTTTAATCTCATCATCATGACCCGAAACCTCCCACCTACTTGGACTCACTCTATAATTGTCCCCATTTTTAAAAAAGGGGACAGGACCGCACCATCCAGTTACAGACCTGTAGCGTTATTGGACGCTCCAGGAAAGATCTTCTCTCGTCTAATTCTGAGAGATTTCCAACAGTGGATTGCACAGGCTAAGCTCAATGACCCTTACCAGTCAGGTTTTGTGGCTGGTTTAGGTACATACCTAACATCATAACACTACACATGCTCCTATCGAACCATGTTGCTTGTAAACAGATGCTGTTTCTAGCCTTTGTCCATTTTAAGGTCGCATTTGACTCTATTGATCACACCCTTCTTTATCACAAATGAGTTAAACTCAATTGCCCACCTTCCCTGCTAGCTTTGATAACATTGCTACATACCAACACCTCCATGCAGGTTAGATTAGGCCTGGCGGGCAACATGACCTCCAAATTTCACACATATAGAGGGTTGAAGCAAGGGTGCATCTTGGCTCATCAATTTTCAATTTGTTCATACATGACCTGGGCATAAACCTTAGTAAAATCTTGAGTGATTCTCCCAGCCTAGGCACTCACAAAAATCCATACCTTTTTTACACAGATGATTTAATTCTCATCTCCAAAACCCATACTGGATTACAGAAACTCCTAGATGCCCTTGAGTCCTATGTAGATTTAAATCATCTAAAGATAAACATCAACAAAACTCAAACAATGGTATGCAAATGGTGCTTGGGTTGCAAAGTTAAACCATTCAGGTGAAGTTTGCATAATGTTCTGTATTGCTCTCCCCAGAGTGCACGGAAAAACATAAATCACCAATGCAATTACAGAGCAAATACTTTGAACGCGGACAGACGCAATAACTCACAACCACACACTCTTAGAAGATAATCAGTTCTTATACGGCTATTTATTCAAAGCTTAGAAGCAACCAATAATAACATAGAAATAACTCACAGAAGTAATATAGACATAAATCACAAAAGAAGCAAAGAATTCAAAAGGAAATACATCACCGTGAGCGTAACAGGATTCCTCATCTCGCCCAGAAGCGTCTGGAAGACCCTGGGAACAGCCAGGCCGAGAGCACCACAGCTCACAGGCGTGCCGGACGTAAGCGTCCTTCTCCGGCTGAAGTCTCACCTGACCACCTCTGGGTTTCCGCATATATACACACTCCGCAAAGGGGTGGCAGTTCTCGAACCTTCTGGAAATGGCACTTGCGCAGTTGATGAGCAGCCGTCGGTTGCCAGCTGGGTCTATCGAGAGCTACCCTCAAGGAGCAGAGTGCCTCCCTCCTCTAAAAACACGCTCCACAGAGAACAGTAAGAAACCATAACAAAGTTAGCTTTCCCAGCAGAAATGTCCTTGACCTCATACCAGGTTTGGAAAGCATGTTTTCCTCAGCACCATGAATCTAACACTCACTGCTCTATCTATACAAAGGTCTACCGTTCCCCTTGTTTTAACATTCCCTCTCTCACACGGTTAGGGGATAACCAACATAATCATCATATAAAGGAGACAGAAAATACATTCCCCACTCAACAGTGATCTTTACATATCGTGTGATGCTGAAAAACCCTATTTATACCAATAGTCTTGAAAAAATAGACCTAGTACTTATTTGTTTTTTTATAATATCAAAAATAGTTTATTTTCTTTTATAAAACTAACTCTAAAACAGTGTTTTCAGTAAAAAGGACCCCACAACACAACATACAGTGGATACATTTACAATACAAATTACTAGTTTCACTCACATCCATTCCTGTAACATGACAATACAATACATCAACATATAAAATTTATATAATGATTTAAACATTTCCAATCACTGAGTGTTATTAACTCAGAATAAACAGTCCCGACATGTTTCAGTTCCTCTTGGCACCAAATGCATGAACCTTCTTCAGGGGAAGACACTTTTAATTTTTTCTCCACCATGTAATCCAGGGCCCCAAAAGTACTCTTCAAACCGTACTCCTATAATTATTCAATACACAAAGAAAAATAGGGTATCACTACAGATCAACATCATCACAAATACATAAGTCAGCTACATAATGCTAACTATATTCCAGTAACATTCAAATATGTACCTATATACTGGCAAGATCAATTGAACCCAATGGTCACTACATACCTCACAAGTAGGATTGCTGCAGTGTAGGTGTGCCTCAGTGCACCCAAATGCCCTCCGACCTCTTTCAATAAGTCTGATCCTGTTCTATAAATGGTTCTTTGGTAACCATGAACCTGATTCCAGCTGAGAAAGGAACAACAAACGAACAGTGGTGTGAACAACACAACCACTACTCCCTCACTTCATCACAAATTCACGTGACCGCAAAAACTATATAGTGCTCCGATGAACCTACTCATCTAAGTAGTGACCCCATGTGTAATCCTATCATTCAATGTGGTCATACCTTCCATAACAACCCTATAGAGCTTTTGAAACTACAACCTTCACCAAAGCATTATCACTCATTTAAAACAATATATGCATATATACCTATTACGCCATGCCACTACTCCTGCGTGGTTGAAGAGATTGTTTACATATTCTTCGTCGCTGTTAAATTGTCCACAAAATTGTAACCTACAACAGAAGAAACCTGATCAATGTTCTAGACAAAAAATATATCACAAGTATTTCTGTAGCACGCTATGCCCAATACAATGTAGTTTACTTAATATCAACCATTCTTAGAAAATCCAAATAAATGCTCGTATAAAACGAAGGCCCATCATTTAATACCCAATTAGTAACGTTAGCAGTACAGTGTACTAAATATCAATAGTTGTAACCTTAATTGAGGACGGAAACTTCACCCAATGCAGTTCCGACAACCAGAGATCGATTCCAGTAAGGGCGGCGGTTCGGCTGCTAAACCCATGTTTTCATAATGAGAAGCAGTTCAAGTAAACAAATGCTAAGACACAAACGAAGGACTAACCTTCTTTGTTTCATGGAACGTCGTGCATCCTATTGCTGAGACATAAATGAAGGACTAACCTTCTTTATTTCATAAACATAGTAAACAGATTAACTCGATCATGGGTAATCGACCGATAATGTATTCAATAACAATGCAAAAGGACGCGAATTACACCCAATGCAGCTCTGGAAACCCAAAACCAAAAATCCGGTAAGCACGGCGGTACGGCTGCTAACCCACTGCTCTCATAAGTACAATAAACACGCTCACATACACCTACCAAGGAAGGCCAATTAGTTACCATAATTACAATTTACCCAGAATTACATGCTGGAGAAAGTCTAGTCCATTCGACAGGTAAAAACCTGGGGTTTAAAACATAACCAGGGGACCATTATCAGACCAAGTTCTGAAAGTAATAGTTTCTAGGTAATCAAAGTTACCCACACAAAGTGAAGTAAACCATACAACACATTACACAAATATATTCCAATACCTGAACCATATCCGACTCATCACATTATATTTTCAAAGTCTAAAACAGTGTCATTTTTGAAAAAACCATTTCTATACATAGTGCATCTTACTAATTCTTCATATTTCTCACTAATGCCCCATCAGATATATCTATATCTCCATAGGGATGTACCACCACCCAATGTCCTTTCATCTCTGAGTATGCAGCCAGTCAATTTCTTCATTAAGACCAATGATATGACTTTGGCACCTGTAAATCATTTTTTGTTCGAATAGAATGAGTTTATCATCTATTTCTGATTTATTTTTGCCATAAATTTTCTTTAAGATCACCCAACTGAAATCCTCATGGGAATGTTTCATCTGTACAAAATGTTTAACCATAGGAGCTAGCAGTACTCGGTTTTTTATGCAACTTCGATGTTCTATCATACGAGTACGACATTTCCTATTGGTTTTGCCTACATATTGTAATCCGCAAGGACATGTAATTAAATAGACAACATTTTCGGTGTTACAATTGGTCATTTCATTAAGAACCCACTTAATATCAGGATTTAACATAATATATTTTGTTTCCTTCGTCGTGGCACACATCACACACTTTCCACAGGGAAAATGTCCCTTAACAGGCGGAAGGCCCCATAAAGTAGTTTGCCTGGGTGCTAATGGACGTTTGATGGATATGTCATTCCTAATGAGCATCTGTCTGATATTTTGGCTTTTCCTAAAAGCCACCAATGGAGGTGGAGTCGATTCAGCATTGTACACTTTCTTCCATGTCTTATTAATAATGCCTTTGATTTTGTATGACAAGTTCGAAAACGTATTGACAAATACAATCCGATCACCTTTATCATCTGCTTGTCTTTTCTCTAGTAAGGCCTCTCGATTATTGTTAAAAGCTCTTTTGCAAGACCTCTTTACCAGCTCAGCAGGATAGCCTTTATTACACAATTTTCTTGACAACAGAGCTGCACTTTCTTTATAATCCTGCCCCAGACTACTGTTTCTCTTTAGCCTCAAAAACTGCCCGAAGGGCAGATTCTCCTTGATATGATTAGCATGGTGGCTGGAGAAATGGAGAAGAGCATTTTTGTCAGTTCTCTTGTTGTAAGGTTTAACTTTAAGGTGGCCTTCATGGTGAAATATGGTGATATCTAGAAAGTTAATTTCTTGTGCATTGATCTCTTTAGTGAATCTTAAGAAAGGGTTCTGTGCATTTAACCACTCGACAAAAAGTTCTGCCTCTACAGCTGTTCCTTCCCATAGTATAAAAATGTCATCTATATACCGAAGCCATTTCAAAAGGTGTTTCTTATACGGGTTGGTGACTGGATAAATGACTGTTTTTTCAAAATATTCCACATATAGATTAGCAAGATTGGGTGCCATGGCAGCACCCATGGCTGTGCCTTCAATTTGTTCAAAGAATGCTCCTTGAAACTGAAAAAAATTACGAGTCAAAGCAAACTCTGCACACCACATAATGAAGGCATTACTGACGGGATGACCATCTACCCTCTCTCGTAGAGTTTCTTCTATGACCTCTAAAGTAGCCCTTTGAGGAATAACTGTATACAAGGATTGTATGTCCAGACTAATCAATAAGAACTGGCCTGCGGTGAAAGGTAAATTTTCAATTTTGTTGATAGCATCCGAAGTATCTCTTAGGTAACTATCCATTTTGACCACAAATGGTCTTAAATAGAAATCAACAAATTTGGACAAGGGTTCAAGGATAGAGTTGACTCCAGATACAATTGGTCTGCCTGGGGGATTAGTAAGGCTCTTGTGCACCTTAGGCAGAATATAAAAAACCGGTACACGTCCTTGTTTTCTAATGAGGTAATCACGTTCCTGTTTACTGATCATTTCTGCTTCATATGCACTCTGTACTTTAGCTTCTATGATCTCCATCATAGCAAAAGATGGATCAGAAGGTATGGAATGATAACTTCTGCCATCACTCAGTAAACGCTGGCATTCCCCCACATAATCCTCACGGTTCAATAGCACTATGGCTCCGCCTTTATCGGCCTGCCTCACTACTACATCTTGTAATCTGGCCAACCGTGACACCAGTTCTCGTTGAGTATTACCAAAATTTGAATGATGCCGTATGCCTTGTTGTTCCAATTTATATACCTCTTTAAGAACCTGTTTCTCGAAAACACGAGATTCAGGGGTATAACTGTGTGTAGGGGCACAAAAAGTAGATTTATTTCTAAGACCCGTATGGTTAACATTCTCATACACATTGTCATTACGAAAAAACTCATTCAAATGGACCTTCCGCATAAAACTGTGGAATTCAGATCTGAACTCGAATGGATCATGGTATTTGGTGGCAACAAAATTCAAACCTTTATTCAGAACCATTTCTTCCTCAATGCTCAATTCGTAATTGGATAAATTGATCACCATTGATTCCTCGATCGACTGCGGGTTTGAATTTGGTTGCCCCAGTCTCCTCGGTTGGGCCCTTGTCCTAAAAAAGGACGACCTTGTCTTTGTTTATTTTGATAACGTTGTCCTCGACCCCTACTATTACCTCCTCCTTGTTGATTAATAGGGTCTGCAGTACCTGTACTCCCATCTTCACTCGAGCTATAAGAGGTGTTACGAAAATGTACACTTTTTCTAACAGGTGCTTGAGTGTTAGTACCCTGATAATTATTGCCAAACTTAAAGCCCTCGACAATGTAAGGAAATGCTTTTTCGTGTGCAAATGTAGACAGATCTTTTTTCATCCTCTTAATGCGATCAACATTGGTGTCATTTTTAAATTCTGTAAGTTCTTTGAGATGTAGATCTAACTTCATTTTGAAAGCATCAAGGTCTAGGTCTTTTTTTATTTCCTCTTGTAGTTTAGAGATATCCATTTCAATTTTTTTAGAGACTTCTGTAGCCGTATCTATTATAAGGACTAGCCAATCACGAGCTACATTGCGAATAAGTGCGGTCGTGATTGGCTAGTCCTTATAATAGATACGGCTACAGAAGTCTCTAAAAAAATTGAAATGGATATCTCTAAACTACAAGAGGAAATAAAAAAAGACCTAGACCTTGATGCTTTCAAAATGAAGTTAGATCTACATCTCAAAGAACTTACAGAATTTAAAAATGACACCAATGTTGATCGCATTAAGAGGATGAAAAAAGATCTGTCTACATTTGCACACGAAAAAGCATTTCCTTACATTGTCGAGGGCTTTAAGTTTGGCAATAATTATCAGGGTACTAACACTCAAGCACCTGTTAGAAAAAGGGTACATTTTCGTAACACCTCTTATAGCTCGAGTGAAGATGGGAGTACAGGTACTGCAGACCCTATTAATCAACAAGGAGGAGGTAATAGTAGGGGTCGAGGACAACGTTATCAAAATAAACAAAGACAAGGTCGTCCTTTTTTAGGACAAGGGCCCAACCGAGGAGACTGGGGCAACCAAATTCAAACCCGCAGTCGATCGAGGAATCAATGGTGATCAATTTATCCAATTACGAATTGAGCATTGAGGAAGAAATGGTTCTGAATAAAGGTTTGAATTTTGTTGCCACCAAATACCATGATCCATTCGAGTTCAGATCTGAATTCCACAGTTTTATGCGGAAGGTCCATTTGAATGAGTTTTTTCGTAATGACAATGTGTATGAGAATGTTAACCATACGGGTCTTAGAAATAAATCTACTTTTTGTGCCCCTACACACAGTTATACCCCTGAATCTCGTGTTTTCGAGAAACAGGTTCTTAAAGAGGTATATAAATTGGAACAACAAGGCATACGGCATCATTCAAATTTTGGTAATACTCAACGAGAACTGGTGTCACGGTTGGCCAGATTACAAGATGTAGTAGTGAGGCAGGCCGATAAAGGCGGAGCCATAGTGCTATTGAACCGTGAGGATTATGTGGGGGAATGCCAGCGTTTACTGAGTGATGGCAGAAGTTATCATTCCATACCTTCTGATCCATCTTTTGCTATGATGGAGATCATAGAAGCTAAAGTACAGAGTGCATATGAAGCAGAAATGATCAGTAAACAGGAACGTGATTACCTCATTAGAAAACAAGGACGTGTACCGGTTTTTTATATTCTGCCTAAGGTGCACAAGAGCCTTACTAATCCCCCAGGCAGACCAATTGTATCTGGAGTCAACTCTATCCTTGAACCCTTGTCCAAATTTGTTGATTTCTATTTAAGACCATTTGTGGTCAAAATGGATAGTTACCTAAGAGATACTTCGGATGCTATCAACAAAATTGAAAATTTACCTTTCACCGCAGGCCAGTTCTTATTGATTAGTCTGGACATACAATCCTTGTATACAGTTATTCCTCAAAGGGCTACTTTAGAGGTCATAGAAGAAACTCTACGAGAGAGGGTAGATGGTCATCCCGTCAGTAATGCCTTCATTATGTGGTGTGCAGAGTTTGCTTTGACTCGTAATTTTTTTCAGTTTCAAGGAGCATTCTTTGAACAAATTGAAGGCACAGCCATGGGTGCTGCCATGGCACCCAATCTTGCTAATCTATATGTGGAATATTTTGAAAAAACAGTCATTTATCCAGTCACCAACCCGTATAAGAAACACCTTTTGAAATGGCTTCGGTATATAGATGACATTTTTATACTATGGGAAGGAACAGCTGTAGAGGCAGAACTTTTTGTCGAGTGGTTAAATGCACAGAACCCTTTCTTAAGATTCACTAAAGAGATCAATGCACAAGAAATTAACTTTCTAGATATCACCATATTTCACCATGAAGGCCACCTTAAAGTTAAACCTTACAACAAGAGAACTGACAAAAATGCTCTTCTCCATTTCTCCAGCCACCATGCTAATCATATCAAGGAGAATCTGCCCTTTGGGCAGTTTTTGAGGCTAAAGAGAAACAGTAGTCTGGGGCAGGATTATAAAGAAAGTGCAGCTCTGTTGTCAAGAAAATTGTGTAATAAAGGCTATCCTGCTGAGCTGGTAAAGAGGTCTTGCAAAAGAGCTTTTAACAATAATCGAGAGGCCTTACTAGAGAAAAGACAAGCAGATGATAAAGGTGATCGGATTGTATTTGTCAATACGTTTTCGAACTTGTCATACAAAATCAAAGGCATTATTAATAAGACATGGAAGAAAGTGTACAATGCTGAATCGACTCCACCTCCATTGGTGGCTTTTAGGAAAAGCCAAAATATCAGACAGATGCTCATTAGGAATGACATATCCATCAAACGTCCATTAGCACCCAGGCAAACTACTTTATGGGGCCTTCCGCCTGTTAAGGGACATTTTCCCTGTGGAAAGTGTGTGATGTGTGCCACGACGAAGGAAACAAAATATATTATGTTAAATCCTGATATTAAGTGGGTTCTTAATGAAATGACCAATTGTAACACCGAAAATGTTGTCTATTTAATTACATGTCCTTGCGGATTACAATATGTAGGCAAAACCAATAGGAAATGTCGTACTCGTATGATAGAACATCGAAGTTGCATAAAAAACCGAGTACTGCTAGCTCCTATGGTTAAACATTTTGCACAGATGAAACATTCCCACGAGGATTTCAGTTGGGTGATCTTAAAGAAAATTTATGGCAAAAATAAATCAGAAATAGATGATAAACTCATTCTATTCGAACAAAAAATGATTTACAGGTGCCAAAGTCATATCATTGGTCTTAATGAAGAAATTGACTGGCTGCATACTCAGAGATGAAAGGACATTGGGTGGTGGTACATCCCTATGGAGATATAGATATATCTGATGGGGCATTAGTGAGAAATATGAAGAATTAGTAAGATGCACTATGTATAGAAATGGTTTTTTCAAAAATGACACTGTTTTAGACTTTGAAAATATAATGTGATGAGTCGGATATGGTTCAGGTATTGGAATATATTTGTGTAATATGTTGTATGGTTTACTTCACTTTGTGTGGGTAACTTTGATTACCTAGAAACTATTACTTTCAGAACTTGGTCTGATAATGGTCCCCTGGTTATGTTTTAAACCCCAGGTTTTTACCTGTCGAATGGACTAGACTTTCTCCAGCATGTAATTCTGGGTAAATTGTAATTATGGTAACTAATTGGCCTTCCTTGGTAGGTGTATGTGAGCGTGTTTATTGTACTTATGAGAGCAGTGGGTTAGCAGCCGTACCGCCGTGCTTACCGGATTTTTGGTTTTGGGTTTCCAGAGCTGCATTGGGTGTAATTCGCGTCCTTTTGCATTGTTATTGAATACATTATCGGTCGATTACCCATGATCGAGTTAATCTGTTTACTATGTTTATGAAATAAAGAAGGTTAGTCCTTCGTTTATGTCTCAGCAATAGGATGCACGACGTTCCATGAAACAAAGAAGGTTAGTCCTTCGTTTGTGTCTTAGCATTTGTTTACTTGAACTGCTTCTCATTATGAAAACATGGGTTTAGCAGCCGAACCGCCGCCCTTACTGGAATCGATCTCTGGTTGTCGGAACTGCATTGGGTGAAGTTTCCGTCCTCAATTAAGGTTACAACTATTGATATTTAGTACACTGTACTGCTAACGTTACTAATTGGGTATTAAATGATGGGCCTTCGTTTTATACGAGCATTTATTTGGATTTTCTAAGAATGGTTGATATTAAGTAAACTACATTGTATTGGGCATAGCGTGCTACAGAAATACTTGTGATATATTTTTTGTCTAGAACATTGATCAGGTTTCTTCTGTTGTAGGTTACAATTTTGTGGACAATTTAACAGCGACGAAGAATATGTAAACAATCTCTTCAACCACGCAGGAGTAGTGGCATGGCGTAATAGGTATATATGCATATATTGTTTTAAATGAGTGATAATGCTTTGGTGAAGGTTGTAGTTTCAAAAGCTCTATAGGGTTGTTATGGAAGGTATGACCACATTGAATGATAGGAATACACATGGGGTCACTACTTAGATGAGTAGGTTCATCGGAGCACTATATAGTTTTTGCGGTCACGTGAATTTGTGATGAAGTGAGGGAGTAGTGGTTGTGTTGTTCACACCACTGTTCGTTTGTTGTTCCTTTCTCAGCTGGAATCAGGTTCATGGTTACCAAAGAACCATTTATAGAACAGGATCAGACTTATTGAAAGAGGTCGGAGGGCATTTGGGTGCACTGAGGCACACCTACACTGCAGCAATCCTACTTGTGAGGTATGTAGTGACCATTGGGTTCAATTGATCTTGCCAGTATATAGGTACATATTTGAATGTTACTGGAATATAGTTAGCATTATGTAGCTGACTTATGTATTTGTGATGATGTTGATCTGTAGTGATACCCTATTTTTCTTTGTGTATTGAATAATTATAGGAGTACGGTTTGAAGAGTACTTTTGGGGCCCTGGATTACATGGTGGAGAAAAAATTAAAAGTGTCTTCCCCTGAAGAAGGTTCATGCATTTGGTGCCAAGAGGAACTGAAACATGTCGGGACTGTTTATTCTGAGTTAATAACACTCAGTGATTGGAAATGTTTAAATCATTATATAAATTTTATATGTTGATGTATTGTATTGTCATGTTACAGGAATGGATGTGAGTGAAACTAGTAATTTGTATTGTAAATGTATCCACTGTATGTTGTGTTGTGCGGTCCTTTTTACTGAAAACACTGTTTTAGAGTTAGTTTTATAAAAGAAAATAAACTATTTTTGATATTATAAAAAAACAAATAAGTACTAGGTCTATTTTTTCAAGACTATTGGTATAAATAGGGTTTTTCAGCATCACACGATATGTAAAGATCACTGTTGAGTGGGGAATGTATTTTCTGTCTCCTTTATATGATGATTATTTCTAACACTCACTGCGGCATGAAGTAAATATCCATCATGGCTTCGAGCGCTCCCAGAATACACTCCGCACCAATGCCATTTTAGTTCAAGCATAACATGTTCCACTTGAACGGGTGTCCAGATATAAATATCTTGGAACACTAGTTGTAGACACTCGCTGAAGCCCTGAGGTTGAATTAGAACTTACTGGTAAATTGCGTTCTTTAGTTGCCCAAGCAAGAGTACTCATGGGCAAATTTGGGAAATTTACAATTAAACATGTGCTAACGTTTTATTTCCAGAAGGTTCTTCCAATCCTAACCTATGGGTCTGAAGCTACTGCTCCTAAACCTGCAGCATGGTGGGACAAACTTGAATCCTTTTTTTGGAAGCAAGTTTTACGCTTACCCATGTACCCATGTGTACACCTTTACCCTTAATTCGCTTCGAATTAGGTTCTTTATCAATGGTTTCCTTTGTTACCTGGAAATATAGCGCTTTCTTTCGTAAATGTTTGCTTTCATTGGAGCGTTTAGATATTCTAGGAAAGGTGGCAACACATTTACTCACAAAAAAACGAACATTCTCTCGGAAGCGGTGTGACTTTACCATGAATACTTTATCTGATGCTTCTGTTGAATTAGATTTGCTTTTGTCCAAAGAAGTCTGAGCAAAATTGAAAATTCAGCAATATGACTGGTGTATGACACAAAACAAATGCCTAAAATATAAGGACTTCGATCATAGTCTATTTGGTCACAAACACTTTAGAGTCATGGCTGAATACTTGACTAAACCCCCTTGCTCAAAGCTTTGACAAAAATTCCTTCGCTTCGGTTTGAACCTCTGGCCAACTCTAGGTGTTTTGGCGCGGAGGAAGCAAATATCAAAGGCTGTAAATCTATTTTTTGTTTTTTTTAAAAAAACATTTTTATTGGTTTGTTACAAACCTTTAAAAAATTATGTACAAAATATATGAAAAATCACAGAGTTCACAAAAGAAATCATTCTTGAAGAAAGATTCAGGGATGGAGCTTCAAAAACGAAAAATGGAAATCAAGCAACACTTAAGTAAAGCAACAGAAAGGACCACAACATGTGGTGACTTCAATATCATTTTCGTATTTTTTCCAGCTTTCGATCCATTTTTTCTAAAAGGAAAGTCAATTCAATTGTTAAGCTGCGCTCGATGTCTTTATGCATCAAAGCCCACCAGTCCTCAGCGGACATTGTTGGTCTTGCCACGATGAACTTTCCCAAGTGAGTAGTGCGTTCCTGTCGCAGTTGCATGCAGTATAGTGTGAGGTGTTTTAATGTTTCATTTTCTTCTTCACATAGGCGACAGATCACCGATGGAGCTCCATCCTTTTGCCGAATCGCTAATGTCTCTCTTGTTGGAAATTGATTCAAGCGATATTTCATATAAAGGAGTCTACGAGCAGGGTCTGGGAATTTGAGCAGGTAAGCTTGTGGATCCTTTATTTTTCTTGCTTCACTTGGACATGTTCTCATGATTCTGTGAGTTCCTCGTGTGTCACATGTGTCAATCCAATCTTGATGCCATAATAACGATTTTACTTTGGTGGGATTCACATGGAGTAACTCTCTATTGGTGCTTAAGTCACTTAAGATGTTTTCACAACGTCTTATCCATTGACACAGCACACTATCTGTGGTGCCTGTGTGCGCATTAGATAAGATGTGGTATTGTGGAGCGGTTGGTTCAATGGTTATCTTTCTGTACTCATTTAGCGTAGTCCACGTTATTATTGCATTGATGGACAGGAGACTTAGCTCATACCTTATGCATGCAGTTGGTACACCCATTGGAAGACGCAAAACTTTGCACCAGAAATGATGTTCTAACGGTGACCATAAGGTGTCTGGACATCCCAGGGCACTGTTTGCTCCATGTGTTATCGCGGGAATGAATTTCATTTTATAAAAATCCCTAACAGGTTTTAGGGAGTGTTTACCAAATTTCTTGTTAAGTATGCAGGCTTGGGCTGTTAGTTGTTTACATTTATCTTTTGCTTTCGCGACCCAAGGAAAGTCGTTTATGCTCGAGCTAATACACATGCCAAGGTACAGTGTCTGGTCGACACCTCTTATTGACTCTTTCCCAATTCTATATTCAAACTTTTTCATTCCCACGCTCTTTTTATTTTTTTGAAGATTTTTCAGGGTTAAAATTTCTGATTTTTTGGAATTCACGGTCAGACCGTTTTGAGCGACATGTTGATCGAGTATGAACAGTTTCCGTTGTAGTCCTATGGGTGTTAGATCTAATAGGACTAGATCATCCGCATACTAAAGCCAGTTTACTTCATTTCCGTTAATTTTTGGGGCGAAGGCATTTATGTTCGTGTATGCATCTCCCAGGTCTGAGATGAACAGATTAAATATTATAGATGCTAGTGGGCATCCCTGTTTGACTCCTTTTTATTGGGTCAGAAAGAAGACCCTGTTGAGTCAGCCTCACCCTTATTACTGTATCAGTGTGTAGGGCTTTGATAGCCAGGAGTAGACTGAGAGGACAATTCCAATTCACCATTTTTTTCCATAGTAATTCCCTGTCGATGCTATCAAACGCTTGGGATAAATCCACGAATGTGAGATAAATTTTCTTGTTTTTTCTTATAGCATACATTTTCAATATATTCAATATTAGCAGATTTAGGCCACAACCGACGGCTCGGACAAAACCAGTTTGTCGGAAGTCCAGGTGTTTTGTTGATTCAATCCATTCCATTAGTTGTTTTTGTAACTGGATAGCGAATATTTTGCCGAGGACATCTAATAGTGCTATGGGCCTATAGTTCTTAGGATCTGCTCTATTTCCCTTCTTGAAAATGGGAATTACAATTGCCGATTTACAGCTGGATGGTATGCTGGCTTCCTCCGCAATCCTTGTGAACAGTAGCATGAGGAATTCAGACCAATCTTCTGGATTTTGTTTTATTAAAAAGTTGGTTAGTCCATCGGGACTGGGGGCTCTTGAGGATGATGCTCGTTGGATGCTCTGAGCTATGCTCTCCTTGTCGAATTTTAGATCCCATTCAGTTAGCTGCGGTAGATTGGGTTCAATAGTTGTACTGGTTTTTTTGTAGACCGAATCAAAATGTGTGAGCCATTCAGCTTGAGGCACCATATTTGTTTGGATTGCACTTTGTTGACAGTTCATGTTATTTATTAGTTTCCAAATGTCAGCTGAGTTCTTGTTGCTTAGCAACACTAACATGGCTTCGCTGTCCTGTTGATATTGAATGGATTTATGCAAAATTAGCCAATTTCTATATTGTTGCTTTGATACTTTTTTTGCGTGCTGTCGCTGTTCGGATTCAAGTTGTGCATGTTGTCTTAATTATTTACGTAGTTGCCTCTTTCTCATTGCACTTTCGTGATTATAACAGTGTTTAGGTATGAAGTCCGGTCTTTTTGATCGATTTTGAACAGTCATAAACTGTTTTAGAACGGCGGTATATTCAAGGTTGGAATCTGTTGAATTAGTTATGAGGTTATGATATGTTTCAGTGACCAACTTTACCTCATATGGCCTTATTTTCAGGCGAGTTCTATTAGGCTCAACTTCAACTTGATTCCTCCACTTGTTTGCTTTCTCTATAGTCGGCGTGAGCAAAGTAAGTATTAATTTACTATGGTCACTGTTTGAGTCTTCTGATACTGTCAATGCCACTGCTCTTTGACTTAGGTTTTCTGAGATGAAAAATTAGTCTATGGTAGATGTTGAGGTTTTGTTTTTCCAGGTCTTTTGTGCAGGAATATCTCTGCAAATGTTACCATTAGCCATTGTTATGTTTCTTTCTTGCATAGCCAGGCACCATTTCGCTGCCAATTTTTGCGCTGTAGCCGATGTAGTAGACTCTTTCACATCCTTTATGCATGACAAATTCAAGTCACCACAGCAAATTATGTTGGGGACCTGTTGCTCACTGTTAATGGCATCAATTAGGTCCAATACTGTGTTCATGAATTTGTATGTGCCAGCTTCTTTATGGTGCCTGTATAGATTGAGTATGTTAAGCTGAGTATTTTTTCCGTAGGCCATAGATGTTGCTTCAACAATTGTTTGTTGAATGTATGGTGTATGATTAATGGTGCTTTTTACTTTCCATCCCGAATTTTTTTCCACCATCGTTATTAGGCCAGCAGATGGACGACCCTTTTTTCTCGCTATGGTTGGATTCATGACTATATCATAGTCATAGTCATCAGACATTGGGCATTGAGTCAACCATGTTTCCTGAAGGCATATCACTGTTTGATTCAGTGGGCTTTTTTTAGATTCATTAAACAAATGGGTAAATCCTCGAGTGTTCCATGAGAGGACATTCATATGTGGGCTAGAACTGACAGCGCTTTCAAAGATGGCCTCAAGTGTTAGAGTTGAATTGGTGTCCCTTACTTCCTCCAACTTTGTAAGACACAGTACAGCGTCTTTATTTGCTGTTTCCTCATGGATATCAAAACCCAAGGACAACAAGAAAGGGACTGCATTTAAAAGGAAATCGCAGATTAGTCTGGAGTTCATATGTAATCGGACTTTGTCATTCTGGTGGTCATTGAAGAAGTCCACTGTTTGAATGTCATTGGATCTTTTGTGTCCAAACTTCTTTCCAAGATTAACTTTTACTTCGCAGGTTTTCCCAATTTGTCTTTATTTGTGAAGAAGTTCTGTGACGGTCTTCCTCGGTTTTTACTTTCTTGATTTGTTGTTGCAAGTATTTTGGCATCACTCGAGACAAGGTGGTTCAGACTGGCTGTATCAGCCTTATTGATTTTTGTTTTCGTCAATGATTCTGTCTGCATTTTATTGTGCTGGTTCCGGCCATCTATACTGTTTTCATTTGCAACTTTTAAGGCTTCGTTCCGGACACCCAAGCGTCTTCTTTTTTCTGCCATAGTTTCGAATTTGTTATATTTTTCAACGGGTGCCAGAGGAATGACTTCAGGAGGCAGGCGTATTAGTACGCAGACTCGGCCGCTAGATGCGGGGGCTGCTCCGATCAGGGCGATTTGCCGATCTGATTTTGTCGCTGCATCGGTACATGCATTGTTAAGTTCAAGCTCTTCACCGTCCATTTCAGCGCTTGTCCTGTCTTCATAGACTGATAAGTTCAAGAGTTCTTGCTCATCAATTTCAGCGCTTTCATCAAGCACAATTGTGGGTTCAGATGCGGCAGTGTCATTTTGCTTGACTAATGTGTTGGTCTTTTTAGGTAATTTGTTTGCTTTGTCTGTATTGACAAATACATTGACTGATTTTAAGTTCCTTAGAAATTTCCTTGAGCCCGTGTTGTTACATTTTCGTTTGCATTTTTGGTTCTTTGGTTTTTTTTCTTGCGCTTTACTTGTTTCAGCGTTTTGTAATTTCTGGAATATTTCGTATGTTTTGTCTCTTTTGTCAGGGCAAATGCTTTCTTTTTGTTCTGGGTTGCTAATGATTCCCTCTACATTAGCTGAAGTGGATGGTAATGAGTTATTTGCATCAGACAACTTATTTCCAATAGAAACAGTTGAAGCATTTGGAGGAATTTTCAAAATATATGTCGATTCTGTAAAAATTCTGCCGAAAGGGAAACATTAGAACATTGTTTAATCGATTGCCCACAATTATCTACTATTCGAAAGAAGTGTTCTGGATGCAATCTTTCCTGATTCGTAGTAATACTGTATTCTGCTATCTAATATCACTATTTATTATCAATCTGCTTGGTTTTTGAATGAAGTAATTTTGGAGTTGAAATGACTTGCAATGGTCTTTTATATTGCCTCTATGTTCCCATTTCTTGTGGTCACGATATTCATGTAAAAACACTATGCAAGGTGATTTTATATTTTCTATTCATACTGTTTTGTATTACATTGTTTTGTTTTTGTAAAATTTGAAAGGTTGATTTTATCAACCAAACCAAATAAAAAAATGTTTTTTAAAAAAAAGTATTTGCTCTGGGATCAGCGTAACCTGTATCCACTGATAGTCCTTCTTTAATTTTCTCTGTGCCACTCCTCTGGATCCTCTAATGATTGGGGGTAATCCCAGTGATGATCACATTTACCATTGGTTTGTTCTGGGGCAATGTGAAAGCAGCATGGGCGGCCATTTTCTGTGAGAAACGAGGACCCTAGAATAGCCTGCCTGGTGACACACTGGCCTGGCACTGTAAAGAATGAAAGGAGACATTTCTGGAGTACTGTGGAACTGTCATGGGCACTTTTGGGGGGTCATTGTGAAAGCTGAAGGGGGGCAATGTAGAAACTAGCAGGACAATATACTTAACGGAGCAACACTGGCATGACACTGTTGAAATCATTTATTGGATGGAATGTCAAAAATGCCACAGACAATTTAAAATGTTACTGTTGAAACTGTTCTGACTGATGGCAGTACACGATTAACTGAGGCATTTAATTGGCCAATTCAACCCCCATGAGTGTTCATCAGGAGATCTGGGAGAGGAGTTTTTCTAAAATCGGGGCCGCTGCAATCCTCATGCCCCAATTGCCATCCTGAAGCCTACCAGTTTTAATGGGCCATGGTCACTATGTCTGACTGGTTCCTGTATGCCCGCTGGATGCATGCTGATGCCACTTAAGTACCCAGGACTCATCCTAGAATACCTTGTGGGGCCTGGCCAATAACCTGTGTTCAAATTCCCTCCTTGTGAGTTGTGTGCTCCTGATTTCATCAGCAAGTAAAGGATGTCCTTGCTCTGGCAGCCTGTAGAAGTGTCCTTCTCCAGATATAGGGACCGTGTCCCATATGTCTATGGACATGAGTAAAATGGTTGGGCTGTCCTCCAGGCTCGCCCTTTTCACCCTTCACCAGATCCTCTTGCAAGATGGTGCAGCGCTGCTCCCCGCGTGAGCACTGCTTGGGTGGAGGCATCTTCACTTGCTACTATGGTCTTCCTTGGTCTCTTCCTAACCTTCCCTGGTCAGATTCTAGGTGCCCCACTCCTCCTCTGTGGGATGGCACTGGATGCCCCCTTCTCGTCCCCACTCCTCCTCTAGCCTGGATCTAGGGGCCCTTTCTTCCCATGTCAACTCTTCCCCTTGGCTGGTACTGGGCGCCCCGCTTCCTCCGCCCACTTCCTCTTAATTCTTCCCCATGTTATTATTGTACTGTAATCGCTCAACCACAGCAACCTCCCTTTGGCTCATGTTCCCTTAAACCCCTTTAGTACTTTGAGCTGTTAGGCATCCAGGAATGGGAGGTCTCCTGTTATTCCTCGCTTTATGTACAGTGGTTTGTTCACAGGACATGTTTTCTGCAATCGTCATTATAATACAAATGCAAATACCAAATGTGGAAACAGACCTGGCAATGTGGGAAGTTGCTATGTCAATATTTAATTTGGCAAATTGGCACTTTGACGTGCACTCTGGCATATCTTGGTGCGCCGCGACTTATGCGAGCATAACCACCCATTGCTCATTATGTTAATAGAAATTATTCTGCAATAGTTGAGTAACACCCTAAGAAGCTTGGGCCCAATGCCAGCTCCTTTGCATATGTGAGCACATATGACTGCATTCTATGTTATGGACATTTGGATTCTATTATATAAACTAGCACAGGGGCCCATGATAAGGATCCCCAGGAACATCATGTATAGCTGGTGAAATTCCAACCAGGCACACAATATTAGTGTCACATCTCCTGACATGTCATTTATAATTGCCATCTTCCTCAGTGCCATAAGGGGGCGCCGCATCTGCTAGGCACTGCTTCCATGATGAACACACATGAGTCTACTGTTCATCTAGTGCATATGGTGGGAACACTATTTTATGTTGGGAACATACATGATTTGCTGTCGAGAAATGTTTATGTGTCCTGTGGCAGACATGTTGTGAGGTATCCCTTTCAAAGCTGGCTATGAAATCCTTTTTCTTAATCTTCTTTCTTCCGAAAAGTGTGCTGCAAAATGCAGCCTTTTGACTCACTTGTTTAATCCATTTCTTGTGAGAACTCTTCAGAAATTATGGAACACCTGTTTCAAAGTTCACCAGACGAAATTGTATTTTACTAATAACCCCAGTTGGGATGTAAATCCTTTGAATGTCACTTCCAATGATGCCCTTCATTATCGTGTGACGTCACTTCCCGTGATGCTACTATGTGTGCAAAGGAGGATGCCCCATGCTTTCTTTGCTGCAATTGGCATCACAAATGCTAGGACCGGCCAAACATCTTGGATACCACCTACACTCGTCTGCTGATTGGAAGTGTGGAAGGCCACGCCCCCATAAAGCTGATTCCAGATTGGACTGAGGATTTTAAGGGCAGATCCATTATGCGGTAGGGGGAAAGTCAATTGCCAATAGTGTTGCCACTCCTCTAAACCTGAGGCTCAATAAAGCAGAATATTTATTTGTGTAAATGCACAAAGATGTAGGGGGCTTATTCTGCAGGTCTGGTGATAAATACATGGGAACCCTAGCACAGCTTGCACTATTAACCCATGAGAGGTCCCCGGAGAGGACTGTCTATGGACGAGGGGGCTTTCTTCTGACAGCCACCCACGGGAAGCCCCACTCCTTCTTCAAGACACTCCCATCAGGACACTCTGCAATTCGCAAAGATCAAGGTGTCGTGGCATTGACTCACTGCAGAAACCTAAGCCTAGGTAGTAGAGCAATAGTTTTTGTCATTTTATTTTTCATTCCGTTCCTTTAGGTTTTACTCTTTTTATTTCCTGCTTGTATGTAGTGTGTGTCTGTTCAAAACATGCATGCAGAAGCCCACCTAAAATATGAGTGTACAATGGACCGTTTAATGAAACAAGCACACATTCCACCATACCGCCATTAGCCATCCCAGAAGGTCCACCTACTGTTTAGAGCCACTGAGCAATGAATTGTGTCTATGCAAAGTAGCCAAAAGGCATGCATTTTGGCTCCAGAAAGCTGTCTCTGCTCTTTTTGTGCACAATTAGAATAGATGAGGTAGAACAGGTAGGGTAGCGTGTTAGCATGGTACGGCTGCTACTGAGTCGGGTTCTTAACCTCATGTAGATACTATTTTGAACATTGTGCCTCATATTCGCATCCATGGATTTATTGTGACAGCCACTGGTGTTTCTGTCTACATTTGAGTCATTAGTCTTCTATTATGTATTTGACAAAAAACCCATGGCGGCTGGCGTGGGGGGTCCCAGCAGACTCTGCAGGGGTCCTTCACCTTTGTGGCTAGACCGCTGTTACCCCGGAACTCTGATACTGACCACTATGACCGCGAAACCTGGGGCTGGCCACCATGGTCAAACAACACAGGTGCTGATCACTATGGCTGAGTAACACTATGGCTAACACTGATCACCCATGACTCCTAGGACTGCCAACGGTGACCCATAAAACCCAGAACTGACCGGTGGGATCCAGGAACACTGAGACTCATTCATGTAACCTGGCAACCTTTGGACTCGCCATTATTATTCAACATCCTGGGACTGACCCCCTGTGACTTAACAATCTAACATTGACCACTGATACCCAGCAACCCTGGTACTGACCATCGTTGCTGAGAAAACCTAAGGCTGAGCTCTGAGACTAACCCTGGAACTGACATCTGTGGCATCACAACTTTAGAACAGGACCCCTGTGAACCACAGAACCTCAGACTGAACACTGGTATGCAGCACATCTGGGACTGACCTCTCTAACCAAGTAATCTTGGGAATAATTAAATGTACAAGAAAGCTCAGGTCTAACCACTATGACCCTGTAGCTGACTGTTGTGACATAGAAAACAAAGGACTGACTAACTTGAGCAAAGACCCAGGGACCAACCACTGTCAGCAACCATGTCTTAGAATCTGAACGCACCAGTTTTGAAGTCTCTCACATGGTCTGAAAAATGGGATGGCCCTTCCCTACATCCAGCCACCAACTCTTGTCTAGTAACAAAAAGTGCGAAGTACAGGTCTTGACCAATGACAGAGAGCGAGAGGGCCAGTTATTGACCAATAATAGAGAGCGAGAGGACTAGCTCTTGACCAATAACAAAGATCGCAGGGACCAGCTCTTGACTAATAACAGAGAGCTAGACAATGCAAACTGGAATTATTCCGATGCTTGTAAAAAGTCATGAGTTATAAACAGAAACCAAGACTTCGCTGGGATGCAACAAGAGGTGGAGGCAGGAAGAACAGGAGTCTACTGACCTGGATCAGGTGGTCACACGAAGGACTGAGGCAAGGAAAACAGGAATCCACTGACCTGCAGCAGGTGTTGCATGATGGAGTGAGGCACGGAGAACATTAATCTACTGACCTGGAGCAGGCATTGCATGATGGAGCAAGACAAGGAGAACAGGACTCCACTGACCTTGAGCAGGCATCAGATGGTGGAGCATTGCAAGGACAACAGGAATCCACTGTCCTGGAGCAGGCATCACATGATGGAGCAAGGCAAGGAGAACAGGAATCCACTGACCTAGAGCAGGCATTGAATGATGGAGTGAAGCAAGGAGAACGGAAGTTACTGACCTGGAGCAGGCATCACATGATGGAGCAAGTCATGGAGAAAAATAATCCACTGACCTGGAACAGGCATCACATGATGGAGTGAGGCAAGCAGAACAGGAGTCCACTGACCTAGAGCAGCCATTGCATGATGGAGTGAAGCAAGCAGAACAGGAGTCCACTGACCTGGAGCAAGCATCACTTAATGGAGCAAGGCAAGGAGAAAAAGAATCCACTGACCTGGAGCAGGCATCACATGATCGAGTGAGGCAAGGAGAACAGGAATCCACTGACCTGGAGCAGGCATCACATGGTGGAGTGAGGCAAGCAGAACAGGCGTCCACTGACCTAGAGCAGCCATTGCATGATGGAGTGAAGCAAGCAGAACAGGAGTCCACTGACCTGGAGCAAGCATCACATAATGGAGCATTGCAAGGGGAACAGGAATCCACTGACCTGGAGCAGGCATCACATGGTGGAGCATTGAAAGGAGAACAGGAGTCCACTGACCTGGAGCAGGCATCACATGATGGAGCAAGGCAAGGAGAACAGGAGTCCACTGACCTGGAGCAAGCATCACATGATGGAGCATTGCAAGGGGAACAGTAATCCACTGACCTGGAGCAGGCATCACATGATCGAGTGAGGCAAGGAGAACAGGAATCCACTGACCTGGAGCAGGCATCACATGATGGAGCAAGGCAAGTAGAACAGGAGTCCACTGACCTGGAGCAAGCGTCACATGATGGAGCAAGGCAAGGAGATCAGGAATCCACTGACCTGGAGTAGGCATCACATGATGGAGCAAGGCAAGGAGAACAGGAATCCACTGACCTAGAGCAGGCATTGTATGATGGAGTAAGGCAAGGAGAACAGAAGTTACTGACCTGGCACAGGCATCACATGATGGAGTAAGGCAAGGAGAAAAATAATCCACCCACCTGGAGCAGGCATCACATGATGGAGCATTGCAAGGAGAGCTGGAGTCCACTGACCTGGAGCAGGCATCACATGATCGAGTGAGGCAAGGAGAACAGGAATCCACTGACCTGGAGCAGGCATCACATGATAGAGCATTGCAAGGAGAACAGGAGTCCACTGACCTGGAGCAGGCATCACATGATGGAGCAAGGCAAGGAGAACAGGAGTCCACTGACCCGGAGCAGGCATCACATGATGGAACAAGGCAAGGAGAACAGGAATCCACTGACCTAGAGCAGGCATTGTATGATGGAGTAAGGCAAGGAGAACAGAAGTTACTGACCTGGCACAGGCATCACATGATGGAGTAAGGCAAGGAGAAAAATAATCCACCCACCTGGACCAGGCATCACATGATGGAGCATTGCAAGGAGAACAGGAGTCCACTGACCTGGAGCAAGCATCACATCATGGAGCATTGCAAGGGGAACAGTAATCCACTGACCTGGAGCAGGCATCACATGATCGAGTGAGTCAAGGAGAACAGGAATCCACTGACCTGGAGCAGGCATCACATGGTGGAGTATTGCAAGGAGAACAGGAGTCCACTGACCTGGAGCAAACGTCACATGATGGAGCAAGGCAAGGAGATCAGGAATCCACTGACCTGGAGCAGGCATCACATGATGGAGCAAGGCAAGGAGAACAGGAATCCACTGACCTAGAGCAGGCATTGTATGATGGAGTGAGGCAAGGAGAACAGAAGTTATTGACCTGGCGCAGGCATCACATGATGGAGCAAGGCAAGGAGAAAAATAATCCACCCACCTGGAGCAGGCATCACATGATGGAGCATTGCAAGGGGAACAGGAGTCCACTGACCTGGAGCAGGCGTTGCATGATGACGCAAGGCCCGAAGAACAGTAATCCCCTGACCTAGAGCAGGTGTCACATGATGGAGTGAGGCAAGGAGAACAGGAATGCACTGACCTGGAGGAGGTGTCACATAATGGAGCAGAAGAGTTGCAAAGCATCTCTCCCCCATCAAGGGCCACCTAAATAGGAAGTTCCAGCCAATGATGAGACAAGGGAATGTACAATAATCATCCAGGAAGAAACAAAAAGACGCCAACAACATCCACCACTTTGGTCATGCTGCAACCTGCATTCGTCGGCAGACATCTTGATGCTTGACGTACAAAGAAATCAAGACCTCTTTCTACTTTGTCACAGGTCCTAGCTTTATTTATTTATTTATTTATTACATTTATTGACAGCATCCAAACCCGCAAGTATCACAGCGCTGGTAACTTAGGAACATGGTAAGAATATAGTACATAAGCAAGACAATAAATGTTGCAGAGAGACAAGTAGGGACCAGGGGGTGCCCCAAATCAGGTTAGTCGTATTTGTCAAACAGCCAGGTTTTGAGCAGTTTTCTGAAGATGAGGTAGGAATCCTGCTCTTGGATGTGGAGAGTTAGGGCATTCCATAGGGTGAGGGCAATGACCGTGAAGAAGGTTGCCCCCAGCTCTTTTTTTGAAAATCTCGGGATGGTGAGTGACAAGGTGGATACGTAGCATAGGCAGGGGAGTTTTGTTCTTTAAGAGATGTGTTGGGCGACGAATGAGGGTGCAGTATTGTGAATGTATCTGTGTGTTAGGGAGAGAATCTTAAAGTCAATACATGCTTTGATGGGCAACCAGTGGGCATTGCGTCTGGCATGAGAGATGTGGTCCGAGTGTTTGAGGCCCCAAACAGCTCGGAGGGCATTGTTTTGGATCAGCTGAAGTTTGGTCAGATTTTTAGAGGAGATGTCTGCAAGGATGGCGTTGCAGTAGTCTAGTCTGCTGCCTATAATGGCTCTTGCAAGGGTGAGGCAGTTGTCAGTGGATAGGAATTTTCTACTGAGGTTGATGAGTCTAGTGGTGCATGCCACCGAGGAGGCTAGGGCTTTGTGTTTGTGCATAGATAATTCTGCATCTCAGTGAACACCCAATGTTTTCATATGGTTTGAGATGCTGGTAGTGTTTCCGTCAATGCAGAAGGATGCATAGGCGGGGTCTAGATGTTTGAGGTGGTATGGGGAGCCTACTGTGAGGATCACAGTTTTGTCATCATTCAGGCAGAGATTGTGTTTCTCCATCCGGGCCTGAATGATGCTGTAGACTTGATTGATGTTAGTGGAGTCAATGGCATGGTTACCAGTAAGTGTTAGCAAAATTTGGGTGTCATTAGCGAAGTTGGTTTAGAAGATCCCAAGGCTGTCAAGGTGGTCGAACAGGAGTTTAGTGTACATGTTGTACTGAGTAGGTGAAATGCAAGAACCCTTAGGAACAGCATAGGGTACAGGTATGGGGTTGGTAGCTTCCGAGCCTACGAAGACCCTAGATGATTGCTTGCTGAGAAAGGCTTGATCCAGCTAGTGGCTTCTCCTGAGAAATACATGTGTTGGAGAGGTGTTCACAGAGAATGTTGTGATTGACAAGATTGAAGGCTGCAGAGAGGTCAAGGAGGAGGGGGATGGCTAGTTGGCCAGCATTGTGGATGCCATTGAGATGGATTTGGAGGTTGAGGAGGGCAGTCTCTGTGCTGTGCCTGGGTCTGAAGCCTGATTGGTGTGTGCCCAGTAGGTTGTTGGATTCTAGGTAGGCTTGGAGTTGGATGTATGCCGGGCGGTCTAGGATTATGAGTAGGTAGGGAACGGTGGTAATGGGATGGTAGTTTGTGGGGAGGGTGGGATCGAGGGTGGGTTTTTTGATGAGGGGGGTGACCCGGGCTTCTTTGATAGAGGCTGGGACAGAGCTCGTTCGAAAGGAGGCATTGATGAAATTGGAGATGATGGGTGACAAGTGTTCGGCACACATTTTATTGATGTGGGTGGGGCAGAGGTCACCTTTGCTGTTATATGGTTTAAGGTGTTGAATGATGTGGAGGACATCTGAAGGGGAGACAGGGGAGAGCTGGAATGAGGGAGGAGCAGGGAGTGGAGGTTCTAGAGGGATGGAGAGGGTGGTAGCTTTTGTAGTGAGCAGTGATTTCTTGAGAATAGTTTTGTCTCGTAGTTTGGTTGTTTTGTTAGATAGAGCTGCTTGAACAGTAATGCACCAGGCTTTGTCTTTGGGAAAGTTGGTGGTAGGGGGTGCAGGGCTTCAAGTTCTTTAAAGATTTTAAAAAGCTCTTTAGCTGGCTTCTCTAATTCTAGAGTTATAAATAGATGATTTGGTAGAGATGATGGCAGCCTTGTATGTTTTAGCAGCAGTGTGAAAGGCGTCTTTGTTGTCGGTGGAGCTTGTTTATCTCCAAAGGTGTGCTGAGGCTCGCGTGTGTTTGCGTAAGGAGATCAGTTCATTGCATGGCCGTAGATTCCACCCATATCTATACCTTCATGGTACCCTAGGGTCTCAATGCCCCCAGGGTCCCTTCTAAAAATCGCATGCTGGAAAACCAACGTTTTTCAGACATCTCCTGGAGGCAATGCTGGTCCTGACAATCCAGATGCCAAAACTGCTCGTACCACCCCAGATGTCTGGTGGTACCGACAACCACACAGAGCACCTTGAGTCTGTCCAGTTTTATCCCAGACCTGTGTGCTAAGACAACCTACAACCCAAAAACTGACTACTAAAAGCAATGATCCTGGGAACGACCACTGTTATCCATCAACCTTGAAGCTGACCACCTGGATCCAGTAACCCAGATGCTAGCCACTGTGATCCAGTGTCCCTGGGACTTGAGACGGTGAACCAGGAAGTGTGGTTCTGCCCTCCGTGGTCATGTGATGGCCACTCGGACACTGGGGCATACTATGATCTTGAGGCTGGCATTCGCAACGCTGGTACAGATCACTGGTGCCCTGGGACAGGTAACTACAAGTTTGGGGCAGACTGTGGTGTTGCAGCAACCGTGGGACTACTAATCACTGTGGGTCATTGGCCCTTGGACTAATCCCAGTGAACAGCCAACCACATGACCGATGCCTTGATCGTAGGATTGACCACTTTGATACTTGAGCTGATCACATTGGCCCTGCAATGCAGAGTCTGATCACTGCTATTAGTGCCAATAGCTGCCCGGTATCAAGGCTTTTCTCTGAGTCCTTGTGATTTCATGCTCCCCTCTGTGTCATCAGGAGTAAACACAGTAACTCTGGGAGCCCAGGCAGGAGGCCAACGCCAGCAGTTTCACTGGGGTTGACAATGACAGCTACTGTAAAAGCTTTGGAGGTTCTGTTGCTGCTTCTGCCAGGGCATGAGAGGGTCAGGCCTCTTCACGAAGAGGTGGCACTGAGGGGCGCACAGCCAACAGGCCATACTAAAGAGTGATCCTGAAGTGCAGAGCATACACAAATATCTTCCAATTGTCACAAGTTCCTTGGGACCCCTGGGATAGACTCAAGAATGCTGACCTTTAAAGGGAAGGAAGCCCTCTTCCCCCACCTGCAGCTCAGCATACAGGAAAGGTCTAGCATTTTTCTTCGCGACATGGTTGCACATGGTCATTGGCTCAGATCCTGGAAGATGTTTCTTCACGTCTGAGTAAAACACCACTTTATGCACTGCTACAAAGGTATTTGTTGACTGATTGGGTTTGTTAGTTTGCCACATGGAAACTCAAAGCAAGTGCCCTTCTTCAACCCTTTCACATGAGCACATTGATACACCTGCACCTTACTAAATAAAGTATCACCTCAAATGCATATTAGCGAGGGATAGAGAAGAACAAACGGAATGGCATAATACATCAGCACAATATTTGCACAGTGGCAGTGAGTCAAAAATGACTTGATATATAAAAGAATACATTTTATTACAAAAAACATCCCACAGTTCTCTCCTTAATGAATCACCAACAAATCAAATCAAAACAAACCCCTTACAAGGTCTAAGTCATATTTCTTATCACACCATATACATGAGCAGGGACTGCAAGAAAACACATTTACTTTTTTTATTTTTTATTTTTGTATTATTATTTAAATGTTATTCAGTTAAAAAAATAACTTACGTTTTTTTAACACAGTACTAAAAATGTCTATTCAAAGTTCATTGATATTCAGTTACAACCATTTTTCATCAAGTGAACCATTTAAAATTCAATTAGAAAAAATAAAACTTTTCATATAAATCCTATCCTTTTAATACCTAACAATCACATAGTAAAGTGCATACCAATCATGAAATAAAGTGAACTAGTTACTAGAATTAACTGCTTAAATAGAACCACAAGAATACAAAGCACTCCACTATTCTTTAGCAGTTTTAAGGAGAGTCTAGTAACAATGATGTAATAAAACCTGTCACAGTGAGAACCAAGGATGTAGTGCGGCCGGCTAGACAAAACTCCCGTTCGATTTCATTCATGTCCAAATTAGAGGCTCCCAAAATATTGGGAACGCAGGCGCCAGAGTCCTATACAAGAAGTTAACAGATGTTTTAAGGACCCTATCAGGCCTTCCTCGTTAGAGGACCTGCAGTTAGCCATAGCTACTGTGAGCAAGCCATGTTTCATAAAAACCTCTCTAGTTGGGATTCCATTTAAATCTTAGAAATTCACACCCTGTCAAATAAGGTGCCAATACCCCAATGTTCTTATAATCAAATCGCAGATGATAAAGTAACGGGTAATAGTGCATAGTGTCCAGAGTAAAAACCAAGTCTGAGCGAAATAATATTTGTTTTACATAACTCGGGCTATGTATAAAATCATTCGACCATAATCCCAAAGATTCTAACAAGGATTGACAAGATATAACATTCTCCTTGATAAAATGATTTCTATCCTTTGCAGCCAGGCTCTTTAAATTTACCAAAAGAGAATTTTCTACAGGAGGAAGAATTTTGCAAAAAAAAGATAGACATTTCCACTGGGCTCTATATTTAAGTGAGTAAATTCCCATTTCATATCTCAGTGCCACAGTGGAAAATGAATTCAGAATACCCAGCAAAGGCCGCCAAAGTTAGCCCTCCCTGTGGATTAACCAATCCAAAATCTAAGCAGGATAAAGCTCTATACCATACATCAATTCATGTTGAACCTTCCCCTCATAGAATTTAATAGTTGGGAACAATGAAAACTTTCCAAAGCGGAGGTCATTCTTACTCATTTGACAACACTGAACACTTGCATGTGTTACTAGCCAGTCCTGAATTATGGATTTATTAACTTTAGCACCAATAAGAAAACCTAAGTACAAAATCCTTTCTACCATTTCCTGGTCCTCCAAACCAAATTTCCAAACAAATTTTGAATTATTCCTCTTCCTCTCACAGGCCAAAGCCTTAGTTTTGGAAAGATTAACAGAAAGAGAGTGTGAATGTGAATACTTAGAAAAAGCAGAGATAAGACGTTGAAGGCCAATTGGTGTCTGATCGAAAAGAAGAAAATCATCGGCGTATGCCAACTAAACGGGTTTAAGCTTTTGCATTTTAGAGGGGGGCAAACGCTGCTTCATTCAAGCTGGTACCAATATCACATAAATAAAGGTTGGGCAGGCAGGGAGCCAATACAAAACCTTGCCTGACAATTCTATGTGTAGGCACCTTCCGGGAACGAAAGCCTTTGTTGTCAAGTTTTATTTGGATACTCAAGCCTTCATGCAACCCAACGATAAGACATAAAAGACTTCTTGGTATTCCCCAAGACTGTAGTTTAAACCACAGCAATCCATGGTCGACCTCATCGAATCCAGCAGAAAGGTCAATGGAGGCTACCTACACCCTCCCAGAGATCCGGTTCCAGGCCTCACTCAAAACCGATTCTAATCGGAAGTTATTAAGGGAGCTACTGAATGATCTCCAAAAGCTGGTCTGCCATTTATGAATTAATCCGCTAGTTTTTTGCAAGCATCATAATTGCTCAAACAGCAAGACTGCAAAGACCTTGTTGCCAGCGTCAAGTATAGCTATGGGGCAATAATTTGCTGAATCCGAACACACACCCTTTCTGAATATTGGTACTATGTCAGCTGTGGACCAACACTCTGGGAATGTCTACGATGTCACCACATATCAAAACCCCAAAGCCGCACTGTTCATACCCACATGGGCATATCCCCATTCTCCTTAAAAAATCCCAAAGCATCAACACCAACTAAGTCAAAAGAAAACCTGCCAATTCTAGGTATTCAAACTCAAACTAAACACCAGCATATGTCATAGCATCTCTTTGGAAGAATGAAATGCAATAATGAAAGTGCTGTTAAATGATGAATGAACCAATCATTTATCACCTCAAAAATGTAATAACCAGCATGAGCACACATTTAATACAAGATATTCCCCTGCTAAGTAACTTATAGGCTACCTGCTTTCTCAGTCAAACAGGACATCCCCTGTGACTATGGCCTGTCAGTTTGTGACACAACCATCTGACAGGATCTCCTCTGCTTGTTTTATCCAATCAACCAGCCCCATTCCAGCTTTCCAAGGCATCTTATATACATTTCATAGGGAATCCCCCTAATTATTATACTTACATGTCACTTGATGGACAGTCTCCCTTGGTCTAATGGGTCTAATGCAGATCTATGTTGCAGGAACGATAAGGTCCTCCCCTTACGGTGTGATGTGTATCAACAATCTAATTAATACGTCCACGTAACTTAATGCTGAGGTAAGCAAATGTCAATGCCCATTGAAATATCTGTCACAGGCAAAAAGCTTGAATTCTCTATCTACCTGCTACAAAATGTGTCCAGCGTGGCCGAGGCCACGTTTATCTGTGGCCATTATAACGTTTCTGGAACAGGCTGCTCCAAATAAACTATCTCTTTGCTTTATGATTCCCATGCTCTGTGCCCCTAGCGATTAGTGCTGTCATCCTTTTATCATAGCACAGCGAAATGCTTGTATGTACAAAGTGCAAGGCCCTTTCCTTTAGACAGTACATCCACAGATGACTATTCCAATCTTTTTACAAGGAATTTAAATAAGGTTTGCTGGTGCTCTTTGCTTTTTCAATCTGCAAGCTATAGAATTCTATAGAGAAGTAAATATGTATGCATAGCTCAGTCATTCATAAATGTAAATGTATCATAAAACACACCCCTCACTGAGAGTTTGCTTTGCAAAATAAAAGCAAATACAGGGTAACTCAGGTGTCTAGCACTTTCAGTGTTTCTTGCTTTTCAAGGCACTATAATGTTATTCTCAATACATTTTGTTACACTAATCTTTAAGTGCATAGCATATTACTTATTTAATAGCGTCAAGGTACTATATTCTGCTACCAGTACCTTGTCATGCCTATGCTAGCTTGCTTGTATGAGGGGAATTCTAGCATGTCATGGTATCTTCACATGTCATATCTACATCCAATGCCTCTTCCAAAATACCTTCCTTCTTCAGCCCTTCGCTCAGCTACCTTCAACTCTCTAAGGGTTGGATGCCTCTCTAGGCAGAGAGTGGGGGGTAGATCTATCTCCTCTGCAGGTGCCTCCCTCTGGAATGGTGTTCCTGCCCCTCTCAAACTTGAACTGGAGCACCTGAAGTTCAGGAAGTAGCTCAAAACTTTCCTCTTCTCCTCTGCCTTCTTTCTCTCTCTCCCTCCCCTGCTGACCTACCTGACCTACCTGACCTACCTGTCTGCTGTACCGACTCGTTGCTTGGCTACCCTCAGAGTCTCACTGGGTAGCAGTCTCTTTCTTGATCAGTAACACTTGCACTGCCTCCAAGCCTACCACGCACTCAGGAGCTGTAACTGTAACCCTACAGTCCCTTGTTCTCCTTGCACTACCCAGAGCCGCATTGCCCTGGCTGCACTTACTCAGAGCATTGCTGCCCTTTTTTCCCCTCCCCTATCCCTTGCACTTTCCCCCCTCCCTTTCTCCTCTCGTTCTTGCACTTGCAGAATCTGAAAGACACAAGGACTGGGAAGATTGTCTTGTCCTCCCGTTGTCTTCCCTCCCTTGTCTTGTCACACCTAGAAACACTTGTACACAGGTGTGTTATAAATGACTTATCATATCATGTTGCTTCCCTACCCAGGAGGGCAGAATGGGTGCTAACACACGTCACAATGGTAGCAAACTGGCCAAGTGAGAAGGGTGCACAGGAGGTGAAGGGAGAGGTGTGGGGGCCGTGGGAGAGGGAACATACTGAGAAATGTAAGAGGTTAACAGAGGAAGGGACATAGGGTCAGGAAACGAGAGTAAAAGGAGATGGGAAGGTGAGAAAAAGAGTGATTGTGAGACAGATGAGCGTTGCTCAAGAAGATGGGAGTGAAAGGAAACATGGCTGAATAGTGTGAGAGATGAGAGATCCCAAAAAGGGTGGGAGGAGCGGGAGCGATGAAGGGAGAGAAATCAGGGTTGGAGAGAGTGGGCAGAGCACGTGAAAAGTGTCATGGCCGGTTGGTGTAAGAATTGAGAGATCTTAAAAAGGTGGGAGCCGAGGGAGAACGGTGGATGTTCAAATTAATCAAGGCTGGAGAGAGTGTGAGAGCTGGAGCCTTGGGAGAAATATCAGAGTTGCCAACATTCAAAGCATTGCGACTGACAAGATAGCTGAGCGATACGGGTAAGAGGCAACGGCGAAGCCAAATGGAGCTGGAGTTGGGTTAAAGGAAGCAGCAGAAGATGTGGTGCGTGAGGGACTAGAGGGTGAGAGAGTGGAGGTGTGTGAGGGGAGGATGGATGCGGGCGCTGGTGTAGAGAGAGCAGTTTAAGGGATGTGAGAGGCAGGAGAGCAGGAGGGGCATGCAGAGGGGAAGTGGTTGAACATAGTGGATATCCAAAGGGGCCCTGAGAGAGTGGGCAGTCCTGGGCGCTTTATGGGGCCTGAATCAGGACATCTGAAATTAATACATTAAAATTAGGCAGAGGCGTTGCTAGGGGGGGCTAAGGTGGCGATAGCCCCGGGTCTTTTGGCCGTAGCCCCGTATAGAAGCTCAGGGGTTACAACCAAAAAGCTAGCTAGCCACCAGTCCTGAAATTAGCGTAGCCCCAGATCTTTTTCAGACCTAGCAACACCCTGAAAATCCTACTGCAATGTTCTTGGTGTCTCAGCACGTGTGGATGGAAAGGAGGAGTGCAGGCTCATTGTAAGAGAGGTTTAAAGAGCAGACCAACATGAGGTGCCTGCTTCAAAGCGTTTGCACAGTGTCATATATGCAAATGCTGTGTAATGTATTGGAGAATCAGGATTAGAGAACTATAGCGTGTCAAAAAAAACAATAGGTCTATTTACTGCATGACTCCTTCGGCCAATAAGAGCCTTTCATTTTGCATTCTGGAACCTGTAGTTCTGTTTTTTCCATCATGAACATGGGTCTTCGTAGAACACACTGAATAAATAGTAAGGCATGGGAGCTCAGACATCTGGCTTCAAAAACACAGCAAGCAGCTAGAAACTACACAAAGGGCCAGCAAAGGGCCAGCAAAAGAAAAGATGAAATTCAAAGGCCGGTTCCCTTGGTAGCTATGGGTGCTCAAAGAGAGTAAACTGCATCACCGCTTGAGTCGCTTGCAAGTTGCCTTTAAGTGCTACATAGCGCTGAGCAATCCCATTTCCCAGCGTTCTTTTAAATTCAACGTATACCATGGACTTTCTTACATATTCTTTGTGGTCATTAATTCCTAACAGGTGATGCACGCTGCCCTGCCCAGTGTGCGCTAAAGCTGAATTCATGCACCTCCTCACACAACAAACTCCAATAGTGTTAGGAGAAGGATCTTTATCAGGCTATTCAGAGACAGGTTATGAGCAGTCTTTGTAAATTGTGATGGGTTATTTATAACGCGCTTAATACCCAGAGGCTTCTAAGCGTGGACCGGGGATCGAACCTATGTTGCTCTGTGTCGTCTTGCTTCCAAGGTGAGCGCATTGCCCCTGAGCAATCCTCCCGTTACTGCTCTAAGCAGTGCTAATCCCAGGGTGTTTTGCTTTTCATATGTGTGCAGTTCAGACTATGATCATTTGTTTGTCGTCATGACACCATTCTGTGGGACATTTGGGGGAGGTTGGTTTCTTTTATGTATGTATGTTTATGTTTACAAATGTATAGAATAGGCCTTGTATTCTTACTTTATCCTGTTGTTGGACAGGGGCACCTGGAGCGTACCAAGTGCTGGACGGGATCATCACATTAACTGATTTCAGGCCCAAATAATCAGACAGACTCAAAGAATATGGCAAAATACTACTTTATTATCAACTCAATAAAGTAGGGAACCCTGGCGAGCATAACACATCGCATCTCACTGACTCTCAGTATTTTTCAGTTCTGCAAAAGGTTATACACCTCATTGTACGTCAGCTATGACATCATGCTACCTGGCAAATTCTAAAACCTATCAGGCTGAGGGATTGGTTAGGGGAGCATATATATCTATAGTTCATTTAGGTATTAGTAACATCATTGGCTGCCCCTTATCTGGTAGGCACGCCTTAAACTACCTCTGAGTACGTATAGTACATATAGTAGTAGATAACAGCAGCGGATTGGCTTCTGCAACAATGTATAGTCCACTATTGCATAGGTCATCCTGATTGGTTGGCACTCTCCTTCAACCTTAGACATTCGGCTTGTTAGCAGCACGTAACCAAAATGAAACACAGGTGCGGGGAATGTCAGACAACCACCCACTTGACTAATGAGCCTGCCATTTCTCATCAGTTAGGACCGAAGCCAAGGCGTCTTTGTATTTGACCTTGCTGACTGTTCTCTTCTCTGAAACTTTTAAGGGAGTGAAAGTACATTGCTATCTTCGTCTGGAGCTTTATGAATAGGCCTGGTCTCCTGGTCTTACACCACATTTGAGGAGATTATGATTTTTTCCATTTTGTCCTTTTATTTAGTACTATTAGATTCGATTATATTGGATGCTATTACTTCTCTTGGCTTTTGGAGACTTAGTTGCCCTGCCTTACATGCTCTTTCTGTATCTTTGATTGTTCAATACTTGCCACTCACAATTATTCACTCCTTTACATAATCTAAGAGAAATATGTCCTACGCACAAGGATAATCGTCTTCGACTCCTTTTGTTCCTTGCAGTTGCTTCTTGCTGTGGCATCCTTTATCTTAAGCCAATCAAATACCCTTTGTTCTTGCACAGTTCTGTATTCCAGCGCCTGTCAGCGCTGCAGCATTGGCCTCTCTCCTTGAGGCTTCCAGCTTACTTTTATACGAAACCGACATCCATTTTCTCAAGATGGCTGCTTTACCCGCGTTATATTTCCTACGTTGAGCAAGCTTCTATATGCCTCATCTACTGCATCTCTTCTCACTTATCTCCTCACCATATATGATTTATTTGTATTCGTGTATATGTTCACATTGTTACTTCAGTTACATCTTCATTCTTTAAGTATTCATATATCGTTTCAGTGCACCCTTGTCTCTTCTCTTCATGGCCTCACTGTACACCTGTCAGACTTAACTTATAGTTCTTCTATGTCCGATGGTGTCTTCAGACTTCCTTTCACCACGTCAGTTCGAGGATACATTCGATATGGTCGTCTGAGCGCATAACTTCTTCCATATCTTCGGTGCGGTTTTGGGATGATACCAGGTGTCATGCACAGTGCTTTTTTGCTGTTCTTCCAATATGACGGAGGGGTAGGGTGGGGTCTAATGACGTGTACATTTGCTTCTCTACGCTGTTGTTTTACATTCTGCATCTTGAATCTGTGTTTTTGGTCACTGCTCCTTTAAAAGGATGTATTCTTCCTCTTCTATGGGGGAGGGGAGGGAAGAGGTCCAGTTTATCTCCCTTTACAAACTGGAAGCAGGGCGTACATGCTACCCACCCCGATGTCAGTGTGAAAAATGAATATTTTCGGTAGATGAAAACATTCACCTATAAATAGCTGAATGAAATCATTAGTATACGCGCACTGTGTACACAAACAGGGCTGCCGCATAGCAATCCATGTGCACTGTAAACACAGCGCCTGGGCCAGAAACCAAGGGATGGGCCTGTGCGCCGATGGGGCAGAGCTTCTGCTTCCCCTGGGTAGGGCAAGCTTCAAGGGCTGACAAGTATTACTGGGTGATCTAATCCACACAACGCTGACCTTGGTGGCAGGTCCAAAGAGTCCTGCTGGTTCAGAGCTGTGTGTTGGGACAGACCTGTCTTGGACGGGTTTCCCCCATCAAAGTTTCCTGCTGTGCGCTGATTTACATTCGGTTTGTTAGGCTCTCGGCTTTAATGTATTGCTCTTTTAATTTTGGCTAGTAGATGATACTGTAAGTGCTGCCTATAAGCCAAAACCATTGGCATGGAAAGTGAAGATAGGAGAGAGATGGGATTGGTGGAGGGGCACAGAGCCTGTGAGTGTTGTTTGGCTTTTTATCCACCCATTCGCAGGCCACGCCCATGCTAGTCCTCGTGGCTGTTCACATGCACTACTTGTCCCAAAACACACAGCCCTGGGATCTCCATCAGCTAGTTCTGACTTTTAATGCAATGTCAAAATTAAATGTAACCAATAGTCTAAAGGGTCATGGTTTAATGGTAGCTGCAGAGAAGCTCCTGGTGCAGTAACAATGTTTTCACCTAGTGTACTTCAGTCACTTGCTTTATAAGAAATATGTGTGCTCTTGCATCTGTTCCTGGGGCCGAATGTTTCATTAAAAACAAAAGATTGGCAAGGCCGACAGCCTGGACTCTTGTAAAGGCTTTAGATAGTCCTTTGACATGGACTACCACAATATGTCTAGGTTCAAAGCTGTTGGCATCTTTTGGCCAGGTGTTACCCAAAGCTGTTGGCTTTGCCAATTCTTTATTCAATCAAGGTTTTTCCGGAATGCAGCATTAAATGAGGAGTGGAGGGTAAGGGCAGTTTCCTCTGCAATGGCCTTTTTTATTATTATTTGTCGTGGTTTATCAAAGTCAAACCTTACAACCATGTACATATTCAACATTTTCAAACAGGAGGGGAAAAAAAGATTAAAAAAGAAAACATTTTTTGCACTTCTTACCAATGGCCCTTTTAAGTGAACATTTCTAAATCTTACTGTAAAGTACCAATGTTGGGACAGCTCTACCCTTGATGTGCCACAGACCCCAGTAGATGGGTTGAACTCGTTCACATGACGCATGACAACAAGCTTGCTGCATGACTGTTTCAGGTGACGTTTCTTGGTCAGACATCCCCAAGCAGTCGCAGAGGTAACAGACATCGCAAGTTGTCCCACGCGCGGCGTGAATGCCCCAGAATGCAGAGAAAGAAACAGGGCGTGGTTTGCCACTCACGCCTGCCATCAGGGAATAGTTCGACCTGCACGTTTACTTGTGCTTTCCAACAGGACGGGCAGTGCCCAAGTAGACCGTGTTTCCAGGCCCCCCATGTGCCAGCCTACCTGCTTTACAGGGGGCTTGTTGCCCTTGAGTTCCTGACTCGCCAAATAATGGAATGGCTGTGCAGTTGGCACCTCTCCAGAGAATGGCAGCTGGGTTAAAGGTACAGTAAATAGGTTTATTATTACACAATGAGCACCGTTCCACAAAATATATCCGTAAAAATAAATTATTGATGATAAAGCTGTGCAAAGGAAATAACTATATACTATGTAAAGGCGAGCAGAATAGTAACAATTTGGCAAAACACACAGAATAGTGATATCACAAGATCACTGAATTTATCTCAGGGTAGAGTCCTGAGGACCTTCCTGGGGCTCCCCTTGTCTGTGGAGCCCGCGTGCAGCCTTCTTTCTTACCTCCGTGAATAACATGGGGACATTGACTTCCATCTGGAGCCTCAGCAGACACTTAAACCCCAAATGGGAGTCAATGTCCCCATGTTATTCAATGGAGGTAAGAAAGAAGGCTGCACGCGGGCCTCCACACACAAGGGGAGCCAAAGGATGGTCCTCACAGCAACAAGGAGCCTCTGCGAAGTCTTCAAGGTACACAGTTAAACAGAATAGTGCTTTTCTCCCCTCGCAGGATTCTCAAACTTAGGTGGCCCGGTACCTAATACGCTTTACTGTTTGCTCTGAACTGTGGTAAACTAGGGTGCTTTTCTCCCCTCGCAGGATTCTCAAACTTAGGTGGCCCGGTACCTAATACGCTTTACTGTTTGTTTGCTCTAATTGTGGTAACTTGTGCTTGCCGCTCACTTCCTGTCTGCGTGCTCTCGTTTCGTCTGTCCCCCCCCTCCCCTCCCTTCTACTCCATGGTGCTCTCTGTCTCGCCTATCTTCTCTAACTGCCTCTCCATTGACTATCCTGCTCTCCTCACTAAATCTGGTAGGAAAAATTTTAAAAAGGACACCCTGGTCTCCAACCCAGGCCTCCCTATCGCTGACACCTACACTAATGCCTGCTCTAAGGAAACTCTCACTGACATCCTCTTTTTCGTGCCTTCGCCTGACCTATGGACCCTTCATATGGTCTCTGTGCTCTCTCCTTTCTCCTCCTCTCCCATTAATGGTGGCACCCGTTGGGATGTCCTCTTGGCCCCCTTCCGCTCCTCTAAGGCCATCATTAATGTCTACGCTAATGGGACCGTCTTGGTCCAAGGCCCTCAGGCCAACCTTCACCTCTTCGATAGACGCTTCCCACACCTCATCAACTTCCTCTCCTCTCCTGCTGTCCCCCCTCCTCTATCCTTGGCTACCTTGCCTCTACCCTCCCTCCCTGCCCCCTCTCGTGCTCCTTCTTCACCTCCTTCTTCAATACCTCCGCAGGGCGTACCTCTGATCTGTACCCCTCCCCGGAAGTTCTTCAAGGATGGCAGCCTTCTCCACATTGCCACTCTAAACACTCGCTCTGCCATCAAGCACTCCTCCGATATCTGTCACCTTCTTGAGGAACTGGACCTCGACGTCCTTTGTCTCACTGAGACATGGTTCACAGCCAGCTCTGCCACCAGCTTTGACACACTCCTACCTGACGGTTACAAGATCCTCTCCATGCCCAGGCCTAACCGTGCAGGGGGTGGTGTTGCCCTTATCTTCCCTGAGTGGATTCCTGCCACTGTCACTCCTACGCAGACCTACTCCTCTTTTGAATGTCTTGTCTGCCGACTCTCTCTCTCTCCTAGCCATTCCCTTACCGTGGCTACTATCTATCGGCCACCTGGTCAAATTTCCTCCTTCCTCTCTGAGTGGGCTGACCTCTCCTCCTCACTCCTGTCCTCAACCACTCAACTCCTCTTTCTTGGCGACTTCAACATCCACCTTGATGCCTCCAGTCCCCCCACTGGTCTCTTTCGTGACCTCTGCGACTCTCTCTCACTCTCTATTCTCCCGTCTGGGCCTACTCACTCTGCTGGGCACACTCTTGATGCTCTGATCTCTTCTGACCTTCCCCTCTCCGTCCCTCTCTCCACTCTTCTCTCCTGGAGTGATCACTTTCTCCTATCCTCCCACCTCACCCTCCCTACCCCACAGGCAAAGCCACCCTCTTCACTGCCACCCACCTTCTCGGTCATCCGACCCATGAAGCGTGTGTCAGTTGAGGCTTTCGCTGCTACCTTCTCGCCCCCCCCTGCCCCTTCGGCTGACTCCCACCCTGACACAGCCCTCTCCATGCTCCACTCTGCTATATCTGTTACTCTGGATATCCTTGCCCCCGTCATGAGAATCCGCCTGAAGCCCAAAGCCAAATGTAACTCCTGGTATGACTCGGATCTCATCACCCTAAAACGCAAGTTCAGGGTTGCCGAGAGGAAATGGCGTGCATCATGTTCATCCTCTGACAAACTGGCCTGCCGCCTGCTCCAAAGGCAGTACCGGCTCTCCGTTCTCACCAAGAAGAGAGCCCTTATCCAAGCCCGCATCTCTGCGGCATCAAACAACTCCGCCGAACTCTTTAAAATCTGCAAGGAGCTGGCCAACCCTGTTGCAGTCTCTACCTCTCCTGTCCCCTCCCAGGCCCTCTGCACTGCACTGGCCTCTCACTTCATCTCAAAAACTCAGGACATCCTGTCCTCGCTCTCCTCCTTTCACCTCCCTCCCTCCCTTCCCGGCTCTTCCTCTGGCCCTTCTGCAGTCACCCCTCCTCCCTCTTTCTCTGCCTTTCCACCTTTCTCTGCTGACGAGGTTTCCAGACAAGTCCGATCAATGAAAGTCTCGTCTAAACAGGTTCACCCCTGTTCCTCCAAAACTATCAAGGACCACATCGACTCCCTGGCTCCTGCCCTGGCTGACTTTTGCAACCACTCCTTCGCCTCTGGAGTCTTCCCTTCCCCCCTCAAGCACTCCCTTGTGCACCCTCTTCTCAAGAAACCCTCTTCCGACCCCTCCTGCCCGGCTAACTATCGCCCTATCTCCATCACTCCCTTCCTGGGCAAGCTACTGGAGAAACTGGCCATCTCCCAGCTTAACCTCCATGCTGAATCTGTTGGTAGTCTTCATGACCATCAATCTGGCTTCAGAGCTGCCAGAAGCACGGAAACTGCTCTCCTGAACATCCGTGAAGACCTGCTCTTGAACCTCGACTCCAACACTCCGTGTGTTCTCATTCTGCTCGATCTCTCCTCTGACACTGTCAACCATGCCATCCTGCTCAACCGTCTCCGGGAAAACCTGGGTATCACTGGTCAGGCTCTGGCGTGGCTGACCTCTTTCCTTTCAAATCGACCCTCCCAGGTCCAACTGGGGTCCTTCCTCTCCGACATCTTTTTCTCCACCTGTGGTGTCCCCCAGGGATCTAATCTCTCTCCCTGGCTGTTCAACCAGTATCTGGCACTCCTTGCCCACCGCATCGCCGCTCTCTGCCCTAATTTCCAGTGCTATGCGGACGATACCCAGCTCATTTTCAGGCTACCCTCAGCCTCCCCCTCTCCTTCCCTCATCTCTGACTGTCTGTCTGCTATCCAAGAATGGTGTGCCGCCAATGACCTCTGCCTTAATGCCAGTAAGACTGAGATTCTACTCATCGGTACTCCCACTCCCTCCTTCCCTGCAGCTCTCTGGCCTGCCTCCCTGGGCCCCCTCCCTACTCCTACCTGCAAGGCAAAAAACCTTGGGGTCATCTTCGACTCCACACTCTCCTTCTCTCCTCATATTTCTGACGTCGCCAAGAGGTCACACTACCAGCTGCACCTCCTCAGAGGTATTCTTCCCTTCCTCTCCTTCCCCCAGAAGCTCACTGTCTCCCGAGCCCTGGTTCTCTCGAAGCTGGATTACAGTAACAGCCTCTATCTTAATCTGCCTGCCTCCACTCTCCGCCCTCTGCAACTCATCCAGAACAGAACTGCGAGACTTGTCCTTGGCCTCAAGCCCAGGGATCGTATCTCTCCAGGACTGAAATCTCTACACTGGCTCCCAGTGGCTGCGAGGATAAAGTTCAAAACCCTCTGCATTGTCCACAAGGCCTTCTGGGGCCTGGGTCCTAAATACCTTCAACTCTCTCTTCCCAAATATCTTCCTTCCCGAGCCCTTCGCTCATCCGCCTCCAACTCCCTCAGGGTCAGCCGCTTCTCGAAGCAACGAGCTGGGGGTAGATCTCTCTCCGCGGCAGGGGCCTCCCTCTGGAACAGCCTTCCTGCCTCCCTGAAACTCGAGGAGAACCATCTCCGGTTCCGGAAGCACCTCAAAACCTTCCTCTTTGCTTCTGCTTTCTCTCTCCCTCTCCCCTGCTGAACAGCTAATATTCTTCACTGAAACTGCACTGATCCTGCAACTGGACCTCTCTAAACGGCCTCGGCCCTGGGCCCAGCCACTCTCCACTTGCACTGATGCCCTGGAACCCCTCTGCACTGCGGGACTGTCTCTGTATCCCTACAGCCCCCCCCACCCCCCAGCACTTGTTCTGCACTTACCTTGCACTTGCCACCAGCTGGCCCTATTTAATTATTACTTTACGCCACTTACCTTGTACTGCACTTCCCCCCCTTCCCTTCCCCTTGCACTTTTCCCCCTCCCCCACCCCTGCACTTGCGCGATCTGAATGACACCTGGCCTAGTAGGATCGTTGTCTGTCTCCCCTTGTTCCTCCCCTCCCTGCCTCGTCGCGCCTTGAAACACCTGTGTATAGGCGCGTTACAAATACCAAAACCATATCATATCATATCATATCATAAATCACCAGCCGGGACGGTGGTATATTCCTGGATGGGAACACTCAGCACAGGAGCCTTACAGCCACTGAAGGATGAGGCATGTTCCCACATGTCGGTAAGTGGTAAGTGGTAAGTGGATCCCCAAGATTATTCTGGGGTCACAGTGTGAAGAAAGTGTAGCAGCAGGATAAGCTGCTGGAGGGACCCTGGCTGGGAAATTAGTACCCAGGCCCTGTTACACAGATGAAGCTTCGAGCAAAGGGTCCAGCGGAGACCACAGCCATGCCGGGACCTCAGGAGGATGCAGTGTTCAGTGTCGGAAGTCAAGCAGCACAGGTGAGTTGCCGAATCACAAAAATGCCCCCTGGAGAACTGATCCCCTGTCCTTGACACTTGCCTGACTCTGGTCCTATAAGGCCTGATTCCTGCCTGGTGTCCTATTAGATTTACTTGGATCAAGGGAAAGAAGCACCACACACAGTTCCTTCTGGATAGGCGAGGGCCGGAGATTGACGGTCTGGTTTTCTAGAATTCACAAGATGGTATATGAGAACGTCCATCGTTATCTGCATGCCAGTCGTCACTCTGGATACTACATGATCGAATCCCAATAGCTGACAAAGGTCTTTTTTCAGTGTCAACTTTTATTCCAAACACAGATGGTTGAGGGTAACCCTAACCACCAGTTATACTCGCATGCACCATTCAAACATTTGGTTGGCAGCCAACCAGTATGGGCCACCAAACACCAAGTTCCCCTGGCCTCTTCCTATGGTAGGTGATAACCTCATGACATGAAATGACCCCTAAATGGCGTTCCCATGGCGTTCCCATCTCCACCCAGTCACACACTAGGGCATCAGCGTACAATTGCCTTTATGCTTGATTTTACAACACAAGAGCCCTCATTTTTGGAACCTCCAGGAGGAAAAGGTTTCCTGCGGTCCAAAATGTCTGGACCTCATTCAGCCACTATATTAAAGTACACTGCGACCAACCGGCACCAGTAGAACTCCCTCTGTCAGGCTACAGACTAAGGCAAACCAAGGGTCGTTTTAGCACTAATCCCCCCCCCCCTTTGGGATATAAGAGGTTCTCCAAAGGGTCACATATCTTTAATTGTGTCCATAGTGAGATATAGATGGAACACACTGGTTAGAATATTCAGGAACAGCACAACAATAAGCGAACATTTAGGGGGCACAGCAACACAGGCAATACATGAGTTTCTACCTTACAGCAATTATTATAGGCAATCTCCCATGTGAGCAGGCACTCCAGTATAGATTCCTCTACCTGCATTCTGTTGCCCAGAGTTCTGCACGTGTAATGACATAATCATAAGGTATGGGTATGAGAAGGCAAAGCTACCAACAAGGCAGTGCGTATCACTCAAGTCTGATATGGCATGAGGGAACATGCCTCTACTTCACCTAGGCTGCACCACAGGCTCTCCTTGTACCCAGATCATCCTCTTGTAAACACACCACCGTGACCCAGAAGGTTGTATATGACTTGTTTAAACTACAATTGACCTTTGCACAATTGACCGAATTTTGAAGGTCAATTGTTACATATATGCAGGGGGGACCCCCGCAACCTCCCACCCAATGCAAAAACCCCCACCCAAACCCGTATATATATATATATATATATATATATAAAACAGAGGGGGGTCTGGGAAACTCTCTACCAGCACGAACACAGCCCATTGACTTGTTCTTGGGTGGATGGCCCCTAAGAGAGTCTCAACCAAGTCTTTAGCTCACTGTTCTTTTCACAGAGAAGACATTTCCCTGCATATCAGTCTTTGTCCTGCCCAGGGGCAGTCCAGCACCGAAATGCTAGGCAATTCTCCTCTGAACAAGAGTATCACAGCAACCCCATACACGTGTTTCAGCCTAGTTGGGCATCATCAGTGAGGTGAAGCTGTGCCTCTCTAAGAGCAGTGAGTATGGGGTCCATGTCTGGAATCCCCTGGTAAATTAGGGTGAGACCCAAAGTTACTTGGTATGCAAAAGAGAGGTGGTCTGGGAAACACTCTACCAGCCCGAACACAGCCCATTGACTTGTTCATGTAGTTATGGTTAAATTGCTCATCTCATAGGAAGAGCAATTTTCGGGCGGCTTATAAATTCACTCCCCCTGGACGAATCCTCACCAAACTTTGCAAAGAAAGTATATGGCCCACTCTGAATTTTTGCAAAGTTTGGTCAAGGTGGGGGGGGGGGGGCAAAGTCATAGGGGGGTCCCAACATTTCTTTTTTCCCTTAGACTGAATGGAGAAAAAATTCTGTCGCGCCTACAGCCCAAACCGCTGGACGGATTTTCACCAAATTTGTGGTAGGAGCAGCGGCTTGGTCCCAAAAGCGTGCTTCTGTAAATTTGGTGAAAATCCGTCCAGTAGTTTTTTTTAAAACAACCAAAAATTAGGTCAGAAAAAATGAGTGATATCTCTGTCTGCTCCGCGGACACACTTTCCTGTTCGTTCCACGGACAGGACATCAATTGTATAATCGGCTTGCGTCATGTCCACAGACACACAACGTGTTCGCTGATTGGTTGGAGTGAAGCGTGAGGGGCGTCAGATTTTTGGCAACGCCCGCCCTCTTGGATTCGCAGACAGCGACCGGTGTCCGCGGACATCGCAGTAATAACATATATGAAAAGACAACATTGCACTTGTCAAACTTATCAAATTATCACTGGGGAGGTGATGAGGATGGGATGGAATATGGCTGCAAGAAGCAAAAAAACAGGTGTTTTTCACCGCAAACGTCCACAAACAGTCCTGTGAAGTATGTGGACACCTCTGTATTACGGGGTTGGTGAAAAGCAGTTCTTGGATGGCTTATAACTTTGGCGCCACTTAATGAAACTGCATGAAATTATGCAATTGTATTTCTGACCTGATCCTAAATGTGTTTACAAAGTTTGGTGGGATTCTGTCAAGATGGGGCAAAATTAAAAGGGGGGTGTCAAAATAATGTAAAGGCTTATAAATGAGATGTCATTTGACGAATCTACACTTATTTGGCAAATTCATAATACATATAGATATAAATGGTTTTGCAAAGTTTGGTGGGATTTTGTCAAGAGGGGGCAACATTAGAGGGGGCTCCCAAAATAATGCAAAGGCTTGTAAATGAGATGCAATTTGACGAATCTACACTTAATTTGGCAAACTGATAATACATATAGATATAAATGTTTTTACAAAGTTTGGTGGGATTTTGTCAAGAGGGGACAGAATTAAAGGGGGGGTCCCACAATATTGTAAAGGCTTATAAATATGGTGCCATTTGACAAATCTACACAAATGTTTGCAAAAAGATTATAGATCTAGATGCAAATGTTTTCGTAAAGTCTGAATGAATTTTGTCAAGTGGGGGCTAGGTTATATGACGATTGTATGTGCATACGTTTGACACTTTTGAAAAAATAAAACATGGGTGGATTTCACGCAAAGTTGTGTAAGGAGCATTGACAAGGACCTGAAAGCATGGTTTTGCAAATGTGCTTGTGTTTTATTTTTTGACAAGTGTCATAATGTAGGTACCAAAAATAGTGATATACCTTTGGTGACTGAGGTGTAGCCTGTGGCCATGGGCAGTGGCCAGATTGTGCGGGTCATGGAATAAGGTCATGATCCGGACAATCTGGCTACTGGACATGACCACGAGGGACAAAACAAGGGGTTAAATTGCCCATGTCCACCTGGGACTGGCTTTGTGGTAAAGTTATTCAAAATTGGGATAGTTTGAAAAGGATGAAAGGATGAAAAATGTGCTTGTGGTAATATGGTCATAGAGTTCTCTTTTTGCCTTCTGCAGGCTGCATTCGAAAGCAAAGAGGGGCCCTGTATGGAACCCTCCCTTCCCTTTCCATGGTGGCCATCTTGGAAAACGATTTCCCTTTTTTAGAACCCCGGATTCCTGCATTGGGAACCTAGGGTGCTAAAGGCCTTCATCCCCCATTACAGGGGCTGGAATGGGGGGATAATGGTCCAGAGACCTCATTATCCACCCTTGCTTCGCTTGGGTTGATAACTTGGGCTGCATAACACAAAATGCAAATGGAAATGTTGGAAAATCTTATTGAGTCTATGTACTTTACTGAGAAACATAAAGTAGATGGAGTCTATATGTTTTTTTAGTTCTATTTTTTAATTTTTTAACTATGAAAGGTGGTTCCTAAAGGAACATTTCCTTTAATGTTTTTGGATGTATTTTTTTTTGGCATGGAGAGCTAAGAACGAAAGGTGGGGAGGGAAATTAGGGAAGAGGCACCAAACACTAATATGGAAGGGTCGGTGGACAGGGGAAAATGTCACACGTGTGTTATTTCTAAGGTAGGGGGCAGTGTTTCTCATGCTCCTTGATTACAGTAAGTGGTGGTGGCTCTTGGGGAGGAGGGATGGCATTAACTAATGCCATTTTAAGATAAATAGCAGTTTTGCTAAAAGCATGTACTGTGTACTAGATTGTTAATGGATAGTGAGTAGGAATAGGTGTTGGAGCTGTGCAATAGAAATTTTGAAGTTAAAAGTTCCTAGATCAGTAGAAAATGCATTTCGGGACTGCCCATGAAGCACGGCTCTTATTGTGAAGTGCGGACGGGTTCTCAGACACGTCATCATGCCGTGCGCCTGTGTATGGTTATGTGGCACTGTCCAGAAGGCCCTCAATGAAGTCAGTTGTTCGTAGACGTTTACGGATGCAAAACTATTATAAATATCTGCAAAAAGTGTATAGAAGTGTTAAAAATTATTCTAGAAGGTGGGAAATGGCAGCGTTTTAAGGCGACACTTTGTAAATTGGACACAAATATTGCTATCTTGGGTAAGTATGATATTAATAAGTTGTAGGAAAATAGCGTGCATTGTTAAAAACCTATGAAATTCAATGAAAAAACGTTGTTAAGAGGACACTATGGTTAAATTGCGCTAATAAAATCTTCAAAATTCAATGAAAAAACTTTGTTAAGGGGACGTCATGGTTAAGTTGCACTGATAAAAACCTATGAAATTCACTGACAAAACTTTGTTAAAGGGATGTTATAGTTAAGTTGGACTAATAAAAACCTATGAAATTCAATGAAAAAACTTTGTTAAAGGGACGTTATGGTTAAGTTGCATTGATAAAAACCTATGAAATTCAATGAAAAAACTTTGTTAAGGGGACGTTATGGTTAAGTTGCACTGATAGAAACCTATGAAATTCACAGAAATATTTTTGCTAATGGGACGTTATTGTTAAGTTGCACTGATAAAAATCTATGAAATTCAATGAAAAAACTTTGTTGAGGGGACGTTATGGTTAAGTTGCACTGATATAAACCTATGAAATTCACTGAAAAATCTTTGTTAAAGGGACATTATGGTTAAGTTGGACTAATAAAAACCTATGAAATTCAATGAAAAAACTTTGTTAAAGGGACGTTCTGGTTAAGTTGCATTGATAAAAACCTATGAAATTCAATGAAAAAACTTTGTTAAGAGGACGTTATGGTTAAGTTGCACTGATAGAACCTATGAAATTCACTGAAAAATCTTTGTTAAAGGGACGTTATGGTTAAGTTGCATTGATAAAAACCTATGAAATTCAAAGAAAAACCCCAGAAATTCGCCAGTTATGGTAAGCTAAGCAACCATAACTTGCACCACCACCGTGCACTGTAAAGACTAACACCCAGGACCTCAAAGAAGACATCACAACTGTCATCGATGACATCACTGATGACATCACATGTGAAATACATTTTGATGAAAAGTCCCTACAAGGAGTTGTGTTTATATTGGTGGTAACAAGATGTCAGGGGTGATCGGGAGACCTATCATGAACTACTTAATCTATTAAAGAATGTACTCATCTAAAATCATTGTATTAGAGTGTTGTTGTTAATACAGAAACCTAATCATATATAAACATAGGCACTGACTGCATCATGCACCATAGAAGTACACTATTTATAATCTTGTCATTTTGGATAGTACAATAATGAATGCTACCTTATCAGAGTTTTGAGTAATGTTAAACATGTAATAACTAGCTAACAATTCAAGACTTACAACACTTGTGCTGGTACAAACAATACATATGAGAACCACAATGCATATAAATCAGAGGCACACATAGGGAAACTAAACTAAGGAAGAAACAGCATCAGAAAATGTTAATGACATTAAAGATTATCTCCATGTATACAAATGAATTGTGTGTTTGAGGCCTGCTCATTTCCCCATGTATGTGCACCATGAGCTGAGACCAAACCCTAAGGAAAGTACTTAAAGAACATATGACAAGGTTAACGTCTAGATATGTAGCACCTTTTTCAATTTTAATATTCTGACTGTCAGTGAACAAAACCACCTGGCCTATATATGTCAGTGAACAAAAACAAGTGGCCCAGATATGTGATGTCATCAGTGATGTCATCAATTACATTTGTGATGTCATCTTTGATGTCCTGGGTGTTAGTCTTAGCAGTGCACGATGGTGGCTTATAACTTCGCTCCCCCTGGACGAATCCTCACCAAACTTTGCAAAAAAAGTATATGGGCCACTCTGAATTTTTTTGCAAAGTTTGGTGAGGATTTGTCAAGGGGGGAAAACTTATAGAGGGGGTCCCAAAACGTCTTTTTTTTCCATAGACTGAATGGGGGAAAAACCTTTACGCACGCCTACAGCCCAAACCGCTGGACGGATTTTCACCAAATTTGCGGCAGGGGCTCGGTCCTGAAAGCGTGCTTTTGTAAATTTGGTGACAATCCGTCCAGTAGTTTTCTTTAAAACGACCAAAAAGTATGTCTCAAAAAATTAGTGATATCTATGTCCGCTCCGTGGTCACACTTCCCTGTTGGCTCTGCAGACAAGATACGATTGGCTAAGGGGCTCCCGTCATGACCGCGGACACGCGACATGTCCTGCGATTGGCTGGAGTGAGGCATGATGTGCAGCAGATTGTTTGGATGCGCCCGACATCTTGGATCCGCCGACAGCGTGGCGGCGAACAGAGGCGAAATGCTGTTTTGGGGAGTGTTTTGATGTGTCACAGTGCTTGGGGAGGTTTAGAGAGTAAGAGATGGGTGGAATACTGTATTTGTTTAGGCGGCAGGTGCTAATGATGTATTCACCATGCCCGTGCTGTCCGGGATGTTTGTAATTGCTAAAAATGAGGGGTCTCATAAGGATAGTATTTACGTCTTTCCTGTGCGCAGGCAAGCTGAAACAGATCTAAGGACACGCGTGTTGTTAGCGAACATTAAAATTGAGTACATGCTGCAGTTAAAATGTTTGTTTCTATTGGTGTGGCCCTGATTTATAAGTCGCCATTGGTGTGATATGCTGCGGTGGTTGTGCCCAGGGCCTAGAGTCTTGGGTGCATGGTCGAAGGCCATGCACCCAAGAACAAAGTTATAAGCATTGAAGTTCTGAACCACCATGAGTTTCATATAGTGCGGTGGTTGTGGGCAGGATGTAGAATTTTGGGTGCATGGCCGCAGGCTGTAGGCCGTAGGCCATACACCAAGATTCTGGGCCCTGCCCACAACCACCGCAGCATGTCACACCCATACATCACACCCATACAATCGAATATCTATCTGGTAGTTGTGGGCAGGGCCTAGAGTCCTGGGTGCAAAGTGAGTATATGCTGCAGATAAAATGTTTCATTCTATGGGTGTGCTAATGACATATAGGACACCATGGGTGTGATATGCTGCGGTGGTTGTGGCCAGGGCCTAGAGTCTTGGGTGCATGGCCGCAGGCCGTAGGCAGTAGGCCATACACCCAAGACTCTAGGCCCTGGCCACAACCACCGCAGCATATCACAGCAATAGACACACCCGTAGTATCGAATATCGATCAGGTGGTTGTAGGGAGGACCTAGAGTCTTGGGTGCATGGCCGAAGGCTGTACGCCATAGGCCATATACCCAAGACTATAGGCCCTGGCCACAGCCACTGCAGCATATCACACCCACACATCACGCCCATAGATTCGAATATCTATGAGGTGGTTGTGGGCAGGTCCTAGAGTCTTGGATGCAAATTGAGTATATGCCACAGTTAAAATGTTTCATTGTATGGGTGTGACAATGAGCTATAAGCCACCATGGTTCTCATATGCTGCAGTGGTTTTGGCCAGGGCCTAGAGTCTTGGGTGCATGGACGTACCACCGTGCATCCACCACACCACATCACACCCATGCTGACTTATAACTTCAGTGCTTTATAACTTAAGTCTTGGTGCATGGCCTTTGTCCATGCACCCAAGACTCTAGCTCCTGGCCACAACCACTGCAGCATATCACACCCATAGATACAGCCATAGAATTGAATACCATGGGTTTGATATACTGCGGTGGTTGTTTCCAGGACCTACAGTCTTGGGGGCATGGCCAAAGGCCATGCACCCAAGAACAAAGTTATAAGCTGTGAAGTTATAAGCCAGCATGGGTTTTATATAATGTGGTGGTTGTGGCCAGAATGTAGAGTCTTGGGTGCATGGCCAAAGGCCATGCACCCACGACCAAAGTTGTAAGTACTGAAGTTATAAGCCACAATGGGTGTGATATGGTGCAGTGGTTGTGGCCAGGAGCTAGAGTCTTGGGTTCATGGCCGAAGGCCATGCACCCACGTTATAAGCACTGAAGTTATAAGTCAGCATGGGTGTGATGTGGTGTGGTGGTTGTGTGCACGACCTAGAGTCTTAGGTGCATGGCCTACGGCCATGCACGCAAGACTAAAGTTATAAGCAGTGAAGTTATAAGCCTCCATGGGTTTGATATGCTGCGGTGGTTATGGGTAGGACCTACAGTTTTAGTTCCATGGCCGTAGGCCGTAGGTTATACATCCAAGACTCTAGGTCCTGGCCACAGCCACTGCACCATATTACAGCCACAGATCTCACGTATAGAATCGAATATGTATGAAATGTGTGAAATTATACCTACTGTTTCATTTGTTGAGATTCAATAGATTTTTTACATGACTTTAGTACTTGGAGGAAATATTCTTTTTGAATTTCTGTGATAAAAGAAAAGAGCATGTTAGTGTTTGCATTTTATAAAGACTTATTACATTGTATAATAGACATTTTAGCTTTTTTTGACCCTCATATTTAGTTTACAACCAGTGTACTGTGCATTTCTCTCAGTTTCTGTGTTTGTTTTTCAAATCATTGGATCTGGGAGAAGAAAAAATCCTTGTTGGATTAAAAAAACCTTTTCTTTGCTATGCTACAAACTATTTCTTTGTTTCCTTTGAGTGTTCACTTGTTGTCTCTGGTTAATTTTGTAGGTGTTGACTTGTTGCAGATATTTTAAACAGTTAGATACCTGTTGGCATATTCTAACTGTGTATTTTTTCTCACAATTCAGTGGTATTCATTTACCTGTGTGGTTGTTAAACAATTATGAGCAGTTAGATACCTGTTGGCGTATTCTAACTGTTTATAGTCTTTTAATTGAATTTTTGTTAATGTTGCAGTACACATTAGTTATAAAATTTAGCCTTTAAGAATATTAAATAAGCGTGTGTAAGATTTGCTGGTAATCTCTGCTTTAGAGTGATGCTACTATCATTACATTCGACCCATCAACATTTCTTTTTAATATATGCAGTGTAGTGACCTGCATTGGTTGTGGCTCCTGCGTGGTAGATTATACCTATTGTTGTGAAGGTTTTCTTACCAAGTGACACTTGACCGTGTGTGAATCCAGTCAGCTTGCAGTTGTTGTTAGTACCATCTGCATTGTAACATAGAAGCATTAGTGTTATGTAGTTACTGGGCCTCATTACGAGTCACCCGGTATGGAAATAACAGTGGCGGTAAACCCGCCGCCACCGTTGTTTCCATACCGGGTGATCTCGAGTCCTGCAGGCGGAGCTGTCATTCCCGCCAGGTCTGACCTGGCAGGTTTAATACCGCCCGCCTGCAGGCGGACGTGGAAACACTGGCACCATCACAAGATGGTTCTAGTGTTTCCATGGTCCCCATTCCCATTGAGTCATATGGGACTCAATGGGAATGGGGATTTACCGAATTCCGCCTCCGGAATTCCCAGGACACCGGGGTCATAATGCCCCGGTAATTCCGGGAATCACGGAGGCGGAATGATAATACGAGTCCAGCGGTAACCGAGCCGGAAAAACCAGCAGTTTACAGCCGGACTCGTAATGAGGCCCATGTGTTTGTATCAGTAAGGTGGAGCGATTATCTGAATTGCAGATAGTACATAATCTGCCATGGTTTGCATTTTGTACAAGTTGCTGAAATGGAATGGATTCACAACTAGGTATGGATACATACACAAATCGCTCATTAGGGATTTGTTCCTGTGTCACATTGCTGCAGAGAGAGCATGTATGTTTCCACATGTATGAAATCTGGACGATTTCATTTATAGGTTTTTGTTTTCCAGTACTTGTAGTATGTACATTAGAAATTGTTGTGTATCTTCTTCTGAGTTTATAGTGAACCTCACCATTCCAGCACAGTAGTCCAATTCATGTCTTATTCCGTGAACACTATACGTGTTGTCAGGCTTGTTTGTTGCATTTCTATGAAGGACTAACATTTGCAAACACAATTGGTCTGTACTGTGTAAGTAAATGTTGCTAACAATTGGTGGCAATTGAAATAGAATATTCATTGCTACATTTGCGTAGCAACTTACACCAGTTTCATTTGAAAATTTGAATGGACCAGATAGTTCTGTGTCCGAGTGATTTTTCCGGAGTTTGTGTTCCTTCTTTGAAGAAGTACCTGATTTGCTTTCACTAATAGGTTCTTCTTTGGTTGTGGTCATTGATGAAGTATTCGCTTCTTTTACTCTCTTTGAAGGATTTGCAGTCAGATTCTGTTGCATTCCTGTTTGAATTAGTTTTCTTTTACAACGTTTTCCTTTTTGTGGAACAGGGTATGATTTCAGATGGGGGGTGTACAGTGAACGTAGTCTATTGTATTCTAAAATGCAAGGAACATCAGCGTTCACTTTACTTGCATCAAAGTTGATTAGAAATAGACCGTCAAGTGTACGTAAGCGTGATAATGCTACGTAACTCATGCCTCCTTTAAGGACTGTGTTTTCAATATCTATCAATGCTTTGTCTAGGGTAAGACCTTGGGATTTATGAATGGTGACTGCATATGCAAGCGTTAGAGAAAATTGTTCTCTACGTACATACATGTCTTTGAAGAGAAGGAATTGAACTGTTGAGCGCTCTATCCTTTTTACTTCTGCAAGTTTGCAAAAGAGAATATTGACAAACTGAATGTTGTTGTCACATGGGTATATTTGAAAGCCAACAACTGTACCCAGTGCTCCATTAACTAGTCCTTGCTCCACGTAAAGGTTACGTTTCAGCATTACTCTACAATTTAAGGATAATATTAATACTTTTTCCAACCCAGCTGTGTTGGAGATTGAATTTTCTAGGGTATTTAGTCTTGTTGTGGCTTGCTGACACATGGGTAGTGTCATACCAGCGAAACCTGTGGGGGCAGTTACAACAGCTGACAGTTTGTTGTTTGTCAATTGTTGAAGGAACTTGCTGATGATTTTGATTAAGAATGTTTTGCCTGACCCAGCTTCACCACTGACGTACAACAGTATAGGTTTGTAATTTTGGCAGGTACATTCCTAATTTTCGTGTTGTACACCACGTGCAATTTCTTTTGTTACCTCTTCAAAAATGGTGTGCTGGTCTTTGTTAAGTTTTGATTGTAGTACAGTTAAGTCTTCTATATCTTCTTCATAGTGACACATGGTGTTTTCCACTTCTGTCATAGCTAATTCTGCCTCATTTGCTATTAGTGGCTGTCCTAGTGGTTCTTGGCTTCCTGTTGCAGAAGGTTGACTACTGTCCGAAGTGACCTTATCTAATTGGGCCTGGATTCCTCTTTGTGTTGTTGTTCATTGTGCAACATTGTTTTGTACTGCGTAAAGTTCACATCAGTGATAGTGCTTTCATTTGCTTTGAAAGCGTCTTCATAGCAGTCATAGTTATCTAGTATATCTATTTCTTTTCTCCATGGTTTAAAACGTTGTAGCAGGGATATGTAATATAGTTCTTTCTGTTGAGGAGTTTTTAATGACAATTTGACATGATTAATTAAGCTTAGTTTGGGAAGTTTCATTAAGCTGCCATCACAATCTGTCACTCTATATCTACCTTTGCTTTCATCTGGTTTTATATTATTTTTGTATGCAAAGTTTTGGGCTATGTGGTATAGACACATGGTTTCCGTATTGGTACTCCGTTCGGGTAGTATGTGTCAAGTAAATTGTTTTTCAAAATGTCTTTGCTGTTTGAATCATGTTTGGCTATTGTTTCTATGTCCTCATATGATTTGAGAACTCTTTTTCTAGATTTAGCAGGACCAAGACTTAGCCATACTATATTTTCAGATTTTCCATACAAAGCAGTACCGGTTAAACAATCTGCAGCTTCATAGGCGCCACATTCTCTATGAGAGAGCATTTTTATGCCTAGGCTGTACAATTTCTGAGATAGTGTTTTGTCTGATGATAGGTCATTCCAGAGGTCTTGCAGCTCTGTTCTTTCTGCGTTTGTTAAGTAGGCTGTAACATATCATGCAACTGTAGTGGAATTGTCTGCAATGTACTGCACATCTATGTTTGCATTCCATAAGAAGGCAGTGATTGCATTGTAATCATTGATATATTTTGATTCTTCTGTTCTTTTTATGTAATACGTGTTCTTGGGTGATTTACCATTAACACTATGTCGAACTGAAGACATGAAGTTGTTCACTTCACCTGCTTCTATAACTGGTCTAGGGAAACCAAAGGGGCATTTGGTGTAGTATTTCCCTTTGTTTTTCTATTTGCAACAACAATATTTGCCACATTTGTGTCTTTGAAATTGTACAATTTGTCCATGAAGGTCACTATGTGTCGTTTGTGAAGGGATTTCACAAGCGACATATTTTTGGATGAACTGCAAAACAGTGGCATCATTGTCCTGACCAAATTTAGGTGCATCTTTAATCCATAAAAGCATGTGAATATGTGGTGCTCCTCTGGCTTGGTATTCCTTTCTGAGGGGAGGAACAGTTTTATTACAAATAAAGTGTAGCATAGCAATGAAACGATGGTGGAAATATCTTGGTACATTAACAGGATCTAGAGAGCAAAGTTCTCCAGGTGTTAGTATATCTATGTTTGTTGTTGTTTGATATGCATAGGAAATTATGTAAATTTTCCCATGCATATTCTGCACAACTTAATGTAACAAACCAAGTAGATGGTCCAAGGTTTCTGATCATACAACGTACATCTCCGTGACGTCAGAACCAGTATTCTTTCATACCACGCATGTTTGCAGACAGATTAGTTATGCTTGATTGTAAAACGTCATCTTTTTCTTGCACTTTTTGTATTAATTGCATAGCTGACATATTTTGAAAGTGGGTTCCAGATTTCAATATGTGTGCAACTCCGTAACATAGGGTTGCTAGTTCACTTTCAAAGAGTAGGTGGAATATGTATTCCACATTTTGTCTAAATGTGGGATCTTCAGAATACATTCGTAATGAGCGGTATTCTGATGCTGTTATCTGAGTGGGTCTATCATCGTATCTTCCTTCTTTGGCAGTAGGAAATAGTAGTGGAAAAGCATGTGCTTCTATACTTTTTTCCCATATGCTCATTGGTGAACCTTTGGTTTTTCGCATTTGGTAAGTTTCTAGTGCATCATCTATGCTCTCATTACAGTGCAATGGATGAATTGTATAATGGTCCAAAAGAGTGGATACTGCAGCAGGATCCATAAGTTCAAATTGACCAGTTTCTGATGATTCTTGAATTATTTCAGTTATTTCCCTTAAGCTTTCTTCAATATTTACTTCTTTGTAGTATGCATTATTGTCTTTCAGATATTGTAAGGCTTGTCTAACTTTCTGTAAGTCCACGAGTTGTTGCCAATTTTTTTTTTCTTTTGTTGGTACTCCATTTACTAAGACAATTAAAGAATGCTCTATTGGACATTGTACTCCTAGAGTGTGCACATTTTCTGTCAGATCTAATGGCAAATAAACTACTTTGCCACAAATGCCTTTCACCAATTCAGAGGGAGGTAATTTTGCTGTTTTTGGTTGAAGGCGTATTATTCCTTGAAATGGGTGTACTGTTTGAATTATGATGCTCTCATACAAATTGAGTTGTTGTAGGGGTTTTGGTAGTGGGAATAATTCCAAGTTATTTGTGATAGCACGTGAAGGAGTTTGGTTGTTGTCAAGTTTTGTAGTGCAATAACTGCAACATATTAAGGGTTCACTTATTTCGTGTTTGTTTTCTGCATTATCGCTCCTCTCCTCAAAGAGCATTGGCCATCACCTCCTTAGTTCTCTCGCACATGGGCTACGCTAATGGCCTGTATCATGACACCTCCAACGGTCTAACACAAAGGCTTATGAGGACACCAAACCTTGCCGCTAAGTTTCACATTCAGCCCTAAGGACACCAGCTCTCAGCATAAGGAATTGGGACATTTTGATCCATCTGCATCACCCACAGAGCTTAGTTATAGTTTTCAAAGGGGAAAATGATGATATGCATTGATGAGCAACAGTTCAGATCAAGAGCCCTGCACTAACTGCAGGCACTGCACTTCATGAAAAAAACAAGCAGGTGGAATTGGCATCTCAGCGATAGCAGCAAGACTGTGGAACTCATTCCCCACTGACTTCAGAGCTGCACCAGACCACATGTCTCCAGAAAGGCCTCAAACTCTGGCTGTACCTGCTGATCCGATCGAAAATCCAACATTTGTGTCTCATTGCACAGAAAAGAAGCACTGTGACAAATGAATAATACCACCACAGGCTCAACGCACCCAGCCACCGCATGCCTCATGCACCTCCTTAGCTACCTCCCCTTGCCCACGTTGATCCACAGGTCCACCGCAACCCAGCTCCATCCCACCCTATGCACCCACCTCCCCATACTTCCCAGGCCATGACCCACCACGCCACCTTCCACATTTCCCCCATCGGCTATCCCAACAACGCCAGTGCTTCCTGGGTCCAAGCCCACTGCACCCCACGCATCAATCTCCCCAACTCTAGTTGCCCTATTTTTCATTTTGTCTCACAAGTGCACAACTGTTTTCAGGTACATGGTAGAGGTACATGGTAGTGGTACATGGTAGCGTTACATGGTTGTGGTACATGGTAGCGTTACATGGTAGAAGTGCATGGTAGCTGTACATGGTAGAGGTACATGGTAGAAGTACATGGTAGAGGTACATGGTAGCATTACATGGTAGAGGTACATGGTTTTGGTACATGGTAGAGTAACATGGTCGTGGTACATGGTAGAGGTACATGGTAGTGTTACATGGTAGAGGTACATGGTAGAGGTACATGGTAGCGTTACAGCATGGAGATACATGGTAGTGTCACATGGTAGAGGTACATGGTAGAGGTACATGGTAGCGATACCTGGTAGAGGTACAGGGTAGTGGTACATGGTAGCGGTGCATGGTAGCGTTACATGTAGAGGTACATGGTCGTGGTACATGGTAGAGTAACATGGTCGTGGTACTTGGTAGAGGTACATGGTAGAGGTACATGTTAGTGTTACACGGTAAAGGTACATGGTAGAGGTACATGGTAGCGTTACATGGTGGAGGTACATGGTAGCTGAACTGGGACAGCCGACCCGGCTCTTTAAGACAAGATAGCAATACTTAGAGACAGATTGGGATGCAGAATATTACTCAAACATCAATAATCAAACAAACACAGGAATTTGGCAAAATGTGACTGTTTTTATGTCAATTATCTAAAACAGGGAGTTACAACGAACATCAGCATGTTTGCTCGATCCTCACACTCAGTTCAACACATACAAAATGCAGGTTATGTACTAGATCCTCGTCACTATTGATGTCAATCTACGTTGCAAACTACAAAAACCTATTTGGAATGGTGAACGGCTTACAAGGAACATCTAGGTATACGTTCCATAATGTTTGGGAAGGTGATTGGGTCTCTAACATCAGGTGGGGTAACTAAGCCCTCCTCTAGTGCAGGTCACTACGAACATCATCAAATACACGATGTCCCATTGGTTATACAAACTATAGGCCACTCCATTATGTGTCCCTCTATAAATGGTTGGCACCATTGTATCAATCTGTAATATTCCACATGCATAAGCAGCACGCAGGCTGGATTCCAGGTGCCAGTGGGATGGCCACAACCATAGCTTCCCACCAATTAGCCTACTAGTCAATTAAGGCTTTGAACTTGGCCTTGGAAATGTTCTCTGTGCTGAAGAATATGAGGGAGTATAACATACTCTGTCTTTTTGATTTCGATACAGTTCATCATAGTGTCTATTTTCCGAGTCTTACTGCATTTAAAGTACTACTATTTGATGAACCTCTGACGTCTTCAATGTTCTCGCCTCTCACTAGACATAAGAGTGTTGTTCTTTCACACGTTCTGTAATTGTTTTACGCACATCCAGGCCCAAGACGACCTTGACTTCTTGATGTTGATCCAACCAAGCCTTTCTTTGATCAACCTCCATGGTTGGGTTTTCAATTTCTAGCTGCGCCACACTGAAAACGTCTTCCTGCTTTCGGAATCCAGCTCTGCTAAAGCGCATTCGGGAATCGTCCAGAGTCCTTTTATTTCTTATGTATATATGTTGCCGTATCGCCTCAATCTATACACTACATAAAGAATACTTAATGTACTTGCGTTGCTGCAACTGCACACTTGTAAAATGACTCAATAATTTATCCATTATTCTGTAGCATGAACATCTTCATCTTGAGCCCGAAATGTTGCTAATTTTTAATACATTGAACTTAGTGCTGTGGCATATGTATGCAGTAATAAAATTGCGGCAAAAAAGTTGTCTGTACAAACAATTGTGGGAAAAATGCTGTGGTTTGACCGGGTAAAGGTGTACCCCATTATACCATTTAAGGGGAGCAGGGGTTGCGGGGTTGTCCCTCGCTTTCCTTAAATGGTATAATCATTTATAGTCCAGGGGTTGCGGTGGTGTCTCCCTCATCTATTACATGTACTGCAGAAGCAAAACCACTGCCTTTTTGCAGCGATTTGTAGTGTAAAAGGCAATTTTTGCTGCGATTATAACACATGATACCATAGAATCTTTATGTTCTCTCGTCTTCTGCATCTCGTCTGAGTGCATCAACTCTGCTTTTCATGACGTCACCAATCTGCTTTCTTGCTAGCTTTTCCCTCTTCCTCCAGGATTTCATTCAAATGACCAACATATTATCGTGTATGCATATACGGCTTCCTCAATGGAAATCTTACTTCCAGGATTCTCTTTGGTATAGAATTTCTTACTGGCAATGCACGTGTTTTACATTCTGGCTCCCACCATATAGGCATTATGGGAGAGGAGTTCTGGGTGGGGGTACTCAACTCCACCTCTACATAGCGTTACATGTTACACAACGTTCCCTCCCCCTCTCTCCCACTTCTCTACTCTCTCGGCCATCAAGGCCTCTTCCACCTTCACTTCTACTCTTGATCTTCTTTACCCTCTCTCCCCATTCCACCCTTCTCGCTGACCTGCTCAACCTTGGTTCTCAGCTCATCTTTTCTCCATGCGCCGCCTCCTCAGGCGCCTTGAGCAACACTGAAACACCTATCCCCCTCCAACCAATCCACATACTTCTCCTATCATACCCTCTACGACTCTTGCCTCATCTCCGCTAAACGCATCTATTTCTATGACCTTCTCCATTCTCAATCCTCTTACCCTCGACGTATCTTTCAAACCTTAACTATACTTCTCTCTCCCCCACCCCTGATCATTCCATCGCCTCTCCTCTCTCTGCCACTGATCTTGCTACTTTCTTCTCTAACAAAGTGGGGGTCATTCCGAGCATGGAGGTAAGGTAAAAACCATGCCGGTAATGATTTACCGGCATGGTTTTCCGCTCCATGCTATTCTGACCCCTCAGACCGTTAATTATTGCACCGTTAACTACAATGCCGTAACTATCGGTCTTGGGTCTCGCGCGCGCCCCACCATGCCGAAATTAACGACAAGATACAGTGGACAAGATCTCCAGGACAGAAGTCAGTAGAGGGTGTCAGCTGATCACAAGTAAGGAGCACACGTAAATTACGGCCTCCTCAAGCCCGTAAAGTACCTTACCGGCATGGAGTACATACAGGCATCTCAGAGAAGGAGTAAAGAAGCCTGAGCAGTGGGTCCCAGAGCCACAGGTGCAAACCTGCAACACAGATGGAGGCCAGGAGTCTGCCACAGCAGAAAAGGAACACACCCACACACCACCCCCCTCCCACACCAAGATGACACCAATAGAACAAGAAAGGCCACAACCACACAAACCCCTGCAACAACACCACACCCCCCCCCCACTGAGGAGACACAGGGGTAGAAGGAGGAGGAGACAGGCCCTGCATGCAGCACCAGTGCAGCCTCCGTTACCACCCCAGCAGCCCCCATGCACACGCAGCATGTCCGGCCACTCAAGGAGAAGTCCTACCAGATAGACACCCCTGACCACCTAGACTGTGACACTGTCACCACCATATTGCGCCACAGACACAAGAAAAGCGAGCACCATACAAATGTACAGTGCCAACCTGGCACAAGTGACAGTGTTGCCTGTGCCCCACACCCATACCACAGGCACCTACCAGCACACAGTGGTATGTCACAACCGCCCATTAGGTGGCCACATATACAAATGCCGTTACACCTCCCCAAGCACACAAGGGCCTACCAATCCCCAACATGGACCACCCATGAGATACACAACAGTAAAGCTGGACCTAATGCAAATGGAGGCATGCCAAATGACAATGGTGCCCCTGACAGCACCCACAGGTCGTATGGAGACCAGCATGGCATGCAGGTGGCGGACAGCAACTGCAAACAATACCACTCCCCCTACGTGCAGATGGAATCCAACGCTACCAAGAACCGCACACATGGGTGGGCCCGACACCAAACAACTACACATGACTCAAAGGGCCAGCAGTTCACCACGCTACCGCGCCACATGGTCCAACATGCAGGATGACCTGCCTGGCTGGCGGTTGAGTCGTCTGACTGTGTCATGCAAGTACACTTGTGCCATGGGGTGGGTGCCTGCATGAACCAACTGGGTTGAAACGATGAAGCCACCGTACGGTGTTCACCCCGACAACAAACCTGCCACAGAACCAGTGCAATGGCACATACAAACAGATTCCCACTTTGCTAGAATAAGGCACTCACAACACACTACATCTCCACCAACTGACAAGGGCTAATCACACTACACCAGCACCACACATGGGCGGACACCACAACCGTAAGCGCATATCGGAAGACACACTGCACATGCACAATGTGGCATCCCCCAGCTTGGCACCACATTGGAGACCCATCCCTGGGAGTGGAATTAACGGTGGGCAGCAGGGGTACGACATCACGTCACCGGCATGGCACACCCATAGGAGTGTTGGGAATCACCACAGAATGGATCAGAGCAGGATGATGACCATGATCCACAGACTACAGCCATCACACCCAAATACGATTCTACACAGTACACAGCACCACATTGATCCGACATCAGGACAGCAGCATGCAACAAAGGAACATGTACCCCAAGATGTCCACACCATCGTTCACGGACCATCATGTAGACGCAACCCCCCACTGCATTCCATTGCATCGGACACATATTTGTGTCCATGATCGTGCGCAATACATCTATGGACATGTGCAGATGGCCATCATTGAAACCCTGCCATGACAGCCAAGTACTGTTCACCACCATGACAGTCCACACACTCACCTCATTTGGCTACACATGCAGCTGTTGTTGGCTGTCCCTTGACAACAAGCCACATGACCCCTGTCATTAACGCCCTGAACAGGCCCATGGGGCAACCAGACAATGGCCATACCCGTGCATGCGTGTAGATGAAGCAGTCACCTGGCTTGCGTGAAGCACATATGTGCCGGCGAAACATGACTGGTGGTTAACCCATCCACTGATATCTGGTGTCGAATGAGCCCATGTCATATGTGCAGATGGACAAAACGTGCATCCCTACATGAGTGGCTATCACCCCTGACATGGTACTGCTACAACCACAGGACGATGCGGTGAAGGCGGAGGGTGAAGTGGCAACAAAGGTTCATTGAGGCAGTGCACTTGAGGGACATGTAATGCTCTGTACTTACAGTGGACAAGATCTCCAGGACAGAAGTCAGTAGAGGGTGTCATGACATAGGCACACAGGGCACTGGACTTGTGTATACTTGTACACCATGCACTGGCAGTAGTCAATGAACAAATGTGCAATGATGAATGTCCACAACGGTTGAAGTTTGCAACACCAATTGTGTATTGTGAGGAAAACAAAATAGTGCATACATCAGCAGCAGCCCCTCCCCCTCCCCCCAACTCCAGAACAAACCATCACCCCCTTCCCCCCTCTCCCCAACTCCAGAACAAACCATCACCCCCCTCCCCCCAACTCCAGAACAAACCATCACCCTCCTCCCCCCAACTCCAGAGCAGTCGACCCATGTAGGATGTGAAGCCCACATGTGGCAGGAATGCCTAATGTTTCTTGCTCTCCTTGTCTGGGGGAGGCATATCCCGCTGACGCATGGAACGCCGAGTGCGTCTCTCCGTGCTGCCTTGCGTGGCCTCACTGGTTGTGGCCGTGTCCTCCTGCTGTGGCTCGGAACTTGAATGGCCTGTCTCAAGGGCATTCGCTATGCGGCCAAGGACATGACATAGCCGGGTTGTGCTGTCTGTCAAAGAGTCACACAATTTGGTGGTGCACTTGACTTGATGAGGGACTGCCGCATTTGACTGAGTTCTTCATGCAATTCTGCCCTGGCCTGGCGGTTGTCCTCAATGTAGTTTTGTATGAGGTCCGTCAACTGATGCACTCGCTGCCTGCCAAAAGATGGGAAACCATCGGAAGATCCACTTGGTCCAGTATGCTCTGCAGGGGGCGGTATGGGTGGACCGGGGAGATCGGCGTCATACCCCTGCGGGTCGAGTTCCGGACTGTGCACAGGTGAAGGGGCATCCCCAGAGTCACTGCATGAGGCCAGTGTTACGATGCATGGCTCCGGGCTGTGCACTGTGTCTTGGCCGTCCTCCAACAAGGCCCCCCAGATGGGTGACGGGCTGTGCTCACACTCATCAGGCGCCGTAGCAGCAGCCTCCCCTGAGACGCTCGACTGTGCCGAGCTAGGGGTTGGCATAGTTGCTGCCGCCGATGCTGTGTGGGATGGTGGTCCGGCAGCTTCCAGTGGACTTTCCGTAGGCAGGGGGATGGTTGTTTTTCGTGCTGGCTTTGGCCTGACCCTGCCACTACCTGTGGAGGTGCTTGGCCGGCTGGATTGGGGCTCTGTGCTGTCATGGTCAGTGCCTGTGGGGGTAGAAGAGAGGGACAACTTTAGTGAATGTGCTATGTCCTATTTGCATACATGGCTGCATGGACATTTCGGTCATTTTAGGTTTGTTCTGTTTTGGGGGTAGCTATGGCAGTGGTACATGTGCATGGTAATAACATATACGCATGTTTGGGAGTGACTCATTGTGCCCTGGTTATGTACATTTTGGCTAGTACAATGCCTAACACGCTGGACAGTGTGCATGATGGGCTGTGCAAGTCAATGCACTATGGTTGAGGTGCGTTATGTACTCGCACTTGGACCATCGTTAGGCGGCACTTGCCTCAGCATTTGTTGGATGGGGGATGCATTGGATGGGGGGAGGGCAACACGAGAGGGTGCCTTCGATGGCCCCTGGGTCAGTTTTCATCATGCAATGGACATTGCCAATGTACACTGTGGACACTCACCTCCTTCTGCAGAAGTCGTTCCCCCGCACTCCACGGTCCCCACGCCCTCAATGGATTCAGTGCCAATGAGAGCCGCACAGGTCTCCTCCACGCCTCAAGTTGGACTGTGGTACTTGGTCCACCTCCCGTCTGCAGGGCCTGGCTGCGGTTGCTGGAGAGGAGGCCCTGCACCCGCACCCGCAGGTCATCCCACCGCTTGCGGCAGTCCCTGGGGGTGCGGGGGGTGTTGCCTACAGCGCTCACCCTCTGTGCAAGTTCTGCCCAGATGTTCTTCTTGCGGAGGGTGGACTCCCTCCGCATGACACTGCTGAAGGCAACATCGGCATGCTCTGCCAGGAAGTCGACCATGGCCTGGAGTTCCTCGGGGCAGAATCTCTGCTTGCGAATGCGATCCGCCGCCCTTTTGGGTGCTTTGGGCATGTTGTGAGGTGCCTGGTCCTGTTCCCGACTTTAGTTACCTCACAAGGGTGCTGGCGGCTGGGGATGGCAATGGATTGTGTTTTTAAAGATGGCCGCCGCTCTCCTTCCCATTCCTGTGCGATGTCGTAATTTCCATTTCCTTTTCTTTTTTGCAGTGACTGTAATTTACGGTTTCCGTAAATTACGGTCACCGTTATGCACTGACGCTACAGCTTACAGGGCGGTGTTGTTGTTTACGTGTCGCAGCATGCCGGTAGGGGTTTTTCAGGGCATTTTGCGGCAGGCCGCTCGGTCCTTTTCCGGCATGGCGCAAAGCGCGTGTCCGCGAGCTCGGAATGGACTGAAATTTGCGGTCTTGCACCAGCCCGGTGTCGTACTTTACGCCATGCCGGAAAGTACCGATACTTACCGGCATGGCTCGGAATGAGGCCCAAAGTCCTTAATCTCCGCCAAACTATCCTCTCATCCCCTTTTTACTCTCTCCCTCCACCACCTCCTCCTCCCCCACCCTCTACTTTGTCCTCTTTCACTCCCATTACTCAGTCTAAAGTTGCCCTCCTCCTATGTAAAACCTCATCCTACTGCTTCCCCCTCTGACCCCATTCATACCTCCCTTATTCCTAAAATCTACCCCTCCTCATACCCTATTTTACCTCCTTTTTCAACACTTGTCTAACTACATCCACCTTTCCTCCTCCTTTTAAGCATGTGACAATCATACCCATTCTCAAAAAACTTCAGCTAATCCCCACCTTGCATCCAACTATCACCCTATCTCCCTCCTGCCCTTCCTTTCTAAACTTCTTGAACGTATTGTCTATTCTCAACTCTCCACCTTCATCTTCAACCATTCTCTCCTCCCCCCTACCCAATCTAGTTTCTACCCTCTCCACTCCACTGAAACTGCTCTCATCTCTGTTCTCAACTAACTCTCTCCTTTCTGCCCGCTACTCCAAGCACTCCTCCATTCTTATCCTCCTTGACCTCTCTGCTGCCTTTGATACTGTCGACCACTCTCTTCTTCTTAATTCTCTCTCATGTTTTGGCTTCAAAGATTCTATCCTCAAATGCTTTTCCTCCTATCTTTCCAACTGCACCTTTGCAGTTTCCTGGGGTGGCTGCACCTCCCCTACCTATCCTCTCAATCACGGTGTCGCCCAAGGTTCTGTCCTTGGCCCCTTTCTCTTCTCACTTTACACTTCCTTCTTAACTCCTGTTATCTCCTCCTTTGGTGTCTCGCACCATTTCTATGCAGATGATACCCAGCTCTTCCTCTCCTTCTCTTCTTTCTCTTCTGACATCCACCATAAGATTTCTTCTTGCCTCTCTGCTATTAAATCCTGGATGTCCTCTTACTTCCTCACTCTAAATACAGACAAAACTAAAGTTCTATTCTTCCCCACCACCACACTTCCTCCTCCCATCCCTCCTTCTTTCATTTCTCTTTTCCCCCTCCCAACTCCCCTTCTCTCCTCATGCCCGTAACCTTGGTCTTCACATTGACTCCCATCCCGCTCTATATCACCACATTTCTCTTACTGCCAGATCTTGCCGCGTTTTTACCTTTATAACATCCCTAAAATTCGACCCTTCCTAACCTTTCATGCTACTGAACTCTTAATCACCTCCCTCATCTTCTCCAGTCTTTTCCATTGCTCCACTCTCTTCTTTGGACTCTCCTCCACTCACCTAACCCCCCTCAAATCTGTCTACCACTCTGCCATCCGGTCTCTCTGCCTTCTCTCACCTCACAACTCCATCTCCTCTTCCCTCACCTCACTATGTTGGCTCTCCTTTCACTCCCACCTCAAACTTAATTTCCTCTGTCTCGTCTTCAAATCCATCTACGGTATTGCCTGTTGGGGGTGTGTCCTGGCCCCCATGCGGTCCCGTAAGCCCCCACCCTGTAAGGACCACACACGACACACGTCCTTACATTTCGGGCTTCCCGGTCGATCTGCTGCGGCCGGGAACGCCCCGTTTATTTATACAGCACGCGGCGGCGTGCAACGTCACGCCGCCGCGTGCGTGTCTCGTCACGGGGCAGCGCCACACTCCTCCTTTTTCAGTAGGACACACAAATGCTTTTAATATACACGGCAAACCACTAAAACAATTAACTAACACATTTCACACCACACTTGCTTAACACCCCTTTAATGTCAGCCACCCGGATCCCCTCACTCAGGTTGACCAACCAACTGTCCCAGCACTTAATCACTGAGGTAAGCGGGTTTCCCTCGCCCAGCCCTCTGGGGGTACCTCCCGCTTACCTCCGGCGCGGAAAGTCCTTCGGCCGACGTCCCCCAGACAGGGGACCCAGGTGTGCTGGAGGAAATTCCTCCATCTTCCGGTATTTCCACTACATCCGGCTCCCGCGGCGGTTCAGTTCTTGGATCACCCAATTTCTTGAAGAAGCTGACATTCCGAGTGACGGCAGATCTTCTGTCAGAGGCCGTCACCATGGACCCCTTTACAGCCACAACATCCAATGGCTCCGGCTCATAGGGAAGCGAGAGCTTTCCATGGGGGTGTCGATTACGAATGAGGACTTCGTCCCCCGGCTCGAGTCTCTGGTGGTGGAGACCCCTTCGCAGGTTCTCCTGTTCAATCCTCACCCACCGGTCTACCTCGACTTGTTGATTGTCAATCACCCCGGGCTCCTTCTCCCCGTCCTCGGGTAGCAGACCCCTGGGGAAGCGCTTGAACAGGGCCTCAGCTGGAGCCACCCCCGTGGATGCATGTGGGGTGGTGCGGTACACCCGCAGGAACTGGTATAGGGCTCGTTGGAGTGGCTGTCCTTGTCCCTGGGCGATCCTGAATGTCTTGTTCAGTGTCCGCATCAGTCTTTCAGCATCTCCATTTGCCCTGGGCCACAACGGAGACACCTTCCTATGCTGGACCCCACAGCTCTCCATGAGTTCGGAGAACCGCTCACTCTGAAATGGTGATCCGTTGTCCGAGCACAGGGTCGCAAACACTTTCTCCACGGCCACGACCACGTGCTCGAAGGTCACCGACTCAGCGAACTCCACCTCCAGATACCGTGAATATTCGTCGACGATTGCAAGGAAATGGGTGCCTATGGACGTTGACCCAAAGTCTGCATGGACGACCTCCCAGCGCCGCGTGCCTCGGGGCATTGCTTTGATGGCCGGTTCTCGCTGCAGAGGAGACGCCGCCTGGAAGCATACACAGGCCACCACGAAGTCATCCACCCTCCGCTCCAGTTTGGGGAACCAGACCTTCAGCCGCAGCCTGGCCTTGATCTTTGCGGCGCCCTGGTGCACATGGTGGCCAAGGTGATTACGTCCTTCACCTTGGACTGGGGGACCACTATCCGGTCACCTCGGAGCAGCAGGCCCGATGCTGAGAAGGACAATTCCTCCTTGACCTTCCATAGTTGCTCAAGGCCTGTCTTGGCCTCCTGGGTCCGCCCCGCCAATGCTTCCAGGACAGATTTCCAGGAGCCGCTGCCTCCAGTTCTGACAGGGGCATTGTGTTTGGCGTGGCCACCTCCACCTCCATTCGGACGTGATCATCGGCCTCCTCCGCACAGGTGTTATACTCATCTCCCCCACGCACTCCCGGATGTCTGGAGAGATAGTCTGCCGCATTATTGGCCCCTGGCCGATACACCAGGGTGACCCCGTACTCGAGGAGTGCAAGCATCCACCTCTCAATTCTGGCCGGTGGTTTCGAGGATGACCCTTCCAGAATGGGGCTTGTAGTCCTTCACCACCATCACTGGACGCCCCAAGACATAGGGCCTCATTACACGGTAGGCGGTGAGCCATGGCGCTATTAGCGCCATGGCTCATGCCGGTAAAATACCGGCACCGCCTGGCGGAAAGGGGATTTACCGCCCCATTCCAAGGTTGGAGGGGCGGTAAATCCCCCTTCCACCATTGCCCTTCCCCATTCCCATTTCTGCCCCATAGGGCTCTATGGGAATGGGGAAGGCGCTAATTACGGCACCGCAATTTTGCGGTGCCGTAATTAGCTCCGAGGTCCCTTAGCGGGTTGGATTTTAACGCCTGCAAAAAGCAGGCGTTAAATCCCCCAACCCGCAAAGGGACCTCGTAGTAAGGCGGTAAGGATTTACCGGTACCGTTATTTTACCGGTACCGGTAAATCCTTACCGCCATCCTTGTAATGAGGCCCAGTGAGCCGAAAATGCCTGCAGCCCCAGAGGACCGCCAGCGCCTCACGCTCAATCTGTGAGTATCTTTGTTCAGTTTCGGAGAGCGCTTTGCAGGCGTAGGCCACTGGCCAGATGCTGCCGTCCCGATCCACCTGGGTTAGCACGGCACCCAGGCCAAATGGACTGGCGTCCACAATGATCTCTGATGTCAGCGCCGGGTCGAAGAACGCCATGGTGTCCTCAGCTGTCAGGGCGCTCTTGATGGCCTCAAAGGCCGCTTGCTCGAGTGGGCCCCAGTGACAAGCTGACTCCTTCTTCGTCAGAGCCCGGAGTGGTTCAGACCTAGAGGCGAGATTTTGGATGAAACGCCCACAGTAGGTCACCATGCCGAGGAAGCTCTGCACGTCAGACACCGACTCGGGGGGCTTTGCCTTCTTGATATCCTGGACTTTCCTCAGGTACACCCCCCCTCCTTGAAGAAAAAACCGAAGAACTCGATGGAAGGGCGCAGAAACTCACATTTGTCCCTGTGAAGGGTGAGGCCTAACGCTTGCAGTCTCTCAAAGGTCTTCCCCAGCTTTCTCAGATGGTCCACCTCAGTCCTTGCGAATACCAAAATATCATCGCTGATGTTTAGGACACCCTCCAGATCTGCGAGGGCGCCCCGAATGATGTTCTGAAAAACCTCTGCAGCCAAAAATGACAGCCCGAAGCTCAGTCTCTTATACCGGTATAGTCCTCGGTGAGTGGTGAATGTGGTGATATACCTGGACTCGGGATAGAGGACAACCTGATGATAGCCCGCTCGGAGGTCTAGTTTGGAAAAGAACCAAGCCCCTTGCACTTCCGCAATAATGTCATTGATGGTGGGGGTGAGATGCCGCTCCCTCTTGATGGCCTTGTTGGGCAGTCTCATATCTACACAGATCCAGACAGAGTCAGGTTGTTTGGGCTTCCTAGCCACAACAATCGGGGACACCCAGGGGGTCAAGCCCTCTACCTTCTCGATGATGTCGAGATTCACTAGGTTGTCCAGCTCCTTATCAACCTACTTATCAACCTGCTCCCTCAGATGAAACGGTACCCTGCGGTGTTTCAGGGCGATGGGCTGCACAGAGTCATCGATGTGCAACCTCACCGGGTCACCGGCCATCCTTCCAATGCCATTCAAGAGGGCGGCATACTTGTCGAGCAGATCATTGATGTCCTCAAGGTACACTGAGTATGCGAAAGTGACAATTCCAAGAGCCTTGGCGGCGGCAAAGGTCAGCAGAGTGTTATTGCTTACGGGTGTCACATAGAATCGGGCTTTGATCTGCAAACCCTCATGCTCCACCTTCGCCACGAAGGCACTGTCCAGCGGTATTGGTTCCAGTCCTCCAAACGCAAATATGCAGGCTCTCGGCGTGAGTAGCTTTGGGGGCGAGTCGAGGGCATCATAGTGTCCCTGGGCCATCACATTGACCGATGCACCCGTGTCCACCAGCACCGGGACCGGCGAGTTGTTGACCTCCACCACACACCTCGGTTGCCTCCTGGCCTTCCCTTTCAGGATCTCCACGCTGGAAACAAAGAAAATGTTCTCTTCCTCTTCCTCCTCGGCCTCATCCACCTGGGCATCCTTCCCACCCTGGTCCACCTGGGCCACATTTGGTGGGCAATTTTAGCGCGGGACCCACGTCCGAGCCGGACCTCTCGGCACCATCATAGGCAGGGCTGCCTTGCACACTCTCGAAAAACGGTCAGGCAGGCCGCACCTACCACATGTCCTTCCAGCCGCCGGACACTCCGTCGGGTGGGGGAGGTCATACCCGCACTTCTGGCACGATTCCCCCGCTCTCCCCGCTCTGTCACAGGGTCCCACACCAGGCCTTCTCACTCCTCTGCCACTACACCACATGGCACACACCTCCTCCGACTTTATTGAGCAGGACCCCGCCTCCATCTTGGCTGCTCGAGCCTCCGCCACCTCATGGCACCGGCCTAGTTCGAGAATGCGGGGTAGAGTGATACCCGGCTCTCTCAGGACCTGCCTCCTGAGTTTGCCCGAGGCGCACGCCTGAATCAGCATTGTGCGCATCATGTCCTCCGCGTCTCCCCATGCACAGCCCAGGGAGAGGCGACGTAGGCGACCATAGAAGGTGTCGAGTGTTTCATCGTCCTTTTGCTTGGCCGATAGCATGACAAATCTTTCATAGTCCACGTTGGCAAGGGGCAGAAAATGGGGCAGGAGTGCCGCCTTGGCCGCGTCGTAAGAGCCATCCCCTGCCGGAAGCGATTCAAAAATCTCCTGGACCGAAGGCCCCACGGAGTACAGCATAGTTGCCACCCTGCTGTCATCATCTGTTACCTGGGCGGCCCTGAAGTACATATCGAGGCGCCTAACCCACCTCCTCCACCTGGGCCCCATGCTGGATGGTGGGCCCGATGCGCCAAATTCGGGGATGGGCTGCAGGGCTGCATGGGCACGTGCTGGGGCCATGATGGGAAGTCCTTGCTGAGCAACTGGCTTTACCACCGGTGGCCCCTGAGGCACAGGAGCTTGACCACCTACTTGGACTTGAGGGGGTAGCTGTGGAACCGCCACTGGGTGTTGCACTGGAAGCACCGGGGCCTGAAGGACGTGCTGTTGAGCTGCCGCCTGACCACCGTCCTGGGGTAGCTGTGTGGCTGCAGGAGTCCCACCGCCTTGACCGCCAGAGTCACTCATGGGTTTGAGCGCACAGGCACCCCCACCTTGGAATCTGGGGGCCGCAACTCAATCACCCACCACCACCACACAGTCTGGACACCCCCCCACAAGCAAAATAACAGTCCAACCTGGGGAGGGGAAAGGTGTACTCTTGTCCTCAGCACTCCTAAAACTGCCACCAGAACTGAAGAAGCAGAAGAAAAACTTGCCAACTTGAGGATCCACCACTGCAGTAATCCACCCTGATGATGAAGAGGGCGAAGAAGAGGCCAAAGCAGCCTGATGATGAAGGGGATGAAGAAACACCATGCTCCTTCGCTGCAGCAAACACCTAGGGGTGTAGGATTTCCAAAAATTAAGCGAAGAGAAAGAACTGGGCTAAACAGGCCCCACCATTTTAGCCCTTCTCCTTGCTTTCACTCGACGTAGGAGGCCCAAATCTGGAGAACAATCCAAAAAATGGGCATGGGCGTGCAGGTTTGACTGCCTGCAAGCAGTATGTCCAAAAATTAGACCTGGATCACCTTCACCATCCAAACCGGAGCTTGGTGAAGTTCCACGGCCCTGCTGACAAAAATGCATGCCAGCCGCGTGAGCGATCCGGAGCCACGGCATGAAACGAAATGTACGTGCGTTCTGTTTCAGGGAGAAAAATGTTCTGAATTCTTTCACCACCGGGCCCGGGCATCCGCATCCACTCGTCGCCACTGTTGGGGGTGCGTCCTGGCCCCCATGCGGTCCCGTAAGCCCCCACCCTGTAAGGACCACACACAACACACGTCCTTACAGTTCGGGCTTCCCGGTCGCTCTGCCGCGGCCGGGAATGCCCCGTTTATTTATACAGCAAGCGGCAGCATGCAACATCACGTCGCCGCTTGCGCATCCCGTCACGGGGCAGCGCCACATTGCCCCTCCTTACCTAACCTCCCTCCTCACTTTCTACACTCCTTCTCGCTCACTCTGCTAATCTTTTCCTACTCTCTCCTCCTCCTCCACCCTGTGGCCCTTCCCGTTTCCGCTCTTTCCAACTACTCACTCCTTTCCACTGGAACCGCCTCCCTCTCCCCATCCGCTCAAATCCCTCCTACACTGCTTTCCCGGTAGAGGCCGATTTGACCGACAAAAAATGGTTGCAATGACCAAAAGTTCTAAAAATGCTACCACCAAAGGTTTGAACACCAAATGTTCGAACCTTTGGTGGTAGCATTACAACAAAAAAAAAACTCGGGCTGAGGGGGTGTCCTCTGCATCGCCCCGCTCACTATACTTTATGGTATAGTGAGCGGAGGCTGCGGGGGACACCCTGCAGTCTTTCGTTCAAAAAAAAAAAGAAAAGAAAAGGACCCTGTGGTGCCGGTTCACGATCAAGGAAGTGAAAGGGAACTGGCACTGCAGGAACCCAGCGTGAAGATGAAGGTAAGTGGGGTTTGTTTATGTTTGGGGTGTGGTGTGCTGAGGGTGTGGGTGGGGGGTGTTATGGGTGTGTTGTGTGTGTGGGTGTGAGTATGTATGTGTGTTCGCATGGGAAAGGTGCAAACTTTGGTAGTTTGCACCTTTCTCATGCAAACGTTTCGGCCGCGGTAGTTTCTGTCGCGGCCAAATCACTTAGATTTGCGTTCCCCACTTCTCTAAAATCCTATCTCTTCCATTCACCTCCCTAACACCTTTTTGCTTCCTCTCTCACTTCAGTCTCTTCCACTATCCACACCTCCTACTCCCTCTTCCACTATGGTTCTTCCCCACTCATGCTTAACCACATCACTAATGTAAATTGTTCCTTATACTGTTTTCTTGTTCATGATTCAATTGTTATGTAATGCTTGTTGTAATTTTCTTGTTCCTCTTGTAAAGCACTTTGGCGTAAAGCAGAATATAAATATTGAATACATACAAATACAAATACATAGTAGCGGGCTGAAGGGATCAAGTGGGCTTCATTTCTTTGTTTATCACTAAGCAGGCAGAGCAGTGCATTGCCAAAGGATTCTCACAGCCCAGAATGCTGTGGAGTGAATGCACTCTAAAGCAGGTGGAGGGCAGGGTGCTCCCTCACAGCAAAAATATCGAGGGTGCATAACAGCTGTGAAGGCATTTTTTTTTTACTGGTCAGTGATGTGAGTATTTGATGGCAAAAGCTTACAGACGGTGAATGCCTGGCAGATGGCTCTATGGCAATGGCAACTCTCAAGCCAAAACTATTGAACTATTGTGGCTGTGTAAATAGATTCTGATAAGGGCTAGCAGGGGTCCTTTTGCTAATGGGCAACTATATATATATATATATATACATACTATGTATAAAAAAACACTTCCTTCTAAGACTTCTAAGCTAAAGGCTTGCATTTGGGGTCACTGCCTAATCACAATGACGTGCTCATGTAGCTTTGAAATGACAGTATATTTCCGGTGATGGCTACTGCGTGATAATGCGGCACATGGGACATGGCCCATATAGCTTATTCTAACCTTTATCTGTATTATATGTATAGATACATGTATAAATATCTTCAGGGAGAATTAAGTTGAAACAGGATACGAGATTGGGCAATAGAGGATGAATCGACTATCCAGAGACCAGCCGAGGAGTCTGCAAGCCGAAAGGCATAGCCCAGTCAAGCCCACCGGGGCCACCATTCATTGGATTGCCAAGCCACAGATACCTGTGGTCAGCTTGAATTACTAAACAGAGCTCTGCTTATGCCAACGGGATTCTCCCATCGGCAAGCCAACCCACCATCAACCATGGGCAGCCAGGAATACATTTAGCCTTGAGAAAGACCTGCATGGGTCGAAACACATGTCGGCTGACCTACCTAAACCACTGATTAATCCCTTTACCTGAAAACCTGATAAACGTCATATACCTTATTACACACACCAGTGCAAGAATTCCTGGGCTCCAACCCTTCTGATAAGTTGAAAAAGCTCAATGCACTAAAACACATGAAATTTGGCAGGTTTTGAAAGCGACATTACCATAACTGAGCCCCTGGATAATATCACACATGGTGCCCTCCGTGATGTTATTGGTGAAGCCATCTGAGAGGTCATCACCACCCTCATGGACCGCACAATGTTGGGACCCAGGGGTAAGGTGTTGTCACGTCCAATACTCATGGGTTTAGTTGCATTGAACAGTGTTAACTTAACTATCTCTTAACTAGTGTTTAAAGTTAAATAGTACAATGTCCAATTTTACCACGATGTGCCTCATGCATGAGGCCTTGCAAACAATATGGCAAATATAAATGAATTGTACCTATGTTTAAATAATGCCATGACCACTGTTATCTCATTGTCATTTTTATAAGTTAATATCCTTTTATACTAATCCAAATCACCACTGAGGGAGGAAGGATAGCCCAGGGGCAACGCTTGGAAGCAAGACAACGCAGCGCAACACAGGTTCGAATCCCGATCCTGTGCTTAGAAACCACTCGCTGGTATTAAGCATGTTACAAAAGAACAATTATAATTATTATAATCACAGTGGTAGTTTAAGAGCACCTCAGTTTGCCCATACAGTATCCAGTCTGCTCGAGGAAAGGAAATGGGAAGATAAGAGGGTGTGAAATCTGGAAATGGATGATACAGCACAGGGAGGGGAGATGCAGCGGGAGAGCAATGTTTTGTGGTAGCATGGGTGCATGTTAGATGGGCAATTTAATGCAATGGGGAGGAGGCGGACATGTTGTAAAGCGCGGTGTTTCCAAGACACATTTCGAGAAGGTACTACACCATGTAATGTTGGATGCATGAGGGGCTCGAGGGTGTGCTTGGCCAATTCTGAACTTCACTGGCTTATTTGTCGGGGCCCCTCTCAATAGTTTACGCCACAGTAAGGCCACCTCACAGGACTGAAATCTATCAAGTTGCAAGCCAAGAATGTAAGCAGCAGAGCCACCGAAGATCAACCCTGAGGGGCCCCTCGGCCGGCCAAAGTGGAGGCACTGGGCATGAACCAGGGAAGGCGCCCTGAAACGGACTCGCGTGCAGGAGAAACTGTGATCTGTACAGCCTGCACACCTAATCACAACAACACTGCGGAATTCCATGCCAGCAACACACACGTTCCATGTGTGCTACAACATGAAAAATGAGCAAACTTTTCCCTTTCCCTCCTTTAAATCCCCACTGCAGCAGTCTCAAGAAACGAGCCCTGCCCTCTTGTGTAAAATGTTTAAGGACACAGAGCATTGTCTTTCACCCAGCAGTGGCCAGGCCTTCTGAGCCTTCGGCAGTGCCAGGGTGTCTGGGCATGTGCCAATCAACCCCCCAAAAAGCTAGAAGGCAAGCCCATCTGCGTACTCCCCAAAGTCCCAAACAGCCAGGTTCCATAGACAAGAACGCTGGGGGGAACTGTTAGTACTTTCTAATTCAGGCTCAGTTTGCAACCGCGCCTCCTCTGTCAGTGTCAATAAAATCGAAGGTCACAGAAGCAAATTGATTTAATCAATACCTCCCGCGGAGAGAAAAATACCCTGTATCAAGCTAGCAACACACTTCATTATTATACAATACTGTGTATTTTTATTTACCCTCTTTATTTACATATTTTACGATTTGTCACCAGACAAAACATATGAAATACAATATAATATCCGGGATACAATACCCCCCCCCACCCCGGTAGTGACAGAATATCCTGTCGACCTGTATAATATCCCCTAAATGTATGGAGAAGCAGCCCAACTGCAAAAAAACACACTGTGAGCCATTTCTAAACACATCCTCTCAAAGGTGATCATAAGCCAACACACCACAAACACACATCCACCAATGCACACCCCCATACAACACACCCAGGACCCCCACCATTCACCTGAACACAGCACAATACAAGGCAATCAATACTAACCATACACATTGGGTATTTGCTTTTAATCAAAGAGAAAATTATAAATACAATGATTCATTGGAATGATGATGATAATGTAAATCTATTGACTGTCCCATAGTTCTAGTAATTCACCTTAACCCAATGGGTTTTGAGAAATAATTCTTTGTAAGGAGAGGGGGTGTGGGGTTCCTAACTTTCTCAAGTTGTTCCATCAAACTCTCCACACTTGGAAATACAGCATCAATCAATGACACGTCTCATGATATTAAATCCACTGTGCGCCAGATTCCATAAATTGTACTAAATTCTCATGAAAACAGTTCTGTGCTGTTATATTTGTTCATATCATGTCGAGCGGATGTAGTGCAACACGCGGAACACCGCGTATAACCTTACACAGTGGCATGTTGATAACAACTGCAGAGTTAGATGGTCAGAAAAACCCTGGTGGAGACATAAATCAATGAGTCTCTTATCCAACTCAGACTTGCAGAATCGTACAAAAAGGACGGCAATTGCAAAATCTGAATGCTGCACTCAAACCCTCTCCGAAGCCTGTCGGAATACAAAATCTCTCTTCACAACAGTTTTCCGGTGGATAAATGTGACATCCGTTTTTTTCTTGGGGGAAACCTTGTTATCATTCAAAACGATCTTTTACCCAAGGAGTCATCCATTTACATTCCTCTTTTGATCCTAAGGAAAGTTCCAAGCTGGCATTTCTTTTCTGTCAGATAATGAATTAGCTGACATTCTGGCTACTCTTGGGTCGACACGTTACTCAAATGATCTTATTCCTGCTGGAATATGGAAGGAACTTGCCCTCTCAGCTCTTTTATCGCTTTCTACCTTGATGCACTATCTTTGTCGCAGGAGGGTTTAGGAGTGATTACACCATTGTGATAGGAGGGCATGAGCGGGCACCGCTATACTTGTCTGACTAGCGTATGACAATTCTTTGGTTACTTACGATTAGTTGCAGAGTGGGGTACAACCCACTGTATCATGCCTCCGTGCTGGGCATGTAGAAATGTAGAAGGATAAAGACCTAGGCTAGGTAGCCATCGGCGTGGGCTGCACACCCTAAATACCACTCCAGTGGTTTATTTAAAGTTCAAAGTAAAGTAATTGTGTTTACTTGGATTCCGTTGAATTCATCTGTGAATACAACAGAATCCAAGTAAAGACACTTATCTAGCCCAGGTCTTTATTCTTCTTGATGACACCATTGCTCATGAAATGTTCCCTGGATCTGGAAAATGTGGCAAATGATGAGCTGACCCCAAAACTTCTACTTTTGGGAAAGATTTTGGAGAGGGTGGTGGCATCACAATTGAATGCCCATATTGACCAAAACCAGTAACTTCATACTTATCTATATATCGTTCATAAATACCAAAGCACAGGGCTTGCCAATCTCCTTGTACTTAATGATTTATTACATTTGACTGACCCTGATCCTATTAGGTCTCATCCCGGTCTGGTCGTCCTATTAGATTTACAGGCTGCATTTCATACTGATAATCATGAAATTGTATTATCAATACGCTCTAGTCTGATGTGACTTGAGAACGGTTCTACTCTTTTCTGACTGCTCGGTCACAATTCAGCCTCATTACAAGTGTGCCGGTCCGGAAACACCGGTACCTGTAAGTCTACCGGCAACAATGTTTCCGGACCAGCACAATATGTCTCTCTGGGCGGGAGCTGTCCCGGCCGCAGAGTTTTACGGAAGCACGGGCACCGGTGGGACTCCATGGGAATGGGAACTTACAAAATTACCGCCGCCTGACTTCCCGGCCGCCGGGGTCGGAATACCCCGGTGTTACCGGGTAGTCAGGTGTCGGTAATTCTTTACGGGTCCGGCGGCAACCTGCCGGTTTTACCAGTACAGTTACCGCCAGACCCGTAATGAGGCCGAATGTGTTTAAAATTAGCTACAGCATCCTTTTCAGCCCCTGTCACATGTGGTGTTCCACAGGGCTGAATTCTGTCTCCCTTTCATTTTTTTATTTATATGTTAAACCATTCTGCCTCATTACATGTTTGGTGGTATTTCTGTGGTAAATCTGCTACGTCCACCCATTCCTAAATTTTTGTCACGGGATTATGAGTAGTGAAAGGGCGGTGCTAATCCCCATTTTTTGAGTTCATATGACTCCATGGGGATTTTGGTGTAATTTCAGTGAGAGTTAATTCCGTCACGGTAATTCCACAGATTTTTGGAGTTAAAGTGGAGGAATTACCTCCACTTCAAAGTCAACGTCGGAATTTGGCGCTGCAGTAAAAATAGCAGTATTTCCATTACTGACAAAAATAGTGGTGATAACGGAATTACTGCAATTTCTTTAACCGCACCGCCAAACTTGTAGTGAGGCCCAGTGTCTCCAAATACAATATGTGTATTCATCAATATGCTGAAGATGCTTAACTGTATCTAAGAATATCAGCGACCAATGCTATTCAAAATATGAAAGCGTGCTGTATTGATATTGAGACTTGGCTAATCTTCGATGCCATTCTCTTTGCACTAAATAATCCTATAGATCTCATTGAATCATGGTTCACCCGGTTGGCCAGTGATGTCAGTTTGCCCTCTTTTGAGCCAGTTGCTAAAACTCTTTGATTCTGGATAGACCAAAAGCGATCAATGAATTATCATGTCAAGAAAAAAAGCTCAAGCCGCTGATGCACAACTTGTCCTCTTTGGCAGGATTAGGTCTTGTATCCCGACTGAGCTTTGTCGCACAGTGACTCACCGTCAGGTCCTCAATCCAGTAGATGATGGAAATGCTGCACTGCTGGGTGCATCCAAATGTGTGCTTCGACCTCGCATGTCGGGTCTTCAATCCACTGCCTGCTTGATTCTTAGCAAGAGGAGGATTGACCAACTCTCTTCCATCTTGGTTCAGCTTCACTGGGTTCTTCTTGAGACCTGAATCCTGGCATGCATTGGTGTGCATTGCTTATAACGCTGTCGTTTTGTGTCTAACTCCTTATCAAGCAAATAGACTGATAATCTCTGGCGGGTCTAGATCTACTTGGACCAAAGATTTGATTTTTTCGGCTGAACATACCCAAGGTATCTAAAGCTAACCAGTGACGTAAAACATCATTTGGGGCTCCCCCTCTGATCCATGCTGAGGGCCCTCCTTCCCCAACTCGGCAACAAATCACGGGTCGTGCCACACTCTAGGGCGGCCGAAATTGCTGCGCTTGCACACTACGCATGAACTTGCTGCTGCAGGGGTACGCCTTACACTGCACTAGGGCTTTTAATGCATTATACGGCACACTTTCTGAGTGTATTTATTTATTTATTTATTAACATTTATACAGAGTGCTTGCAATTGTTTTGTAGGGTAACACCAATCCGAAAATCCAATGCATGCAAATCACCAACAGTGCACAGGGACATTAATGTTTTAATTATTACAATGCTTTGCTATTAAAAATGCCACGCCAAAATGAAAACATGTCCAACTGGCTGTACAATGTAGACCAGTCTAGACACGTAATAACATATTACAGTAAAGCATGCCAGTCCACATTTATACATACCTAGACTGGTTGCACCAAAATGCCAGTTGAAGCCATAACACTTATGGTTATTTCATCACAGATGCCCAGAATAATATAGAATTCTGCAGTAAGAAAGAGCTAGACTGGCAGCTCCCAAATGCCAGTCTAGCCAGGTAATTACCCTTAGCAGGACTTTTTTTTTATAGGAGATGCCCAGTTAAAAAAAGCCAAACTAAGAAATGACTAGACTGGTTGTACCAAAATGCATTTGTAGCCACTAATACCACATATCATGCCTGCTTAGCCTGGACATGGATGACCATTACAATGGATCACACAATCCCCGTCCCACCCCACACATCCACTCTCTCCCTCCCACCCCCTGCCGCAAAATTAGCTTCTCATCCCAGAATTACCTCCACATCCCTTGTCCTTGTCCCAGAGCTCGTGTATGAAACTCCTTGCCTCATAGGTAAGTAATGGGTTGAGGAAGAGTGAGACTAGAGTAATGAAGATTACAGGTACCTAAGCCAGGCATGTCCCTCTAACTCATCCCAGTACTTGTGTATGAGTCAAAGTGCCTGATACACAACTACTAGGATGAGGAAGAATAAGGCTATGAGTAATGAAGATTACCAATAAGTAACCAGGGGATTAAATACAAGTATTGGCACAGCACCACTGGGCTGACATGGCCCAGCAATAACTAACGTAAAGCATTTCACTGTTAGCACCTGCATTCCAATTCATAATTCTTTAGGCAATTGAAATCTTGATGTGGGTTTAGTACTGCATGCCAGTGAAGTGATTGTAAGGGTAGAGATGGGACAGGAGACTGCTTATTCTCACAGCAGTTCATAAGTAGTTGCTTTCAGACTTAAAGGAGAGAGTTAACTGATTGTAACATTGAAGCTGCACTAGAATAGTCTCATTAGAATACATAAAGAAGTTAAGATGCCCCCACACAAATAGGTTGGGCCTCCCCCACTGACCGTGAAGTTAGCACCTCTCCCAACATTTGAAGGGTTAGCACCCACCCCCTGAAATGTAGGTTTCATGGTGCCCCTGAACACAAACACACATATCATTCACCAAACACACACGTGCCCACCCAGCCACCCATATATTTAAGTGTGCACCCGTTCACCATGCAGGCACACCCAGGCAGCCACCCATACATTTAAGTGTGTGCCCTTTCACCAAACAGGCACACCCAGGCAGCCACCCATACATTTAAGTGTACACCCATTCATCATACCGGCACACACACCCAGGCAGCCACCCATACATTTAAGTGTATACCCATTCATCATACCGGCACACACACCCAGGCAGCCACCCATACATTTAAGTGTGCACCCGTTCACCATGCAGGCACACCCAGGCAGCCACCCATACATTTAAGTGTACACCCATTCATCATACCGGCACACACACCCAGGCAGCCACCCACACATTTAAGTATGCACCTTTTCACCATATACTCTCACAGGCAGCCACCTATACATTTAAGTGAGCACCCTTTCATCGTTCAGGCACACCCAGGCAGCCGCCCATACATTTAAGTGTCCACCCTTTCACCATACACTTGACATGCACACCCAGCCATCCATGGATTTAATTGTACACCCTTTCACCATACAGTCACACAGGCAGCCACCTATACATTTAAGTGTGCACCCTTTCACCATACACTTGACATGCACACCCAGCAACCCATGGATTTAATTGTGCACCCTTTCACCATACACTCACAGAGGCAGCCACCAATACATTTAAGTGTGCACCCTTTCACCATACACTTGACATGCACACCCAGCCACCCATGGATTTAATTGTGCACCCTTTCACCATACACTCACACAGGCAGCCACCTATACATTTAAGTGTGCACCCTTTCACCATACACTCACAAAGGCAGCCAATTATACATTTAAGTGTGACACCTTTTGCCATACTGGCACACCCAAGCAGCAACCGATACTTTAAAGTGTGCACCATTTAACCATCCACTCGACACGCACTCCCAGCCATCCTTACATTTAATTGTGCACCCTTTCACCAAACACTCACACACGCATCCGTCATGGAGTTGAGGGGAGCCCTATTACTTAAAAAAGAAATGGTTTCTTTTTGAAGTCACTCCAACTTCATAAAGAAATTATTTCTGTTAAGTACCGAACCATAATGGAAATCATTTCTTTATGAAGGCAGAGTGACTTCAGAAAGAAACTATTTCTTTGTGAAGTCATAGAGCTCCCCAGTCGCATGACATGGAGTCCTCCATCTTAGAGGCTTCTATGTCATGGGGTGAGGTGAGCCATGGGACTTCATAAAGAACTAGTTTCTTTTTGCAGTCACTCTGCCTTCATAAAGAAATTATTTCTGTTACACTGTAACAGAAATAATTTCTTTATGAAGGCAGAGTGACTAAAAAATAAAAATCTTTTTTTTTAGTCCAAGGGGGTCCCCCTTCCAGAACATGTGGTGGTGGAGCCGGCCACACCGTGGGGTGTGCGTTGCAGCCCCCGTTACAAAAGTGAAGATAACATTTCTAAGCAACCCTTTTCGGTTCCTCCACGTCACCTTTGAAATTCTCTCCAAGTATATTTTCGTTTGTCTCCTAGTCTGTTGTCTTTTTTTATGAACCTGAAAACATTTTTGTTCTCTAGTTAAATTTGACATTTCATCCTTGAGAATGATTGTTCTGCACTCCGGTGCCCCCATAATAGGGCCACGCAATATGAAAAAGAAAAAGAAAAAAATGTGTTTCTGTCAGTTGGTTGCCTCTATGCATCTGTTTCTAGGTGGTTGTTCCTTGCAACAAAAATGGTGGTGTCCAGGAAATGTATGCTTTTCTTGGGGTATCCTATGGCGAAGTCGATGCATCAGTGGAAACGATTAGCGATTCATGGAATTGTTTAAGAGAATCCTGGCCTATCTCCAAATCAAGAAGATGTCATCAGTGACTTTCAGGTGTGTTCGTTGTTTCTTGGATTGTTGCTGTAAGATTGCTTGCTCAAGGTCTCTCGAGAAAAGTTAGCTTGCAAAGGCGCCATTTTTATGACAGTGACCGTTACAGTCTTTTGTAGGAAGTGTCTTCCATTGAAGCAAAAAACAGGTCTGTGAGTGCCCTAGATGGGCATCTATCTTTCTGCTCGCTTCTTGCAAAATTCGACGCAATGCAGCTATTACATATGTTTGCAGAATGTTGGCATCACATGCAGTGACTTCTATCGAGGCCAGGAGTGCATTTGGTGTTTCACATTCTACCTCTTGAAGTTTCCTGTTGAAATGTGTTCAGTCCTGTAAAAAAGTGTTTTTGTCAATAAATTCATGGCATAGAGGATCAGGGAGTCTGAATATTCTACTTTGTGGACCTTTAGGAAACATGTAGAATATCCTGGAATGAGAATGTTTGGTGTCAGATGTTCGAGTTGTTCCTGAATGCTGCTGGCATGGACCACTGAAAGGTTTGTCTGCACATTTATAAATAACAATTCCACAAGCCTGTCTTATGGGTGTATTTAAAGCTTTAAAATACAAAAGAGAAACCCGAATGGAGTCTTTGAAGATCAAATCGATAGGTTTGCTGGTACTTATAAACTTGCCTTGTGGATGGAGACAATGAAGATAAATCATTCCCATTTTGCATAATACACTTCCATAACATTTTCTTTTTTAAATGGTCATGTTGGGTTATGCGAATTGGCTACTTTGCAAGTCAGTTCCATAAAAAGTGATTATTTTAGATCATTGTAAGTGCTAGAAAAGAAAGTGCTAAAGCACAGACATTGGACATAAAACCTTGATTCTCTTCTTAACCAATGTGTGATCCTGGGCATCTCATTTAATCTTTTATTGCCTAACCTATCAAACCTTTCAAAATTGATGCCCTTTAGAGTGATTACGTTCTCATGGCATGATCTTCAAAACAGCCTCACTCATGGTTTCACTGGCTGTAGTGTTGCTTATTCTATAATAATAGTGAGTATTGATATACTTGTGGGACGTTTTTACCCATGCATCCAAGCCTTACCATAAAACTGTGCAGTACTGACATGGAAAACATCATTATGGCCAGACCTCCCCAGAGAGTGCACAGGGAAAACATGAAGAATAGGCTGACACCCATTTTGGCCTATGTTGTGAGCACAGGAGGGCACTGCCTAAAACCACCATTGGGCTACACACACAGTAGCCTGAAACCATTGGGAATGGCAATGCTGATTGCCAAAAGCAACCCAGAACTGTGGGGAATTCATTTTCTTAATGTCAAAAATGGATGCAGTACCGGTGCTCACCACTATCAGAAAGCCGGCGTTTTAAAACCACCAGACGTTTGTGTAAAACTGAACAGATGAACCCAAACCAGGCCAAGGAAAGACTTGCTAAGAGGTGGATACAATGTAACACTATATTCTGAAATGACTTGAAGGAAGTAATTATTTAATGTATATGTAAACATTGTAAGTTTGATTTAAACTGGGAACTAAAGTGGCATTTAGCTGAATTCTGCCTGTCAACTACCCCCGACAGGAGAAACCTGCTCAGCCACTCTTCCCAGGCCTAGCCCCCACCAAAAGGAGATGACACCTCTCTGATTAGATTAGGGGATGGGCACCTGCAGGAGGTTGAACAAAGCACTGTCCTGGGCTCAGGCAAATGTTATATTGGGGGGGTCATGAAATAGCTTCCTCTTGGGAGAAACTGGGAGGGGCAGTGCCTGTGAGAGCCAGCTGAGCTTGGGGGAAGTGGATAAACCAGTTATTCCACCCTGTGATGTGGGAAGCCACACCCCTTTTTGACCAGGGCATAATTTTAAAAAGATAGATAACTCATAGTGCGGACTGGTCAAAATTATATAAATAATACCATTATTCTTGTGATTTTTCGGTGCACATTTTAAGAGGTGTTAGGACCCTGTGGTATGTTCCTGGGGTTAGTAGCGGAAAAAGGTTGTTACTGCAAATGTCTGCATGTTAAAAATCTGACGCTTTATCATCTGTAACCCATATCCCTGGTGCACATTTGTGTAAAATCTGGAAAGGTTTAGAGGTCGTTATCTGGATGAAAAGGGGAGAATTCTGTCATCAGTGGACACAACATCGTACAAAGACAGGGATCGGATGGTTTGGTGCTACAGAAAATATGTTAACTGGACCTATAATATGAGAAAAATGGTACATAGATAAATATGTATTTGGATCAGAAATAGATTTGTGTGCAATTTGACAAGGGGAGGTCCCTCTGACCATAAAACCTACAGCATCACTCTTACACGCCATTTATTCCCCCCAATCAAGGGAGAGAGGAAAGCTTGGCCAATGATAAGTGAGAGGGGCAGGCTTAGCTAGGCCCAGGCACACACCCATTTTCAAAACACATAAAAAGGGCCACTGAAACCCATGTAGGAATTCACTTTCCACTTTCTTGCGGGACGCTTTGCCGGGAGACTCCAGACTTCAAATCCATCAACCTCCAGAGACCAGAGATAAAGAGAGACCAGAGATCCAGAGAGAGCAGAACTGTGCAGTGCTGAGAGCAGAACCAGAGACCAGACCGCTGTGAGCAGAACCGCCAGAAGTTCCGTCCAACCTGACCAGACCTTGACGGCTTATTTAAAAAATATAGTGTGAGTACTCACTGTGCCAAAACCAATCTCTTAGTTTAAAATAATCCAATCCAAACAATTTTAGCCTATTAGAACTGCCTCCTAGAATCGTGTCATTCTGTCATCTTTAAAACTGAGAACTGTCATCTGTCATTCTGAGCTTTAAAATTTCAAATCCGAAAAACTACTTTCACAAAATCGTCCGTATCTCCGGAACCGTTTGTGCTAGGAGCGAAATTTAACTTTTATTTTAAAGCTGTGATTCTAGGCTTTCCCCCTATACTTTTTCCGCAATCGCGATTTACGCACTCGCGAAATTTACCGCAATTTGGCTCAATTTCTCCACTTGTCAAAATAGCAGCTCCATTCTTTCCTTTGTTAAAATCTGTTTGCAACCTGGTAATAACTCATAGAGCATTGCTAAAGTGAGCCTGAACTAATATAAACTAGATATCACCCACCCTGAACCTCTAGAGGGAATTAAAAGCATTTTTAGCACATTTCTCACTTCATTGTCATCACATTCAAAGCATTTTGGGCCTGTGTTTCAAACCTCTACCTGTTTTCCTCTAAGCTTGCTGGGGGGTGAACTGCATTTCGTATTGCATTTTGTTGGGATTCTTGAACACTGTGTGCTCTCCTTCCATTTCTTACATTGCATAGGGGGGGGAGTGAATTGTCAAGGAAAAGTGATTACATTGTCTTTTGTTGAAGCCATATCAAGTTATTTTCTGTACTGCATTTGATTCATCATTGCGTTTCCTTGAACCATATAAAGCATTCTTTCCCACCTTATTCTTCTGCTCCTATGCATAAGTTACCTCTTGCTGATTACTGCTCATATTCACAAGTGTAATATCCATTATCAATTTATTTATAGAAGTGTGATATATATATATATTGTTTAAATTTTCAAACAAACCTTTTAATTTGCAAAACAAACCTACTTCTTGGCTCAGTGGGGTCAGGGGGATTCTAAGAGGGGGGTGTTATACAAGGGTTGTCATCCAGAGTACTGAACTGGACATAAAAATACATCAATAAGGGTTTTCCTCAGCATCCCAGACTAGGCATTGACTTAGCTGTAGTGTTGATTAAATATCGTTTACAAAGTGGGGGCTCGGAGCCGGGATATTCTGGGTTAGATTTACCACTTGTGCAGATTAATACAGTGTGCCAACTGACCAGATACACATATCCGGTTAGATCACCATGCTGTTTTACACTGTGAAAGCACCCCTCAAAGGACCGCTCTAAGGAAACGGTCTGTTTTGCAAAATAAAATACTAACTGTCAGGAGGGAGATCAATCTCCAGCATGACGACCGTGGTAGATATGAAAATAGCGAGGGAGCACCTCTTACATAAGCTATTTGTGAGAGGTGAGTGGACTCATCAGGACCAGGCGGTCTGGTTGCAGGCAATCGCGCAACAGGTCACTGGAACAGGGTCAAATACATGGAGAGATCAGGGTCCCCTACATGTGGCCCTGAGCGAACTATATATGGCCCCTAAGGCAAAAGATGAACACAATAAGATTGCCAGGATAGCGGCATATTTGTATCTATATATGGAAGTCATGCAGGGCAAATGTGCTGAAGGCCAAGATCTGGCAAATAGGCAACAGATGGCGTTAGAAAAGGCCCAATCTGGTCTCTTCTGAGCAGAGGCTGCACGGGAGCCAGGAGTCAGAAAATGACAGCAGACAGTACATCACTAAAATAAAGGAGGATATGGATAGGCTGCAACAGGAAAAGGCTGACCAGGATACCAGATTTCTGGCCTTGCAGAAGGAGTACCAAGAAGGTTTGGACTCCCTTCTGCAGAGCCAGAAAAAGCTGGAGCAACAACTGGTCTTCAACAGGGCATGCACAGAGCAGGTAGCCACCCTGCAAATTCGATTAGACACAGAGAAAGAGGAAAGCAATAAATTGATTCTGAAAGACCTGGATACCCAGGCAGAGTTTGATCAGGAGCGCCAGAAAGCTGGTGCCTTCCAAAGGCAAAGGGACGACCTGGCGGCACAGATGCAGGCTCTTAGTCAGGAAAGGGATACCTTAGGCCAGGAAGTCTGCCACTTAAAAAGGAAAATGGAAGAAAATCACCTGGCCCTCCAGGGACTGGGTTACCTCCAAAAAGAACACCAGAACTTGTTAGAGCACACCAGGAGGGTGGAGGATGCTCTGGCAAGAAAGGAGCAGGCCAATAGGGACACAGCTCAGGAGGTAACCCTCCTGCAGCAAAGACTGGCCCAGTACTACAGGACCAATCAGGAGGCAATGAGAGAGAATGAGGCTCTCTGCCAGCACAATGATAGGCTCCAGCAACAGGTAGCGATGCAGGAGAGACTGATAGAGTCTAGTAAGGCCTTAACTGAGGAACTGAAAGCGCAGGCTCTTGCATTGCAACAGGGAGAAGGGCCGGATAGAGATGAGGTTCGCTGGGAAAGAGAAACTCCTGAGCATAACCTCAGGAGCCCTAGTGCCAGAGGCCTTCACCTCTACCAGTCTCTGGACTCTGCCACCCCCATGTTCCCTGGCGCACATGAGCACGGGGCCACAGGGATGGCCGATTACTATCCAGCTAAAAGTATGGGGCTCATAGGCCAGTACCACCCAGGAATGGAGGGGCGGGCATCCGGGTATGGGCACCCAAGCACAGTGCAATTTAGTGGGGAAACCCAGGAGAGTAGGCCCACTAAGGGCATCCTGAAAACCTCTGCCCAGTTAGGTCAGTGGGGGGGATACCCATCAAATCCTGGTAGCAAGGAGGGATCTGAAGACTCCTCTGAGCGTCACAGGACACAGGAGACCAGGTCCCCACATTCTGCCAGCCATTCCCAGGCTCGCAGAATCCGGGAAAACCTGGAAGATCAGACGGGCACCTCTGAGAGCAGCGCTTCTGAGTCGGAGGATGAATGGACCAGGGTTACCCGAACCAAAAAGGCCAATAAGGCAAAAAGGCCTTGCTTAAGGACCCATTGAAACAAATAAAGGCAATAAGGAGTGTCATCACGCCTTATCATAAGAACGCCAAGTATTCTGTTTGGGAACACTTGGAGCTCTATGAGCAAATGATGGAGACTTTCCATTTGAAGGACAGCCAAAGCTGTATTCAATATGTAAAGTGGACCTTCTCACCAGAATACTCCAGTTTCTTTGCAGGGCTGGAGGATCAAAACCATTCAAGGTGGTCCACATACAGGGCGGCCATCTTGAAACATTTTTCTGTGCACAGAAATCCTCAAGAGGCTCGCAAGGCAGCCTACAATTTGCAATGTGGGGAGGATCAGGCCCCACAAGAGTTTGTGCAAGAATTAAAGCGTGCTTTTGCGCAGACCACCAGAAGGGTGCGCACGGATAGCAGAGAATTTATCAATACGTTTTTCCATGCCTTACCCAAATACATAATGACCCAGCTCGTGAGAGATTTTCATGAGAAAAGATCTTTAGACTGGGTCATTGAACAGGCTACCCGGATCTGAGGTGCAGAAGCCCATCGAAAATAAAAATAATGCGCAGAAAAACCCCAAAACCAACAGCACCCCTGCTGCTGCCAAGGTGGCAGAGGTAAAGGTTGCACCCGTTTTAGATTTGGAGATGGGGGGACCTAAAAACCTGCCTGCACCAAATAACTCTAACACCAGAAGGCCCTCGGGCCAGTCACAAACAGGGAGTCAAGGAGGTAGTCCCACAAATGGGGTCCCTCGCTCCCCTGATTATGTAAGTCCCCGCTACAAGGGAACCCGACCCATCCTGGGTTATGTGTGGACTCCTCCAGCCCAAGGGGGGGATCCAGCCAAGCACCTGACCCAGGGAACTTCCCTTCTTACGTCCCCCAGGAGGCCAGAAATTCACCAAATCCTGGGCAGAACTTTTTCCCCAGGTATCCACCCAACTTCCAGCCCCAAAATCATCCAGCCTTCTTTCCCCAATTCCCTGAGCCCTGACAACCTAATCCGGGAGAGGGGAGGCCAAGGGTGGAGGGGTACCCGAATCTTCCCAACCGGGGTACTACCAGAGAAGGGATAGCTACCCTTCCCGGGATCAGCCCAGGGGAGAAAACAGAATCCCGTATCAGCCTGAGCGGGTTTCACAACTTGAGCGCCAGGTCCAAAACATGGCACGGGATCTGGGTCACATACTGAGGGCTCAACAGAACCCTCAGATGAGCATGCCACCGCAGAATGCCCCAAACTCTGGGCATGGTGCTCCAGAACAATGACAGGGGCAGCACCCCGATAACCCACCGGTTCCCAGGGAGGAGGCACAAGAGGAAGGGGGGTGTAAAGCCTGGGAGGAAGCTTCCTTCCCAACTTGTAAACAGCCCCTGGAAAACCAGGAACCGGAAACAAAATCTCCTACCCCTGAAAGTCTGCCACCCAAGGAGCAGAGGGGGGGTAGGAGAAACAAAGTACCCAAACAAGCCAAGTTTGTGGAGGAGGTACAGATCTTCCAATTTGAGGGAGAGGGATCCTCAGAGGATCCTGGGAAATGGATCTTCTCCTTTAGAGATGGGGGAACTCCTCCCAAAGAAAAATGGGTCCCAAGGGATTCCAATCCAGACTGGGGCGATGACTGGTGGAGACTGAGCTACCGCCACCCATCATCTCATCCAAGAACCGACAATACCAAAATCCCATGGGTCAAACCCATCCTGGTGACTGCCTCCAAAAAGGGGGGGGCGGGCCAGAACCGGAACCAGGGGAACCCACAATGGCTCTGATCTCCAGTTGCCAACTTTTTCTTTTAGATTCCCAAGGCTCTCCACATAATTCTGCCCAAATCTCTTCTCTTGCAATGCCCAAAACCAGAAAATTGGCCCACCAGTTGTCCAGAAATGTGCAAATGTCCAAAAGGGCCTTTGATTAACTAAATGCAGGAAGGGGGGAGAATTACTGTATTCCTCTCACCTCTCTTCCTGGACAACTGCAGAACTTTGACGGGAAGGAAATTCCCATCGAAGGGACTCCAGACTTGGACATTAAAATTGGGCGACACAAGGTGAAACACCCGGTCATAGTAGTGACTCCAGAGGGCACCCCTTGTTTACTAGGGAACGACCTCCTGAGAAGGTTGTCGCCCCTAATAGATTGTGTAAACAAGGTCCTCTGGACCCAGACTAGCCGACCAATAAAATTAAAACAGAGTGTCAACCATGTTAGTTTAAATGGCACCTGCCACATGGTTGAACAGAAATCAGACCAAGTAGAATTTCACTTCCAGAACAACCAAATTCCAGATGTGACAGTAATAGCAGTAGGACAACAGACTGGTGATGGGGGGTCCTCTCTATTTCTGAAAATCAACCTTCCTTCCTGTTTAAGGTGGTATTCCACACTGGAAGGAAACACTCTGAAATTCTTTACCAATCCACAATCAGACACTCCCACTCCTATAGTCCAGAAAGATGTGAAATCGGCTCAGAGCCTGGCTGATATTCAGCAAATTGGAGAGCAGTTGTTCATCCCTGTTCAGTTAAATGATGGGAAGGACTCTGTTCTCGCCCGAGTGTGTGTGAACAACGGTAAGAGCTTCATCAGCGAAGCCATGTTCCACCAACTCCCAAAAGATCCAGCCATTCCCACATTCAAACTTATAGACAAATGGGAAATGGACCTGGAAGCGCCCAATTCCAAACATCTCCTGCCAAGCAGGTGTATGCTCAAAATCTCCATTGGCAACAAGAGCATAGTCCATAATTGTTGGGTCGTGCGAGACGTCACTGCCGCCTTTTACTTAGGCAGTGACATTCTCAATCGCTTTGCCATTAATTTGGACCTAATAAACTTCAAAGCTTGGTCCCGATTAGCGGATAGTCCCATGGGCTTTGATGATCAAGAAAAAGCATTTAGGTCAGCTCAATTGCTACCTTATGCAGTTGAAATTCAGCTTAAAGAGGAAGTCACCATCCCAGAAAGGACCCGACAATTCTCCCTGGAAGTGAAAGTTAAAAGAGGACAAAAATTGCAAAACCCTGTTGCTTATATTCATCTAAATGCTTCTCTCCAACAGCAAGGGTTAGGGGTAAACCCAACACCATTAGTCAATATAGAACATGACACCATTCCAATAGAGGTGGATAACAGCGACCTGCAGAGTATTACTCTTGCCGCAGGCACCACTATTGGAATGGCGGTTGATGACCGACATTTCTCCATTGATTTAGGAAATTAACTGTTAGGACAAATCCCCAAGGACTGTTTTGACAGTGACAGTGATGACAATAAAACACCAGACAGGATTTTCACCCGGCATGGGGGGAACTTCCTGGTGTACACTTCTTGCCCTTATGGTAAGGAAGATGTGACTTGTGACTTCAGGAGGGATGAGGTGATGTTCCAGGTCCATGAGGGCTGCCTTTGCCACCTGAAGCCTCCAGTCCAAATCAGCACTCTGACCAGGGACTTCTCCACCCAGCTGGAGGAGGCCGCTGAGATAGCCAAACCAGAAGTCTATCCCGGCTTCAGGCAGATGGTGGAAGAGAGGGTCAACCTAGCTGATGCCTGCGTGACTCTGGAACAGAAGCAAAAGTTGAAACAAGTTTTCTTGGATTTCCAAGATCTCTTTGCGGTAGACTCATATGATTGTGGTCGCACCGAGATCCACACCACAACAATTCACACCGACCCTGGAATGACTCCAGTGTTTGTGAAGCAATATCATTTGCCTCTCGCATCCATGGAGTCCCTTACTGAAATAATTAAGAACCTAGAGTCCCGGGGAATAATCCGTCCAGTACACAGCACCTTCAATAATCCGGTGCTGGGAATATTGAAGCGAAACGGCCAGTGGAGACTCTGCGCCGACCTTAGGGAGCTCAACAAACGGGTCCATACTTCCCGATGGCCTCTGCCCTACATTGACCAAGGGCTGGCCCAGATTCAGGGGTCACAAGTATTCACTGCAATAGACCTGACCAATGGATACTGGACCGTGCCTGTCAGTAGGGAGGACCAATACAAACTGGCTTTTACCTTTGGGGGCCAGCAGTACACCTGGACCCGGACTCCCTTCGGATACCTCAACTCCGGCAATGAATTCAACATTTTCTTACATAAGGCCATGCCCGACCTGGGTGCGAGGGGTAACCTGGCTTATGTAGATGATGTCCTCATCAAAAGTTCATCTGTGGAGGAACACATAGCGGAGATCCGTTATGTTCTGACGCAGTTGAGGGCCGCCGGAGCAAAACTTTCCTTTCAGAAAGCACAGTGGTGTAGAACCCGTGTTAGTTTCTTGGGGCATGAGATTACTCCTCAGGGTCTCTGTCCCCAGGAAAAGAAAGTGGAAGCACTTCAGAAACTGAAAGACCCCACAACTCTGCTGGAACTAAGGAGCCTCCTTGGACTGACTAATTACAGCATAAAGTTAATTGAGGGCTACGCAGAGATCACTAGACCCCTGATTCATCTCCTAAAGGGGGGGGTCAAGTGGGAATGGGGTCCAGAACAATCCGAGGCAGTAAGACAACTCAAAAGAAGCCTCGCACAAGCGCCTTGCCTAGCTTCCCCTGTCAGAAACAAGGAGTTCTTCCTGGAGACAGGGTTTTCTAATACGTGCTTGACGGCAGTATTATACCAAAAGCATGACAAGGTCAATAAAGTAATCTCCTACGCGAGCAAAACTTTATCCTCTGTGGAGGAAAAATTCAACGATTGTGAGAAAGCACTCTTGGCAATGGTGTGGGCATTGAAGAATTACCGCCCGTTCATCCAGGGGGAACACATCATAGTGGAGACTCCACACCAGCCTCTGCAATATCTCCAAAGTGACAGAATCCGGGCTGGAAATGTGAGTAATTCCCGAACTACTTCCTGGATTCTGTCGATGCAAGGCTTTCCTGTGGAGGTCAGATATGGCCAAAACAAGAAGAGTCCCCTCGCGCAAGGTCTGGCTGACTTGCAAGATTGTGCCAGAGAAAACTGCCTCGAGGACGAAAGTCTTAAAATCAAGCACAACATGGAGGCATGCCTTAATTCCCCACACAAAGTCTTTGAAGAAGACAAGTGTGAGGGAATTCCCACTGTCTCTGGGGATGGATGCTCGTACCATGTTGACAACAACGGGGAGAAAGAACTGGTGGCCGGCGTAGGGAATGCATGGGTGAATGAGGCCCCAGAACCCTCCGCTGGATACAAAATTGCCCCCCGAAGTAGTCAGGTGGCAGAATTGATGGCTGTGCATCAGGCCATCCTCACTGCTGTCCAACATCAACTCCACGAAGTGGTCATAATCACAGATTCGGATTATGTACGGAACGGGTTCGTGGAGCACCTGGTCAATTGGAAAACCAGAGGCATGTTATGTGCTAATAACAAACCCTTGAAACAAGGGAAGTTAATCCAAAATATTGATGATCTGGTCACATCGAATGGGATGACCATCTACTGGAAAAAGATCAAGGGTCATTCCAAAGTAGAGGGACCAGATAAAACTGGAAATGACTTAGCTGATCAGCTGGCCAAAACCGGGGCAATCCAAGGGGATCTAATTGAAATAGAGTCCCTGTTTGGGGAAATCCAGGTCACTGCGATCACTAGGTCCCAGACAAATGCTCACAATGATCTTTCAACTGCCCAATGGAGTAAGGAGACCCCTGATGCTGATTTGATTACAGCTCAGAAGGGGGATCCAATAATTGGTAAGTTTTACCAACACATTGAGGACCCTGAGAACTTTCCCCTGACGGATACCGATTACATTGGGAAAGAGGACCTAAGAGTGTTGATGAAATGTCCAAAGATGTTCCGAATCCAAGACGGTTTGTTGGTAAGGAAATCCCAAGCTGGCCATGATCAGTGGGTGGTTCCTACCTCATTCCGAAGCCTGATGCTAAGTCACGCCCATGATGCGGCCACCGCCGGTCATAGGGGGTTTCATACAACACTTGAAATCTTAAGAGAGGTTGCATACTGGCCACACATGGGGCAGGACCTCGACCAATACTTGAAGGGGTGTCGTGTGTGAACAATTTCAGCCATCATCCCTCACGCACCGTGCACCTCTCCAAAAGAGGGGGATGACACTGCCATGGTCAGATTTGCAAATCGACTTTGTAGGCCCTGTAATTCACTCGTCTAGAGGAAACAAGTACATGTTGACCGTTACATGTTTGTTTACCAAGTGGGTGGAATGTCTCCCGGCCCCAAACTGCAAGGCAGAAACAGCAGCTGCCCTGATGATTAACCACATCTTTTCCCGTTTTGGTCTACCTCAAAGGATTGAGTCAGACATGGGTAGCTACTTCACCAGTGAAGTAATGACAAAGATGTGGGAGATACTGGGGTCAAAAGGAAGCTACATATTGCTTACAGGCCAGCTTCTTCAGGGGCAGTAGAAAGCTACAACCGGACCATTGTGAGCATCTTAAAGAAGTTTGTGGCAGATTCTGGGCCAAGTTGGGATATCCGATTACCGCTAGTCCTAATGGCCATCAGATCTACCCCTTCATCTGCAACCAAAATGTCACCATTTGAGTTGATGACTGGACGCAAGATGGTGCTTCCCCAGCATTTGCTCTACAGGACCCAAGAGCAGACACTGATAAATGCCTCCACAACTCATGAGTATGTGGAGAATTTAAGGAAACACCTCCAACATGCTTTTGCCTATGCTCAGCGGAATCTAGAAAGATCAGCTAAGAGTATGAAAACGCACTATGATTTGAAAACCACCAGGAAGGAATATGATGTGGGAAACCGGGTCTATCTATACAATTTCCAAAGGAACCAGGCCAAACAGCGAAAATGTTTGCCTACATGGAAGGGACCCTTTGAAATTATAGACAAGACCTCCCCTGTTGCCTACAAAATCCGCATCCCCAAAGGTAATTTGGCGGAAGGGGAAGACAAGTGGGTCCATATAAATCAGTTAAAGTGTTGCCATCCCAGGCACACTCTGCAGCAACTGGAGGAGTCCTCTGCAATACCAGAGGGGGCCGCTCCAGAGTAATTCAGTTCCAACCCTAAAATATTGCACATATAGCATATACAATTCTGTGATTCTTGTATATATATATATATATATGTTCTTGTCTCCTAATTTAAAAAAGAAAATGTATATGTTCATATCTTCTGATTTATAAAATGTATAGGTTCGCCACACCATTAATAGTGGTGGAAAAATGTCTAGGAATGTGTATTGCCGCTTTGCTTTATCATCCTAGGAGAGATGAAACCATGGAGACTGACCATGGAAGGCAACCTGGGGACCGGGAGCCAAGATCCGAGGGGCCCGGGGTACCGCCCAATCCTCCCATCAGGACTAGCAAGGAGAACTGATTGATCGACTGGAGGGAGGAAAAGATGCTGAACTGTGCCATATACAGAATTGGAAGAAGAGGAGGCGAACATCCCAGATCTTGCAAGTTCCATCAGTGAAAGATCAGAATGGCCATCGCAAGAGGGGGGGCTTGTGGGATGTTTTTACCCATGCATCCAAGCCTTACCATAAAACTGTGCAGTACTGACATGGAAAACATCATGATGGCCAGAACTCCCCAGAGAGTGCACAGGGAAAACATGAAGAATAGGCTGCCACCCATTTTTGCCTATGTTGTGAGCACAGGAGGGCACTGCCTAAAACTACCATTGGGCTACACACACAGTAGCCTGAAACCATTGGGAATGGCAATGCTGATTGCCAAAAGCAACCCAGAACTGTGGGGAATTCATTTTCTTAATGTCAAAAATGGATGCAGTACCGGTGCTCACCACTATCAGAAAGCCGGCGTTTTAAAACCACCAGACTTTTGTGTAAAACTGAACAGATGAACCCAAACCAGGCCAAGGAAAGACTTGCTAAGAGGTGGATACAATGTAAAACTATATTCTGAAATGACTTGAAGGAAGTAATTATTTAATGTTTATGTAAAAATTGTAAGTTTGATTTAAACTGGGAACTAAAGTGACATTTAGCTGAATTCTGCCTGGCAACTACCCCCGACAGGAGAAACCTGCTCAGCCACTCTTCCCAGACCTAGCTGCATCCTGCTGCCCCCACCAAAAGGAGATGACACCTCTCTGATTAGATTAGGGGAGGGGCACCTGCAGGAGGTTGAACAAAGCACTGTCCTGGGCTCAGGCAAATGTTATATTGGGGGGTCGTAAAATAGCTTCCTCTTGGGAGAAACTGGGAGGGACAGTGCCTGAGAGAGCCAGCTGAGCTTGGGGGAAGTGGATAAACCAGTTATTCCACCCTGTGATGTGGGAAGCCACACCCATTTTGACCAGGGCATAATTTTAAAAAGATAGATAACTCATAGTGCGGACTGATCAAAATTATATAAATAATACCATTGTTCTTGTGATTTTTCGGTGCACATTTTAAGAGGTGTTAGGACCCTGTGGTATGTTCCTGGGGATAGTAGCAGAAAAAAGGTTGTTACTCCAAATGTCTGCATGTTAAAAATCTGACGCTTTATCATCTGTAACCCATATCCCTGGTGCACATTTGTGTAAAATCTGGAAAGGTTTAGAGGTCGTTATCTGGATGAAAAGGGGAGAATTCTGTCATCAGTGGACACAACATCGTACAAAGACAGGGATCGGATGGTTTGGTGCTACAGAAAATATGTTAACTGGACCTATAATATGAGAAAAATGGTACATAGATAAATATGTATTTGGATCAGAAATAGATTTGTGTGCAATTTGACAAGGGGAGGTTCCTCTGACCATAAAACCTACAGCATCACTCTGACACTCCACTTCTTCCCCCCAATCAAGGGAGAGAGGAAAGCTTGGCCAATGATCAGTGAGAGGGGCAGGCTTAGCTAGGCCCAGGCACACACCCATTTTCAAAACACATAAAAAGGGCCACTGAAACCCAGGTAGGAATTCACTTTCCACTTTCTTGCGGGACGCTTTGCCGGGAGACCCCAGACTTCAAATCCATCAACCTCCAGAGACCAGAGATCCAGAGAGACCAGAGATCCAGAGAGACCAGAGATCCAGAGAGACCAGAACTGTGCAGTGCTGAGAGCAGAACCAGAGACCAGACCGCTGTGAGCAGAACCGCCAGAAGTCCCGTCCAACCTGACCAGACCTTGACGGCTTATTTCAAAAATATAGTGTGAGTACTCTCTGTGCCAAAACCAACCTCTTAGTTTAAAATAATGTAATCCAAACTATTTTAGCCTATTAGAACTGCCTCCTAGAATTGTGTCATTCTGTCATCTTTAAAACTGAGAACTGTCATCTGTCATTCTGAGCTTTAAAATTTCAAATCCGAAAAACTACTTTCACAAAATCGTCCGTATCTCCGGAACCGTTTGTGCTAGGAGCGTAATTTAACTTTTATTTTAAAGCTGTGATTCTCTGCTTTCCAACGAACCTAGAACCGACTACCCCCTATACTTTTTCCGCAATCGCGATTTACGCACTCGCGGAATTTACCGCGATTTGGCTCAATTTCTCCACTTGTCAAAATAGCAGCTCCATTCTTTCCTTTGTTAAAATCCGTTTGCAACCTGGTAATAACTCATAGAGCATTGCTAAAGTGAGCCTGAACTATATATAAACTAGATATCACCCACCCTGAACCTCTAGAGGGAATTAAAAGCATTTTTAGCACATTTCTCACTTCATTGTCATCACATTCAAAGCATTTTGGGCCTGTGTTTCAAACCTCTACCTGTTTTCCTCTAAGCTTGCTGGGGGGGAACTGCATTTCGTATTGCATTTTGTTGGGATTCTTGAAGACTGTGTGCTCTCCTTCCATTTCTTACATTGCATAGGGGGGGGGGGTGAATTGTCAAGGAAAAGTGATTACATTGTCTTTTGTTGAAGCCATATCAAGTTATTTTCTGTACTGCATTTCATTCATCATTGCGTTTCCTTGAACCATATAAAGCATTCTTTCCCACCTTATTCTTCTGTTCCTATTCATAAGTTACCTCTTGCTGATTACTGCTCATATTCACAAGTGTAATATCCATTATCAATTTATTTATAGAAGTGTGATATATATATATATATTGTTTAAATTTTCAAACAAACCTTTTAATTTGCAAAACAAACCTACTTCTTGGCTCAGTGGGGTCAGCAGGGGGATTCTAAGAGGGGGGTGTTATACAAGGGTTGTCATCCAGAGTACTGAACTGGACATATAAATACATCAATAAGGGTTTTCCATGTGTTGTGATTGTGAGGAGGAAGCACAACCAGATATTCTGGATCACTTAATTTCTTGAGTTCAGTGGAGGGGGGTCCCCAAAGCTGTCCATGCCCCAGGCCCCAAAAATGCTTACAATTGCCCTGTCTACCACTCCTACCTGTCCACAGTCTACGTCTGCATGTGTGCCTTGCATTGCAATGTAGGTCAGCTCCTTTATGTATGTGTTCATGAGAGCAGATGGATGTTGGATAAATATTGAAGAAAATGATTGGGGTTTGGTAGTTCCAACCTTCTTTGGTCCTACATCCAAGTCTTTAGTCAAATACTCCAGTGTCGCAAAATAATGGGAATAGAAAAGAGGCAAAGACCCATACCTGTTGTTTAAAAGTAAAAGAACATAGTTTTCCCACACAAGAAAATGTGCCACACAAATGTAATTGTTGTATTTTATCTTTAAAGTGCTACTTGGCACACTATGGGGATCATTACGAGTGCGGCGGTAAGGGGTTAACGGCACTGGTAAGGATGCCGGTGCCATTAACCCCTTACCGCCGCATACTGAGGTCCCCTAGCGGGTCCCACTAAGGCCGGCTGGTAGAACCAGCCGTACTTAGCGGGAGCCGCTAAAGGACCACGGCGGTAATAACAGGCCCATAATTTACGGGCCCGTTATTAGCTCCCTCCCCATTCCGATTGAGCCCTATGGGGGCTCGAAAGGAAATGGTTTTCTGAATGGGGACTTACCGGGTCCTCCAAGGTAGGAATGACCCGGTAAATCCCCATTCAGAGAACCCAGAGCCAAACTCGTAATGACCCCCTATATGTTCTTTTAAATATTAAAGAAGACACACTTTGGATCTGTGAAAAGAACAGCTTTGATGAGAGGAGCTAACATCAGTGTAGGAAAACGCCAGCTTTTGTGGGAGGGGCCTAGTAATCTGTAAACATCGTCCAGCCTCCCTGTGAGGAGCTTAGCATATTGTGCAAATCCTAAATCTTCATGGCAAAGAGCCTGGTGCATTGTAAGACACTTCCGGTATCACAGTGAGGAGCTCGGTGTACTGTAAAAACAACTCAGTCACTACAGTGAGCAGCCTGATACCGTATGAGAAACGTCCAGCCTCGTTGCAGTGTACGGTACAAAGGGGCTCATTACAAGTTTCCGGTATCTTCAAACTGAAATACTGATACCGGCACTTGCCAGATTATGAGTGCCAGTGTCAGTTGTAAATCCCCATTCCATGGAGTCCCATTGGACTCCGTGGGGGATTTTGCCGCTATTATTACAGGCAATTTTTGCCAGTACGGTGCCTGACTTACCTCCAGACCTTGTAGTTGGCTGAATAAACACAGTAAGAGCATCCCAGCCTCACTGTGAGGAACTTGATATGCTGCAAGGAACTCCCAGCCTCACGCTGAGGCACCTGGTGGCCTGTGAGTAGATTGCAGCCTCATTGCGAGGAACTTGATGTGCTGCAAGAAACTCCCAGCCTCACGCGGAGGCACCTGGTGGCCTGTGAGTAGACTGCAGCCTCACTGTGAGGAACTTGATGTGCCGCAAGAAACTCCCAGCCTCTCGTGGAGGCACCTGGTGTCCTGTGAGTAGACTGCAGCCTCACTGCAAGGAGAATGATGAAAGATAAGAAGTCTTCGGCCTCCCCACCCTGAGCCAGTTGTATAGTAAGAAGCATCCAGCCATACTGTAATAAGCCAGGTGCACCTTGAGGGGTTGCCAGCGTCACTGCGAGGAGCCGGTTGTAAGAAACCCCCAGCTTCACTGTGAGGTCCTCAATGTACTGGAAGGCCATTTAGCCTACACCGTGGGGCTCTTGGTTTATTGTAAGAAGCACCCAACCATACTGTGTAGAGTCTGGAACACCGCATCAAGTCTACAGCCCGGTGACAAGTTGGGCCAAATTTCAGCCCTGGGGAAAACAGGGTGGCCTGGTATCAGCGTTGATCGTTTGGTTGAAGACAAGGCCAGACAGCAGCTACTACTTAAATTAACAAACACAGCAACACGCTGTGATTTAAAATGCACGTGCGCAGTTCAGACTAGATGTACCTGATGCATGACATGCCAATCTAGCGCTCTCTCCCGCGCTCTTGCTCTTTTCTCCTCTCTCTCTATCTCTGCCTCTGCACTCTCTGTGTGTCTCTCTCTGTCCCTCCATGTCTGTCTCTCTGTCGCTGTGTGTCTCTGTCTCTGTCTCACTCTTTATCACTGACTCCATGTGAGAGAGACTCGCAGTGTTAGGTGCACATGTGCTAGTGACAGCCAGGCCATTGCTGGCAGCCGCACGACCAATTGAAAAGAAAGATATCCCGTGGGGGAATATATTCAATTTTACTAACTTTGTGACTGACATTCTGTCAATGGTACAATGTTAATTTGTAATTATCGTTTACAGTGTATATTTTAGTCATAAGACTAATGCACTTGTTTTGCTGAGCATAACACGTTATCAAAACTTAGAATAATCATGTGAATCTGATAGAAAGTTAGCATTACAAGATGCACAGTCTGGTACACTCCTATGGTATTCTTTTCTAAACCCCCCATGAGAAAGGGGACATTTTTGAACTCACTTTAGCCAACATTTGAACTCAGCTAAATGGTTCTAGGCCTAGAGACATGTGCTCTAGCACCTTGAAACGTCTCTTGTGCTTCATGAAATTACCAATAAAGATCTCATACCAGATAACCAAACAGTGTCAGAAAATGTGGTTAAATACTACTTTATTCTCCGTTCAATAAAGCAGGGCAAACTGACAAACAAAAGACTGATGCTAACACACATGCTTCATTATACAGAGCTTATATACCCCAATATGCGTCATCTATTACATCATCCTACATGGCAAACTGTATAACCTATTGACGGGAAGGATTGGTTAGGGGAGCATACGTACCTATGGCGTATACGGGGGTTAGTACTTCATTGGCTGCCCCTTATCTGTAGGGAATGCCTTGAACTACTTCTAAATGCATATAATACTGATTATAGCAAAGAAAATGGCTGTGGATTGGTCTATGCATTGTATAACATAACAGGCATATTTGTAAAGCGCACATCCACCCCCAAAGGGGCCCCATGGCACTAATAACAGATGTTTATTGTTACCCAACTTAATGGTACTCATTTTACTGACCTCGGGAGAATGAAAGGCTGAGTGGAATAGCCGGGATTAGAACCTGTGACCATCAGGTCAAACACAGGCCACTGTAGTGGATACATTAGTCCACTGAGACACATACCCATTGCCCAATACACCCTCTGATTGGTTGGCATGCACACCCAACCTTGGACGTTCGGCTTGCTCGCAGCACGTTAGCAAAACAAAACTCAGATGCTCGCGTCACGTCAGATTACTCCACACTTTCTCAATTAGTCCATCATCTTTCATCAGTCCAACCATAAGCCAAAGCTTCACGTCTGTAGTTGACCTTGTAGCCTGCTCTCTGTACTGGGACATTCGAGGGAGTGCATGCCCATCAATATCTTCATCCAAAGCTTAATGAATAGCCCTTGGGTTTGACTTCTTGAGGAGACTGCAAATGTGTCCATTTCGACCTCTTATTTACTGCTATTTGATTTAATTATACTGGGTGTTCTTGCTAGTCTTGGCCCCTAGAGACTTTCTCACTCCATCTTGTATAGATAGATCTTCTTCACTGTTAATTGTTCACTACTTGCCTCTTGCAATTGTTTCTTTCTTTAATCCAAGAGAGATATGTCTTACGTACATGGCTTATCTGTCTGCCTCCCTTTGTGCATTGCAATTATTCCTTAAAATAGCACCCTTGGTCCCAGGCCAACACAGACTCCTCTTTATTCTGTGCACAAAGCTATTCCACCAGCGTCTCCTGACTCTACAGCCCTGTTCTGTTTCTGAGGTCGCTGGGTTGAATCTTAACACAAGCCGACGTCCATCTTCCTATCATGGCTGCCTTAGCCACTTTATATCTTCCTCTATAGCAAGCTTCTATAGGTCTCATCTACCTTGTGTTACTGCATAGTTACACTTATTGGTCAGCAAGTTACTTTATCTTCTTTCTATATATGATTACTTTATCATTTCCTACATGTTCAGTTGCTTGGTCACTCTTTAGTTATTTCATATTGTTTCTGTATGTCCTCATATATCTTCTTTATGACATCTCTCTGCCCTCATGAGAATGTGTCCCCATCGCTACATGATGTCAATGGTGCATGCTGACATTCTTCCACTCTTTCAGTGAGAGGCTACATTTGGTATGGTTGCCTGAGTACATATCGTCTCTCATCTACTCGTTGTGGTATGGGCATAACACATGAGGTCCCACATTTAGCTCTTCTCCTTCTGTTCCAGTATGACAGTGGTGAGGAGGTGGGAATTGGGGAAAACACATCCACCTGATCCTCTACATTCCCCCCTCTGGTCGAGTCCTCAACCATATTTTCCTCTTCAATCTCCTTCATTTTCCCTTTATATTGTCGGTTCTTTGGTCTTTGGGATCCATATCTTTGTCATCCTCCTCAGGTGACCTGCATTCTTTATATGTTCATCCATACTCCAGGTCATGTAACATCATTCTCCAGATGGTGGACAGAATATCCAACGTCCTACATATTTTTTATGATCCTTGGGGTAGTAGAAGTTCATTCCTGGAGGTGCCAAGGGACTTTTTCTTTACATTTTCATGGGTACTTTCCTCATCTTTCGGTCTACATTCTCGTCGTCCCCAGCAGTGTCTCCTGCCGTGGCAGCTAGGGCAGAAAGCACTGCGGCAGGTGTTGCAGACTTCAATACCCAGATGCCTTTGGATATAGTGCACGTGACTGTCACATGTGTTTGTGTCTGCCGATGCGACATGGAAGTGTGTCATGTTTCATCAGCATTTGTACTTAAGCAGGTTAAACAATCCGTGCAGCACTCCTTAACCATTGCATTTTTCTGGTAAGTTGCTTTTCCAGGTTCCTAATTTTTATCGATCATTCCGTATCCTCGGCCCTTGCTTTTGCCTCATTGGATTGCTTCTGCCCTGACCCTGCCCTTTCTGACGCCTGGCTGTTCAATCACGGACTAATCTCTTGGCTTCCTGCGACCTCGGCTCTTGCATCTCGGACTGGCTAAGTTTGATCCCTTAACTGTCTACATCCCGGAATTCAGCCTTCATTCCCTGGATTGCCATGTTCTTCGTTTTTTTGCTTTCTCTTCCCCTCGCCTAGATTGAACTCTTTCATGGACTTGGGTTTATTTTTCTTTTGGGGTTTTTCTACTGTTCAGAGACTTCTACGGAGTCTTACATCAAGGAAACAGGACTCCCTTCTTTCCAGGAGTGATCAGTACCTTTGCCTGCTTGTGCTCTACCTAGATTGTGCCCTCATGCTCTACGGGTCAGGTATCCTTTCTTTTGGAGAATATTTCATCAAGCTCACCCTAGCATTATAGTTTGGAACACCTGTCTTTTTGGACTTCCTGGCAAGAGGTTTTCAAGTAGGCTAATCACCCTCATTCTTGCAACTTCAGGTAAGAACTGGGTACTGTCAGAGGGTGGTGTTTGTTACCTATTGTCTGTTGTTTATCAGAGGTATTGATACTGGTTAATCTGTTGTTTTTTCCCTGGCTCTAGCTCTACGGGTAGCTCCTGCCTTTTAACCTGATCCCCTACCCTGTCAGGTTGTTTTCATGTCTCTGCAGGCTGCGCCCTTGGGGGGAAAGTCACCCTGTGTAAGGAGACCCCTGTGGGTATAATCAACAGGGGTTATCAGAGTCAGAGCGAACCCTGACATCAACCCAATAGCTTTCTTGGCTGTCTTCTGGCACTGTCCCAAGATGATCCTTATGAGACAAAATCCTAGCAATACCAACGCTAGTATTGCTCTACATATTTTGAAAGCATTGGCCAGCCAAGTTGGAATCCATGATAATAGAAGTGAAAATCAGCTTCTGCCTCATAAGCGTCATCTTCCATATTCGTATGCAGAGTCATCAGCATAGTTATTGCTTCCATCAGAGTTTAATTTTCTCCATCATGAGACAGTGTGAATGCACAGCAAGAAGGCCTGACCTTGGCACACACGCCTCCTTCCATTGCTGCAATTAAGTCAAGGATTACCTGTCTGGATAGTCATCAGCCTAATGGCTCTCAATCCTTCTCTGAATGCATTGAATCCTTTTATTGTTGCATTGATCGTCTGTAGCAGCTCCCATCTGGTGATTTATAGTCACTTGGCGTTTACTGCAGTCTGTAGTCCTGGCATGTCCATATCTTCAAATCTCTGCAGTGCAGCGATAAGCGCCACTAATTTTGAAGCCTGTGCTGATTAATGCAAAGGCAATCTCACGCTTGTCACTACCTCAAATTCACCCTCTCAGTTCAGCTTTACTACTGCTGATCCAGTATGCCTTTCACCAGTCATTTGGTCAATTTTTGAAGCACCATCAATAACGAGAACTTCCACCCTCCCAAGAACATTTTCTCTACCTTGGGGAATATCATCATAGTATTCAGCATACGTTGTGCAATCATGCACATAAGCACCCCCCCCCCTCTTGGTTCTGCTATGCATGTTGCTGGATTCACTATCTTGCATCTAACAACTTTAATTGCAGGATTCAAAATAATTACCTCGTATCTTGATGCTTTTTGTGTCGTTAATGTACTTTTGGGTTTCTCTAGAATCGCAAATAATCTACAAATAGTGTTACTGTACACCCCATTGTAATACTTGAAGCTTTTTCAATCGCGAATGCAGCAGCAGCTTTCATATGCCCTTTCATAACTGGATCTAAAATCCCACTATAGTAGGCCAATGGCTTATGTCCATGTCCTAATGTCATTTTCTGTGTAAGTAATGCTGTCATAACTTGTCCATTTGAATGATAAAATAAGTAAAATTCCTCATGATAATCTGGAATTCCTTACACAAGGGCTGTACTGATTGCCTTTTTTAATTCTTCAAATCCTTCAGTCATCTCAATTATTCATATTATTTTACTCTTTTTCACCTGTGCTTCTTTGAGTCCTTTTAAAAGTGGTTGAATATATGTACTGCAATTGAAAACCCAGACCCGACCATAGTTACATATGCCTAAAAACTATTGCATTTCTCTTGCTGTTTTAGGTTCTGATATCTTCATAATTGCTTCTGCTCTCTCAGGTTTCACTTTCCTCCCTTCATGAGGAATCAGCTGTCCTATATACAAGACCTCTTTCTAACAGTATTGTAACTTCCCTTTGTCCACCATATACCCGTTCTCTGAGAGTATGGTAATAAGCTTAACTGAATCTTCTCTGCATCTTCTGTATTACTACACACCAAAATGTCATCCAGATATTGAATTACTGTACTTTCAAGCTGAACATTCCCCAGGTCCATCTGGAGGACTCTTTTAAAGATTGAAGAGGACTCGCAGTACCCCTGTCGCAAACGAGTATGTTTCAGGTATATTTCTCTGCTAATCCAGCCAGTTGTTTCATTGTAAAATATTTGTATTGTAAACACATTGTCTACAAAAGTAAACCATTGCACATGTAAGTGTATCATATACACAGTTGTTTGTGGTATAATAATGTGTAGTACATCACAGTTCAAAACAGATAATTTGTTGTTTTTGTTTTAACAAAACATTTGCGTCTTGTAAGACCAAGGGAGAAACAAGAGACAATACCTTACCTTTAAATGCCATCAGCATGCCACTGTAAAGACACAATATCTGTCAGTATTGCCACTGTAAAAGCATTTTCATGGCTGTGCTACTGTAAAATCTTAATATGATTTCTCTGCTCATGCCGGTATTTCAATTATATGTCTACATATATGGGAATAAGAAAGCAAAGTGGCCTGGATGGCACTAGGCATAGTGGGGACACACAAGGTGGAAGGGGGAGCAATGGGCTGATAGAGCTCCAGAGGGGGAGAAGAGGGATCAGTTCTAGGAAAGCTGATCCTTGAATAGTGGGGTTTTCAAGTTCTTCTTGAAGTATAGGATAGAGGGCCATTATCTGCATTGGTAACTTGTTCCAGGAAAATACCTGTTTCCTGTTTTCCTTGATGCATTTCTTTGTTTCTACCCAAGTGATGTTGTGACTTCTGTTGGTGCTCAGGCCACTGAAGAAGGCTTGGTACTTGGCCCTTTCCTATTCTCTCTCTACACCTCCCTTCTTGCCCCTGTTATCTCCTCATTTGGCATCTCTCACCATTTCTACGCCGACGACACGCAACTGTTTCTTTCCTTTTCTTTCTTCTCTCCTGACCTCCACCTTAAACTCTCTTCCTGTCTTACTGCAATCAAAAACTGGATGTCTTCTCGCTTCCTTTCCCTTAACACTGAAAATCCTGAAGTACTTTTCTTCCCCTCCAGCTCCCTTTGCCCTCCCACTCCTCCTCCTTTTATTCTTTTTCCCCCCTCTAATCTTACTTTCTCCCCCCACGCTCGCAACCTAGGCATTCACTTTGACTCCTCTCTCAATTTTTCCCACCATATATCACTCACTTCTCGCGCCTGTCACTTCCACCTCTATAATATTTTCAAGGTCCGCCCCTCTCTCACTTTCCATGCAACCAGACTTTTAATTTCCTCCCTGATCTTCTCTCGCCTCTTCTACTGCTCCTCCTTACTCTTCGGTCTACCCACTTCACATCTCGACCCTCTCAAATCTATCTACCATTCTGCCATCCGTACCCTCTGTCTCCTCACCTGCTGAGACGCTATATCTGCTTCCCTATTCTCCCTTAGCTGGCTTCCCTTTCACTTCACTCCCAACTTATATTTCTTTTCCTCTGCTTAGTCTTCAAATCTCTCCTTGATCTCGCTCCCCCTTATCTCTCTTCCCTTCTCTCTTTCTACACTCCCTCTCGCTCCCTTCGCTCCGCTGACCACTTTCTTCTCACTGTTCCTCCTTCACCTTGTGCCTCCTCTCGTTTCCGCTCCTTCCAACTCCTAGCTCCCCTCCACTGGAACTCCCTACCTCTCTCAATCCGCTCCATTCCTACCTTTTCCTCATTCCGCACCTCCCTTAAATCTCTCCTTCTCCATTCTCCGCCATGATTCCCCTCCCCTTATCACTCACCTCCTCCCACCCTCTCCCTCCTCCCCTTAATTACCTCCCTCCTCACCCTCTTCCACTCCTCCCACACCCCCTTCGCCCCTCCCGCTCCCCTTCTCCTCCTCCTACTTATCCCTCCCTCTTCCTCCCAGTTCTACTCCACCTCTCTCCTCACCCCCTCCCTAATTGCTCTACATACTGTTTTGTTGGTCTGATTCAAAATTCTAATTTGTTATTCGCTTCTATTGTCACTGTTAATTTGTTATCGTTAAATGTACCCTGTTGTTAAAATGTGCAGCACGTTGGTGTAAAGCGCTATATAAACCTAATAAATACAAATACAAATACACATTTCTCAGCCAGGTAGAGTGTTGCAAAAACTTCAAAAACAATGTATGCCGGCTGTCTGCAATGTACGCCAATATTGCCACTATACAACATTTGAAAGCTGTGTGAGCTCAATATATGTGAGCAATGCCTTGTAAAACATGTTGTCATGCTGCCAGTACACAACACATGACAGAATTGCCCTTTAAAAACATTGTCATGCAGTCAATGGGCAATATATGCCAGCAGAGCCCTGTAAACATGTTTATAAAGGCCCGGACTACAATTAAAAAAAAAAAGCATAATTATCATGTTGGAGCCTTTCACTCTACTCCTGTAAATGCACACATAAACACATGCAATCCTCTGCAAGCATGCCTACACACGCACAAAAATTGAAGCACACACACTTTCCCACAACGAGTTTCTTGCCTGGTAAATCGGATTATGTTTAACCTTCAACCCCTCATGTAAAGGAAAGCAAGAACACTTACATTTCTGAGTCCCATTTTTATGGCCCATGGGTTGAGCCTGAAAATTGACACCATTGAGGATCGCTTTGAGTTTTTTTTTTTTGCTTATTTATAACGTGCTTAATACCAAGAGGTTTCTAAGTGCGGACCACGTAATCGAACCTGTGTTCCTCTGTGTTGCCTTACTGCCAAGGTAAGCCTCCAGGCCGTACGTTTAGTTGAGTTCCCTCATGAGGTGCTGCAGGGCCTCTGTCCCTGCAATCAGCTGGGATCTGGACACAGTTGGTGTGTATAGCAGGGTGGGGAGCAGACATGGCTGGGCTGTGGGCATGGCATGGGTTCTGAGCAGCAAGATTTTCTCCACATCAATACAGGCAGCATAGGGAGAGTAGGAAGAGTATTCTTACCGGATGTCCTTTGTTCTAAAACACTGACGCATGCGCATACCCTGTAACAAGAAAACCTAGGGGTCATCAGGAGACAGTGCGCTCGCCAATACCACCAATGACTGTTATCACAGAGTATCCAATGTAAGATTGAATCTGCTGCGTCAGCGTACTTCCACTGGTGCCCCCTAGTAGGTACCAGGATACATAACATACAAATTAGAGAATGAAGGAAAGTCCAACGCGCAAATCCTGGGTAATGTTAATCACGTCAATCCAAGTATCTTTGGAAAAATATTGTCTTGCACATCAACTCTTGTGGTATAGCAAATGGAGTCTTTATATTAGTATCATATGTTGAGTGAAACCAGCCGACACGTGTTTCGACCAACAAGGTCATTGTCAAGGCTGTACAAATGATCAAAATTAAAAAGTAAAATGAAAGCATGGTCAAAACATTAATAACAATGTTGACAAAAGTGCCATTTGGAATGCAAAATATAGTGAAAGAAAATCATCAGACAATAAGTGCAACATGTCATCGCAAAGTAAAATAATATGGAGTTCCATACCATGATTCAGTTGTTTGGTGATGCAAATGGAGCAAGAAGAAGTCATTGGAAAGGAAAAATAGAATCAAAGAATATTGGTAAGCAGCATTAGTCTAATTGGAACAGTTCACTATATTACAAGGTATATGATACCAAGTGTGCTGGAAAATCACGAGAATAGCGTGACAAGTTGAAGGTGGGCAATGCGAGTGGGAACATCTCATGGGCAGATAAATGTGCATTACTGTTTGTTAATGTGAGTGAAGGGATCCGTGTTGAAGCCAATGGTGGTGGGAGTGATAATGGATAATGTGGGCATACCGTGAATCCAGATATGCAGTCCAGCACTGCTTGGCTCTGAACGTACACCGATGGCTGCTAGGGGGTGCTGTTGCATGCTAGCTGGAGTTGCCTATTCAGTCTGGCCATGGACTTTATCTTATATATTATGTCATACCAAGTAGAATGCATGGTAACGAGTGCTATGGCATGTGCCAGATTCTATTTGCATTCTGGGGCTTGAAGTTTTGTTGTTCCAATTAATAATCCGAGACTTTCAGTTTTCTTTTGCATATTATATAAATCCAGGACTACAATTCCCTGAAAGAAAGGATAAAACAGGGACCGAATGAACATTTGTCAAAAAGACATTGCACATGTTGGCATGCATGACATTGGTCAAATATTTTAAGCAGTGTCAATAATGAACCTTGATATAAGTGCTCAGGGAGGCGAGGACCTCACTCTTGGAGTATACAAATAAATGAATGGCTTTGACTAGCGTGGTGCATGCAAAGCAGTGGACTTTAGATTCACTGTTCTGTAATCTACCGCCTCTACAGAATAGAAACAAAGGCGCTGCTTCCAGGAAGTGCCCGCCCTCTGATCCCGGAAGATTTATCTACTCCACGCGGCCCCTTGAAGTTCAGAGGCACTCACAGGTCAGGAAATAGGCACTCACAGGTCAGGAAATAGTCCGCTTTCTGCCTCTGCTCCAGCCTCACTCTGGAGCTTGCTGGACTCCAAGAAACTACCAGTGCGAGGTAAGAATCCAGGCGAATCGCACGAAACCGAGTCATGCCTTCTGTAAGAATGCCCAGCCTAACTGTATAGGCACCGGCGTGCTATAAGAGCGTGCCATCTCACTATATAGGGACCGGTGTGATGCAAGAATGCACAGCCTAACTGTATAGGCACCGGTGTGCTGTAAGAGCGTGCTGTCTCACTATATAGGGACCGGTGTGATGCAAGAATGCACAGCCGAACTGTAAAGGGGCTGGTGTGCTGTCAGAATGCATGATCTCATTGTATAGGGACTGGTGTGCAGTAACAATGTAGGGAACTGGTGAGCTGTTAGAATACACAGCCTCACAATAGGGACTGGTGAGATGTAAGAATACACAGCCTCAGTGTATGGTGACTGGTGAAGTGTAAACATTCACATCCTCACTGTAAGGGGACTAGTGACCTGTAAGAATACACAGCCTTACAGTATGTGGATTGGTGAGATCAAGAATACACAGAATCACTGTATGGGGACTAGTGAAATGTAAGAATGCAGTGCCTCGTTGTATGGGGACTGGTGAGCTGTAAAAAAAACACAGACTCCCTGTTCGGAGCCAGACTCACTATAAAGAGGCTGGTGTGCTGTAAAATGACACGGCCTCATTGTTCGGAACATGTTTGCTGTAAGAATACACAGGCTCACTGTCATGCGATTGAGGAGTTGTAATCATGCACATCCTCATTGAATCTGGTGTGCTGTAGGAAGACACAGAACCACTGTCCGGAGCCTGTGAGCCTTAAGAATACACATGCTCAGTGTAAGTGTGCTGTAAGACTAAACAGACTCATTGTAAAGGAATTGGTGTGCAGTAAAGATACACAGCCTCACTGTGCGGTGGTCAACGTGCTGTAAGAATACACAGTCTTACTGTAAGGGCACTGGTGATCTGTAAGAATGATAATCACACACAATCACGGTCTATAGAAGAATAGATTTTCATAACATATTTTATATGTAAAATCATTCCATCATTCACATATAGCGGTAAAAAATTCTGTATCTCAGTGGGTCTATCACAACATAGGAAAATAAACCACTTGCTCTCTTACAACAGTTAGAAATCAGTCCCAAGCGTTTAAACAGGAGCTACAAAACAAGGCATTTTACATTAGATAATGCCAGGTACTTAGAGTTTTCTAAAGCTATATCTGCACGACAGTGTATGTGAATTTAATGGCCAATGTAGTGCCAGCCACTAGAAAAGTCTAACAACTTGTACTGATAACACACAATACATTAATTTAAAGGCACCTTAGCTTGAGGGTCCTTTTACAACATCTAAAAATGTACAGACAAAGGTTTATATAAAGCCTGGTTTCTAAGACAGTCTATGCAAAAAAATTCTGTACACAGATCTAAAAAATGCATGAGACCAGCTCATGCTTTATCAAGGTCGTCCGGTTTCATAACCATATCTTGCTCTGGTGATCTTCATCAGGACTTTATTCATATAGGGTCTTAACTCCCTGTATGGGATAGCTGTCTTGCTCCCATGCATGTGTTTCTTATTCCTATAGAAAAAAGGGGGACAGAGAAAACAGAAACGAAAGGTGGGTCACTAATGGTCCCCTTCCTATCTCATACTTGTTTTTCCTGCTATACATCAATTACTTAAATGAGTGTATCTAATCATATCACGAGGCTATAAAACTAATTGGAACACATTATTTATGTCCCAGTATACGCCTTTAATCACACAAAACAAAGGGGAAGGGGAGGGATGGAAAAGAAAGGAATCGTGCTCAGGACTGCTCCACTTGCTTACTTCCCCACCGGCAATTGTGGACTGTATGGGAAACCTTATAGCCCATTGAGAAATGTCTCGTGCGTGGATGGCTTACCGCACTATATTGATTAGGCCACTCATCCCGAAGTCTAAAAGAACTTGAAGGGCTGACAGCTCCTATTACTATATGCAAATCAGAAAAACAAAGAAGGGGAAAAAAAGGGAAAAAAACGAAGGAAAAATCAAGGAAAAATCAACAGGTGCCTAACATGTCACAGAGCGCATTATTGAAGATATCAGTGTGACATGATTATCCTATGCAAATGCCGGATGGACTTACCGGCTATCAGGTGTATTTATGGGTGCCCCATGGCGCTGTAAATGGTAAATGCCACGCTATCAGCTATGGCACTGACTCTGAGACCTAGAAAAACAAGCACATATAGGCAAAAGCAGAGTCAGTAAAAAGCCTCTTTGGTAGGCGCTAGCCATGTGCAAATTCGAGTGTGTCCCCTGTAAGTATTAGGACATCTAAAATGGAAATCTTAACCAACGTTCTAAACAAAATGCAGATCAAAAAAGGGGGAACGCATCCGGGTGATGAATGGAAGCCGTGAAGTGCTGCTGCTGCTAGGCTTCTGCACTGCCTACAAATGTGTGAGGACGTCGAAAAAGTATGTCGGAAAAGCATGGGCGGCTAAACTCTATGGTTATTTAGCCATCTTAGCATTGGTCACCTGGTCAGCCATCTTAGGTCAGGCATGAGGGCTGCATATGTCTTACTCGTTGTGTAAATAAATATGAGTAGTTTGAAAGAAACAACCTTCTGTCATTCCGCAACGCAGGATTTTTTGACAAAAAAGTCCTACCAGTGGCAGAGCAATTTGGAACCCACAATGGTAATCGTAATGGTAAATGGTAAATGTTGACAAACCCACAGGGGGAGTGGCTATGCCTCACAACTTCGCTGTAACACTGTTATTAAATAGAACGTGTCATATGCGATTTTAAAGGAGCAAACATGTTACACGCTGAATATTCCAAACCCTCTTTGTCAGTGATGCCTGATTATAAAGCTAATTTTTCCAAATCACTTTGATGGTACAACACTGCTATAGTAAATACATTATATGGTTGCTGCTATTATTTACATCATCACTAAAAAAGGCAATATCATGTGTATACAGCCTATATCTAGAACAGTGACAGAGCAACTTGGAACCCAAAAATGGTAATCGTAATGGTAAATGGTAAATGTTGGCAAACCCACAGGGGGAGTGGCTATGCCTCACAACTTCAATGCAACACTGTTATTAAACAGAGCGTGTCATATGCAATTTTAAAGGAGCAAACATGTTACACGCTGAGTAATCCAAACCATCTTTTGTAAGTAATGCCTAATTGTAGAGCTCATTTTTCCAAATCACTTTGAAGGTACAACATTACTATAGTAAATACATTATATGGTTGCTGCTATTATTTACATCATCACTTAACAAAACAATATCATGTGTATACAGCCTATATCTAGAACATGTATGTAAAGGCATATATATAAAGACAGGGGTTGTTCCAAATGTACAGTACTCCCCTAGTTCTTATATTAATACTTGCTGGTGTATATTGGGGAGTGGGCATATCCACTACTGTCATAACATAAGTCTGAAGAACAGCTAGTTTGTTCCATTGGATTAATTCATTCAGCCCTCTCCTGTGTGTGTTGAGCCTGAATATCCAATTTTGTTCTCTCCTGAAAAGGATGTTATGATAATTGCCACCCCGTTTAGGGATATTAATTTTCTCAATTATCATCCATTTGAATTCTTCTGGGCTGTGTCCTTTCATAATGAAATGATTTACCATGGGTGCTGTCAGTTGTTTTGTCCTCAGGCAAAGGTCTCATGGTCATGCCTACTTATTTCAAATTACAGGGGCATTTTATCAAGTAAATGACTCCTGCAGTATTGCATTTAGTAAGTTGGCGTTGTATCCAAGGTGTTCGAAGTCCAAGATCGTTTTCTTTTGTGCGCTCTGTTTGTGAGCACATAGAACAGGATCCGCATGGTGAGTGTCCTGTAGGAGCAGTGCTTTGCCAGATAGTTGAAGGGCATTTGTCTCTTTTTTCTCTGAATGTTTTTACTAGTTTGTCCCGAATATTGGTCCTCCTTTTAATGGCGAATTTTGGCTCGTCCAGGTGCTGTTGTCCGGTATTGAGAATCGGCCATAGATTCTTTATTTCCTTTTTAAGCTTATTCCGCATGGGAGAATAGCTCATAACTGCCATAATATTGTCTTGCATACGTGGTTTTGGGTGTTGTTGAAGAGTAATGCTTCTTGGAATGTTTCGAGCTCTCCTATACGTGGAGTCAATGATCCTCTTTGGATAGCCTCTATTGGCCAGTTGTTTCTTCAGATCTTTTCCTTGTTCTTCATAATCTGATATCTGTGTGCAAATTCTTCTGTGTCGGAGAAATTGACCGAACGGAAGATTATCTTTCAATGCCTGTGGATGGTAGCTGGAATATGTCAAAAGTGAGTTCCTATCGGTAACTTTCTTATATACTCTTGAACACAATCTGTCTTCTACTGCCATGATGTTTAGATCCAAAAAATGAATAGTTTTCTTATTGAATTCTAAAATAAATTTGAGGAAAGGATTTTGTGAATTGAGCCAACTGTGGAATGCATGTAGTGCCGCTTCTGTGCCTCTAAAAATCATAAAAATATCATCTATGTACCTCTTCCAAAGTTTTATTTGATCAAGGAAGGGATTTGAGGCTGGATAGATGGCGTCACATTCAAAAGCGTTAACAAACAAATTCGCCAGGCTGGGGGCAAAAGTTGCCCCCATAGCCATCCCAGATATCTGTTGATAAAAAGTATCATTGCAAGCAAAGTAGTTTCTGGTTAAGGCTATTTCAGCCAATTGAATTATTAGGCCAGAGGGAGTGTTGTGTAGTTCAATGCCTGATTCCAATAGGTGTTGAACCATGGAGAGTGTGGCTTGTTGTGGTATTTTCGTGTACAACAACTCTATATCCATGGTGACTAACCATTCTGTATCTTGATTGAAGCCAATGGTATCCAGAAGATTTAACATTGCTGTGGAGTCTTTTACATAAGCATGCATTTTCAATACTTCATCTTTGATGAAAAAATCAACGAATTGTGAAAGTGGTTCTAGGACAGACTGTATCCCAGATACTAGGGTCTCCCAGGAGGCGGGATTATACCTTTATGTATTTTAGGAGTGGCGTAAAACGCTGGTATCCGAGGGTGAGATGGTGTCAAAAAGGCTGCTTCTTTTGCGCTTATGTATCCCTCTGCCTCCGCTTCTTCAATGATGGTATTAATTTGATTTTTCAATTGATTAGTGTGATTGCTTTGTAGAATGCGGTAACTGGTGGGATCTTGTAATAACACTTGAACCATGTTGTCATAATCTGATTTGTTCATCACAACAGTTGCTCCCCCCTTATCTGCTGGTTTTATGATGATGGTTTCATTATCAGCGAGGGTTTTCAATGCTGCTAGTTGTTGTTTTGTACAGTTAGAATGTGTAAATGGGATGTTTTCTTCCATTTTACTAATACTCTTAAGCAAAGCTTGTTCAAAGGTAATGGATTCCACTGTATTGGTACCATATGGAGGATAGAATTCAGACGGTGGCTTCAGACCGGTAGCGCCTTGTATGCCTGGTGTGCTGTCAGCAAAAATTTTTTTCATCTGATCTTCCTCACAAGTTGGCTGACCTCTATTCTCATTTGGAATGGATCATAATAAGCAGTAGGTACAAACGAGAGGCCTATTTGTAGGACCTCATCTTCTGGTTTGGTCAATGTATATGTAGATAGGTTCACCACTAACAAAACATTGGCTGTTGCAGGCCTCTTCCTCTGCTGCGAGTGACTACTGGAGATTGGCCTTGCCAGCGCTGGTTGCCCTTGTTGCCCCCTCGTTGTCCTAAAAAAGGGGCATTTATGGGTGCTGCCGGGACCTGGTTTGAATTAAATCGTACTCTGGGATTTCCTGAGCTGTTGGATGACCCAGATGAGGAGCCTGATCTGTTTCTGTTAATACCTCTCTGCATATTTTGAAATCTCAGCTGAGAGGCATCTCGTCTTGCCTGTTTTGCTTCATCAGTAAAGTAGTCAGTACCCACATACGGGTACATTTCTTCATGGGAAAATGCTGCCAGATCTTTTTTTAATTTGGTCAGTTTTTTGTTCAGATTAAAGTCTTTGAACTCTTTTAAAGATGTTTCTAAAGCCAAAAGTTTTGCATTATAAATGTCCAGAGAGATCTTTAGTTTCATAGCGTCACTTTTGTCATTAAGTTCTTTCATCAATTGTTCAGTGACTTTCTTGGCCATATTGATTATAAGAATGAGCCAGTCTCTGGTGCACTTATTGGCTATGTATGACCAATCTTTCCTGAATTCTAAATTATCCAGGAAAATCTGTGGTTCTATGTGTATGATTAGGCCATTTGGAGCAGCATGAGCTCGTAAATATTCAATCATTAATGCCCCATGCAATTCCGTACGGATTATTTTCTTTCTAATAATTTCCATCTCATTCCATTCATCTGAATTTGGAATAACATGGATGGCCAAGTCTGCGCTCAGCATTGATGATTTGATAAAATGCCCTCAACCAACTCTTCAGCAAATGCAAGATAATTATTTTCTGCCATCCTTGTATGTGAGAGCCAGTGGATGGCACAAGAAGTAACAAGATGAACAGGATGAAAACTGTGTGTGAGTCAGTGGAAAGGAGGGTATCTAAGGAACAGTTCCTGTGTGCACAACAAACAAAACACTGAAGCGATTTCTTTACTCTGCTTCTTAGAAATGAGGGCTCTCGGCTGGTGGCACCTGGGTTCTAAAAGTGAATAAATCTAACCCAACAACCCTGAGGTTGTGCGAAAAATACTACAACACTAAGGGTATTACTAGTTTGACCTCTAACAAGGTCTAGATTACATTCCTACCGAGAATTAAAGATATTAATTCTCGGTAGGAATGTAATCTAGACCTTGTTAGAGGTCAAACTAGTAATACCCTTAGTGTTGTAGTATTGTTCGCGTTGTAGTGTTGTAGATCTGTAAGAATGTGCAGCCTCATAGTACAGAGCTCTGTGTGCTGTGAGAATATAGGCCTCACTGTAAAAGCAATGGTGATCTGTAAGAACACACAGCCTCACTGTAAGGAGACTTGTGAGCTGTACGAATAAACAGCTTCACTGTATGTCTATTGTCTATGTGCTTATAACGCGCCGTAAGCCCACAGGCATCAGGGCGCGGTGAGACCAGTGGTGTTGGATTCACAGGTAGAAACTATTGGGTTTTAAAAGTCCCAACGGATAATATAAGCGGCCTAATTTACTTCGGTGCTACTGGAATAGAAATGTTTTCAGAGCCTTCCTGAAACTGAGATGGTTTTCTTCCTGTCTCAGGGCTACGGGTAGCTCATTCCAATATTTTGCCGCCTTGATAGGAAAAGATCTCCCTCTTCCGGTTGCCCTTTTGGCCTCTGGAATGTTTAATAGACCTATGTCTGCCGATTTTAGGCATCTATGGGGCACGTACAATGAGAATTGTTTTTTAAAGTAGGACGGTGCCTCCCCTAAGGGGCATCTATGTACTATCGTCAGCGCCTTGAACTTAACTCTGTCCTCAATTCTGAGCCAGTGCAGTTCTTTTCTTGCTTCAGAAATGTGGTCTCTATATTTCTTTTTCTTGATGATACGAACTGCATCGTTTTGCATCACTTGGCACCTTCTTAACTCTTTCTTGGATACTCCCAGTAACAGGGCGTTTCCATAGTCTAAACGAGACATCAGGATTGCTCTTGCGATGGTAGCTGTATTAGTCTGGTTTATGAATGGTCTAATGGCTCTTAGAAGAAGTAAGTAGTACATGTTGTTTTTGTACAGGTAATTAACCTGTATGGGGCCTGGTGAGCTGTAAGAAAAGACAGACTCGTTGGGCCTCATTACGAGGTAGGAGGTAAGGGATTACCGGCACCGGTAAGGGTGCCGGTGCCGGTAATCCCTTACCTCCATATTCCGAGGTCCCTTAGCGGGTCCCTTCTTTAACGCCTGGTCTGACCAGGTGTTAAGGACGGTACCCGCTAAGGGACTTCAGAGCTAATAACGGTACTGCAAATTGCAGTACCGTTATTAGCTACTTCTCCATTCCCATTGAGCCCTATTGGGCTCAAATGGGAATGGGGAATGGTTCTCAGAATGGGGATTTACCGGGTCCTCCAAGGTTGGAATGACCCGGTAAGTACCCAATCTGAGAACCCGGACCCGGTATGCGGTAAGGGGGTAGCCATGGCGCTAATAGCACCATGGCTACCCCCTACCGCGTAATGAGGCCCATTGTAAAGAGTCTGGTGTTGCTACAATTCCGTTGTGCTGTAAGAAAATACCACCTCACTGAGCAGAGCCTGTGTGCTTTAAGAATACACAGTCTCACTGCAATGGCAAGGTAAGCTATACGAATACACTGTATCATTGTGAAGAGTCTGGTGTGCTGTAAGAAGGCGCAGCCTCACTGTCCAGAGATGTGTGCTGTAAGAATGCATAGCCTCACTGTAAGGTGACCTGTGTGCTGTACAAATATACAGTCTCACTTTATGGATCCCAATGTGCTGTAAGGATACTCAGCCTCAGTGTATTGAATCTGGTGTGCTAGAACCTCACAAAACGGAGACATGTGTTCACTAACAATGCACAGCCTCACTGTAAAGGGGAATGGTGTGCTGTAACAACACACAGCCTCTTTGCAAATAGCCTGCTGTGCTCGCAGTCTGTGCACCGTGGCACTGGAAGCCTGGGTCACAGATTGTCATGCACAAAAGCGTGCCGTGCTGTGCCCCAGGGTTCCGACGGTGTAGCTCACAGGCTGGGAGTTATGGGGAGAAGCAGACAGCTGGAGGCCGGCACCCAAATCAGGTAAGTAGGGGATGGTGCAGGGTCAAGTACAAAAGGTTGCACCCGCCGAATTGCACCTTTTGTGCGGCAATCATAGGTGTGATCTTTTGTGTGCAACCCAGAGACGTAGAACCAGCCTGCTGTGGTGTAAGAAGACACAGGGCCTCATTATAAGTGAGGCTGTAAGGGGTTAATGGTGCTGGTAAAGGGGCCGGCGCCGTTACCCCCGTACCGCCTCATTACAAGGTCCCCTCGCGGGACCCGCTCTGGACATCTGGTCAGACCAGACGTCATTTGCGGGTCCCGCGAGGGGACCAGCGTGCTAACAATGAGCCCGTCATTAACGGGCTCGTTGTTAGCATGCTTCCCATTCCCATTGAGCCCTATGGGCGTCGTCCCTGAATGGGGAAATACGGGGCCCTCCAAAGTCAGAATGGGCCAGTATTTCCCCATTCAGGGACGACGGACACGGACCCGAGTTTGGAGGCAGCCAATGGCTGCCTTCGAGTTGAAGTGAGAGTAACCAAAGAATAGTCTGTTTTCCAAAGCCAGGTAGTAAGCCTGTTCTTTGGAATAAAACCACCGTGGTTGAGGGCACAGTTATTTCTCACAGAAAAAGAAACTTCTGTGGGTTTTAACTCCCACAGGGGCAAGGCTGTGTAGGAAGACAGGAAAGGATAGAGTTGAGTTCTAAATGACCCTTCCTTGTGGACTCTTCTGTCCCTGTGTAGCACTGCTAGGCCGCCTACAAAAACAGGGGATAGGATAAGAAGAGACACTAACTCCTTCTAGATGTTATGCACTATTCAGCCTTGCATCAAATGTGCCCGTCAATCACTCTCTCCCCCTATGTGTTAGCATGGGAAGAGACAAGTACCCGATCAAAAACAGTGTTTACGTGATGAGGCGTACATACATTCACTGGGTTGTATAAGTTTATTTTCCCAAGGATTGTCTTCACACCCCATCCACTGTAGGTTTAAAAGGACTAACACAAAGTCAGGTTGCAATCACTCGGAAATTGAGTTACAACATCAAAAGACAAACAATACAATACAACACTCTCCACTTTGCCGTCTTCCTATTAGTATGGCAGGTGGAGGATGATAAAAAACTGCTCATGTATAGAAGGTATCTATCATATGTAGCAATTGCTGTCTACCGGTTTCAGCGACTCATGTTTGTTGGGGTCGCTTTCTTCAGGACAGTCGTTTTCTATGTATTGACAACACAGGGGTAAGAGAGCTAAGTTCTATACCTCCGTGTGTAAATTCTAGTCGGGAAAAGTGGATAATCAATACTTTACCACCTCCTCAGTGTGGCAGGGCTGTAACAGACAGGTGACCTGTGTCAAGACAAAAGCATATGAAATACACACGTCACCATTGGTTGTTCACTGCCAGTAGATGGCTTTCAGGATTAGCAGGTGTCTAGTGCTGATCCTGTTCTTAAAAACACTACGCTGAGCGTGGTGTGGTTTACCTCTTTACTTAGTTGTTACTCAATTGTTGAGCATATAGCAGATATTTCAAAATGGAGTTTCAAAAAGGGAACCCCCGATCCTGTGGGGGCTTTTCCTTGTAAATTTTGTAGCATGTAAAAATGGCCCGAATCAATCTCTCAAGGAATGCTGCTAAGGTGTATTATATTCATTCCCGGGTCATACATATAGTCACTAACCTGGGAATAGGTCTTTCCATCTGCCTCGATGTGTCCTCAGGTGACAGGCACCTGGTGTTTCTGAGATTCGAGTGGGGTGTCGTGCTCCTAGAACAAAGCAGACAGTACAAGCTCTACTTTCGTTTGACTATTTTGCTATAGAGTGCTGCGTCTGATTCGTACTCGAAAGCACACTCGGGACAAGTGATGTCCATCTGTTGTAGAACAACATAACGGGCTGGACTCCACTTTACTTTATATGCAGAACGATTCGGAAAGCGCTTACCGTGCTTGCAGTAACGACACCGAACTGTGTCTGCTCCGCACTGAGTACACAAGTCGATGTGCAGAAGGGAGTATCAAGAACCCGTCGGGGATCACGTGCCGTATGTATAACGTGTCACGTGTGCTGTGTAGCTACGTTATGCGTATGGAGGCGTCTGCCCGGAAGTCAGGCATTTTCCAGTGCGGTTACGTTGTGTGTGCAAGCAACGTCTGCCCGGAAGTCAGGCTTATTCCAAGACCTGGAGTGCAGAAGTGGGCAGCCTCTGCCGCCATCTGATGTCTTTCCTGTCACCATGGCAACACTCATGTAGGGAATGTGGTTTATCATGATGCCCCTTCTTAATATAGAAGTATTGAAGTTCATAGAGGTGCAACTTGCAGATATCTCGAGGTAAGGGCGTGACCAACAAAGGTGCTCAGCCGTTCATTGCCAGTGTTTGCCATGCAATGTTTTCATTAAGTCCCACCTTGTCTAGTTTAAGACGAAATATCCACTTCTGCTCTCTTTTAAGGAGCAGATTGGTCATGTCTCTGCCTCTTCTTGGGCACATTACTTTCTCTATGATGGTCCACATAATTTCGTTGGCCTTATGTCTATGTATTTTGAAGTGCTCAACTAGGGGGGCATTTTCCCTTTCGGTTCATATACATGACATATGCTCTTGTATGCTCTTTTTGACAGGTCTCGTAATCATCCCTATGTATTTTTTGTTGCACGGGCAGGTGATCATATAGATCACATTGGAGGTGTTGCAATTAGTAAGAGATTGTTGTCGCCATGGGGTTGGTAAGCCTAGTTCTAATGTTTGGGATTTTTTGGTTAAAGCACAAATGTTGCATTGTCCGCATGGTGTGTGTCCACAGAGTGGTGTGGTACCCCAGAGTGTGGTCTGTCTCATGGGATCCTGGGGTGGTATATATGAATGAATGAGGGTATCTCATATGTTCTTCCTCTTTTTGATGGCAAACCGTAGGATATGCAGTGGGACGGGCCCAATGTTCAGTAATGGCCAGAGTTTTATAATTTCTCTCTTAATTTGATTTACTTTGTTGGAATAACTGAACACGGCAGTGATAGTGTTTTCACCTATTGGGCGTGTTTTTTGCTGAAGAGTGATGGCCCGTGGGATGTTTCTTGCCCTCTTGCGGGCCGCTTTGATTGTTTTTTAGGGTAACCCCTCTTCGTCAGTTTGTCTGCCAAGATCTTGGCTTGTAAGTCGTATTCTTGTACACTTGAGCAATTACGCCTATAGCTCAAAAACTGTCCGAATGGTAGATTTTCCCGTAGGCTCCTTGGGTGGAAACTTCTGTAGTCCAGTAAAGCATTTCGGTCTGTCGGCTTCCTGAAAACTGTGGTTGACAGTTGTCCTCCGTCAGTTTTGATTTCTACATCTAAGAAGTGAATCACTTGTTTGGAGATGCTGTGAGTACATTTCAGATAGAGATTCCTAGAGTTATGCCATTCCAGGAATTGAAAAAATGAGGTTTCTGGCCCTGTATATATTGCCAAGATATCATCTATGTATCTGGTCCATAAAGATTTCTGTGATCGAAAAGGGTTTGTTGCTGTATAGATGAATTGTTTTTCGAATTCTGCCACATAAAGGTTGGCCAAAGATGGGGCAAATGTGGCACCCATCGCAGTCCCTGAGCATTGTTGATAGAAGGTTTCATTGTGTAAGAAGAAGTTCTGTGTTAGAGCCAATTCAGCTAATTGCATTATGAAATCTATTGGCACCGCCGGTGGGATCTCCAATTCTCGTAGCACTTTCTCCACTATTTATAGTGTTGCTGTCTGTGGTATATTTGTGTAGAGAGCCTCAATGTGTTACCCACCTGATTTAAAAAGGGATTTCCCTGTTAACTTAACTAATTGCCCCCTTATACTTTGTAAAGTCAATGGCTGCCTCCAACTCGTAATGAGGCCCACAGTCTCACAGCACGGAGCCCAGTGTACTGTAGGAATGCGCAGACTCATTGTAAAGAGTCTGATGTGTTATATGGATACACAGCCTAACTGTAACGCAGTGTTCTTCAAATGAGTAAAAATATTGTTTCTACCCCCCCCCACAAACCATACATGTTTATATTTCCTATTAAATGCTTATAGTTAAGCAATTCACCCAAGTTGGGGGGCCATTACTGCATCTGGTAATGATCCTAGGCCATAGTTACATTGCAGGGGCCTTAACGAAGAACCAGGGCATTACCAGATGTAGCGATGGCCCCCATGTTTTTCGGCAACCCCTCCCTCATCATTATTTCAAGGCCTAATTGCTATTAATATCCCAGCACATTGTATCATTGTATCAGGATACTAATAGTTTGGAAGTTGTGAAACGTAACTTACAACAAAAAACAAAAAAAGTTGCCCACCATGGATCGGGGAGAAGGGACTATACTACATATTATCGATGGTGCACTGAACACTGGAGTACATTCACAGAGGACTCTGAAATCTGGCATGCACCCTGTAATAGACATCGAGGAGGTGCTGAACTCTGGCACACATCCTCTAATAGACCTCAAGGATGCACTGAACTCCGGGATACATCCTGTGATCGACCTTGAGGAGGCACTGAACTCTGGCATACACTCTGTAATAGACCTCGTAGAGGCACTGGACCTGCGGCATTCACTGTGTAATAGACTTCAAAGAGGCACTGAACTCCGGCATACACCCTCCTGATGAGGTTTCTAGACAAGTCCGCTCTATGAAAGTCTCATCAAAACAGGTTCTTCCCTGTTCATTCAAAACCATCAAGGACCATATTGACACCCTCACTCCAGCCTTGGCCGACTTCTGCAACCACTCTTTCGCCACTGGAACCTTCCCTTCCCCCCTGAGGCACTCCCTTGTGCACCCTCTTCCTAAGAAACCCTCAGCCGACCCCTCCTGTCTGGCTAACTATCACCCGATCTCCATTACTCCTTTTCTGGGCAAACTCTTGGACAAGCTGACCAATCCAAACTTAACCTTCACACTGAATCTGTTGGTTGTCACCGTGACCATCAGTCTGGCTTCAGAGCAGCCAGGAGCACGGAAACTGCTCTTGTGAACATCCGTGAAGACCTGCTCTCAAACCTTGACAGTAACCATCCCTCTGTTCTCATCCTCCTCGATCTCTCTTCTGATTTTGATACTGTCAACCATGTCATCCTGCTCAACCAGTTCCATGATACCCTGGGTATCAGTGATCAGGCCCTAGCCTGGCTGACCTCCTTTCTCTCTGACCGACCCTCCCAGGTCCAACTTGGGCCCTTCCTCTCCTCTATCTCTTGCTCTACCTGTGGTGATCCACAGGGGTCTAATATTTCTCCGTGGATGTTCAACCAGTACCTGGCACCTCTCACCCACTGCATAGCTGCTCTCTGCTCCAACTTTCAGTGCTATCCAAATGACACTCAGCTTGCTATCAGGCTCCTCTCAGCTGCCTCTTCATCTCTCATCCCAGATTGTCTGTCCGCAATCCAGGAGTGCTGTGCTGCCAATGATCTCTGCCTTAATGCCAGTAAGACAGAGATCCTCCTCATCAGCTCACCAGCACCTTCCTGTCCTGTCACTCTCTTGCCGCCCACTCTGGGCCCTCATACTACTCCTATCTGTGAGGCTAAGAACCTCGGGGTCATCTTCGACTCCACACTCTCCTTCTCTCCTCACATCTCTGATGTCTCTAAGAAATCAAACTACCAGCTGCACCTCCTCAGAGGTATTCTTCCTTTCCTCACTTTCCCCCAGAAGCTTGTACCCCGGAGACCACCGGCCGGCCCATAAAGCCGAGGTTTGCTCGAAAGTACTTTAAGACGAGATAGCTGCACCCTTGAGATGGATGGGGGTGCAGATTTATTACTCCAACACCAATCAATAAGGACACTTCAATGGTTTGGCAAAGGGAGTCTGTTTAACGACAAGTACAAAAAACGGGAAGTCATGGAAATTAGCAGTGTTGCGAACATCCTTCTCGCTGCAACTCCAATGAACTTCATAAAAATCATAGCATTTATACTGAAAACTCATCATAATTGACGTATAACACTCAAAAGTTAATATGCAATTCTATTGGTTAGGAAAAGGGAACTTTAATATAGGTACTATATCTGTATGTGTTAACGGAATGAAGGGATTGGGTAAACACTGTCAGGTGGGCGTCTAAGCCCTTGCTTCAAAGATGACTACTGTAGACGTCACTAAAAGTATGACGTCCCATTGGTTCTACTAACTATAGGACCCTAGATTGTTTGGTCCATTGTTTTTGGGTAGACACCAACCCCATGCATAAATTTCCACTTTGCTTAGCAGCACGCAGAATGGTCAGCCAGGTGCAGGGTGCCCCGTAGTTACCTGGCTTTTCTCCAATTAAGGTTACAATCAATCATCAGTTCAACAACTATGTGTCAATTATGTTACTGTGTTTGGCCTCGAAACTGAATCTTCTGTCTGAGAAAGTTCCGACATCTCTGCATGGGCAGATGCTAAGCGTAGGTGTGAAATTGTGCTTCTCCTCGCTCGGATGGTCACGTGCTTCCCACACCGTGAATTTGTTTAGTTTCTCTCAATTTGGGCATTTGATTCTTATTCAGCTTGCCACCTGCCTACTCCTCCTTATCTTGACCTCTCAGAGACAGGATATTCTGTTCTTAAGTTTCAATTATATGTAGCTACTGTTGGTTCCTTTTATTAGTATGACCTTGGCACGAGTTGCATCTGCCGAGTTTCAATTCAGCCGTCTCTTCTCGTTTTGCTAGAATATGAATCTCTGCTCATTCGGCCTTTAGTAACCTGGGTTGATTCTGCTTTGTTTGCAAAGTGGAATTACACTTATAATACTGTGCTTCATTTTGAGGTAGATTATGTATAATGGCGCTTGCCGCACTATTCTTCTATTTAGCATTGCAAACCGCATTGTTTTCTTAGCCTTCTTGCGGTTCCAAGCATATGTACAGGTGTTAGCCGGTTGAATATCTTCATCCTGTTTACAGCTTAAGCTTCTTAGTATTTCAACATTGTTCTCCCCTTTTATGTTCACAATATACTTATTCATGGCGTTTCGTCTCTGGGTCACATTCTCGGGTTGTCATTTCTTCTACTTGTATGTCAGTCCGGGTCCTTGTGATGTCACCATTCATCTTCCATTAAGACCTTTTTGGTTTCTTCCGGGACTGTACTTAGGCAATCTTCATTTCGTCTATTTTGCTGGGAAGGTTTCCTTAATGCATACCTTACTGTCCATGGTTTTCTTGGTATCGGTACTTCGATAGGTGTTGCTCTTCTGATAGGTACTTGGCAGAGCCCTACTGCGCCTCTCTGCTGATTTATCTGCTCATCATACGTCAAATATTTTGGTGTAAATGTTCCTGGTACTTCAAAATGGGCGACTGGAGTGCAGGTTTTATTTGGGACCTCCTCTACAATCCCCCCTCTGGGCGATTCATTGACCACTTTCACCTCCATCTTTGGATTCAATTTACTCGATTCTTCTGTATTTTTCTTCACTCCATCACCTGGGTTCATTCCTTCTTCATCTTCAGGGTCTGTACATGATGGTTTTAAGAAGTGTCTCTTTGGAGTCCATATTTTTATGACTCCTTTCAGGTTTCCTGCTGTCCTTACATGTTCGTCTTTCTCCATGTCATTAGTTGACATTGTCCATTTGGGCTACAGTAAACCCATCTTCCCACATAATTTCTGTGCTTCCTGGGATAGAGGAACTTTGTTCCTTCTAGTGCGTGAATACTGGTCTTCACAAAGTTCTTATCAGTCAGGTCTTTGGGCTTCAATCTTGGCTTGGCATCGATCATGATCTTCATCACTATGGCATTCTTCGCAGTCTTCTGGCATTCCGAGATTATTATCTTGATAACACAAAATCCTAGTAAATATCATCACTAAAAGGGCTTTCAAGAACTTGAATGCATCTGCCATCCATTGTGGAACCCATGAGAACAGCGATCCAAACCAGCTGTCATCATCAACTTCATCAGTTTCATAGATCATCTGGTTCTGCAGGTTTGTCAGCATACCCATGGCCTCTGTCAAGGTTCCATTCTCCTCATCTGATATGATATAAATGTGCAACATGATTCTTCGCTTTTTGCACAAACTTCTCCATCCATGGCTGTGATCATGTCAAGGACATATCTGTTCTGAAGAGTCATCAGTCTGATGGCTCTCAGCTCCTCCTTGATCACATTGAATCCTTTTATGGTCCTGTTGATCGTCTGCAGTAACTCCCATCTGGTTTTCTGCAACCATTTAGTATTTACTCCAATTTGGATTCTTGGCATAAGATTCGTTGTGAACACTGATGAGGTGAGGCTGAAAAGCCTGTGTTCATATGGGATTGCATGAAAGGCTTCTTCTGATTCAGAAGAGAAGTAATTCTCTCAATTCATCCGAGTTATCAGTTCCACAGATCTCTTCTTCCTCCGGTGAGCAAATGCTTTCGGGAAACTGTCAATATGCAGGTCACATTTTGGGATCACCAGTGCTGGAACGTGGACATTCACTATTGTGCATATACCTCCCCAGTCTCTTGGCAGTCTGATATATGCCTTGGATCTGCATGCCCAATAATGATCCATAATTACTGCAGTTCCATGCACCATTCCTGGAGTGTTAAAAGCTTGTACACAGTTCTTATTCTCTCCCATCTTTCTAGTGCCATTATTCCTGAAGCAGAGTTTTGGGCTTTCAAGTGGCACTATCTGCAAGGGTGCTCCTCTGTTTTCGACACATGTCAATAGTTTTGCAAGTTTCAGCCATAATGGCTTACAGCCATTCTGCATGATGTCAACGGTTTCTTTGTAGAGTCCAGTGATCTCCCAGGCTCTGCAAATCACCACTCCTTTTTCCCACCTATCTGGTGAAAGCACTGTTCCCCAAATCTGCATTTGGGCTCTATTTTTCCACTTTCGAGCTTCCTCTGGAGTTTTTCCTTGGACATTTATGGGGTAATTCATAGAATTCAGTGCACAAGTGGTGCACGCGGCTGGCGCACAGTGTGCGCGTGTGACTTCCTGCGCCAGCCGTGTGCGCTAAAATCCATTTCCACGCACAGCGTATTCATGGATTTCAACATCCAAAACCAGGCGTGGACGAAGAGTGGCGCAGCGACCCTGCAGCAGCGCCAGTTACGCCCCCAACCCCTCCCGTGCGCCACGTACAGCACACAAATCTCGTACATGGTGCACAGGCCCACATCCACGAAAACACCTGTAAAACTCCCCACGTACCCCGCTGCGCGGGTAGTCTCACACGCGATTGGGCCTGTGCGAGTGGGGTACGTGTATTAATGGGGTGCGCAGGAAGTTTCACACGCGATTGGCCATGTGCGTGCAGGCTACGTGGATTATTGGGGTGCGTGGGAAGTTACACACGCGATTGGGCCTGTGCGAGCGGGGTACGTGGATTACTGGGGTGCGCGTGAAGTTTCACACGCGATTGGCCCTGTGCGAGCTGGGTACATGTATTACTGGGTGCGCGGGAAGTTTCACACGCGATTGGCCCTGTGCGTGCGGGTACGTTGATTTGGGGGGTGCGCGGGAAGTTTCACATGCGGCAGGCCCTGTGCGTGCAGGCTATGTGGATTACTGGGGTGCGTGGGAAGTTACACACGCGATTGGGCCTGTGCGAGTGGGGTACGTGGATTTCTGGGGTGCGCGTGAAGTTTCACACGCGATTGGCCCTGTGCGAGCGGGGTACGTGTATTACTGGGTGCGTGGGAAGTTTCACACGTGATTGGCCCTGTGCGAGCGGGATACGTTGATTTGGGGGGTGCGCGGGAAGTTTCACATGCGGCAGCCCTGTGCGTGCGGGCTATGTGGATTACTGGGGTGCGCGGGAAGTTACACACGCGATTGGGCCAGTGCGAGCGGGGTACGTGTATTACTGGGGTGTGCGGGAAGTTTCACACGCGATTGGCCCTGTGCGAGCGGGGTACGTGGATTACTGGGTTGCGCGTGAAGTTTCACACGCGATTGGGCCTGTGCGAGCGGGGTACGTGTATTACTGGGATGCGCGTGAAGTTTCACATGCGATTGGCCCAGAGAGAGCGGGCTACGTGTATTACTGGGGTGCGCATGAAGTTTCACACGCGATTGGGCCTGTGCGAGCGGGGTACGTGTATAATGCGGTACAGGGGAAGTTCCACACGTGCTTTCACTGTCATAGCGGAGGTACGTGTATCCAGGGGGGTACACGGGGAGTCCCACACGTCAATTGGCAGTGTGGGTTCTCACAGGTGTGCCCTATCCCCCCTCCACAGACCCTGCAGGCACCCCACACCACAGGGGACTACCCAGCACCCCTGGTCATGTTCCGCAGGCAGTCCATCCACCATGGACATGCCCCCAGCCAGGCCACATGTCACCTTGCACTAGTGATCACCAACTCATGTCCCCCAGCACCCCCACCCCCCAGCAGTGAGGGGCACCTGCCAGCAGGCCCCCACTCATGTCCCCCAGCACCCCCACCCCCCAGCAGTGAGGGGCACCTGCCAGCAGGCCCCCACTCATGTCCCCCAGTACCCCCACCCCCGAACAGTGAGGGGCACCTGCCAGCAGGCCCCCACTCATGTCCCCCCACCCACTCACCCACCCAGCAGTGACATGCCCATCTCATGACACAAACCAAAAGTCAAGTATGTACATCAACACATGTCCGTCACACGCACGCACACACACACACACACACACACACTGGTTGCCATTGATTGAGTAAACCCACATGTCGACATGCATGAACCCAATGAGCGAATCCCACACATTGAAGTAAAACATCAAAATGTATTAACATGAAAATCAATGTAAAGTAATTAAAGCATAAAATAATGGCAAACATGAAATTAAATGCATGCCCAAATGAAAAAAAAATAATTCCTCAAGAAATCCCAAGTAATCCAAAGGAAAAATGGCCAAAACTCTCTGTCCACCAAACCAAATCCAAATGAAACACAAAAAGGTAAATCCATTGATCATGGTGAAATGAAATTAAAATGTCCAAATAAATCCAACGTCCAACTATGTACAATCCAATTTTCAAGGGTCCATGAGCCCAACGAAATAAATGAAACCTATCTAATAACCTACCTAACAAAAAAACTATATACAAAAGTGTGGGGCATAGTCCAAAAGCCCCAAAATAAAAAAAAAGAAAAGGAAACCTAACACTATAAACTATTTAAAATGGCGGCGGGCAAGTCCTGCGGCTCACTCAGTGATGTTGTCGGCCAGGGCATCATCGAACTCCATGTCTATTTGCTGGAGGTGGGCCTCTGTCCTGGCCCCGAGGTCTCGCAGGGAGGCACTCATGGCCTGTTCCAACTCCCTGCGAGTCGCCTCGAGGAACTCTGCCCGCCTCAATGCCCGACGCATGGGGAACTCCACCCTGACCATGGTGAGCCGCGCCTCTTCCGCCCGCCGCCGCTCCGCACCTATACGCTGGCCCAACCGCAGCCACACAGAAGACATACCCATTCCAGGGTCCTCCTGCACTCTGGCCGATGCTTGCCCCCCTAATGCCGATGGCCCAGAGCCATCATCGCTCCCACCTAGAGCCTGCTCCTGCTGCTGCTGCTGCTGTCCATGTGCCCTGTCCGATGATGCCTGCACATCCTCCATCAGCTGGTCTCCAGTTGTGGTGTCCACCCCTGCTGGACTGTGGCAGGGATGGGATCTCCACCAAGCTGGCTGTGTTGGTCAGGCCAGGTCCACAGGGGGTCCTGGTGGAATCTGGACCGGAAGACGACAGGGAGAACGACTGGCGCATAGTCTCCACAGAGGAGGAGAGGTCCGCCAGAGTGCACTTCATATGTAGGAACCCACCGACCAGGGCCCCTCCCAACAGTGCCACGTTGCGACGCTGCTGTTCGTGATGGCGTGCGTTCTCCTCCCAGGACGAACGTACGTCATCACGAATGTCACGCATGCGCAACGCGACACCAATCAGGACGTAGCCCATACGTTCATGGGACCCCTCATCCGCAGGTAGTGGAGAGGCAGATGACATGGCACTCTCCCCTACCTGCGGACGTGCCTGGGACCGGGCATCCCTGCTGGTGCATGGTGGTGCAGTCACAGGGTCAAGGACAGAGACATGCACAGGCCCCTACACGGTGGCCTATGCTGCCTCCTGGCCCTGGCCTGCACCACTTGCACCAGTGGTACTACCCCCACCAGGCCCCATGTGCGGCTCAGTAGCGGGCTCCTCCTCCTCTGTGGAGACCACCAACCTGGATGTCTCTGCACCGTCTTCCGCCATTGCAAGCCCCTGTGGGGGCTCACCCGGCCCTTCCGCCACAGCCATAGTGGCAGACGCGGCACCAGCCCCCTCGCTCCCGTATGATGGCAAGTCCTGGGAGGGTGGCTGGGCCTTGTGTCGCAGCCCGGTGGAGGCATCCCCGCCGCTTGGCTCCACAGCGCCGTCTCCGCCCTCTTCTTCACTTGACGCTGCGTAGAGGGAGACATAGAACACAAGCATCAGGGTACATTACAATATTCCCCTAGACAGGAAGCAATAACACATGAGTGGCAGTGTCAAACGTCACTTCCATCCTGTCCCTCCACAACACATGGGCGAATGCACGCAACACACATGCAGAAACAGGCACGGCGCCTGCAATCAACATCAGCATCCATGTACAAGGGCCTCTATTAACCAAAATGTTGCCTTCAAACTCACATGCATCATGGCTCACACTGATCCCATGCACACACATCCCCGGAGGGTCATGCATCATGGCTTGTACACCACAGACACAGTGGATAGACACAGTGCATACAACGGTGACCGCACTGCATTAGTGAATCTACACATCATCACGGACATGTGTCATGCATCCATGGCGTTTCAAAGTCACACACACGCTTCTCAGACACACACACATGTGCACCATACATGTACATGACAGCAGCACCCATCCCTCACACCCCCTCCATGTCCAAGAACAGAGACTGGCATGCTTTCATGTGTGCATTTGGCATACAGCTCCCCATGTTGCATTGTAACACATGCACCAACCATGTGGTTCACACATTACTGGTCTCACATGCATGACCATAATGTCCCTGCACACACACATCCATACATGGCCTATGTCACACATACAGGCAAGTATCAGACTACCAGCATACTGCAACATGCCCTGTCTCACACACCAATGCTTGGCCACTTACTGCTCAACTCCAGCTGGGTCTTCCTCCGAAGGATCTGGGCATGGAGCGCTGGGCCTACGCGTTCCAGGACCCTCATCTGGATGTCACTCATGCTGACCCGGCCGCCCTCCACGAGGCGCCGAGCCTTGTAGAGGGTCCTGGACCTGAAGTCCTCCCAGCGCTTCTTGATGTGCTTGATGTCGCGGGTTGCCACCCCCTCCGTGTTGATGGCAACCACTACGTCATCCCAGATCCTCTCCCGTCCTTCCTTGTTGGCGCGTGATGTTCCGAAGAGGGCATCAAAATGCCCCAGGACATGCTCCACCAGGACTTCCATCACACTGAAGCTGGTGGCCCTCAGCCTCTCTGCCTCTCTGGCTGGGGGTCGCCAGTGGTCTCAGATGGTGTTTGCCCCGACATGGTGACCCCCGAGGCAGGCGTGGGTGGGCAACTGGGTCCTGGGGCTGGGCTGTGGAGCGATGGTATCCCAGTCGGGAGTCTTCTGTTCCAGCAGGGGTGGACACAGCAACTGGAACCCTGGCTGACGTGCAGGCACCAAATAGCAGGGCACGTGGGCAGCAGGCAGGCAGCAGCAGATATAACAAGAGGGTTATCCTACCCTCTATGAATCTAAGGGGTGCGCAAGATGAATACAGTACACACTGGTTTTTAGACCCTTTTGGGCAACCGTTGTTAGAAACAACATGTTTGCTGCTGCCAAACACATATCTCAAACTCATATAAAAATGTCAGCTTTTTATTATTAGTTAGCTGATGCTTTTGTCTTTATGCAAAATATTTAGGTTGTTTTTTATATACATGACATTACATGATGTCCATTGTGGAAAACAAACACATAGTTAAAGATTCACTATGACATAATTACAAATGACATGGGGTGTGGATCAATATCACTTATACATTTAACAGACAACTTGTTTGTGAGTGGAATGTTCCATGCCATTGGGTGTAGAGAACACAAGATGAAAGTGCAAATGGAGGAGACGTTGATAGTAGGTCTCCTGTGCCCGGCTAAAGTCTGACCTCATATGTGGTCTACGTCTGGGTATGATGTTAGAAATGGAAATGCAGCACAAAGTAAGAGCCCATTGGGAATCTGGGTAAATGTGCTGCTGACTTTTCGGCAGAATGGATGGTAGCCTTCTTCTGGGGCCAAAGAAGTCAGGAGACTCTTGTGTTTGGAGAAACAGAAAAGGTAAAGAAAAATATATATAAGAAAGCAGTGTTAAAACAACAGCAGGGTGCTGCAGCGGGTCAGTATAGTGTATTAAATACATAAAAACATGTCCTAAAGAGGTTCCAGGGACAGACTCCACTCACCACTGGTCGTGCGTCCAGTTGGAGCAGATGAATTCAGAGGGTTTCATCATAGGACAGATAGAGAAACAGGAATAGCCTGTATGGGCGTTAGTAGAGAGGGCGGCTGGAATGTGTGCGGGAGGCCCATGGGCGGCAGGTAAGGGACCCCTGGAGCTGGGTGCGAGGTCCGGTGGAGGACCGAGAAAGTCGAACCTGGAGAGCACAAAAAGAGGAAGAGGAGAGCAGGCAGCACTGATCATAGGGTGGCTATGGAGACAGAATGAAGCAGACAGACTGTGCAGGTACATTCACTATGGCGGGGGTATAAGAATGAAAATGTACCTGGAGCTAATTGGTGAAGTCAGCCCAAAACAGGAGGAGGGCCGAGTCACAAGTGAGCCAGGAGCGAGTGGCTCGGATGAAATTTCCGTCTCGTTCGCCCTGTAGTACAAATGTAAAGAAAAAAGGGGCAAAAGGGTTCATAGTTGAGGACCCTAGCAACCAGGAGTGGCGCTGTCAAAAGGGAGGAGGGAGCGAGAGGTTGCCAACCAGCATTCAAGTGTGGGTGGGAGACATACCTGCACAGAGTCGAGGCGATCAGCAGTTGGACCGGCGTCTCGAAATGGCGCCTGTGCTAGCTCTGAAAGAAAGAGCTGCAAATATGCGCTGTCGAGCGGGATGTTGCTGCGCATGCGTGCGAGATAAGTGCGCAGTATCCAGCGGGTAGTGGCTCGCTGCTGGGGGAACTACACGGGATCATGGGAAAAGATCTCCTGTGCAGCAAAGAAATGGTTTCCCGTGGAATCTGCCGATCCATATTCAAAAGAAGGGGGAATCCACAAGGTCAGTGCTCCCAGCACGGAGGTGGGTGGGAGAGATGTATCACTGTGAAGGGAGAAAAGCCTGAATGGGCTGAAAGGCTGAAGTGAAATCGGCCGATATATAAAATAACGGCACTGTATGGAGCCGTGACAAGGAAAGGCAGAGTTGGTGTGTAATGTACCAGCAGTGGGATTGCTCGTAGCAACGAAAGGCAAAGTTAATAACTAACAAGCCCAGGTGGATGGGATGGGGAAAGGGCGGTAGGCCACATTGAGTGAAAACTTAGTGCGTGTGGCGGGTGTACACATAGCTCTCAACCATTTATCTCGCAAAGGCGGGTGAAATCACCCGATTTTGTTTTTGGCGGGTGAGACGCCCATTGGAATGAATGGGCGTGCAGGAGGCTTGGCGGGTGAGTCAGCCCTTTGCAAGGCGGGTGACACCCGCCAAATGCGGGTGAGTTGAGAGCTATGTGTACATGACCTATTGGGCGCGGGGGCGAGGTTGAAAAGCCCCCGGGCAGGTACAGGTAAATAAACTGCCAGACATCCAGAGATCTATGTAACTCCAATAGATCTGCAATTCCATCATTTGCAAATATCTGCAAAAAGACACACAAGTTCAAAAATGCTTTGGTATACATACAGAGTGATCTGTGTAACATAATAGGAGCAGAAATGACAGCAATCTCAATATAGAGTTCGGACACGAGTCACGAGTCATAGTGATGGACATGAAGAATTATAGCAACAGGTACAGGCACGGAAGAGCATGTATCAGTGACTTGGAGCATGGTAAATGCTGGTCTCTATTGGATGCAACTGCATAGGTTATAGCAAAACACAGACGAGTTGTATAAAAACACATCGCAGGAGGCAAAAATTTTCATGAGGGATACATAAGAGCATGTACCGATGGCAGTTAACATTGTGATTATTATCCCATCAGATCTGTAATTGCATTGTTGCTGTAATGTTGGGAAACATATGCATGTGCTGCACACTTGTACAAGAAGGCAGTCGTTTTAATGGGGTCGGTCTGGATTGCATAAAGAGAACATGTGGCATGGTCTCAGGTTCAGGGACAGAGACCCAAAAGTTGAACATATTGGAAGTGATGATGAGCAAAATCTCGGGTATGTGGGTGCCATCTAAGGAAGACAGTACTCAAGATCAGTGGGAGATCAAAGGCCCGACTGATGGTTGAAGGGTGAGTCAGAAAATGGGACTCAAGTATATAATAGCTGGAAAAATTAGATGTTGAACGTTCCCGGTTGGGCCTCGTTGAGGCCAGTGGTGGTGGATTTAAGTTTATGCATCCACCATGCTTCTTTGAAATTCAGGGCGTTGGCGATGTTGGTTTTATTCTGGACTTTGTCCACCACCCACCAGGAAAAAGAGTCTGGATCATGATGGAGTTCAATGAAATGGTGGACCAGAGGAGCAGTGAGGGATTTACAGCGTATCCTTGATCTGTGTTCGCTGATGCGTTTATGAACGGGTCTTGAAGTTTGACCTACATACCGTAGGGCGCAAGGACATTGAATCACATAGATGACGTTGGTGGATTTGCAGTTAGAGAAGTATCTAATTTTCCACTTTTTTCCCTCAATCATAAAAGAGTTGAGTTTCTTGGTTTGTCTACAAATCATGCATTGACCGCACGGGTGGTGTCCAATGATCTCTCTCATGTCCCACAGAGTGGAACGAGTCGGGGTTTTGTTGGATTTTGCACTGGTTAGAAACTATTTGAGGTTTTTAGACCTCCTGAGTGCCATGCGTGGTTTAGGTTAATCTGGAAGGTTGAGTTGAACAAGAGGCCAGAATTTTTTGATGAGGGATTTGAGTTTAGAGGTGGTTGGGCTGAAGGTGGTGACACAAGTCAGAATGTTCTCGGATGTAGCAGTTCGGTCTTTGGGTGTCAAGAGGGCCTCTCTCGGTGTATATCTTGTTCTCTTCTGGGTGTTTTTTATAAGTTTCTTGGGGTATCCTCTTGCCAACAATTTTAGCTGTAGATCACTTGAATGTTTCTGAAAGTCGTCGATTTGGGTGCAATTGCGGCGGATCCTCAAGAACTGTCCATACGGGAGATTGTCTCGTAGGCTCTTGGGGTGGTGACTGTTGTAAGCAGCAGATGGCAGGTGGGAACATGCTCGGGGCTCTGGGGGGCAGTAATTCGGCCTTCTGGGCAGGAGCGTGGTCTTCCGTGTGTTGTTGCGTGGCCAGCTTGATACGGAGTGATTTGGCACGTGAAAATCTTGCACGTCTGCGTGAAATTCGAGGAAAGACCCTTAGCGTGAAAAAACTGCACGTCCGCGTGTGAATGCGTGTAATCCGAGGAAAGGGCCTATGTGTAAGTGACGTGACACGCGTGGGCGTTTCCCTCAGCACGGGTTAAAGGTGAGCGGGGCCAGCAGTTTGCTGTACGTGCCCTTCTTGGAGACCGACGTGTGTTGCTGCTTCGTGTTGTTTCGCGCGCCATCACAACTTCACAGCGGATTGAGGACGTATCTGTTCTTTTGGCGGGGGTATTGGCTACGTGTGTTTTTCATTATCACGCTAGTCAGACGGTGAGTCGCGCACGCTATTTTTCCCACTGCGGGTGCCCCTGTGTATCGCAGCCGTTTTCGAGGTCATAGTAGCCTGCGTGTCCCACACAAATGCGTTTTTCGTGTTACTGGGTGCCACCGCGTACTGCGGGAGGTTGATTCCACGAACGTAGGCTGCAGGGTTGCATGCATGGTTTTACTGCAGTTTTGGGGTAACTGAGCGTTGCGTGACCCGTCACTACATCACCGGGGTCACATACAGCCTTGCAGGTGCAGGGGGGCTGTTAACATCTTGCATCCCACCCCCTCCACCCCAATTGCCCAGGACAATTGTGGTGTACACCTCCCATTGGCACTCCTCCATCTGTGCCGGCACTACTCCATCTGTGCCATGGTTGGGAGGCCACCAAAGGTGAGGGGCGCCTCAGCTGGGCATCCTCCTCGTGGCAGCCGTGGTCAGGGACGTGGCCGGGGTGACCAGGGAGTAGGGGGACTCCAGGGTGGACGCAGAGGGGGAAGAGTAAGGGGTGCGCCACTTGAGCACGATGTTGTGCCATGTGTCGGTGCAGTCTTGCCACCACCCCCTGTGGTTCCGGGAGATGCAGCTTCTGCATTTGGCACTGGCGCCTGTGTGACCCAGCAGTCTGTTTCATCGACTGTCATGGGCTCAAGGGTAGTGGTAGCTGCAGGTGCAGCTGTGGACACCACCATGCAGGCTCAGGGTCTGCCAGCGCAGGCTGCGTTGGCACTTGAAGAGCCCTTGGAAGATTTCCAACAGGCCAGGAGGGAAACCGTAGGTGCACGCAGGGCTGCCCTGACCACGACACGTGTCCTTGGGGCAGTAATGTCATCTGCTGCCCCGACCAGCCGTGTGTTGGCAAGTGCAGGGGCAGATGCAGCCAACAACACCCCAGTTGTGAGTCTGCCAACCAGGACAGTCGCGGTCAATGACCCTGCCACAGCGGATGTTGCTGCGCAGGGCCCATTACAGGGCACCCAGCTGCCACTGACGCAAGTCAGGCCTTTGGTCGACCCTCCACCTGCCACTCCCTTGGCGCAATCCACCGGTGCTACTAGCCATAGTGATCAGGGCGGCATTTGCCAGCCAGGGTCTGCGCCACAATCCAAGAGGAGGAAGGTTGCACCTGCAGCACAGGCTGGGACCCCACACACAGCCACGACCTCCAGCACGTCGAGGAAGAAGCCTTTCTGCAACCAGGAACTGGACTTCCTCGTGGACTACGTACTGGGCCACAGCTGTGACATGCTAGTGGGTCCTAATTGTCAGACTACGGCTGCCCACCGTGATACCTACTGGAAGCAAGTTGCGGAACATGTGAGTGCATTGGGCCATGAGGTGCGCAGGGCGCAAGAGTGCAAAAAGCGTTGGAATGACCTTAAACGCAGCGCTAAGGCTAAGCGTGCCTCAAATTACAACTTGACTCTGGTGACTGGCAGTGGGCCTGCACCTGAGGAGGAAGACCTCACGCCGCATGAGTCACTCGTTGCAGAGTTCATACCATCTGAATCGGTCGAAGGAGTGGGAGAGATGCCGGACTTTGATGCCCAGTCCAGTGAGTGTTGCTGCGTGTTTGTTGTGGACATGTGTGTTTCACTTGTTTGATGTGTTGTGCATGACTGCCACTACATGTCATGTGTACATGGTTCTGATGTGCAAGTAATGCAATGCTTCCCTGATGCATGTCTGCTCTGCTGGATGGTGGACATGTGGAGCGGACGGGGACTGTCCGCATCACCACTATTGCACCCTACTCACATGCTGGTCACCATGATGCCACTCAAGTCCATGTTCCAGATCACTGGCCCTTCAGCATGTAGCGTGTAAATTGACATTTGGCGAATGATCGAGATGGGGGTCCAGAGCAGCAATCTGGACCTACCACAGGAGGAGAGACAACCACGCTTCTCTGGAAGTAAATGCTGCCGCCTGACATACAGTTGCATAATGTATTTATGTATCAGATTCATCATTGTTTTACTGTCATTAACAATCAGAACTGCATTTTTTTTATTGGTGCACAAAGCGTTCCAATTCCAGTGCTCCCACCTAATGATGCAAGCATGAAACCCACAAAAGCACACACACCTTACATAGTCATTCCAGTCCCAAGAAGATCTGATGGTGGAGTGAATGAACTTGAAATGGATGTGATTAACAATGATACACACACACTTGTGGTAACAAACAAACAGAAAAGCCGGAGACAGGGTCGGTAAAGAAAGAATGAAGAAAGATTACTGACAACCACACACATGAAAACACTGCTTGCACACAAAACAGGCCTAGTGTCAATGACTGCAGAACCACAAGCCAAAACAGTAGAAAAGAAGAGACTGCTTGCTACAAGAAACTCCACAACAGACATTGTGGATAGACAAGAGGAATCGGAAAAGATACCAACAGAAATGATAATGATAAACACCCCTGAGACAACACTGAGGGAGACAAAGACAAACTCAAAGAAGATGTCACAAGCACAACTAATAGTAGATGCAGTATGGCCGTCATTAGCCAGAGAAAGGAAAATACTAGAGTATAGAAGAATAAAACCCCAGAGACAGTAGTAACAAACATATATGTTCCAACACAAGGGACAAGTACAAGTTCTACAACACAACCATACACCGGACCAGCGTCAGGATGGTTGGAATGGGCATTTGTAACCAGCAGGAGAAGGATGTATGAAGAGAGAGAAAGAGCTGCCAGACGGTTGTCCACTCAAATGGCGCAGATGAGGAAGCCTGCACCATGGACTAGGATACCTGAGAAACCTCCAGCAAGAAAGAGCCATACAGATGTATTTAGAGATGTAGTTATAGCAAACTACAGGAGAACACTAAGAATGAAGAGAAGCATGCATGGAGATGACAATGAACTAAAGGATTACCTAGACAGCACAGTACATTTGGGAAACATTTGGTACCAGCATATAAAAGAAGTTGGAAAACAAAATTCAGAAGGGGAATGCTTTGTTTGTGGACTCCTACCATACAGCATGGGGCAATCCAAGAGTTTCGTGGCTGTAGAAATCGATGTCCAGACAGCACATTGTCTGTCACACGTAGCAATGTGCTAGACCAGAGGCCAGTTCATGGGTAGTGATGTCTCATTAATATGGGTAAATGAAACAGCCTATCCAGACGAAGAGGATTATGTAGAAGGCATTAAGACAAGATACAGAGCTCATATTAGGAATCATGTTATCAGGTACGAGAAAAAAGGCAGAAGGTAATAAATCAAATCATAATTTTTATTTTATTTAGATTTGAGTGTAAACATCATCATTAGACATCTTTATTTAATTCATTTTTTATAAAAAATCATCCTAAATTTCAGGCATTCATACATTCATTCAGCTAATTCAGATCCTAAAACATTTGAATTAAATTATTTTAAGAATTTAAGAAAGTTCAAATTCAATCCATTGCGTTTCTAATAATAGTTCACTCCAGACAAAATATCGACTGTTAGTGCCCATATATATGAATCTTCTTTATCAAACAGGCTTCCTGGTAAATAGTTTCGACTTGGATGATTGTATATGTCTTCATCAGGATTGGATGAACATTTAACAAAATTCTAAAATCAAACAAAAAATTAAATACATTTCAATTTAAATACTGTTTAAAATATACCATACTGTCTCTTTTCACTCAGTTACTCCCATCAAACAACAAAGTCCAAACCCGGGGAGAGGCCTATATGGTCTATCTGAATTGACAGTATCTAAAGATTGGGAAACAATGATTTTCCTTCTGAATTTACCGTGTAACCTTGTACATAGGTAGATGGGGCTGTGAAACCACACGTATAGATGCTTTGTGGTTTCCTTGACATGTGCTGCATTTAGGCATTTTGTGAGTATTAGGAACTGGAATAATGTTTAAAAGTTCCTTCCATTAAGCTGAACCTCAGTTGGGTACAGAGATAGACCATATAGGTCTCTCCCTGGGTTTGGACTTTTTTGTTTGATGGGAGTACCTGAGTGAAAAGAGACAGTATGGTATATTTTAAACAGTATTTTAATTGAAATTTATTTAATTTTTTGTTTGATTTTAGTATTTTGTTAAACGTTCATCCAATCCTGATGAAGACATATATAATCATCCAAGTTGAAACTATTTACCAAGAAGCCTGTTTGATAAAGAAGATTCATATAAATGGGCACTAACAGTCGATATTTTGTCTGGAGTGAACTATTATTAGCAACGCAATGAAATTGAATTTGAACTTTCTTAAATTCTTAAAATAATTTAATTTAAATGTTTTAGGATCTGAATTAGCTTAATGAATGTATGAATGCCTGAAATTTAGGATGTTTTTTTTAATAAAAAATGAATTAAATAAAGATGTCTAATGATGATGTTTACACTCAAATCTAAATAAAATAAAATTATGATTTGATTCATTACCTTCTGCCTTTTTTCTACCAGTTGCTCTCGCTATCCTGGCACCATCATTTGTTTCATCATATGGCCTTACCTCAAGGTGCCAGTGATTTTTGAGGTTCCCACCTTTTGGTTGATTTATCAGGTACGAGAAGCCTGGAGTTAAAGGAGCAGGAATAAGATGGGAAATAAACCCAAGACTTAGGGGCCGATTCATGGAACAAACGTGCGCCGAAAATCCCAGAGCAAGCAGGCGCAAGGTGGCGCAAGCGTGAGCAAGCAAGCGCACGCACACGCGTGCGATTCAAGGAAGGCGCTGCGTGTATACCACTGGTTGGGCGCCAAATCCATGTGTGGCGCACGCGGGCGCACACGTCATCAAACAGCGTGCGCTACGCGCACAGCGAAATCGCACATAGCGCGGCACACACAACAAAAGTGGGCGGAACAGTGGCCGTAACACGCGGAATGGGGAATAACGCATGAAAATGAAGGCGTAACTGAGGAAGTACTGCAGGGAACTACATGGAACGCCCACACGCACGCGAACAACCCGTATTCATGGATCCGAATACGGGAAACCTGCGCACGGCAAAAGACGCGCATAGGCATCAACGCGTCCGCCACAGGAAGACAGGCGGAAGCGTCCCCGCGCACAGTATAAAAGTGCGCGCAAACAACAAACAGGTATATACCGCTACGATAAATGCCCCATTTGTCGCAGCACTGATCGTGGGACACCGCAGGAGGAGGAGAACAGCCAGGGCATGCATTTTTTCACCCAGACAAGCCTTTTTGGGATGCCTGATAACCAGGTCTACGGCGGGCATAGGTTTCTACCTCGTATCATCCTAGACCTGGTCAGGGAGTGGGAAGATGACCTTACATCCCCCACCCTCTGCTCCCAAGCATTGAGCCCCTTGGAGATGGTGCTCAATGTCCTGTATTTTTTGGCCACTGGGTCATTTCAGCGGACTACTGCCATAGTGGGGGGGGTCTCACAGGCCACGCAGTCATGCTGCTTACAACAGGTCTTGGCAATCATGACAGCGCGCCCCTCAGTCCGCAGGCACATATACATGCCCAGAACACCCGCAGAAAGGCAGGCCGTTGTCCAGGACTTTTACAAGGTGGCACACTTCCCCAAAGTGCTCGGTGTCATAGATTGCACCCATGTGGCCCTACGTCCACCTAGGGCCACTGAGCACATCTACCGAAACCGCAAGCACTGGGATTCCATCAACGTGCAGGTGGTATGCAATGCAAAGGGAATCATCACCTCTGTCTATGCAAACTACCCTGGCTCCACCCATGACAGTTTCATATACAGATTTTCCGCCCTGTGCCAGGCCCTTGAGGCTGGGCAGCATGGCGACACATGGCTCATAGGTGAGTACAAATGCCTGTGCACATGCATGCATGTCACACACACACACAAATACACAAACCTCAATAATCACAACCATCATAAACTCTCCAGGGGACAGTGCCTACCCTCTGAGCAACCACATGATGACGCCAATTCCAAACCCCACCACACCACCCCAGGTAAGATACAACGATGCCCATATTGCAACCAAGGCCATAGTGGAGCGCACATTCGGAGTGCTCAAGTCATGCTTCCGCTCCCTTGACCGCTCTGGCAGGCAGCTACTCTATGCACCCCCAGTAGTGTGCAGGATCATTGTGGCAGCATCGGTCCTGCACAATGTTGCAACACGGCAGGGCGTACCGGTGTACATGGTGGTGCCCCCACATCCCCAATCACAGGCGCAGGTGCTGCCCATGGGAGGGGACAGGGCACGTGGCGAGGCAGCCCGGACCCAGCTTGCGGCCACATTTTTCACCTAAACTCCAACCCCTGCAGAGTGCACACAGGCCTGGCACATACCAGGTGACAATCCATGATGACAAAGAGACAGTCAACTGTCACAACCTTACCACCCTGAGAATGCTGCCATGGAAGTGCCACATTGTGTGCATCCCTAGCTACTTAAACATAAGCAATCCTGTGTGACCAAAAGGCACACATGCAAGGTGTGAATCACACAGACCTGCAAAACAGGCCATGACTATCACTGCTACGTCACCCAAACCCTCCAAAACCACAACATGACATGGCAAGCAATAGCTATACACCATCACAGTACCAATAAGGTACACATTGACATGTGAAAAATGTAAAGTGGCATCACACAATGATGTCTGACATGGATTCAGATGAAATGACTGACCAACAACCCCCCACCCAAAAGAAGTCATACCCAAATGCATTCCAACATTTGTAGTTGTAACATAACAATGAATGCCTGTCTACATGCACATTGTGCATTGCAAAATCAACACTGCAGCTTCTGTGTGCCGTGCCCACCTCATGCAACAGACTGCTCAGCGCACAGCATAGTGAACAGCCATTGTGTGTGACGCACACCCTGAGCATCACATCCAAGCGACAAACTACATAAAAAAGCAAATTACGCATGTACAGGATCCACAATTGGTCATAGATCATGTGCTGCAGGGACACATTGGGCACCAGAAGGCAAACAGAGTGTACATGTGAACATGGAAGGGTGGTTGTACATGTAGTGGATCATAGAGCGAGTGTGTGGGTCAGTAGGGACATGCACTCAATATATGCATGTGCAATCAAGTGACCATCAGTTTCCTCTACACATCACATGTGAACATTCACCATGTGTACACCCCAGCATGTCAAGCCACAACTATTCCCTCACACCTGAAAGGTAAACACAACACATGAATAGGCATTGATCAGCAGAATACGTCATGTACATAGGATACTTGTAACGCTCACCTGACTCCCACGGGGGCGCTGGCCTGGTTCGCGCTGCTGTGACCTCGTCTAAGGTGATGCGCAGGGTTCGGAAGACGGACTGGACCGGGCCCCAGATCTGGCTTGTCTGACTCGCAGAAGTATCCTTCTGTAGGTGAGAATATGGGGTTAACTGTCTGCGGGGTAATGCAATGGGCCTCCCACTTACCCCTCTCACCCTCCTCAAAACCCTTCTGTGCTTCCCCGTAGCGTCTCACCTTAGGGTGTGGAAGGACGAGCTCTCCATCCTGCTTCTGATGCAGGGGCGCGTTGGTATCCAGTTAAGTCACTGGATTTTCGGATGGGTGAGAACCAAACTTGCTTGGCTTCCAGGTAAGTTTTCTATAAGTGGTTCCCCTTGTGTCCATGCATTAATGTTCTAATGCTAGTGTCTTTTTCCCCATAGGGGCCGGGGTACGGAATGCCGGGGAACAGGCACCGACCCGAGGTGAGCGGTGAAATCCTTGTGGAAATCAGGTAAGTCTTTAATGAGTGTTTTGGTAATGTCTTTTCATTCACTCATTAACGCTGATGTCTTTTTCCCCTTAGGGGCCGGGGTCCGAAAAAATGCCTGGATGCGGCGCGCACCCGAAATGAAAAGGGAATGACCCAACAGGTAAGTCTTGACATGGAGTTTTAGCTTCCCTTTTCCCTTCTTTCTCTCACCTTTGTTCTTGTCTTTTTCTCCCTAGGCGCGGGGGCGCGACTGCGAATCCGGATGGTCGCTGCTGAACATGGAGGCGCCCTGTAAAGGTGAGTAGAATGCGGCGCTGCAGCGATCGATGCGATGTGCTTTTAAAAATAAATGTCTTCCTTTTCAGGATTGTCGGCGAAATGTCTCTGGGATGCAGATTTAGAAGGTGAGGGCTTTTCCTTCTTCTGTTCTCTTGTTCCCTTCCTTTGCAGGTGATTCAGGATGCTGGCAGGTGTGGCAGAAGTCAAGATGCAGGAGCAGACACGGTGAGCGTCCAGCTGCTAGATGCAGAACAACGCGAAGCACGTGTGGCTGATCGGGTGTGGTTTAAATAGCCTTGGAAGAAGTTCCTAGAGTGTGTCCTTCCTCCAATCAGGTATGTATCCTTCCCCGACCACGCCCGGGTGGTAAATGAGTCCCACAGGTAAAGTAGTTCCTTTCAGGCCTCAAGGAGGCCGGGGTTCTGCAGCATGGTCTGCATCAGGTAAGTGCATCCAAACACTTTCATAATGAGCCTGGCGCCTATGGCGCCAGGACTGACGTTTTCTATGAGCCTGGCGCCATAGGCACCAGGACGCTGTCCAAAGGGCCCCTATAAGGGATTGCTGGAACCTTCCCCGGGGACTTGATGTCCACTTTCGGGGACACAGGGCCTGAGCCGGCTCCCCGGGAGCAGGCATCGTGACAGCACTCCCCCCCCAAAGCCCCTCCCAAGGTTGTTCCCTCCGGGGGTTTTGGTTTGTTTGGGAAGAGTCGGTGGAATTTCCTGACTAATCGAGGTGCATGCACATGGTCACTGGGATCCCACGACCTCTCCTGAGGTCCGTACCCCTTCCAATCAATTAGGTAGAAAAGCTTTGACCTAAACATTTTTGAATCTAAAATGTTCTTCACTTCGAATTCGGGTTCCCCATCTATTTGAATAGGTTCTGGAGGTTTGAGTAGTCGGGTTCCGGGGACCACTGGTTTCAGAAGTGACACATGAAAAACAGGGTGAATTTGCATATTAGCTGGTAAATCAAGTTTAACCGCTACTGGGTTAATTATTGCCATAATAGAATAAGGTCCCAGATATTTTGGGTTAAAAGTTCGAGGCCCTTTGAGCGGTAAATGTCTGGTAGCTAACCACACTTGATCCCCAATCTGATACGGAGGTGCTTCGCTCCGATGTAGGTCAGCATTCTCCTTGTATTTTCTCTTGGCTTGTTGTAAATGCGTGGTTGCCTCTTTGAAGGCTCGGGTAATGGTAGAATGCAGATGTTCTACTGCGGGCACTCCGAGGTTCTGAGGTGAGTCGAGGTTTGAGGTTCGAGGGTGATGTCCAAAAAGGTATAAAAAGGACTATGGCCAGTTCCAGAGTGTACCGAATTATTATATGCGTATTCGGCTATCCAAAGAATGTCTTTCCAGTTGCTTTCAGATTGCTGTAGCATACACCGTAAGTACTGCTCAAGGGTCTGATTTGTCCTCTCGGTCTGACCATCGGTCTGAGGGTGGTGACTGGTCGATAATCTTACGTCGATTTGTGCCATTTGACAACATTTGCGCCAGAAGTGGGAAATGAATTGGCTTCCCCGGTCAGAGATTAGTATAGATGGGAATCCATGTAGCCGAACAATATTTTCGAGGAATTCTTTGGCTAGGACAGAAGCTGAAGGTAAACCTTTCAAAGGAATGAAGTGGGCCATTTTGGAAAATAAATCCACAATTACCAGAATGGTATTGTATCCCGAACAAGGAGGCAAGTCTGTAATAAAATCTATTGATAGGGTGTGCCAGGGTGCTGGCGGTATGTCTAGAGGTTGAAGGAGACCGGCTGGTCTTTTCTTTTGACCTTTATTTTGGGCGCAAACACCACAGGACATCACAAAATATTGAACATCTTTTCGCCAAGAGGGCCACCAGAATTGTCGTTTCACCTTTTCCATTGTCTTGGCAATACCGGGGTGTCCCTCTATTAATGTATCATGATAACCTGAAATAACTAGTTTGTGTAAATCCTTGTGCGGCAGGAATAAGCGTCCTTGGTAATAAGGTAAACCATTATCTATGGTAAAGTCTGATCCCTTTTGTATCCAATCCTGTAGGACTGTAGGGCCCAGGAGTTGTTTCACTCTGACTTGAATGTCTTCAAGCGTCTGTAACGAAGTCATGCCTAGAATTCTCTGTTCGGGAATTATTGGTACTGGTTCTGAGTTTGTATCAGATTCTCCCATTCCAATTTGGGATAAGGCGTCTGCTTTGCCGTTCTTGCAGCCAGGTCGATAGGTAATCACAAAATCAAATTCAGCGAAAAACAAAGCCCATCGGAGCTGCCGTGATGACTGAGCCTTGGCGGTTAATTCCGGTGATCAGTGATCACCGTGATGGTATGTCGAGCGCCAAGCAGGTAATGCAGCCAGGCTTTAAAAGCGGACTTTATGGCTAACAGTTCTTTGTCAGTGATTGCGTAATTAATCTCTGGTGCCGAGAATTTTCTGGACCAAAATGCTACGGGATGCAGTTGGTTGGTTTCAGGATCTCTTTGAGACAGAACTGCTCCCATGGCTAGGCTGGATGCGTCAGTTTCGACGACATACGGGAGATCTGGACGTGGGTGTTTCAATATAGGTGCGGAGGTAAACTTAGCTTTTAAATCCTGGAAGCCCTGCTCGGCTTCTTCAGACCATTCAAAATGTTTATTTTTCCTCAAGAGTGCAGTAATGGGTTGTACTATGCGTGAAAATTCCGGGGTAAACCTGCGATAGAAATTGGCAAAGCCGAGCATGCTTTGAACCCCTTTTACAGAGCTAGGTGATGGCCATTTGAGGATGGCATCCCCTTTTCTTGAGTCCATTCGGACTCCTTTGGGTGTCAGGATGAAACCGAGAAACTCAACTTCTGTGGTATGGAAAACACATTTCTCCAGTTTAGCAAATAGTTTGTGTTGGCACAGTTTTTCCAGAACTGCTCTAACGTGTTTTCTGTGATCAGATTCCGAAGAGGAGTACACTAGAATGTCATCGATATAGACGACAACACAAACATCAATGAGTTCCCGAAGGACATCATTCATGAAGAATTGGAAGGCAGCAGGCGCATTGCACAACCCGAAAGGCATTACCTGGTATTCGAATAATCCATATTTTGTACGGAAGGCTGTTTTCCATTCGTCGCCTTCTTTTACTCGCACCAGATGATATGCCCCCCGGAGATCTAACTTGGTGTATATGCAAGCGTCCTTCACCTGGTCAAGGAGTTCAGGAATCAGAGGCAGAGGATAACGGTTTTTAACAGTTATCTGGTTCAATGCGCGGTAATCGAAACAAGTTCTAAGGTCGCCTTCTTTTTTAGGCACGAAGAACAAAGCAGAGGATGTCGGGGACTTTGACGGGCGAATAAAACCATTGGCGAGGTATTGATCCAAATATTGTCTCAAATGCAGGTTCTCAGGTTCGGTAAGGGCATAAATCCTGCTACAAGGGGGTTGTGCACCGGGCACCAGATCGATTTGGCAATCGTACGATCGGTGAGGAGGTAACGTGTTGGCCTGTTCCTTTTGGAAGATGTCCTGAAAGTCCTGGTATTCCGGAGGTAATTGCATGGAGGGAGAGGTTACAGATGCTAGATTAATCTTCAGGTTTTCTGGGTAGCATGTTTGTGCACAATCCGGGAAGGTTATTCTCTTAGCTCGCCAATCAATTCGAGGATTATGTGTCTCTAACCAAGGAATTCCAAGAATAACCTGAAACTGTGGAGCCTTGATTACATCAAACACAACTGCCTCCCGATGGCCGTCAGGACCAATAAGAGTCACCCCAGTAGTGGAATGTGCTACCGGTCCAGAGGTAATTTCAGTTCCATCGACTGTGGTGATGACATCTTTGCTGGTTTTAGGACGGAGAGGGAGGTTAATCCTCGAGGCCAATTCACGATCCACATAGTTTCCAATAGCCCCACTATCGATGTATGCCTTTATTGCATGCAACCGCTTAGGTTTTTCTGGATCTACGAGAACCATTGGCACAATGAAATGCGAGGTCTGAGAGTTAATTTTCAAGCTCAGCAAGCGGACCCCTACGCTTGTCGGGCTAAGTCGTTTCCCGAAACAGAGTCTTCATGGTTTTTATCAGCGGCTCCTACCGCTTTTCGGGGCAGTTTTGCCGGGCAATCTCGTAGAAAGTGTCCAGAGTTCCCACAATAAAGACATAATTTTAACTGCCGCCTCCTTTCACGTTCCTTTTGAGTTAAGGGTTCTTTAACCCCTCCAATTTGCATAGGCTCAGAGACATCAACTCCCTTGGGGTTAGCATGGGTCTTGACCAACACCCGGGTCTCAAACCTGGACCGATCTGTTTTTTCTGTTTTGAAGTCTGTGATCCAATTGGACCACTAAGTCTATATATTCTGTGCATTCTTGGGGCGGATTTACAACTTGGGCCAAGACATCTTTAAGTTCTCCGCGTAGACCTCGATAAAATAACGTGACTCTTTTATCCTCTGGCCATCCCGTTTCCACAATTAGTCTATTAAAGGTTGCAATATAGGATAGGAGGTCCCGATTGCCCTGTCGCAGGGATAGAAGTTCGTCATCCAGAGCCTGCCCCTGAGAGTGTCGAGCAAATAACCTTTCCATGCTTGCTTGAAATCCTTGAAAATCACGGAGAATCGGGTCATCTTGAGTAACCAGTGGAACTGACCAATCGGCAGCGCAGCCGCTGAGATATGACAATACAAAGGCTACTTTGGTCTGATCATTAGGGAAGGCCCCAGGTCTGCATAGGAAGTGCAAACGACACTGATTCATGAATACGGCGAATCGTTTGGGGTCCCCAGCAAAGCGTTCAGGTGGGGCCAGCGGCATGTTTCCAGGTAGATTAATCTGCACAGGATTACTGGGAACCACAGGAGCGGGGTTCCCTCCGGAACAGGGTAGAGGAGTTTGTCCAACTTGACCTTGCAAAAGCTGTCTGGCCAGGTCATCAGTTCTTTCCTTTGATATTATTAATTCCCTCTTGAGGGCATTAGTCTCTTGACGAGTGGCATGTACTTCGGCCCGTAATTCCCCCAGTAATTGGGCCAACTGATCAGTCTCAGAAGTTTCCATAGCGCCTGGGTGGGATTTTGTAGGGAGGCTTTGCGTTCTGTAACGCTCACCTGACTCCCACGGGGGCGCTGGCCTGGTGTAACGCTCACCTGGTTCCCTCGGAGGCGCTGGTCTTGACTGGGCGGTGAAAACGTCTTCAACGTTAGGCGTAGGATTCGTCTGGCTCCCGGATTTGACCCCTTCCTCACCGAAAGCTTGACCTGCAGTGTGAGGTGTCTGCAAGTGGAAAATCAAGGTATTAGTGGCTGGAAGGTTGGGAGAAGTTCTTAGCCCCTCTCTCCCTCTCTTCCCGTGGTACTCGGGTGGTTGTTGTGCTCACCTTAAGTAAGTGAATGCTGAGCTCTCCATCCTGCGTCTTGTGCAGGGGCGCTGGATCCAGTTACTTCACTGGATGTGAGTTCCGCCTCTTGATTGCAGAGGGTAGTTGAGAGCGAAGCCGCCGTTTGCTGCACGAGCGTGACTTGTAAGTATTAAAGTTCTCTTTAGATTGCTCTCTTCAAATGTCTTTTCCCCTAATGTCTATGTCTTTTACTTTTCAGACGCTGTCGATGCCAAAGAAGATGCTCTCCCCGATTCGTGGCAGAGAGCGTCACAAGAAGATGATGAATTCGAAGGCACGTAAGTAGGAAGGCTGTTTTGGGGCCGTAGAATGCACCTTAATGTCCCCTTTTGTCTCTACAGGTGCCGGAATGCAATGCGAGCAAGGTTGAAGCAAGCGCAACACAGGTAAGCAGTTTTGTACCCAAGCGTTACTAACCAATGTTCTTTGTCTTTGCAGGCCCGATGCCGGACGAGAAATGCAGAAAAACGTCTTGGATGCTGCCGATGGATCGGGTGAGTCGAAGCGCTAACTTTGCCTTTGTCTAACCTGTGCCTTTTGTTTTGCAGGAGCCGCTGAAGATTGAAGATTGGTTCCCAGCAGGTAATTTTCGTAATTACAGGGTCCGGAGCTGAAGATTCGCTGGAGCTGACACGGTGAGCGTCCTGCTGCAGATGCAGAATAACGCGAAGCATGTGGTACCAATCGGGTGTGGTTTAAATAGCCCATAGGAGTGCTTAGGTGTCTTCTTCCACAGCAGCCTCGCCCAGGTAAAAGAGTTCCTGCTTCCAGAAGGCTTCCAGCAGCAATGATCCAGGGCGTGGTGCCTGCCCCACCCAGAAGGAAAAGTAGTCCCTGCCAGAAGAGAGTAAAGCCTCATCTTGCTGGTAAGTAAGCAGCATGGTCTGCTCCAGGTAGGTTCACCCAAGCACCTTTACACTTGATATGAGCCCGGCGCTTCCTGTGCCGGGACGGATCCTTACTATGAGCCTGGCACCACCGGTGCCAGGACAAGGTCCAAAAGGTCCCTATTGGGACTTGCTGGTGCCGATAAGACATGTTATGAGCCTGCTCCCAAGGATGTTGGGTAGGTCCTGTCTCCTTGAAAGCAGTGGTCATGACAGCACCCCCCCTCAAGGCCCCTCCCAAATTCGTCTTCTCCGGGGGTTTTGGTTTATCAGGAAAAGTTCGATGAAACTTCTTAACCAGACGGGGTGCATGAACATGTTCCGACGGTTCCCAAGATCGTTCCTGGGGGCCATAACCTTTCCAGTCAATCAGATAGTATAATTTAGATTTGGAAATCTTGGAGTCTAATATGTCTTGTATTTCGAATTCTAGTTCTCCGTCCACAAGAATAGGGTCTGGAGATTTTGTCAAACGGGTTCCAGGTTGCATGGGTTTCAGTAGTGAGACGTGGAAAACTGGATGTATCTTCATATGGGCGGGTAGGCCCAATTTAACCGCCACTGGATTGATTATGGCAGTGATTGGGTAAGGCCCCAGGTATCGTGGATTGAAAGTACGCCGTCCTTTTAGTGGTAAATGTTTGGTGGATAGCCAGACCTGATCTCCCACAAGATATTGAGGAGCTTCCTTTCGATGTAGATCCGCACACTTCTTGTATTGCTCCTTGGCCTGCTTGAGGTGAGATGTGGCCTCTTTAAAGGCTTGAGTGATTGTCGAATGCAGATGATCTACAGCGGGTGTTCCAAGAGTCTGAGGTGGGTCAAGATTTGAGGTGCGAGTGTGGATTCCATATGAAAGAAAAAACGGAGTTTTTCCAGTTCCGGCGTGGACTGAATTATTATAAGCGTACTCCGCAATCCAGAGAATGTCTTTCCAAGCGCCCTCTGATTGTTGTAACATGCAGCGTAGATACTGTTCCAAGGTTTGGTTGGTCCTCTCGGTCTGCCCGTCGGTCTGGGGATGGTGGCTGGTCGAAAGCCTTATGTCAATTTGGGCTAGGCGACAACAACTCCGCCAGAAGTGGGAAATAAATTGACTCCCTCTATCTGAGATTAAAACTGAAGGAAAGCCGTGCAACCGAACGATGTTTTCGAGGAATTCTCGGGCCAAAATTGGAGCTGTAGGTAACCCTTTCAATGGGATGAAATGAGCCATTTTCGAGAATAGGTCCACAATCACTAAGATTGTATTAAATCCGGAGCATGGTGGTAAATCCGTGATGAAGTCCATGGAGAGAGTATGCCATGGGTGTGGAGGAATGTCTAATGGATGTAGGAGGCCTGCTGGTTTCTCCTTCTGGCTTTTGCTTTGAGCGCACACACCACAGGAATTAATGAAATTCTTAATGTCCTTTCTCCAAGACGGCCACCAAAAATGTCTTTTTATCTTTTCCAACGTTTTGGTAATGCCGGGATGTCCTTCCATTAAGGAGTCATGGTAACAAGAGATCACTTGTCTTTGTAAATCGGTACATGGTAGATATAATCTTCCTCGAAAGTATAGTAGGTTCTTATCCATTGTGAAATCATTTCCCTTGCGTTGCCAGTCTTGCACTTCTGCTGGAGTCAGAAGATCTTTAACTTTAGCTTCAATGTCTTCAATGGATTGTGCATCTATCAAACCCAGGATTCTCTGTTCCGGAATTATGGGTACTGGTTCAGGGTTGGTCGTGAGTTCATCTACTCCAATTCGGGAGAGAGCATCTGCTTTTCCATTCTTGTTGCCTGGTCGGTAAGTTATCACAAAGTCGAATTCGGCGAAAAACAATGCCCAGCGAAGCTGTCTAGAGGATTGAGCTTTGGCTGATTTAAGGTACTGTAAATTACGATGATCCGTGATGACGGTGACTGTGTGTCGGGCTCCCAAGAGATAATGCCGCCAAGCTTTAAAGGCGGACTTGATAGCCAAAAGTTCCTTATCTGTAATGGTATAGTTGATTTCAGGAGCTGAAAATTTGCGGGACCAAAATGCCACTGGGTGTAACTGATTGGTTTACGGGTCTCTTTGCGAAAGTACTGCTCCCATTGCGAGACTGGAAGCATCAGTCTCTACTATATAGGAAAGTTCCGGGCGAGGATGTTTTAGAACTGGAGCCGAGGTGAATTTTGTTTTTAGTTCCTGAAAAGCTTGTTCAGCCTCTGTAGACCATTCAAAACGTTTATTCTTTCTGAGGAGGGCTGTAATGGGTTGGACTACTCGAGAAAACTCTGGGATAAATCTTCGATAAAAGTTGGCGAAGCCCAACATGCTTTGAACTCCTTTCACTGATGTTGGTGAGGGCCACTTAACAATAGCGTCCACTTTTCTTGAGTCCATGTGGACTCCATTAGGTGACAAAATAAATCCCAAAAATTCGACCTCCGTGACGTGAAAAACGCATTTTTCCAATTTTGCAAAGAGCCTGTGTTTTCGGAGCCGCTCCAATACTGCAGTGACATGTTTTCGATGTTCCGCCTCAGAGGACGAGTAGACCAGAATGTCATCAATATAGACAACTACACATACGTCAATGAGCTCTCTGAGGACGTCATTCATAAAATACCGAAAGGCTGCCGGAGCGTTGCAAAGCCCGAAGGGCATTACTTGATACTCGAACAGTCCATATTTAGTACGAAAGGCCGTCTTCCATTCATCGCCCTCTTTTATTCGTACTAAATGGTAGGCTCCTCTGAGGTCCAGCTTTGTGTAGATACAGGCACTTTTAACCTGGTCAAGAAGTTCAGGGATCAATGGTAACGGATATCTGTTCTTAATCGTAATCTGGTTCAGGGCACGGTAATCTATGCATGTTCTTAGGTCTCCCTCTTTTTTTGGCACGAAGAACAAAGCTGAAGAGGCTGGGGACTTCGAGGGACGGATAAATCCATTAATCAAGTACTGGTCCAAATACTGCCTTAGGTGAAGATTTTCAGGTTCTGTGAGGGCATAAATTCGACTGCATGGAGGAGTGGATCCTGGAACCAAGTCTATTTGGCAGTCGTATGATCTGTGAGGAGGCAGCGAATTAGCTTGATCTTTCCGAAAGACATCCTGAAATTCCCGGTATTCAGGAGGCAGGTGAGGACTCTCAGAAGTAGTTGCAGCTAGCTTCGTGCGGGGCTGCGGATAACAGGTAGGTGAGCATTCTGGAAACCGGATTGTCTTTGCTCGCCAATAAATTTGAGGATTGTGTTTCTCCAGCCAAGGGATTCCCAGGATAACTTGAAACTGTGGAGCCTTGATCACGTCAAACACGATCTTCTCTTGATGTCCATCTTGGCTTACCAACGTCACTTCCATGGTGGTGTGAGTAACTGGTCCGGAAGCTATTTCCGTACCATCCACGGTGGTGATAACGTCTTTCACCGACTTAGGACAAAGAGATAGCTTCATCCTGGCGGCCAATTCACAGTCCACGTAATTGCCGATTGCGCCACTATCTATGTATGCTTTAATGGCATGCATACGATTGGGTTGTTCCGGACTCACGAGGACCATGGGCATGGTAAAATGCGAGGTCAAAGAACTGGTTTTAACGCTCGGCAAGCGGACCTCTACACTTGTCGGGCGAGGTCGTTTTCCGACTCTGAACTTTTGGCACCCTTATCGGAAGCTCCTACTGTCTTCTTCTTTGGTTTCACTGGGCAGTCTTGGAGGAAGTGCCCTGAGTTCCCGCAATAGAGGCACAATTGCAGTTGTCTTCTCCTTTCTCTTTCCTTTTGGGTTAGAGGTCCTTTCACCACCCCAATCTGCATGGGTTCCACAGTATCATTTCCTTTAACGGAGCTCTGCGGTCTTGAAGAAACTCGATTCTCAAACCTGGAACGATCGGCTTTTCGATTTTGTATTCTATGATCCAGTTGCACCACCAGATCAATGTATTCGGAACAGTCTTGTGGAGGATTCACCACCTGGGCCAGAACGTCTTTAAGTTCTCCACGAAGGCCTCTATAGAAAAGGGTGATTCTCTTATCCTCAGGCCACCCGGTTTCAACCACTAGTCTGTTGAATGATGCAATGTAGGCCAGAAGATCTTGATTGCCCTGTCGTAGTGAAAGAAGTTCATTGTCCAGGGCCTGTCCCTGAGAATGTCTTGCGAACAATCTTTCCATACTAGCTTGGAAGTCCTGGAAATTATACAGAATAGGGTTATCTTGAGTCACTAAAGGAATATACCAATCTGCGGCACTGCCGCTAAGATATGAAAGCACTAAGGCCACCTTAGCCTGGTCCGTTGGAAAAGCGGCAGGTCTACACAGGAAGTGCAAACGACACTGATTGATGAAAACAGCAAATCTTTTCGGATCACCTGAAAAGCGTTCGGGCGGAGCCAAAGGTACATTTCCTGGTAGATTAATTTGCACCGGATTAGAGGAAGCTGTTGGGGCATGGCTACCACCAGGGGTAGGCAGAGGAGTCGGTCCCGCTTGGGCTTGTAACAATTGTCTAGCCAAGCCGTCTGTTCGCTCCTTAGAAACCACTAGCTCTCTCCTTAGGGCATTTGTTTCCTGGCGAGCTGCGTGTACTTCTGCTCTCAACTCCCCAAGCAACTGGGCCAATTGGTCTGTGTCCGAAGTCTCCATTGCGCCTGGGCGGGAAATGTATGGTGTGGCTTCGCGTTCTGTAACGCTCACCTGGTTCCCTCGGAGGCGCTGGTCTTGACTGGGCGGTGAAAACGTCTTCAACGTTAGGCGTAGGATTCGTCTGGCTCCCGGATTTGACCCCTTCCTCACCGAAAGCTTGACCTGCAGTGTGAGGTGTCTGCAAGTGGAAAATCAAGGTATTAGTGGCTGGAAGGTTGGGAGAAGTTCTTAGCCCCTCTCTCCCTCTCTTCCCGTGGTACTCGGGTGGTTGTTGTGCTCACCTTAAGTAAGTGAATGCTGAGCTCTCCATCCTGCGTCTTGTGCAGGGGCGCTGGATCCAGTTACTTCACTGGATGTGAGTTCCGCCTCTTGATTGCAGAGGGTAGTTGAGAGCGAAGCCGCCGTTTGCTGCACGAGCGTGACTTGTAAGTATTAAAGTTCTCTTTGGATTGCTCTCTTCAAATGTCTTTTCCCCTAATGTCTATGTCTTTTACTTTTCAGATGCTGTCGATGCCAAAGAAGATGCTCTCCCCGATTCGTGGCAGAGAGCGTCACAAGAAGATGATGAATTCGAAGGCACGTAAGTAGGAAGGCTGTTTTGGGGCTGTAGAATGCACCTTAATGTCCCCTTTTGTCTCTACAGGTGCCGGAATGCAATGCGAGCAAGGTTGAAGCAAGCGGAACACAGGTAAGCAGTTTTGTACCCAAGCGTTACTAACCAATGTTCTTTGTCTTTGCAGGCCCGATGCCGGACGAGAAATGCAGAAAAACGTCTTGGATGCTGCCGATGGATCGGGTGAGTCGAAGCGCTAACTTTGCCTTTGTCTAACCTGTGCCTTTTGTTTTGCAGGAGCCGCTGAAGATTGAAGATTGGTTCCCAGCAGGTAATTTTCGTAATTACAGGGTCCGGAGCTGAAGATTCGCTGGAGCTGACACGGTGAGCGTCCTGCTGCAGATGCAGAATAACGCGAAGCATGTGGTACCAATCGGGTGTGGTTTAAATAGCCCATAGGAGTGCTTAGGTATCTTCTTCCACAGCAGCCTCGCCCAGGTAAAACAGTTCCTGCTTCCAGAAGGCTTCCAGCAGCAATGATCCAGGGCGTGGTGCCTGCCCCACCCAGAAGGAAAAGTAGTCCCTGCCAGAAGAGAGTAAAGCCTCATCTTGCTGGTAAGTAAGCAGCATGGTCTGCTCCAGGTAGGTTCACCCAAGCACCTTTACACTTGATATGAGCCCGGCGCTTCCTGTGCCGGGACGGATCCTTACTATGAGCCTGGCACCACCGGTGCCAGGACAAGGTCCAAAAGGTCCCTATTGGGACTTGCTTGTGCCGATAAGACATGTTATGAGCCTGCTCCCAAGGATGTTGGGTAGGTCCTGACTCCTTGAAAGCAGTGGTCATGACACCTGGTTCACGCTGATGTGACCTCGTCTAAGGTGATGCGCAGAGTTCGGAAGACGGACTGGACCGGGCCCCAGATCTGGCTTGTCTGACTCGCAGAAGTATCCTTCTGTAGGTGAGAATATGGGGTTAACTGTCTGCGGGGTAATGCAATCGGCCTCCCACTTACCCCTCTCACCCTCCTCAAAACCCTTCTGTGCTTCCCGAGAGCGTCTCACCTTAGGGTCTGGAAGGACGAGCTCTCCATCCTGCTTCTGATGCAGGGGCGCGTTGGTATCCAGTTACGTCACTGGATTTTCGGATGGGTGAGAACCAAACTTGCTTGGCTTCCAGGTAAGTTTTCTATAAGTGGTTCCCCTTGTGTCCATGCATTAATGTTCTAATGCTAGTGTCTTTTTCCCCATAGGGGCCGGGGTACGGAATGCCGGGGAACAGGCACCGACCCGAGGTGAGCGGTGAAATCCTTGTGGAAATCAGGTAAGTCTTTAATGAGTGTTTTGGTAATGTCTTTTCATTCACTCATTAACGCTGATGTCTTTTTCCCCTTAGGGGCCGGGGTCCGAAAATGCCTGGATGCCGCGCGGACCCGAAATGAAAAGGGAATGACCCAACAGGTAAGTCTTGACATGGAGTTTTAGCTTCCCTTTTCCCTTCTTTCTCTCACCTTTGTTCTTGTCTTTTTCTCCCTAGGCGCGGGGGCGCGACTGCGAATCCGGATGGTCGCTGCTGAACATGGAGGCGCCCTGTAAAGGTGAGTAGAATGCGGCGCTGCAGCGATCGATGCGATGTGCTTTTAAAAATAAATGTCTTCCTTTTCAGGATTGTCGGCGAAATGTCTCTGGGATGCAGATTTAGCAGGTGAGGCCTTTTCCTTCTTCTGTTCTCTTGTTCCCTTCCTTTGCAGGTGATTCAGGATGCTGGCAGGTGTGGCAGAAGTCAAGATGCAGGAGCAGACACAGTGAGCGTCCAGCTGCTAGATGCAGAACAACGTGAAGCACGTGTGGCTGATCGGGTGTGGTTTAAATAGCCTTGGAAGAAGTTCCTAGAATGTGTCCTTCCTCCAATCAGGTATGTATCCTTCCCCGACCACGCCCGGGTGGTAAATGAGTCCCACAGGTAAAGTAGTTCCTTTCAGGCCTCAAGGAGGCGGGGGTTCTGCAGCATGGTCTGCCTCAGGTAAGTGCATCCAAACACTTTCATAATGAGCCTGGCGCCTATGGCGCCAGGACTGACGTTTTCTATGAGCCTGGCGCCATAGGCGCCAGGACACTGTCCAAAGGGCCCCTATAAGGGGTTGCTGGGACCTTCCCTGGGGACTTGATGTCCGCTTTCGGGGACGCAGGGCCTGAGCTGGCTCCCCGGGAGCGGGCATCGTGACAATACTGCAATTACAATGTCAGGGTGTGCATCACACTGTAGGTCAACAACAAAACACCCCCCATCCCTCACAAATCACCATGACCCACTGAACAACTGCACCTGGGTTATCTAGCCTTCATCCTTGAAGTTCACCTGGCCACAGGATCACCCTTCCCCTTTGTCACCATCTCCCACCTTGTGTGCAAAAAGTGTCCAGCACCCTCAGAGGCCACCTTGACTTGCAAAAACACCACATCAAAGAGAACTCAAAGCAGGCCAACACAGAAGCCAAGCAAAAAGCCTGCAGGCAGCAAAACAAACCAGAAGACCCTCCAGTAGATGACATGAAGTAGCAGTACGTCACAAAGCCAAAGTACTACCACAATGACGTAACATCCAAGGTAGCACAGTAAAACAATGTCACAACAGGATGTGTACCATGTGTGGTACATAACACAGAATAATGCACCACGAACTGATGTGTACTGTCACTGCTCCCGTGTACAGGTGCAGGAGTCGCATGAACCAACCACCCCCATCGTGGCTGGGTGCCTGCAAGGTCAACCTCACACAGGCCTCTGAGACCCTGGTGGGGAAGGAGGGTCAGGGATATGCAGTCAGGACAGGCATTGCTATACTGGATAACCGGAATGAGGGGCAGGAGAGGGGAATATGATTCACATGGGAAAGTAGGAAATGCACAAAACTGTACCACTCACATTAACACATACACATGTACACCAAACCTGATCATCATGCACATAGTAACAAATTACACAAATGGAAGACAAACAGAAACTTATCTCTGGGGTGAGTGCTGGCCTCCTGCCTGCACACTCTCAGGTCCAGTAACAGGAGCAGTTCAATGCTGTAAAGAGAGCCACAGTTACCAATCTGTGCGTGCCTACAACACACAAACACACCACCATATATGCACAAAAGTAACAAAATACTCTACAAACAAACAATCTAGTGTCGATGCTTCGTACCCATACGTAACATTACCCCTGTGATGGTTCATACACTGTCAATGCAGTAAGTCATGCGCCGCAGGGTGCGTTGCAAATGGAAAACCAATGTGTCACGAATCACACAACATGCAATGTTCCCTGGGTAAGCAGCCAGACGCATATAGCAAGGAATGACTTCAGAACAAGTCGTGTTCCACCATGACCCAAAAAAAAGTAGGTAGTGCATCTGTCAAATTCTACATGGTAATGAAATGCACTGCACACAAGTCTGTCCCTTGCTGTCTGTCCCTGTGAGCTGCTTCTTTCCATGTCTCGGAATGCTACATGGCTAATACAAGTGCCTCAATGGACCATGGTGGACCGGAGGGTATGTGCCACTGGCCCTGCAGGTGCCCCAGACAACTTTCCCCATCAACTAGCCATTAGTCCACCAACGCATCTCAGCTGTATTGTGCGCTTCAACACCAATATTTGTCCAAGCTCACCGTCAGTGCTGCTACTAAGCATGCATGTGCAACTGGTTAGGTGGAAGGTCTGCTGCGTTGTGGCCCCCCTGTCCTGCTCACCTTGCCTGGAGTCCCTTGAAATACGTCAGCTGTTTTCGGATGTATGAGCGCAATCCCTGTGCCTCTGCTTGCGCACACATGCGCATGTCGGCACCACCAAACGTGTCCAGCTTCCAGACGCCCAATGGCCCATTTCTGCTGTTAAAGGTGGTCTGGAGGCTCATCCCCCTGCAGAAAGGGCATGAAACACATGATTAATGCTTTAAAATCATCTGTGTGTGTCTCTTCAGGCATTACATGACTGGATCATGTCAGAGAGGTACAACACAAATCACACCATCAATCCGTCTTTCACAGGCAAACTGTTGAACACACCATCTACGCCATGAATTGCAACAAGCACATGTACAGTATAGATAATAAACATACTACACAATGAATAGCAATGAATGTACACATCAATCATGAAATCCCCCATCTAGCGAATGAAGAACAGTGGTCAATAACACCCCTATCATCCCCACTAGGGGTGTTAACACAAGTTTCACAGCAGCAGACATGCCACAGATATGACAGTCCAGAGCCCTTGTGTAATAGGCTGTTACACTGAACCATCCTTGCAAGCCCATGGATAAGGGAAGCAGGAGTGGCATATGTGAGTCAAGGACCCCAAGCTGCAAACACATACACAAGACAAGCTTGAAGGGACCAGCTGGAACAGACAGTGGATGCTCTCAAAAGCCACAAAGCACCACACCATCCCATGAAAGCACAATAGACAAACAATTTCAAACTATATTAACTAATTACACTAACTATGAAAAACCTACATTACCTATTTAAACTAACTATCAAAATGAAACTAAACTAACTAAACTAAAAGAAAAATAAAAAATGGCCACATACGACCCGGGGGGTGGGGGGGAGGCACCCAGGAGGGGGAGGTACAGGGTGCTGCTCAACACCCACATGCGATGATGTTGAGGAAAAAAAAAACTCCATGGGCTCAACGCCTGCACAGCCCGACCTATGTGGGAGATAGATTGTCGTCCGAGTCTGGCTCTTCCTGGAAAGGAGGATGTGGCACAGGAGCCTGACCACGCCTAGCCGCAGCTTGCCCCTCATCGGCAGCAAGTCTGCCAGATGGGTGAGCCTGGTTCTGTGCGGCAATCACACATAGGTCTGCATGCAGAACCTCCCGTGATACACGTGCTTCCTCTTGCAAGGCCTGGCTGGACAGCTGCTGCACCTCCCGGCAAGCATGTAGATCAGCCGAGATGGTACGCTCAAGCTGCGCAAACCTCTCCTCTGCCGGCTCCCTCTGGGACATCAGAAGGTCACCCAGAGTGGATCTGAGGGAAGCATACTCTTGCCTTAGGGCCTCCATGTGTGCCTCTGCGTGAGCAGCAATTGCTTTATGCAGAGACGACATTTCAGCCTGGCGTGCCCTGTCTGAGGCCGCCATTCCCAGCCTGAGCGAGCGGGCCATGAACCGTGGCGCCTGATGCTGGAGAAGCACCTGCCTAGCAGGGGGGAGCACCGATTGGACCACACGCTCCATGCCCTCAGCAATGTTCTCCATGACTGATGTGGAGGGTGACCCTGCGTCCCGATCCACCACAGGCGGAGGTTCCAAGACTGTCTGACCACTCAGTGCAGGTGTCGCGGACAGAGGAGTGTCCACATCAGAATCACTCACCCCTGACATATGGACCTGATGTTCATCCAACTCGACATGGACGTCAGAGTGGTCATCAGGGCTGGACTCATTGCCAGCCAGAGACAAGATGGACTGTAGCACATGTGGGTTTTCGTGGCCTACCACCCCACGACCCCCACTTGTGCCGGGTTGCTGTAGTGATAACAACCCTGTGCCTGGCATGACAGCACCATCCTCCGGCTCCATTGCGTCATCATCTGAAAAGTAGAGAGAAAAAAGGTCACTACACATGTTAGAAGAACACAACACACACACACCAAACACATCAAGCAGACATGTCACACACAAAATAGAACCTGCCATGCATGCTGGGTCAACTTGAAATTGCTTCTGTGATTAGGCATGTCGAAAGGTGTCAGTTTGCACTGAAGTGGGTCGATGCAGTGCAGCAAATATGTACGTTACTCACTATCTACATGTACAAGAACTTCATAATGTGTGTCAGAAAATGTGAAGGAAGTGCAAGGTCAACTTCAGGCATCACGTGCAATGTGCATTCAATGGGTAGCATGTCTACAAGTAAACCACTCCTCCCCCCAAGTGCAAATGCAGGGATGCCTAGCATGGTATCAAAAGGCTGAACATAGACCTGTGTACTGACAGACAGTGTTGACTAGCATCAACTGCATCATGTGAGTCAAGTGACAACACAGCAAGTGATGATGGGACAGTAAGCAGGACACATGATGAAACCTTTGGAGTACACCCACGTGTGAAGAAGACACTACACCAGTTGGACAGAGTCATTGGCCATTAAACAGGCTGAGGCCTGTGACCCACACCGACCGTCACACCCTAAACATGTGTGTGATGCAGGACTGAGCCACAGTGGAAATGGGAAGGCGGATGAAATGCCATGCAATGTAGGTCCCCCTGGACTCCTACTACAATGATCATCCAGTCAAGGACACATAGGGGCATGAGTGGAATACACATGGAGCATGAATGGGCACTCATGTCCCTGCTGGGCATCTGACCTCTGCACAGTTAAAGTGAGACACCCTTCATCAAGTACAAAGGATGTACCACACAGCATATGTCTGGCAGATTGGCTGCTGGAAGCCAGCATGTACACAGGACGCTTGAACAGGGAAGTACTAAACGGCAAAATCGAAGCATACCAGTGTTAAGGTGGAATTGGGGTGCAGAGGGGGGGTGGAGGGGCAAGGGAGCATGCCTACATGGAGTACCCGCATGCAGGCACAGGACACATGCACGCCAGTCATGCTATGACATAGTCCCTCTGCATCGTACTTAGTGCCTTCCCCATTCCCATTGAGCCCTATGGGGCAAAAATGGGAATGGGGAAGGGCCATGGCGGCATGGGGAATTACCGCCCCGCCAACCTCGGAATGGGGCGGTAATTCCCCATTCCGCCATGGCGGAGTCGGTAAGTTACCGGCATGGACCATGGTGCTATTAGCACCATGGTCCAACGCCTGAGTCGTAATGAGGGCCATTGTCTTTAGGACTCTGTAGTTAAGGGGCTCAGGTGTTCCACAAGTGTCCCCCCTCTTGCGGGTGATGAATAGTCTCTTATTTCAGGATACAGTTCCTTTGCTAGACTATGGGGAAAATCAAATCAACTAATACTTCAGTAAGTCCTTTACTGTGCATGTTCAAGGTAAGCTCCCAGTCCACTCTTCGGATTTGCTTCAGTCCTGAGGACATATTATATGCTGATCAGTATGAAGAAATAAGGAACAAATAACAACAAATGCAACAGGTGAAGTCCTTTACACTGCTTCCTTGATCTGTCCCTCGGCAGAAGGCTTTTAGATTCTCCTCAGATAGTTCTGCTGATGGTTAGAGAGTTCTAATTGGAGCACAATTCCATGCAAGAGCATGCCCATCTGTGCAACATTAGCTGGATATCTGATGAATGTGAGGACACCAACATCGATCGGTCTCCCCACTAGTTCTGGAAAGTCAGAGACGAGGCGAAATAGAACGATGTGAGCCAACCTGCTGTCCTCTGGTGACAGGGACATCCGTTCTAGTCATGCTGAGGTTCAGGATTATATGTTCTTTCCTTGATGTAAACAATTTCTGCACTGCCCGGTCGCGTGGGGTGAGACTAGAATCACGATTTTATTTAAAAGTTGGCTTAAATGTTCTGTATTTGCTGGGTCTCAAAGAAACGTGAATGTGTCTGTTGTTCTTCTGACAAGAGTTGGACAGTCTTCGATTATACGAAAGAACAACGTGTTGATAAGCTCTTTTATTTCCATCTGTGAAGAAAGTCACTGACATTGGTGAGCCTCCCTACCAATGATGGGTATAATCTTAGCACTAGATCAAAATAGGTGACCACATCCTTGACGAAGTCACTACTGCAGGATACCATAAGTGATTCCGAATAGGGTCTCGGTGTGAAATGAGTCGGGATATTGTAGTTGCTTCCAATGTAAGTGTCCTCGGTCAAAATTTGGCTTTTTTTTTTCTCGTTCTCGTCAAGGCTCAAGTGTGCCTCAGTCCAAAGTTCAAAGTTCACAGGCTATGTTGTGGCTTATGTGTCCAATTTTCTTCTTCACCCTGCAACTAGGATGCACAGAGTGTCCGTTTTTTATGTCCTTATCCCATTTTTTGCTTAGAGGAAGTGTCCAATTTAAGCCACAATTTGCAAACAGGTCTTTGGCCCTCATTAGGACCCTGGCGGTAAGGGGTTTACGCTAGCGTTAGCTGCGCCGACCCCTTACCGCCAATCCCGAGTTCCCAGAGCGCCATGGTCATTTTTCCGCCCGCTTTTTGCGGGCGTAAAAATCCATGGCGCTATGGGACCTTGGTGTTAATTACGCCACCGTAATTTACGGTGGCGTAATTAACTCCTTCCCCACTCCCATTATACCCTATGGGGCCGAAATGGGAATGGGGAAGGGTAAATGGGTCAATGGGGACTTACCGCCCCGCCGACCTCGGAATGGGGCGGTAAGTCCACCATCCGCCATGGCGTAAACGGACTTTACGCCATGGCGGAAAAGTCCGTCGATGGCAGAAAAAATCCGCCAGGGTCCTAATGAGGGCCTTTGTCTTTGTTTGGCTGGTCATGCGTCCTTTTTCCTCATCATGGATCTCGTCTAAACGCGCTGTCGTTCTTCCCCGTAGCTCGTCGACTCCTCTCGTTGGGGTGCAGGCAAGGGGCCTCCTCCGATGTATTGTTTGATATCGCCGAGAAAAATCCAAGCTCTCCTGCCTTGTAGTTTCACTGCGGATGGGGTACAGTCCTCCACCGTGAAGGGACCATTAAACCTTGGCTCGTCCCTTTTTTTCCTTGTGTGATTCCTCACAAGGACGGTGTCTCCAGGAAAGACAGATGGAACACAAAGTCCTTGCGCTATGTCTATAGTAGTATCTCCTTCTGTGTTCCGTGCTGCCCTGAACCCTTTTCGTCATCGCAGCAGCTGGTCTGAAATTACAGTAAGGCAAGATGTCATGCAGTTCAGATAGTTTTGAATTTCAGTCCCTAAAATTTCTCCTGTTTACTGGGCATCACACCTAGCTCTATCTTGGGGTTTCAAGGGAGTTCTCACTCTTCTTCCTGTGGCTATCTCATGTGGCGTAAGATGATGGTCAGAACCGGGTTGGTTCCGAAGTGCATATACTGCCAAAGGAAGGCAGTGCAACCATCCCTTTCTTAGAGTCAGCATCAACTTGGCTATCCTTTCCTTGAACAAGCCGTTGAGTTTCTCACAGATTCCATTACCTTGCGAATGATACGCCAATGAGAACTTGTGCTTTATACCAAGCAGCAAGCTAATCTGTTTGAATGTTGCCTTAACAAAGTGAGGGCCATTATCTGATCTCATGACCTCGCACACCCCCCACCGAGGGAACACCTCTCTCACTAAAAATGTGGCCGCACAGGTATAGTCTGGGTGCACAGGTATAGCCTCAATCCATCTGGAGAATGGACACACCACAACAATTAAGTATCTGTACCCATTACATACTTGAATCATGTCAACGTAATCGACATGCAAGTGCTGAAAAGGCCCATTTGGCCTTGGGATGACTCCTCTCATTACTTTTAATGTGTGCCCAGCCGTGAATTGCTGGCAGATTATACAGTTCACTATAAAGAATGCAGCGTGCTCAGTTAAATTCGGTATGAACCAGTCGTCTGCGAGTGCTGCTGCTAAATTTTCTTTTGTCATGTGCGCCGGATAATCTAACTGCTCCAGTGCTATTTTTAATAGGGCTACAGGCATTACTGGTTTACCATTGCTGTCTTGTCACCACAAGCTGTCAGAGGGGTTTAAATAACACTCTTGACATTTCCAAAGGTTATCTTCCTGTGGTGCCTCCCCTTGGAGTTCCATTAGCTGCGTTTGTCCCAAACCACTGTAACTTTCAGGTGCAGTTTGTGTAGCCATTATTTGCTCGTTGGCATGGATAATTTCCACTTCCATGATCGTTTCACTTTTGGATGCCATACGCTTGGCTTCCGTGTCTGCTGCTTGATTTCCGCGTGAGATCAAATCTGTCCCCTTCGTGTGGGCTGCGCATTTCACGACTGCTATGCCCACTGAGAGCTGTAGTGCCTTGATCAGCCTGTCCAATAAGGCTGCGTGCTGCACTGGCATGCCATCCGCTCGGAGGTAGCCCCTCCTTGTCCAGCATGCTAAGCCTGCGTGCACTATTGACGTCACATAGGCGGAATCACTGTACACGGTTACTTCCTGGTCTGCGTGATTCTCAATGGCAAGTATCAACGCCAATAATTCTGCAGCCTGTGTTGAATAATGAGATGGTATTTGCGCAATAATAAGTACTCGAAATTCTCCATTTGCTGTGTGTTTCATCACAGCAACGCCAGTATATCTTTGTCCGTCACTTTGATCAATCCTCGAAGACCTGTCAATGAAGATGATCTCTCCTTCTGCCAAGGCATTTTCTTTCACCCTGGGGATTTCATCATAGAATTCTTCATAGTTTGCACAGTCATGCATTGGCTCTCCTTCAGTGACTGGCTCGGCTATGAACATAGCTGGGTTCACTATCTTGCATCTGACTATCTTAATCGATGGATTTGATATGATCACTTCATAAGCAGAAGCTCTCTGAGATGTCAATGTGCCCTTTGATTTCTCTAGAATGGCAAATAGTGAGTGCTCGACGTACAATGTCATGGAGCATCCCAGCACAATGGTTGTAGCCTTCTCTATGGCGAACGCTGCGGCAGCTAAACTTTGTTTGCAAGGAAAATTACCTCTCATTACTGGGTCCAAATTCCCACTGTAGTATGCCAGGGGCTTGTACCCCAGTGTGGTTCTTTGTGTGAGCACTGCCGTCATACCGCTGCCATTCGTGTGTGAAAACAGGTAAAATCCCTCTCCATAATTGGGGAGCCCTAGAACTGGTGCTGTGCAAATGGCTCTTTTGAGTTCAGCAAATCCTTTCCCCATGGTCTCAGACCATTCAATCTTTTCTTTCGTCACTTGGGCCTTCTTTAGGGCCTGAAGTAAAGGCTTAGTGTAAGAGCTATAGTCGAAGACCCATGCCCTAACATAGTTGCATGAGCCTAGAAAGCTCTGCATTCGTTTTATCATGTGTGTGGCTTAGCCGTGTTCAGTACGGCTTCAGCCCTTTCTGGGGTCACTCTCTTTCCTTCATGTGGGATTAGCTGGCATATGTACAGCACTTCTTGTTGACAATATTGTAACCTTTCCTTGTAAACCTTTTAACCTTTCTCAGGCAGTATAGTCAATAGCTGAACAGAATCGTACCTGCATTGATCTTCTGTTGTGCTGCAAATTAAGATATCATCTACGTATTGCAGGACAACACTTTTTAGTGCAATATTGCTTAGTTCCATCTGCAGGACTCTGTTGAAAAGAGATGGAGACTCACAATACCCCTGGGGTAGTCGCATGCTTTTCAGATGCATCTGTCTGAATGCGAATTAAATTAGATCTTGTGAGTCACGGTGAAACGGGATTGAGAAAAATGCATTTTTCAAGTCAATCACCGTGAAATATTTTGCCTCAACAGGTATATTACATAGAATTGTAGCCGGGTTATGGACTAAAGGGAACTCAGTCTCAACAATATCATTTATTGGGTGTAAATCCTATATTAGCCTCCAAGACCACCCGTTTGATTTTTTGATCGGATAAACCGAAGTATTGCATGACGACTCCGACATCACTAAGATGCCCTGTTCCATCATTGCGGAAATTGTCTCAAAAATCCCCTCATGTGCCCCTCTGGACATGGAATATTGTCGGGCTTTTGGTAGAATTGCTCCTGGTTTCAATTTAACTTCACTTCTCCAACCCCCTTCAAAAGGCCTACATTATAGGGCCCTGTAGTCCATACTGAGACAGGCACCAGGGCCATGTCATCATCAAAATATTCAGGATGGTTTCATGCCAACATCATTCTTTGAGGTACTTCTCTTTTCATCATTTTTACCCAAAAGGTGAGACTCACTTCCACCATTGTCTCTCCCATATCTGCTTGTTCTTCAAACAGATCGTCATCGGTGACGTCAGTCAATCGATATCCTTCTTCAATGGCAATCACTGCGCACCATTGTCGGCCCTCGTCATCATAACCGCCAATCAAGGCCATTCTCCCTCGTACTGCAGCTGTGTGTATCATCAAGGGAAATACTTGTCGCTTTTCCTCGTGCATCGGTATTCTTGGCCTGAATAGGAATTCATTGGGGGTTCTCATGATTCTGTCTGCAAGGCCTGGCAATCCTGCCATAAGCACACCCATACCATATGCGAATATTTCTGGCTCTAATGGTATAGCCCTCATGGCTGTGTGTCCCACGTATGCTCTGATTATCTTGCATACATTTGAATAGTGCATTCCTGGAGTTGAACATACTATGCCCTCCTCCGTGAACGAGATTGTCATGTTTAACTTCATCATTAAATCTCGACCCAAAATGTTTACTGGGTTCTAACGTGAATATAGTAAAGGCACATTCATTTCACATTCTCTTATAGAGACTGGAAGTGCATTTGTGAAGGGAACACGTCTTGTAGCTCCTGTAAAACTCTGAGTATTTATGGCCTTGCCGGACAAGGAAAACTTGCCTTCACATATGCATGAGCGTGTTGCACCCGTGACAACTAGGAAGGAATATTCTTTATCCCCTATAACGACATCCACCCTAGGTTCCCTGTGAGGGTCTGGAGTCACTGATAGGATAGAACACATTAGGGTTCCCAGTGAGCTGTCCTAGTCCATATACAATTTTGGCCCACTGTGTGCTGGTGGATTTCCCCATTCCCATTGTTACTTCCCATTCCAGGGTTCGTGGACTGCCCTCTGCTCATCGTCTGTGATAGTTGCAACGGTGCCTGTTGGGATTGTCCTTGTGGGAAATTTCCCATGCTCTTAGGTTGCACGCCTTGGTGCGCTCCTGGCGCTTGTTGTTGCACCGTGTGATTCTGTGCAATACCATGCTGTAAAACTGCAGATGGATTTGCCATGCCTGCTCCTATTCCTTGGCCATTCTGCATCATGCCTTGGTTTCTGCATGTGCAAGCTAAGTGCCCTTTCATTCCACACAACCAACATATTGGCAGTGGTCAGAACATTTGCCCATTTGACATATCTTGATTACCATTTTGCATATTTTGAAAACCTGCTTGATCATTTTGGAAACCTCTCTGATTGCTCTGCCATCCTCTTCCCCTAAATCCTCTTCCCCTGTGGTAAAACCCTTTCTTGCCCTGATTATTCTGCTGTGGATTAGTCACCTGATGCATGCTCGATTCAGCTGTGCTAGTTATCATGACTCCCTCAAGAGCATATTTTGAGAATTTCTTCCGCACCAATTTCGCTTCCTCCCCCCTTACGTGCAGCTTCCTTTTTGTGATTCTTTTCTTGCAACAATCTGCAATAGTGTGCGATAGTCAGCTGTATTTCAGCCCATGGCTTCGCCTCATTTCCCTCCAATTTCTTTAGTTGTTTCTGTACCGGCTCTGACAGCCCTTCGCACAATATATGGTAGAACACAGGTATAGACTTCTGTCATGATCAGTTGCTGCTCTTTGTTTGCAATCGAGCTGTCTTTCCTGCTCTTCGCGATATAGCTGTTCTAGCCTTTGTCTGTCTTTCTTTCTTATTTTTTCATCTCTTAACTCCTTCTCTTTCCCTTTTCTCTGTACATCATCTAACCTCTCCTTTTGTTTCGCTTCATCAATGCCTTTGCCATCAAGTTTAAATAAAATGTGTCCTTCCATCCATTCGTTTTTTGCAAATGCTATCTCATCAGTTCTATCTTCGTTTCCCTTCCATCTCTTCCCTTCTCTCTCTTTGTCGAGAGATGCGCTTGTCTGTGCTTGAGCCCTTCTTTCGTCATCGCGTCTCCCCTTGTCTTTTGGGACTCTGGAGGCAATATCATTATCCTTATCTTTTCCTTGGTTTTCGCCACTACTATGCGTAGGTGACTCATATGCGGGGTTCCTGTACCCTGTGGCTGCTTTAAGTTCTCTCCGCGGGTATAATCCCTCATCTTTACTTTCTTCACACGTTGTTTCGGATGGGGCGGGTGACGCAGTAGGCGTCACACTCCCCTTGGTGCATACATTAAGTCTACAATCTATTGGCGGCTCCTCTTCCTTTCCCTGTTCATACATTTTCCAAAGTTCTAGAACAGCGAGGCCTTTGTCTAACTTTTTGCCCGTGTATGTGGCATGCAAATATGTCGTCATGTGTTGCAAGACAGCTTTAGATAAGGACCCACCCTGTGGCCATGGCATAAACATCTTGTGGGTGGTTCCTTTAACCCACTCTGTACTGCGTTTCTTCAGTTTGGGTGCGTGTTTCAGCAACTGGTTGCACAATGGTGTCATGTCTTCCATACTTAAATCTGTTCTCTTTCCTCTTATATAGCACTTGTCAACACTTTTGCGTGGCTTAAACAGTTCCAACAATATGAGCGAGCACCAAACACCACAAGCTCCAATCCAAATTTTTCACAAAATGTTATACCTTCTAATTTACTCGAAAAACTTCAATCCATATGTGATATTATCTTAGCTATGCAATCGTTTAAAATTTAAATCAGTTTTCTCAAGGAAAATATTTCAATGTATGACGTCACAACAAAAAACATGTAAGACAGGCGCTTAACAGACTAGATGAACACCAGCTGGTCACAGATATCTCTGCCTCTAATCATTACCCCTTCATGGAGTCTAAACGTACCCCTTTCACAACGTCTTAAACCGCCGTGGTAGTCTAATCGTTCCCCCGTTAGCTGGGATTCTGGGTACATGTTTCTTCTAGCTGCTTGTATTAAAAGCGTAGGAATTAATCACTTCTCGGGTGTCTTCCCTGGTAACCTCTCTCTTCTCGGGTGTCCTCCCCGGTAACCTTTATTTACTTAATTATTCTTGAGTCATTATTCCCTTATATATATATACATTCTTCTCTACTTCTAACTATGTTTAGTTTTTTCTCCCACCTCCCTCCGTTACCTTTTCCCTTTACTTGTTCTAAGGCATGCACTTTTGCCAAAACATTCAATCTTTTTTACTTACCGTTCGCATGGTTCCTCTCTGGACCCTCGGGATCACTGCCTTTGTTACCGCCTTCTTCGGCTTTTCACCCGCTCAGCTGCCCGTAGGAATGGGAAGGGATGGTGTGGGGAACACAGGTCCCTTCAGGCCCTGGTCTGCAGTTTTTCTTACACTACCACTGTCTACGGAGAGCTTCACGGTCTACTCGGCCGAATGGCAAAGGACTCCTGATATTGCCGAAGACCTAGAGTTACTTTATGTCGACGGTCAATGGGTGACTTATTCTAATCAATAATTGATAATCAATAAACCATCAATCTCTGCTACCAAGTGTACTCCGGAGACCCCCGGCTAGCCCATAGAGCCGAGGTTTGCTCCGAAAGTACTTTGAGACGAGATAGCTGCACCCTTGAGATGGATGGGGGTGCAGATTTATTACTCCAACACCAATCAATAAGGACAACTCAATGGTTTGGCAAAGGGAGTCTGTTAAATGACAAGTACAAAAAACGGGGAGTCATGGAAATCAGCAGTGATGTGATCGTCCTTCTTGCTGCAATTCCAATGAACTTCATAAAAATCATAGCATTTATACTGAAAACTCATCATAATTGACATATAACACTCAAAAGTTAATATGCAATTCTATTGGTTAGGAAAAGGTAACTTTAATATAGGTACTATATCTGTATATGGTAACGGAGTGAGGGGATTGGGTAAACACTGTCAGATGGGCGTCTAAGCCCTTCCTTCAAAGATGACTACTGTAGACGTCACTAAGAGTACAACGTCCCATTGGTTCTACTAACTATAGGACCCTAGATTATTTGGTCCATTGTGATTGGGTTGGCACCAACCCCATGCATACATTCCCACTTTGCTTAGCAGCACGCAGAATGGTCAGCCAGGTGCAGGGTGCCCCCTAGTTACCCAGCCTTTCTCCAATTAAGGTTACAATCAATCATCACTTCAACAACTATGTGTCAATTATGTTACTTTGTTTGGCCTCGAAACTGCATCTTCTGTCTGAGAAAGTTCTGATATTGTAACGCTCACCTGATTCCCGCAGAGGCGCCGGTCTTGACTGGGTGAATGCCGTATCTTCGAAGGTGATGTGTAACACACGGTTGGCTCTTTGGGCTGGACCTCTGTGCACTGTATGTCTGACTCGAAGAGTAAGATGTCTGCAGATAGAAAATATGGGATTAATGAACTGGGGTTATTGGGTGCCTCTCTCCTCTTCCCTTTCTCTTTTCCTGTAGAACCCCAAAGGTTAACGCCCTCACCTTAGGTAAGTGAACGCCGAGCTCTCCATCTGCCTCGGGGCAGGGTGCCGTAACCAGTTTCTTCACTGGATAAGGGTGCAGGCCTCTTGACCTCAGAGGACTGCTGTCCGTCGTTAACTGCACGAACGATAAGTTCTGGGCACTTCAAATGTCTTAAAAGTCTTTTGTAATGATATCTCTTGTTTTGCAGGGTAGTGGCGATGGCGGATGGCGGGCTGATGAGAGTTGAGGATCGAACCCGCGTGAGGAATAGAAGCGCCTGGAAGCACGTAAGTAAGCGCTTGTAGCCTGCTTCACGATGCGCACTAACTGTCCCTTTTATCTTGCAGGTACAAGTTCGGAGCTTTAGAGAAGCTGACGGGTGCTGGAAAACCCACTGGATTCGGCGTGGGAAGGAGTAATGGCACGTGAGTAATAAAGTTGCCCAATGTCTTTAAACGCACCTTCTTTTGTCTTTCAGATGCGGGATGCAGCGCCGAAGGCCTCCGGAGCGTGCGAAGAGCTGGTAAGCTTTTGTCTTTCAGATGCCGGAATGCAGTGCGAAGACCTCCGGAGCATGCGAAGAGTAGGTAAGCCTTTGTCTTTCAGATGCCGGAATGCAGCACGAGGCGTTGGTGACAGCCGATGGACCAGGTAAGAGATGCGCTGCCACTGAAGACCGTAGTGCTAACCTGTTCTTTCTTTGGGCCTCATTACACGTTGTGCGGTAACCATGGCGCTATTAGAGCCATGGTTGCTGCCGGCATTTTAACGTGTCCGCCTTGGTGGATGGCAAAATTACCGGCCTACTCCAAGGCGAGCGGGGCCGGTAATTCCCCATTCACCAAGGCCCTTCCCCATTCCCATTTTTGCCCCCATGGGGCATAATGGGAATGGGGAAGGTGGTAATTACGGTACCGCAAATTGCGGTACCGTAATTAGCACCGAGGTCCCTTTGCGGCACCCTACTTTAACGGCTGGTAAAACCAGCCGTTAAGGTCGGGTCCCGCAAAGGGAACTCGTAGTAAGGCGGTAAGGGTTTACCGGTACCGGTGCCCTTACCGGTACCGGTAAACCCTTACCGCCTACCGTGTAATGAGGCCCTTTGTCTTTACAGGTGCTGCTGAAGACTGGATTCCAGGATGGTAAGCCTTTGTTCCCTTAGGCCCAGGATCAGAAGCAGAAGACACGATGAGCGTTCTGCTGCAGAGAATGCAGAATAACACAAAGTAAGATTCATCCATCGGGTGTGGTTTAAATAGCCTCCTGTAGTGCTTAGGTGTCTCCTTCCACAGCCACGCCTAGGTAAGAAAAGAGTTCCTGCTTTCCAGAAGAGTTCCAGTGTTCTGAACCTAGGGAGTGGCTCCTGCCCACCCAACAGGAAAGGTAGTCCCAAACAGAAGAGGATCAGGGGTTCAACTGGCAGGTAAGTAAGCAGCATGGTCTGCTGCAGGTAAGTCCACCCAAGCATTATGAGCCCGGCGCTTCCAGCGCTGGGACTGGGCATCTTTATGAGCCTGGTGCCACTGGTGCCAGGACAGGGTCCAAAAGGTCCCAATTGGGACTGGCTGGCACTCGGAACCGGGGTTATGGGTCTGCTTCCAAGGGAGTCGGGCAAGTCCTGATCTTTTGGAAGCAGAGATCATGACAGCACCCCCCCTCAAGGCCCCTCCCAAACCGGGCTTCTCCGGGGGTTTGGGCTTGTTAGGAAATGTTCGATGAAATCTTTTGATTAGATGAGGCGCGTGGACATATTCTGCAGGTTCCCAGGATCTTTCTTGGGGACCGTAGCCTTTCCAGTCAATCAGGTAAAATAGTTTAGATTTGGAGATTTTGGAATCCAGGATGCTTTTGACTTCAAACTCGAGTTCTCCATCAACTAGAATAGGTTTTGGAGATGTAGTTAGTCGGGTTTGGGGTTGCACGGGTTTTAATAGAGAGACGTGGAAGACCGGATGAATCTTCATGTGAGGGGGCAAGTCCAACTTGACCGCTACTGGATTTACTATGGTAGTGATGGAATAGGGACCAAGGTATCTTGGTTTGAATGTGCGTGGTCCTTTTAGAGGTAGATATTTGGTGGATAACCAGACTTGATCTCCTACTTGATATTGGGGGGCTTCCTTCCGATGTTGGTCTGCTCCTTTCTTGTATTGTTCTTTAGCCCTTTGAAGGTGAGAAACGGCTTCCTTAAAGGCTTGGGTGATTGTAGAATGCAGGTGGTCTACTGCTGGTGTTCCAAGATCTTGGAGTGGATCCAACTCCGAGGTTTGAGGGTGACTACCGTATAAAAGAAAAAACGGGGTCTTCCCAGTTCCCGAGTGGACAGAGTTATTGTAGGCATATTCGGCTATCCAAAGGATATCTTTCCAAGTTTTTTCAGTTTGTTGTAGCATGCAGCACAAATACTGTTCCAGAGTTTGATTGGTCCTCTCGGTTTGTCCGTCGGTTTGAGGGTGGTGGCTGGTCGAAAGTCTCACATCAATTTGAGCCGACCGACAGCAACTTCGCCAAAAATGAGAAATAAATTGACTACCTCGATCCGAAATTAGAACTGAAGGAAAACCGTGCAGTCGGACGATGTTTTTGAGAAATTCTCGGGCCAGAGTTGCTGCTGTTGGTAAGCCTTTGAGTGGAATGAAATGCGCCATCTTGGAGAATAGGTCCACGATTACTAGGATCGTATTGTATCCGGAGCATGGAGGTAGATCGGTGATGAAGTCCATAGAAAGCGTATGCCAAGGGCGAGGCGGGATGTCAATAGGGCGTAAGAGGCCGGCTGGTTTTTCCTTTTGACTCTTGTTTTGGGCGCATACTCCACAGGACATTATAAAGTCTCTGATATCTTTTTTCCAAGACGGCCACCAGAAGTAGCGCTTGATCTTTTCCGAGGTCTTGGTCATACCGGGATGTCCTTCCATTAAAGAATCGTGATAACAAGAGATTACCTTTTTCTGTAAATCTGTGCTGGGCAGGTATAACCGTTCTTGGAAATATAACAGGTTGTCCTTCACCGTAAAGTCCTTTCCCTGCAGATGCCAATTCTGTATGTCTGCTGGAGTTACCAGTAGCCTGGCTTTATCCTTAACTTCCTCTATGGATTGTGTGGCGATTACACCTAGAATTATTTGTTCGGGAATGATAGGTACAGGTTTAGGATTGTTCAAATGTTCTTCCACTCCCATCCGAGAAAGGGCATCAGCTTTACCGTTTTTTGTACCAGGTCGATAGGTAATTATGAAGTCAAACTCGGCAAAGAATAGTGCCCAACGGAGTTGCCTAGAGGATTGAGCTTTTGCGGTTTTCAAATATTGCAGGTTTCGGTGATCTGTAATCACAGTAACGGTGTGTCGGGCCCCCAGAAGATAATGCCGCCAAGCCTTAAAGGCAGACTTGATAGCTAGAAGTTCCTTATCAGTAATAGTGTAATTGATTTCAGGAGGCGAGAATTTGCGGGACCAAAATGCCACGGGATGCAACTGATTGGTTACTGGGTCCTTTTGTGATAGAACTGCCCCCATGGCAAGGCTCGAAGCATCAGTTTCAACGATGTAGGGGAGTTCTGGGCGAGGATGTTTTAAGATCGGTGCAGAGATAAATCTAGTCTTCAAATTCTGAAAAGCTTGTTCCGCCTCGGTAGACCATTCAAAACGTTTGTTTTTCTTTAACAAGGCGGTGATGGGCTGGACTATTCGAGAGAATTCGGGGATAAACCTGCGGTAAAAGTTAGCGAAGCCTAACATGCTTTGAACACCTTTTACGGAGGATGGCGATGGCCATTTGAGAATTGCATCGACCTTCTTTGAATCCATACGCACTCCGCTAGGTGATAATATGAATCCCAAGAATTCAACTTCAGTCACGTTGAAAACACATTTTTCCAACTTAGCGAAAAGTTTGTGTTGACGCAATCTCTCGAGGACCATTTTCACGTGTTTCCGATGTTCAGTTTCCGATGAAGAATAAACGAGGATGTCGTCAATGTAAACAACAACACACACATCTATGAGCTCTCTGAGGACATCGTTCATAAAATATTGAAAGGCGGCCGGGGCATTGCAAAGTCCGAAGGGCATGACCTGATATTCAAATAGCCCATACTTGGTGCGGAAGGCCGTCTTCCATTCATCGCCCTCTTTTACTCGTGCCAAGTGGTAGGCTCCTCTAAGATCCAGCTTTGTATATATGCATGCTTTTCTGACTTGGTCCAGGAGTTCAGGGATCAAAGGTAACGGATATCTATTCTTAACGGTGATCTGGTTCAGGGCGCGATAATCTATACAAGTTCTAAGGTCCCCTTCTTTTTTTGGAACGAAGAACAAAGCTGAGGAAGAAGGGGACTTGGAAGGACGAATAAACCCATTCGCTAGGTATTGATCCAGGTATTGTCGGAGGTGAAGATTCTCAGGCTCGGTGAGGGCATAAATTCTACTACAAGGAGGAGTAGATCCAGGTATCAGGTCTATCTGGCAGTCATAAAACCTATGAGGAGGTAGAGAGTTAGCCTGATCCTTCCGGAAAACATCTTGGAATTCTAGGTATTCAGGAGGTAACTGGGGAGCCTCTGAGGAAATTGCTGCCAGTGCAACACCAGGTCGAGGGTGACAAGTAGAGACACATTCTGGAAACTGAACCGTTCTTGCTCGCCAATCGATCTGAGGATTGTGCTTCTCTAACCAAGGAATTCCTAGAATAATCTGGAACTGAGGGGCCTTGATCACATCGAACACGATCTTCTCATGGTGTCCATCTTGACTTACTAGCGTCACTTCTTGGGTGGTATGCGTTACTGGTCCGGAGGCTATCTCCGTACCATCCACCGTAGTAATGACGTCCTTTACAGCCTTGGGACAAAGAGTCAGATTCATCATCAAAACCATTTCATGATCCACATAATTGCCAATGGCACCGCTGTCGACGTAAGCTTCAATCGCATGTAATCGATCCGGATGTTCAGGGCTAATGAGGACCATAGGTATCACGAAATGCGAGGTCACTGAACTGGTTTTAACGCTCGGCAAGAGGACCTCTATTCTTGTCGGGCGAGGTCGTTTCCCTGCTCAGAGTTTGTGACCCTGGTAACTGCAGCTCCTACTGCCTTCTTGGCTGGTTTCACCGGACAGTCTCAAAGAAAGTGCCCCGAGTTTCCGCAATAGAGGCATAATTGCAGCTGTTTTCTCCTTTCCCGCTCCTTTTGTGTTAGTGGTCCTTTCAGGCCCCCTATTTGCATGGGTTCCCCGGAGTCTACTCCTTTGGTAGGAGTTGGTGGTTTGGAAAATACTCGAGCATCAAACTTGGAACGATCGGCCTTCCTGTTCTGCAGTCTGTGGTCAATTTGAACGACTAAGTCAATATAGTCCGAACAGTCTTGCGGGGGATTCACTACTTGGGCTAACACATCTTTGAGCTCTCCACGTAGACCTCTATAAAACAGCGTAATCCTTTTGTCCTCAGGCCATCGAGTTTCCACTATCAGTCTGTTGAAAGACGCAATATAAGCCAAAAGGTCTTGATTACCCTGTCGCAATGAAAGGAGCTCATTGTCCAAGGCCTGCCCCTGTGAATGTCTTGCAAACAGTTTTTCCATACTGAGCTGAAAAGCTTGAAAATCATGGAGAACCGGATCATCTTGATTAACTAGAGGGATCGACCAGTCTGCCGCATTGCCACTAACGTACGAAAGCACGAAAGCTACCTTAGCTTGATCAGTTGGAAAGGCTGCTGGCCGGCATAAGAAGTGCAACCGGCACTGATTAATAAATACTGCAAACCTCTTTGGGTCACCAGAAAATCGTTCGGGCGGAGCCAGAGGTACATTCCCAGGTAGGTTGATCTGCACTGGGTTTGTAGAGGATGTTGAAGGAAGATTTGCCCCTGATGCGGGTAACGGAGTTTGTCTGGCTTGTGACTGTAGCAATTGTCTAGCAAGATCATCTGTTCGCTCCTTGGAAATAATCAGTTCCCTTCTTAGAGCATTCGTTTCCTGACGGGCTGCATGCACTTCTGCTCTTAGTTCCCCAAGTAACTGGGCTAGCTGGTCGGTATCCGAGGTTTCCATAGCGCCTGGGTGGGAGTTTTGCGGTAGGCTTTGTGTTCTGTAACGCTCACCTGATTCCCGCAGAGGCGCCGGTCTTGACTGGGTGAATGCCGTATCTTCAAAGGTGATGTGTAACACACGGTTGGCTCTTTGGGCTGGACCTCTGTGCACTGTATGTCTGACTCGAAGAGTAAGATGTCTGCAGATATAAAATATGGGATTAATGAACTGGGGTTATTGGGTGCCTCTCTCCTCTTCCCTTTCTCTTCTCCTGTAGAACCCCAAAGGTTAACGCCCTCACCTTAGGTAAGTGAACGCCGAGCTCTCCATCTGCCTCGGGGCAGGGTGCTGTAACCAGTTTCTTCACTGGATAAGGGTGCAGGCCTCTTGACCTCAGAGGACTGCTGTCCGTCGTTAACTGCACGAACGATAAGTTCTGGGCACTTCAAATGTCTTAAAAGTCTTTTGTAATGATATCTCTTGTTTTGCAGGGTTCTGGCGATGGCGAATGGCGGGCTGATGAGAGTTGAGGATCGAACCCGCGTGAGGAATAGAAGCGCCTGGAAGCACGTAAGTAAGCGCTTGTAGCCTGCTTCACGATGCGCACTAACTGTCCCTTTTATCTTGCAGGTACAAGTTCGGAGCTTTAGAGAAGCTGAAGGGTGCTGGAAAACCCACTGGATTCGGCGTGGGAAGGAGTAATGGCAAGTGAGTAATAAAGTTGCCCAATGTCTTTAAACGCACCTTCTTTTGTCTTTCAGATGCGGGATGCAGCGCCGAAGGCCTCCGGAGCGTGCGAAGAGCTGGTAAGCTTTTGTCTTTCAGATGCCGGAATGCAGTGCGAAGACCTCCGGAGCATGCGAAGAGTAGGTAAGCCTTTGTCTTTCAGATGCCGGAATGCAGCGCGAGGCGTTGGTGACAGCCGATGGACCAGGTAAGAGATGCGCTGCCACTGAAGACCGTAGTGCTAACCTGTTCTTTCTTTGTCTTTACAGGTGCTGCTGAAGACTGGATTCCAGGATGGTAAGCCTTTGTTCCCTTAGGCCCAGGATCAGAAGCAGAAGACACGATGAGCGTTCTGCTGTAGAGAATGCAGAATAACACAAAGTAAGATTCATCCATCGGGTGTGGTTTAAATAGCCTCCTGTAGTGCTTAGGTGTCTCCTTCCACAGCCACGCCTAGGTAAGAAAAGAGTTCCTGCTTTCCAGAAGAGTTCCAGTGTTCTGAACCTAGGGAGTGGCTCCTGCCCCACCCAACAGGAAAAGTAGTCCCAAACAGAAGAGGATCAGGGGTTCAACTGGCAGGTAAGTAAGCAGCATGGTCTGCTGCAGGTAAGTCCACCCAAGCATTATGAGCCCGGCGCTTCCAGCGCTGGGACTGGGCATCTTTATGAGCCTGGTGCCACTGGCGCCAGGACAGGGTCCAAAAGGTCCCAATTGGGACTGGCTGGCACTCGGAACCGGGGTTATGGGTCTGCTCCCAAGGGAGTCGGGCAAGTCCTGATCTTTTGGAAGCAGAGATCATGACAGATATCTCTGCCTGGGCAGATGCCAAGCGTAGGTGTGAACTTGTGCTTCTCCTCGCTCGGATGGTCACGTGCTTCCCACACCGTGAATTTGTTTAGTTTCTCTCAATTTGTGCATTTGATTCTTATTCAGCTTGCCACCTGCCTACTCCTCCTTATCTTGACCTCTCAGACAGGATATTCTGTTCTTAAGTTTCAATTATATGTAGCTACTGTTGGTTCCTTTTATTAGTATGACCTTGGCGCTCCTGGCCCGAGTTGCATCTGCAGAGTTTCGATTCAGCCGTCTCTTCTCGTTTTGCTAGAATATGAATCTCTACTCATTCGGCCTTTAGTAACCTGGGTTGATTCTGCTTTGTTTGCAAAGTGGAATTACACTTATAATACTGTGCTTCGTTTTGAGGTAGATTATGTATAATTGCGCTTGCCGCACTAGTCTTCTACTTAGCATTGCAAACCGCATTGTTTTCTTAGCCTTCTTGCATTTCCAAGTATATGTACAGGTGTTAACTGGTTGAATATCTTCATCCTGTTTACAGCTTAAGCTTCTTAGTATTTCAACATTGTTCTCCCCTTTTAGGTTCACGTAATCCTTATTCATGGTGTTTCATCTCTGGGTGTCATTTCTTCTACTTGTACGTCAGTCCGGGTCCTTGTGACGTCACCATTCGTCTTCCATTAAGACCTTTTTGGTTTCTTCCGGGACTGTACTTAGGCATCTTCATTTCGTCTCATTTGCTGGTAAGCGTTCCTTAATGGATACCTTACTGTGCATGGTTTTCTTGGTATCGGTACTTAAATAGGTGTTGCTCTTCTGATAGGTACTGGGCAGAGACCTACTGCGGCTCTCTGCTGATTTATCTGCTCATCATACGTCACATATTTTGGTGTGAACGTTCCTGGTACTTCAAAATGGGCGACTGAAGTGCAGGTTTTATTTGGGACCTCCTCTACAAGCTCACTGTCTCCAGAGCTCTGGTTCTCTCTAGGCTGGTCTAATGCAACAGCCTCTTTCTAAATCTACCTACCTCTACTCTCCGTCCTCTACAACTCATCTGGAAAAGAACTGCAACACTTGTCCTTGGCCTCATATCTCTCCAGCACTGAAATCTCTCCATTGACTACCAGTGGCGGCAAGGATCAAGTTCAAGACCCTCTGCATTGTCCACAAGGCTTTCTTGGGCCTGGGACCTCAATACTTCCAACTCTCTCCACTGAAATATCTTCCTACTCGAGCTCTTCACTCCTCCACCTCCAACTCCTTGAGGGTCAGTTGCTTCTCCAAGCAACGAGTTGGGGGCAGATCTCTTTCTTCGGCTAGTGCGTTCCTCTGGAATAGCCACCCTGCTTCTCTGAACCTTGAGCAGAACCATCTCCGATTCTGGAAGCACCTCAAGACCTTCCTCTTTGCTTTTACCATCTCTCTCTCCCCTGCTGATTGCCTGCCTGATACATGCACTGGTCACCTGGCAACCCTTTGATTTTGGGTCCAGGTCCCTGCCTGTCCAGCTGCATAGCTCCTTGCCTCTTGGCACCCCCTGCACTTGTGGTCTGTATCTGTACCATACAGTCCACTCTCAGGCACTTATTAGACACTTGTTGTTTACTCTTCTAACACTCGCACTTGCCACCTGTTGGCTGCACTACTTGTTGTTTCCCGATTCCTTATCCTGCACTTCTCCATCCTCCCACCCTCTACCCCTCCCCTGGCACTTCTCCCCTCCCTGCTCCCCACGATCTGAATGTCACTAGCCCAAGTAAGATCGTTGTTTTCCCTCTGTTCCCCTCTCTTGCCTTGTCGCGCCTTGAAACACTTGTGTATAGGCGGGTTATAAATGCCATATAATATCATATCAATAGACTTCGAGGAGGCACTGAACTCCGGCATACACGTTATAATAGTCCTCGAGAAGGCACAGAACTCCAGCAAACACACTGTAATAGACCTCAAGGAGGCAGTCAACTCTGACATACACCCTGACCTTGAGGAAGCACTAAACTCTGGCAAATACCCAGCAATAGACCTCCAGCATACGCCCTGTAATAGACTACGAGAAGGTACCAAACTCTGGCATACACCCTGTAATAGACCTCGAGGAGACACTGAATTCCAGCATACATCCTATATTGGACCTCAAGGAGGCACTGAATTCTGGCATACATCCTGTAATAGACCTGGAGGAGACACTGAACTCCGGAATGCACCCTGTTATAAACCTCAAGGAAACACTGCACTCCAGCACGCACCCTTTAATAGACCTTGAGAGGGCACTGAACTCTGGTATAAACCCTGTAATAGCCCTCGAGGAGGCACTGAACTCTGGCATACGCCATGTAATAAACCTTGAAGAGGCACTGAACTCCCTCCAGCGTACACCCTATAATAGACCTCAAGGAGGCACTGAACTCCAGCATACACCCTTTAATACACCTCAAGGAGGTTATGAACTCTGCATACACCCTGTAATAAACCTTGAGGAGGCACTGAACTCCGGCATACACCCTGTAATAGACCTTGAGGAGTCACTGAACCCCAGCATACACCTTGCAATAGACATCAAGGGGTCACTAAACTCTGGCATACACCTTGCAATAGACCTCAATAAGGCATGAATTCTGACATACACCCTGTTTTAGACCTCGAGGAGGCACTGAACTCTGGCATACGCCCTGTAATAGTCCTCGAGGAAGCAGTGAACTCCGGCATACACCCTGTAATAGACCTAGAGGAGTCATCGAACTCCAGCATACACCCTTTAATAGACCTTGATGAAGCATTGATCTCCAGGATACACCCTGTAGTAGAACTTGAGAAGGCACACACCCTGTAATAGACTCCGAGGAGGCACTGAATTCTGGACTATAACTAGTAATAGACCTCAAGAAAGCATTGAACCCCAGCATACACCCTGTAATAGACCTCGATGAGGCACTGAACTCCGGAATACACCCTATAATAGACCTCGATGAGGCACTGAACTCTGGCCTACACTCTGTAATAAACCTCGAGAAGGCACTGAAATATGGCACACACCCTGCACTAGAGCTTGAGGAGGCCCTGAACTCCATCATACACCCTATAATAGACCTCGAGGAGGCACTGATCTCGGCATACATCCTGTGATAGACTTCAAAGAGACACTGAACTCCGGCATACACCCTGTAATAGATTTCCAGGTGGCACTGAAATCTGGCAGACGCGCTATAATAGTTCTTAAGGAGGCATTGAACTCTGGCAAACACCCTGTAAGAGACGTCCGGTAAATGCCCTGTAATAGACCTCGAGAAGGTACTGAACTCTGCCATAAACCCTGTAATAGACCTTGATGGGGCACTGAACTCCGGCATACACCCTGTAACAGATCTCGAGGAGTCACTGAACTCCGGCATACACTCTCTAATTGACCTCGATGAGTCACTGAACTCCGGCACAAACCCTGTAGTAGACCTTGAGAAGGCACTGAATACACCCTATAATAGGCCACACAGATGTACTGAATCTTGACATACACCCTGTAATAGGACTCGATTAGGCACTGTACTCTGGCATGTAACCTATAATACACCTCAACGAGGCACTGAACTCCAGCATACACCCTCTAAATGACCTTGAGAAGGCACTGAACTCCAGCATAAACCCTAAAATAGTCATTCATAAGGCACTGAACTCTGGAATTCACCCTGTAATAGATGACGAGGAGGCACTGAACTTTGGCCTACACCTTATACAAGACTTTGCAGTAGGCACAGAGCTCTGGAATGCACCTTGTAAAAGTCCTGAATGAAAAACTGAACTCCAGCATACATCCTATAAAAGACCTAGCAGGAGGCACTGAACTCTCGAATACACCCTGTAATGGACATCGAGGAGGCACTGAACTCCAGAATACAATCTATAAAAGACCTTGCAGTAGGCACTGAACTCTGCAATACACCCTGTAATTGTCCTCGATAAGGCACTGAACTCCGGCATACACCCTGATATGGCACCTGGGATTTGACAGGAATCTTGAAGGCGTCATCATTGACAGGTATAATTCCAGTACACTACCCGGCATGTAATGGCGGTCAGGGGACTATTAACAGCCTCCCGATCTACATGCAAAAGAAACTGGGCCCTGGAAATCCCCTGCACCAAGAACAGAAGACCCAGCCATAAGGCAAAGTCCAACTGTCTTTATTGTGCATTCAAATGACATAAACAACGTAACATTCTTCACACGCTCTCCGTGTCTAGGCGATTGTCAGCTGGTTCTGTTAATATGTGACATCACAAAATGTGGTTACATCACAAAAAAGCTAACAGGAGAAGGGATTGGTTAGTGAAGTGAACTCCATATCATTTCTATAACGTATTAGTATACTCATTGCGTGAACCATATCTGATGGCTCCTCCTGAGAATATCTCAGAAAGTATCATATGTAGAGTTACAGGTTACTGGTGGTTGACCAATGAAACATAGTGTAAGCTTTGCATGGATGGTGAACAGGGATTGGACAAAAAGGGTCTTCTCAGCTTCGTAGCCTTGGACGGACACCAGGCCGAGTGCAACAACTCACGGGAGAAGGGAACAACGCTGAAGGTGCTGCATGTTCCCAATGAGTTACCTACTCCGATCACCCAGGACGTGAGACAGAAAATGTGCCTTTGAACCTGCGTTACATTTGTAGCCCCGTGCCTTCAGTTAGATGGGAACAGACAACGCCATCTGGCTCGAAATTAGTAGGCACTGTCAGGCAGGTGTACGTCACGTGTGTGGTGACCACAAAATGGAGCCCTCCTGCCTGTAAGGGGTAATAATGCTGGCATGAATCCTTTTCCTTACGCAAATCACTGGCATGCATAAGGGCAAGGCAACGTTTAATAACATATAACCTGATGCGCCCTTGACATTTAATTGACGACGCTGCCTGACTCATATGTTGGCTTCTAAAACTGGCATTGATACATGAAATCAATATTGTGAACATGCTCCCTCTTTCCTATGAGATCAATGTGCTGATGAGTCCTAGAATTACTTTTCAAAAATACGCACGTGAATGGGATGAGACACAAAATACTTTTCAAAAACAATAAACATGTTTTTAAAAATAGAAACCATCAGATAAAGTAAAAAAATCAGCATGAGGCACTCACTATATAAAACAGGCACTGACAATGCCAACAGTTTTTGCTTTTGTGTAGGCATGGGAATTGCATTTTCTAGGCACTGCCATAATGGTAGCACGTGGCCATAAATTGTCAAATGCTGGCAGAGGCTTTTAGTTACTGGGTACATTATGGTGGGTGCCTGACAAATGCCTAACTAATGCCTACCCAAGACCCAAAACTATTGGCTTTGTCAAGGCATGTTTTTGAAAGGAATAACGTGCAAGAACAGACATAGTGCTCAAGTGGCTGACAGCACACATTGGCAAGGCAGTTTTACTCCACCAGCAGCTGGTTTAGTTAGTTTATAGCCTCAATGAAGGCGTTTCCCTTCAGAAGGCTGCTCAGTAAGAGCAAAGTCAGACTCAAAGGGGGTAATTCATGGAATAAATGTGCATCGAAATTAGTGTGATTCATGGAAGGCCCTGCACGTTTATTTCCCGGGATGTGTGCCAAATCCGCACATGGCGCACACGGGTGCACACGTCACTTCCACATCCTGAACGATGTGCGCAACGCACACATCAAAAAGGGGGCAGAACACGGGGCATAACACTCGGAATGAGGAACAACGCGTGAAAATAAGGGCAGAACTGGGGAAGTACTGCTGAGAAGTACACGGAACGCCCACATGCACGAGAACTACACATATTCATGGAATCGAATAGGAAAAACCTGCGCACGTCAAAACACACACACACTCACAATTACTCCCGCCACACGAAAGCAGGTGGAAGCGCCCCTGCGCAGCATAAAAGTGAACGCAAACAACAAACAAGCATATACAGCTACGATGCTTGTCCCCTTCCTCGCAGCAGTGATCGTGGGACACCGCAGGAGGAGGAGAATAGCCAGGCCGTGCATTTTTTTGCCCAGGACCAGCCTTTTTGGGATGCCTGATGACCAGGTCTATGGCAGGTATAGGTTTCCACCTCATATCATCCTAGAGCTTGTCACGGAGTGGGGGGATTAACTCACATCACCCACACTGTGCTCGCAAGCATTGAGCCCCTTGGAGAAGGTGCTCAATGTACTGCATTTTTTGGCCACTGGGTCATTTCAGAGGGCAACTGCCATAGTGGGGGGGTGTTTCACAGCCCACGCAGTCACTCTGCCTACACCAGGTGTTGGCAATCATCACTGCGCGCCCCTCAGTCCACAGGCACATATACATGCCCATAACACCTGCAGAAAGGCATGCCGTGGTCCTGGACTTCTACAGGGTGGCACACTTCCCCACAGTGCTCAGTGCCATAGGTTGCACCCATGTGTCCCTACGTCCACCTAGGGCCACTGAGCACATCTATCGAAACTGCAAGCACTGGCATTCCATCAACGTGCAGGTGGTATACGATGCCAAGGGAATCATCACCTATGTCTATGCAAACTATCCTGGGTCCACCCAGGATAGTTTCATATTCAGAATGTCCACCCTGAGCCAGGCCCTGGAAGCTAGGAAGCATGGCAACACATGGCTCCTAGGTGAGTACAAATGCCTGTGCACATGCATGCATGTCACACACAGACAAATACACAAGCTCAACTAATGACAACCATCATCCCCTTACCAGGGGACAGTGCCTACCCTCTGAGCACCTACATGTTGACGCCTATACGGAACACTACCACACCACCCCAGGTAAGATACAACGCAGCCCATATTGCAACCAGGGCCATAGTGGAATGCACATTCAGAGTGCTCAAGTCACGCTTCCGCTCCGTTGACCGTTCTGGTGGACAGCTACTATATGCACCCCCAGAAGTGTGCAGGATCCTTGTGGCAGCATGTGTCCTGCACAACGTTGCAACACAGCATGGTGTACAGGTGGACATGGTGGTGCCCCCATATCCCCAACCACACACACAGCCACTGCGCATGGGAGGGGAAAGGGAATGTGGCGAGGCAGCCCGTACCCAGCTTGTGGCCACATTGTTCACCTAAATTCCAACCCCTGCGGAGTGCACACAGGCCTGGCACATACCAGGTCACAATTGATGATGAGAAAGGGACAGTTAACTGTCACTACCTTACCACCCTGAGAATCTGTACACGGAAGTGCCACAATGTGTGCATCCATAGCTAATTAAACACAACCAATCCCATGTGACCAAAGGGAACACATGCAAGGTGCTCCCCCCCCCCCTTGCTAAACAGGGCATGAAAGTACTGGTATGACACCCAAACCCTCCCAATACCCCTGAACCCCGTCTGCCACACAATAATATGGTATGCAACGGCAAAACATAAAAACATATGCACAACACATGACACAATAGTCATGAAGTACCACTTGAGAAATGTAAATAGGCACCAGACAATTACACCTGACATGGATCTGAAGAAATGACTGACCAAAACCTCTCAGCATGAAAACTGTGGCACAAATGAATGCCACCAGTGGTTCAAGCAACACAAGTCTGAATACCTGTTGCCATGCACATTGGACAATTGAAAATTGGCATTTCAAACACCGCTCACTGGACAGCACAGTGAGTGTGCATTGCATTGGGGAAACCCCTTCAGCATCATTTGAAAAAAGGGCATTCAACCAAATAGTACCCTGTCATGCATGTACACAATCAATGATTCAGAAGTGAACATGGATTGTCGTGACACATCATGCCTGAGAAGGCAATCTGGTGCACGTGTGTGCATGGTGTCAATGTAGTTGGGGTGGGGGGTGTTGACCAAGTGTATTTGTCAGTAGGGACATGCATCGAATACATGCATGTGAAATTAAGTGAGTCTCAGAGTCCCGTACACAGCACATGTGAACATTGCACTCCACGATCCCCTGTGTGTTAAACCACACCCATCCCTTGACACCTCCAAATAAAGCACAATATTGCATCAGCCATTGACCAGCAGAACATATCATGTACAGAGTACCCCACATCGACAATGGCAGACAGTGACCCATCACTCATAGAAATACATAATACGACCTACACACAAAGTTCATCAAAGCGCATCATTGAGGGAGGTAACAAGGGAGAAGAACAGTACATTCCTACATGTCCTTCAAACAGTCCACAATGTAAAAATGAACTATCAAATCGAAGTAGATATTACAAGTGCCTTGAACAACAAGGGAGTCTAGTGAGGGAATGTTGGATAACAAAACTAGCTTCAACATTGCTATGCCTGACGGCAATAGTCGCAGTGCAGGAGTCACATAAGGAGGGGAGTGAGGGAAGAGAAGGGAAGAGGTGAGGAGAGTAACAAAACAAGTGACAAACTGTGGTAGGTCGACAAAGAATATAGATAGTGCTGGGGAGGGGGAGAAGAAACACAGAAGGGAATGGGGCAAGAGCCGACCTGTAATCAGTGGTGGAGGGACTAATGATAAAAGTAAGTGGCAAAATAATACTAAAAAAGGTGAAGGTGGGGTGCGGAAGGACGGAGGCAGGAGGGCAAATGTCTGCAAGAAACAAGTGGCTATGTATCACCATGGCTGATGGCAATTGGGGTAGTGGTGGAAAATGACAGAGGACAAGGAGGAGGGTAAAGGGCGGTGGAGAGGGAGAGGGAGGAGAGAAGGGGGGAGGGGACCAAGGTCAAAATGCATAATGGGGAAGATGGGGAAAGAAAGCACACACAGGGGGCAGAGGGAAACCAGACGGTGCAGAAGTGTAGGGGATGTGATGATGAAGGGGGGGAGACAGAGTGACACTGGCAGGGGAGACAGTGGGGCAATCAAGTGACCCCGAAGGCTGGTGGACAGGGCTAGACAGGGCCTCCATTGTGGGCCTTTGGTAGTGGTGGCAGGCTCCAGCATCCTGGTTGGCTGGATTGTCACAAGGGCCAAATGCAACCAATGGGAGGGGGGAGCAGGTCCAGGACACAAACATGACAGTCAAATCAAGAGCAATGCAGTCATACCTCAAATGGCACATGAAAACACCAGCCAGGGCTGCAAGATGGCCAAAGTGGTGCTAGCATGGAATGGGTGGTTGTTGAAATGCGTGGTGACATAGGTAACTCAGCATGCAGCCTTCATGTGGCATATCAAAATCACTGTGGGGAAAGTGTCCCAATTCAACATTGTCAGCACATGGACCCCTCCCACCATCAGTGTGTCATACACAGCCAAAGGGTGCATGGTACCACCTACAGCAGGAAGTGCATGAACATAGACAGTCAATACATAACAACTATCATAAGCAACATGATGAATACCAACTAGGGGTGTACACACAAGTAGGACTGCAGGCTGGCCACAGATATGACGGAAGCCCAATGCCCATGCGTGATATGCTGTTACACCGAGCCATCCTTGCGAGCCCATGAAAAGGGGAAGCAGGAGTAGCATATGTGTCAGGACACCAAGCAAAACACATACACAAGACAAGCCTGAATGGGCCCAGCTGAAACACACAGTGGATGCCTTCCAATGCCACAAAGCACCACACTGTTACATGTATGCACAATAGACAAAAGAAAATGCAATATAAAAAAATCTACAGAAAATAAAAATTAAACTAAATAATCATTTGAAATTAAAAAATGAAATGAATAAATAAAACAAAAAAAATAAATGAATAATAAGTTATTTTGAAGAAAAAAAACTAAAATCAAAAATAAATTAATAGAAAAAATAAAATTTAAAAAAAACATACTCGCCCGAAACCATAAAACTTGGATGAAAAATCAAAAAATATTGCAGAACAAAAAAAACTGCTGGAAAAGAAATGGCCATATATGACCCGGGAGGGAGGGGGCGGGGACCCAGGAGGCGGAGGTACAGGGTGCACCTCAACACCCACATGTGTAGATGTTGAGATAAAAAAAAAACTCACTGGGCTCAGCACCTGCATGGCACGACCTATGTGGGAGAAAGGTTGTCATCGTCACCCTCTGGATGGAAATCAGAAGGTGGACATGGCTCAGTTGACTCACCACGCCTAGCGGTGCCTTGCCCCTCAATGGCAGCAAGCATACGGGTCTGGTAAACCAGGTCCTGGCTGGCAATGAGACTGAGGTCAGCATGCATCACCTCACGTGTCACACGTGCTTCCTCCTGCAAGGACTGACGTGTGAGACAGAGTTCTAGGTGCATGGCCTCACATGACAAATGGAGCGACTCCTGGCTTGCATAGAGTTCAGCTGAGATGGTTCTTTCATGCTGCACCATCCTGTCTTCTGCCTGCCTACTCTCGTCCATCATGAACGCAGCCAGAGTAGATCTGAGGGATTGGTGTTCCACCCTAAGTCCTCACGGTGTGCCTCTGCTTGAGCATCAAGTGCTTGACGCAAGCAACCATTTCAGTCCAGCACGCCCTGTCAGACGCTGCCATGCCCAGCCTGAGTGAGCGGCACATGGACTGCGTAGCCTGCTGCTGGAGCACCATTTGCCTTACAGAGGGGAGGATGGAATGGGCCACACTTTCCATACCTTGAGCAATCATCTCAACTGCTCCCCCCTGTTGCTGTACTATGGCAATCATGGAACGCTCCCACTCAGTTGACCCCAGTGACACATGGCCACTGCGTTGCCGGACACCACACCTGCTGGGCCCAAGGACTGCATCCCTCCGTCGACCTGATGACCCAGGAACATGGCCAACTGGTGTTGAGTGTGACCGTGCACCCGTAACCACCACAGACGGACATTCCAACCCTGCCTGGACCCCTACTGCAGGTGTTGCAGACAGAAGATCATCCAAGACCGAATCACTTACCGGCGACGACATGTCATGATGCAGATCTGGCTCAACATAGTGGTCAGAGGTTACATCATAGCCTGACTCAGAGTCAGCTCTGGACACGATGGCCTGGAGTACCTGTGGGTTCTCGTGGGCTGCCACCCCATGACCACCACTGGTGCCTGGTTGGTCATGTGAACTGACCACCATGTCTGGAGTGCGTCTATTGCATTTCATCATTCAAATGGCACTACAGCCGATGAGAAGTGGACATGATGGAGGACAGATGAGGAACCATCAATAGTACAGCCATGCATGTAGAAGACAACACAAGTTGAAAAGAGGCAGTGGGCCTGTAACAGGGGGAGCCATGTGCATGATACAGATGTGGACAGCCTAAAGTTGTGCGTGATGACACACAGACCTACAGTGAGCATGACATGGCTGTCCAAATGGGATGACAACTGGATCATTCTGGACACATACTACAATGAGCAGGTGGTCAACGACACCTAGGGGCATACATGGAATGCACATGGAACATGATTGTGCCCACATGTGCATGGGGAGCCACTGCCATCAGCACAGTCAGAGTGAGACACACTGCACCAAGGACAAAGGATGTAAATGACATGATATGACATCTCATCAAGATATCACTCGTACACAAGTGGCGAAGAGCGCAAACAATCTAAGGGAGTGGGACAAGGGAGAAAATGAATTAAAAAAAACTATCATACTGGGCACAGTGACCTTGAGAACAAGCAACTGCATGGAGAAGGGATAAAGGGCTGAAGACCCTGGAAGGGGGAGAAGGGGAACGTGCCAAACAGAGGAGACCAAAGAAGGAAAATGAAGTACAATGATAGAATAGGCATTCAAAAGGTGGCAGTGAAGCCAGCAAGTGGCAAGTTCAAGACAATCTGTATAGGGCAAATCTGATGAGTGCAGATGAAGAGTGGGGGACTGTATGGGCACACGCACAGGGCCCATTGCAATTGGAGGCATGGAGGCAGTGCAGCAGGGAGGCAGGGTGAGCAGGTACCTAGGCCCGAAGGACAGAGTGTGTGCAGGGGCACAGGGTCCACAGAGGAACCTGTTCAGCTGGGGAGGAGATGGGCTAATGCAGGTGCAAATAGGAAGGTCTTCAGTTGCTACAAGAAGCAGAGATGTTTCTCATCAAGTTTCTACATGCCCAATTGGCTGTTCCAAAGGGAGTACCCAGCCGTACACACAGATCTGCCCCAGCTAATCTAGTCAATTAACAACTGACCTGGAGGGAGTGTGAGGTGGAGGAGCAAAGGACTCAAGAGTGGAGGAATTTGCAGAGGTATTGTTGCAGCTATTTCACACCCAGTTACAAAAAATCATTGTGCACAATGCAGAGGGTCTGAAGTATCATCCTTGCATCCACAGATAGGCAATGAAGGGATTACAGAGCTGGAAAGGTAGGCTCCAAGGGCATGAGGCCAAGGACAAGTCTCGCAGTCCTGTACTGGATTAGGGTTAGAGGGTGAATTGTGGAGGTAGGTGGGATATTTGAATAGCCTGTCACAGTACTCCAACCTTGAGTAAAACCTAGCATGAGAAACATTGAGCATGTAGTTGAATGATAGGAAAGGCACTGTACCCCTGAGGATGTGAAGAAGTTAATCTAACTCAAGATACGTCAGAAAAGTGTGTGGAAAAGGAATGTGTTGAGTCAAAGGTGACCCCGAAGTTGTTGGCCTTGCAGGTGAAGGTAAAAGGAGGGCCAAGTGTGGCTGGCCAGAGAGTGAGGGGAAAGGATGGCGAAGGTGTACCGATGAAGAGGATGTCAGTCTTGCTGGCATTTAGACAGAGATCGTTTGCAGTACACCAATTGCAAATGGCAATGAGGCTATCAGAAATAAGGGAGGGCGAAGAGTTGCCCAAGGGCAGCCTGGAAATGAGTTGGTTGTCATAAGCATAGCACTGGAAGTGGTATCAGAAAATGAAAATGCAGTAGGCGAGAGCTGCCAGGTGCTGTTTGTATAGTCAGGCCGAGAGGTCAGACCCCTGGTGCACACCACAGGTACAGAGGGAGATTGAAGAAATAAAGGAGCCAAGTTGTAGCTGGGAGGGACACACATGGCAAGCACACATGTCATTGAGTCACACGCATCAATACTCACCCGATGATGCATCATAATCCATCCTCTCTCCCACTCCATGGATTTGTTCTTCCGGGATGAACTCTGAAGCGATCGCCTCATGCTGAGTGAGTTCATCCTCCTCTGGTGGTGGCCCACCACCAGTCACCAGAGACATGGGATAATTGGAGGCACGCTTTTGTTTTGCACTGCGCCAGAGGTCATTCCAACGCTTGTAGCAGTCCTGAGCCGTGCACACCTCAAATTCCATGGCTGTCACACCATCTGCAACATGCTGCCAGTGCACCCAGTGCTGGTGATGCGTTGTATGGTACTGTGGGCCCACAAGCCTATTGCGTTGGTGTTTTGACACGTAGTTCACAAGGAAGTCCAGTTCCTGCATGCAGAAAGGCTTCTTCCTTGATGTGCCAGAGGCCGTAGCTGTGTCTGGGTTCCCAGTCTCTTGTGCAGGAACACGCTTCCTCCTTTTGTCCGGTGGTACTGACCCTTAGTGGGCAATGTGGCCCTGATCAGTGGGGGCAGTGGCGCTGGTGGACTGGACCAAGGCAGTGGGTGTTGGTATGAGGACAGAAGGTCTGGCTTGGGTCTGACTCACTGCCAGGTTGGTGTTGGCAGCATCTGCACATGCAGTTACCACCACCCGGCTGCTTGAGGCAGCAGATGTCATAACTGCCCCAGATGCGTGTGCCACAGTCACAGCTACAGTGGACACACATAACCCCAACCTCCGGACAAGATGGAGATCGTCCTGGGAATCCTCATCACACAACGCAACATGCGCTGCCTGTCCCAGAGCCTGGGTGGAGGTGCCCACAGCTGCACCTGCAGCTACCACCACCGGTGGGCCCGTGACAGCAGATGTAAATTGCTGTTGGGTGATATGGGCGCCAGGTTGTGATGCAGCAGCTGCATCACCAGGAGCCACAGGGAGTGGTGGCATGTCTGCACCAGCACGTGCCTGGGCATCCCATCCCAGAAGGGTACCCCTGCCTTTTCCCCCCCTATAGCCACCCTGGCCACCGTGGACTCCCCGTCCTCCCTGGTCTCCAGGCCCACGTGCCCGACCATGCCCAGCCCTGGGAGGACGCCCAGCTTTGCTGCAATTAGCCTTTGGTGGCCTCCAAACCATGGCACCGATGGAAAATAGGCTATGGGAGGTTCACTCAACAATTGTCCTGGACAATTGACTAGAAGGGGTCAGGGTACTTGATGGAATAGGTACACCAGTGCTCCTGCAAGGCTGTCTGTGACCCCTGGGGAAAAATGACAGGTTACACAACCCTCAGGCACCCCCAAAAATAAAAATGGAAAAAAAAGAAAATGCAAAAATTGACAAAATATAAGAACAAGAAATTGATTTAAAAAAATAAAAATTGTGCACGCGACCCCAGTAGCCCACGTGCATGGATTTTACCTCCAACAGTATGGTGCGGCACCCAGGGACACAAAAAACACATACGTGTGGAACATGCAGGCTACTATGACCTCGAAAATGGTACGCGATGCACAGGGGGAACCACATTGGGAAAAATTAGCATACGTGACTCACCACCTGCCTTGCGTAAAAAAAAAGCACACGTACTTGTGCGCGTAGGCAACACCCCACCAAAAGAAGAGGTACGGACTTCAGACGCTGTGAAGTAATCGCGTGTGATTCCAGCAGAGTAAACACACGCGTTGGTCTCCACGAACAGCACGTACAGTGGTCTGCTGGCCCGCACTGACCTTTAACTCGTGCTGAAGGCAACACCCACAGGCGTACCGTCACTTATGCGCTAAGGCCCTTTCCTCCAATTACACGCATTCACACGCGGACGTGATTTTTTTTGCACGTGCGGATGCACCGATGCTGATGGAAACGCCTGCGCGTGTTATGTCACATACGCGCTTATGCGCTAAGGGCCTTTCCTCGAATTACACGCTGCTGTTTTTTCATGTGCCAAATCACTCCGTATCAAGCTGGCCACGCGACAACACACGGAAGACCAGGCTCCTGCCCAGAAGGCCATTTTCCTGCCCCCCAGAGCCCTGAGCGGACTCCCACCTGCCATCTGCTGCTGCCTGCCTGTCTGCTGGCCACGTGCCCTGCCATTTGGTGCCTGCATGTCAGCCATCTGCAGGGGTCCAGTTGCTGTGACCACCTCTGCTGGAACAGAAGACTCCAGACTGAAGTTCTATCGCTCCACAGCCCAGCACCAGGACCCAGTTGCCCACCCACACCTGCCTTCAGGGGTTGCCATGTCAGGTGAAACACCATCAGACACCACTGGCAACCCCCAGCCAGATAGGCAGAGGGCTGCCAGCTTCACAGCAGGAGAGGTTGGCATCCTGGTGGAGCAAGTCCTGGTACATTATGATGCCCTCTACGGAAGAAGACGCGCCCACAAGGATGGATGGGAGAGGATCTGGCTGGACATCATGGTTGCCATCAACGCGGAGGGGGTGGCAACCCGTGACATACAACACGTCTGTAAGCGCTGGGAGGACTTCAGGTCCAGGGCCCTCAGGATGGCCCGGCACCTCTTGGAAGCAGCGGATGCAGCGAGGAGCCGGGTCAACCTTACCACCAATGACATGAGGGTCCTGGAACGCATTAACCCAGCGCTTCACCGCCAGGTCCTCGAGAGGGAGACCGGTCCGGAGTCGAGTGGTAAGTGTCCATGCGTACTAATTGGACGTAATGCATGATGAGGTGTGCCAGGAGTGCGCAGCTTGAACATATGTCTGAAAAGGTCCATGTATGGATGTTTATGTGCAGGGACATGACTGTGCTGCATGTGATTCCTGTCATGAGTGATGCACATCAATGGTGTATGTGTTCCAAAGCATGATGCACAACTGCATGTGGAGATGCACACATGTTGGTATTTCTGTGTATGTACTATCGCATGGTTGGGGTGTGACACATGGATGCTGTTTCCACCTTCATGTATGTGCATGGCATACATGTGCGTGTGTGTGTTGCACATGTGTGCAACAGTGATACAACATGGATGCATGAGACACGGACATGTAGGAACCCGATTGCCAAATGTGACATAGTTGCCGATGATTTCACTGTGACAGATAGTGGAGATGTACAGATGCATGTCTGTCTGTTGGCGTGTGTTCATGGGTTCGGCACGCCCCATGTTGCTTGTGACGTCATGCCAACCTTCGGGTGTTCATGCTGGTGTGTGTGTATGGATGCTGCTGCATGATTCCTGTCAATTTGTGCATGTGTGTGTGGGTTCAAATGATATGAGTGTTGGGGAGTGTGATGCCATCTGTGAAGTTTGACACTGCCACTCATGTGCAACTGTCACGTGTGTACCCAACCATTGTACAGTGCCCTGATGCCTGTGTTCTGTCTCTCCCTGTCTGCAGCGTCGACTGATGAAACGGGCGGAGACGGTGCAGTGGAGCACACAGGCAGGGATCCCACCGCCAGCCGGAGACGCAAGGGCCAGCTCTCCTCCCTCGTGGTCATCTCTTCTGGGAGTGAGAAGTCTGGTGCCACGTCCATGGCCGTAGCTGCCGAGGGAAGGTCCAAGAGGCAGACGTTGGAGGTGGACTCCTCGGCAGCAGTAGGGGCAGCTGAGCCCCCACAGGGGCCTATGGAGGAAGATGGCATGGAGTCATCCAGGTTGGTGGGGGTTTCGGTTGAGGAGGAGGCTGTGGAAAGCCCACGTATGGGGCCTGGAAGGGGGGATTCCACTGGTGCTAGTGGTGCAGTCCAGGGGCAGCGACAGGCAGCAGCACAGGCCGCCGCGGAGGTGCCTGTGTGTAATCCTGTCCCCGATCCTGTGACTGCATCATCCCACACCAGCAGGGATGCCTTCATCCAGACCCATTTTCAGGGAGGGGATGCGCGAACAACAACTGGCCTTCCTCCTTGCGGATGTGGCAATCCGTGACCAGATTGAGCCTGTCCTAGCTGGGGTGGCGTTGCGTCAACGTGGTATTCGGGATGACGTGCAGATTTCTCGTGAGGACATGCACGTCATTTCGAATACCACATTGACCGCGTCAGCCTACTAGGACAGGTCACCAGCACTGGGTTCCTCCATGTGCTGGATCTTCTAGCGACTCTCTCATCAACTGAACCCCTTATGCGCCAGTCATCCTCCGTGTCATCTTCCTGCCCAAGTATTACCTGGGCACCCTGTGGAGCTGCCCCTGAGCCAGTGGCCAGGCTGGTGGAGGACACATCCCTGCCACAATCGAGAGTCGGAGGTCCAGCAAGGGTGGCTACCCCACCAACTGTACCCCAGCAAGAGGAGGACGTGCAGGCATCGGCAAGCAGGGCACATGCACGGCAGCAGGCTCAGGGTGGGAGCGATGATGGCTGGGGGCCTTCAACATCACAGGGGCAGGAATCGGCCGGAGGGCAGGAGGACCCTGGATTGGGAGTGTCTTCCGTGTGGCAGCGATTGGGCCAGCAGATAGATGCGGAGCGGCGGCAGGCGGAGGAGGCACCGCTCACTATGGTCAGGGCGGAGAACTCCATGCGCAGGGCATTGAGGTGGGCTGAGTGCCTCGAGGCAACTCGCAGGGAGTTGGAGGAGGCCATGGCTGCAGCCCTGCGAGACCTCGGGGCCAGGGAAGAGGCCCACCTCCGGAACATCGACGTGGAGTTCGATGATGCCCTGGCCCGGAACATCAAAAAGTGAGCCGTTGGACTTGCCCGCCGCCTTTGTACATAGTTCTTTAGTGTTAGGTTTCCTTTGTTTTTTTTGTTTTTTTTTGGAGTTAATGGACTTTGCTCCACTTTATGTATATAGTTTTTTATTCATAGGACTTTTTTGTAGGTTTCATTTGTTTTGGGGATCATGGACCCTTTGGACTTGGATTGTATATAGTTGAAGACTTGTACATACTTTCTTTTTTAACATTTTCCATGGATCAATGGTTTTCTTTTTTTTATTATTTATTTCATATTGACATTGGCGATGGACCACTTTTCTTTTTTCATGCCGTGGATTTTTGTTTTTTATTGGATGTTCTTTTTTTTGGATAAAATCTGTCATTATTTATTAATTTGCAAGTTTAATTTTCTTTATGTTATTTCATCATGTTTTTAATACAGTTTTTCTAACTTCATGATTGGGGTGTTGTGTTCTATCATTGGTTTTGTTCATGTCTTAATGAACATTGACTCAGTCATGTGTTGCCACTGTGTGGCTCTGTTGTGCATTTATGCATGGGCATGGTGGTTCTTTTAAGACTGTCATGGCATGGGTAATTTGGGAGTGGGTGCAGTGGATGGTTGCATGCTTGTACTGGGGGGCAAGGGGGATTTGGGTTGGCATTAGGGCCATGGGTCTGTTTTGTTAGGACATGTTTTTGGTGGGCCATGTGTCGGGCCTGCTGGCCGGTGCCCGTCAATTGGGGAGGGGGGTTCGGGGGGTGGGAGGACATGAGTCGGGCCTGCTGGCTGGTACCCATCAATGGGGGGTGGGGGGACATGTGTCGGTGCTCCCGAGTGCATGGTGCCATGTGGCCTGCCTGTGGGGCATGGTCTGGGGTGATGGGCTGCCTGCGGGGCATGGAATGGGGTGATGGGCTGCCTGCGGGCCATGATCTGGGGTGATGGGCTGCCTGCGGGGCATGGGGAGGAGGGGCACACCCGGGAGGTCACACACTGCCAAATCGCGTGTAAAAGTCCACACGCACCCCCGGAATACGCACCCCCGGAATACACATACCCCGCCCGCGCCAGCGACATGGCGTGTTTAAGTCCATGCGCACCCCCAAAATACACATACCACGCTCCCACCAGCGAAAACGCACGTGAAAGTCGACGCGCACCCTCGGAATACACGTACCCCATTCGCGCCAGCGAAAACACATGTGAAAGTCCCCACGCACCCCCGGAATACACGTACGCCAGCAAAATTGCGTGTGAGAGTCCATGCGCACCCCCGGAATGTGCGCAGGCAGCCCATCCACCCTCCCCAGGGCCCGCAGGAAGCAAATCACCCCTGGGCATGCCCCACAGGCAGCCCATAACCCCAGTCCATGGCCTGCAGGCAGCCCATCACCCCTGGGCATGCCCCGCAGGCAGCCCATCACCCCAGTCCATGGCCCACAGGCAGCCCATCACCCCAGTCCATGGCCCGCAGGCAACCCATCACTCCTGAGCGAGGGGTGCTTGGGGAGTTTTCCATGCATTTTCATGGTTGGGGGGCTGTATGCTGGTCCACTGGCCTTTGCGCCATGTAGGGGGTTTGTGCAATGTTTTTGGCGCACGGGGCAGGGTTTGGGACGTAACTAGCACTGCTGCACGGTTGTAGTGCCACTCTACGCCACGGCTGGTTATAGGTGTAAGTATCCATGAATATGCTGTGCGCTGAAATGGGTTTTGGCGCACGCGGCTGGTGCAGACTAGCGCACGTTTCCTCTGTTCCCACCAGCTGCGTGCGCCACTCGTGTGCTGATTTCTATGAATTACCCCCAATGAGTTTTGGGCGGTGTCGTCCAGGTAGCCGTACTAGGGACTTGCATGGTCATGACCATTCGATGGGTTGGTACCCAACAACACCGGCAGGCTGTGTCTCCCTCCTGTCATCTAACCTCTCTCCAAACTTCATCTCCTGTGACAATAGTTTCAGTTCATAGGCGGTGCTTCCAGTGCCCCCTAATGGCCAAAACTAACAGCTAGTATTTATCATCTGTATAACTTGTGTCGATTGACAGGAATGAGTGGGGCTTGACACTGTAACTGGGTGAAGACTGGAGATCCCTGTAACTGAATTAAAAAGAGGTGTCACGACTGATTATTTGAAGAAAAACGTTCATTAGACCGAGTAAAAGATCAAAGTGACGATGGCACATTCATTCGGTGTCTTTAATCGCGCACCATTTACACCGATGTATCTATCAGAAAAATGTACACCGATTTATCTATCAGAAAAATATATACAACAAAGTGATTTTATGTTGGACAAGGACAATGCTTGCCGGAATATGGTTGGTGGTTAAATATAAGGCGCCATAATTAGTGACCGATTAATGAAGCAGTTCAAACTATATGAGAATGGAAGAGCCACAGCGCCACCAGGTGGGAATTTGAGAAACAACAGCAGCAGCAATAGCAGCAACGACGAAACGTCGATGGTTCCCAAGGAGTCATCCAACTCAAGGGCAAGGAAAGTGGTGAGGGGGGCGAATGGCACGAGTGGGCGACCGATTATGATCGATCACCTGTCCAGTCGCTCAAGTTTCACAAGAAAAAGCAAAATGTCCATTCCTACATAAACCCAAACTGCAGTCTTGTATGGAACGGTGAGTTACGTGCTCCTTTCGAAATTGTTTCTTACATTATTTGAATATTTTCGATGTTTTTCATCTCCGCATTGCACTTGGACTGCCTTTCAAAAAATGTCTGCCTTTCAAAAATGTTCACGCTTGAGATGCTGCTTCGATAAATAACGTGTATTTCTGTATTGTATTGTTGCACGGCGCTATATATGCCTTTTGGCCAAGAGAGCGCTATATCCAAAGCCCAGAATCAAATCAATAGAAGTAAATGTGTCTTTGATGTTTATTTTTTCTCGCATGTGTTGTAAATTAACCCTCCCTCTCAGGTGACATTGTGGCCTTCCAGTGGTTCACACATCCTTATCAAATAAAGGGCCTAATTCCCAAGCGTTTTATGATGGCAAAACCCCATTGGAAAACACTCCATGAACAAGGGCCAAAGCCTCATTAAGGGGTCTGCGGTAAGACCCGGCAGTAGGCGGCGGGCTAGCGCCGACCCCGTAACACTGATTCCACTGTGAAATCCCCATTAATCTGCATGGTGCTATTGTACATTTGCATGCAGGATGGGGACGATAAAACTAAAGCCATGCTCTTATTGCTCAACATATTTCTGTGATGATGTATATCGTGTATGGTTATTTTATGGTTAGTTTATTATGGCACGCTAGTTTATTATCTAATGTGGTTTGCATCCAAGGGACTCCACGGGAATAGGGATTTCCCGTTCCGCCGCCGCTGCACATGATATCCCGCTCGCACCGGGATATCGGGCGGCGGAACCAGTGTTACAAGGTCGGCGGAAGACCCCCACCTTCCTAGAGGACTCCACTGGAATGGGCTCACTGAAGCCCCGGCACCATTGTTAACGCTGCTGGTTCTTCAGTGAAAACACTGCCGGTAGGGACCTGAATTCCTGGCAGGTCATGCCTGCAGGGGTTTCCGTGCCCCTACCGGAAAACTCAAAGTTTGACTGTTCGGAAAGGGTGCCGGTACGTTGCTTCTTATTACGCGACACATGCTCGTTTGCCCAAAGAGAATTTTCACATGTACAAGTACACATATGTTATGCATATTTCCATGGATGTTAGTGTACGCTGGTGTGGATGGCTTACCACTGTCTAAACAACGTACTTATTTAAGTGTGCACGTAGAACCTGGACCAAGGGCTGGGTGCTGGGGCAGAGCCAGGGGAGTATCCAGCATTGCAAGAGTCGGGAGGCGAGCCACGAAAAAAGTCCTGCTAATTTTTCCTCCGAATACACCTTGGAAAACGAATGCCAAACTGATATACAATCGTTCCTGCCCCCATATGATGTAGGAGGGCGCATGCGCTGCAACGAGAACTTTACTTTCGTAAGTCCCTGAGCGCATTCACTAGTCGGACTTCAGAAAGAAGTCAGATCATTTATTTCTGAAGTCGAATGCACTATGACACTGTCAGTCTAGAAATCTAATTTGGGACCGCAAACGCATTTTGGTGGCCGTGGGCCAACCGTCTCATGCACGATACGACAGAATATAGGTTTTCGAGTTTTCTAATGAACAGCCATTTTGATGTAACAAGAATCGCCATTTTGTTTTCTAACCATTGCTCATTGCTTTCTGTTCCTATTGCTTTGCAGTATATTTTCCGCTTACACTGCTCGACTGTGGAACATTGTTGTCTGTATATGAAAAGGACAAGGCCACAGTTAGACTGTCAGCAATTGATGCCTAGAATAATTCAGTCAAATGTAAGAGCAAATGTAACCTGCAGCAAAGACTCTGGTCACCATGTTCGAAGCTCCAAGAATGTGGGGAAAAATCTTCTGCGTCTAGAGCGAATTGTGAAAGAAAAAGATGGTCTCTTACTAAACCGGAAAAATGTGATGAGGCTATTACATCATATTCCGCAACTGAGAACTGAAGACATTCAAGTAGTAGAGTTTGAAGACGAAAGAAACAATGACTGTGTGATACTATACATAGCTTCCAAAATCATTTGTGACTCTCTACTAAATATTGGTACTATTCTGAACTCTTTAGGGTTCGATATAAACAAAACCTGGAAACAAAAAGAGACAGCACTACCTATGAAAAATGAAACCTCATCTGAACACAAACCAATAACAACGACTGGATTTGAGAAGCAAGCTGAAGAACGAAGATCAAAAGGCAATTCTGCCTCCCCTAAGAGAACACCCAATGGTGACAAATGCTGTGGAAAGAACCAATTAAAGTTATGATTGGGAAATCAGATACTAAAATCGAGAGAAGCTCAAGAAGACCTTGACTGGACCTGGGTTGCTAAAACTTTCAACATCCGTAAAAACAGCTAATGTTCAAAGATTGATAATTCTAGAACTATATGCATAGCCTCTTGGAACACACGAGGACATACGCATCTCTTTGAAGACATACCGAATGAACTAAAAGATATAGATTTATTATGTCTGCAAGAGACATGGTTAATGAAAACTTTGCAGATCTGCACACATCTGATCCCTGATCGACGTGCCTGGCTAGAGAACAAGGAGGCGAGGGTCCCGAAACGAGGCGGAAGCCAAGAAACGCAGACACGACATCCTTTGGTGCGACGGTATACAGACGACTTGATTTATCAGGTGAGTCATTCCCCGAATTTAAAGCATCCTGATATTGGTTGAGGGTTGACTTCGCAAAATCAAACGCCCTAGGTAAGGTTGATCAACCAAGGGGAAGATTGAAACATGCCTGGGGTATTGTCCACCTTAGCAGGGTTTTTTCGCTGCGGTAGACAATCTTTGGAAAATGGCCAAATTGTACCACCTGGGGGAACGCCGGCGTATGAGAAGTGTGAAGTATGGGGTGGGTGCGATAATATTCTGTGAGACTTGGCATAGGCAAACCAGAAAGCAACAAGACCATCAGTGGCCGATTAATGGTAGTTTTGAGATGGCGAGGATAGAGATCTTGGAAAGGGTTTTGATAAGAAAGAAAGCGCGTCCTGCGGCATTTGAAACTATTAAAGACTGGAGAAAGGAAGCAATGCTCCGATTTAAAAGCGGAGCAAAGCATGCGCGCAGGCATAAATCAAAAGGTGAGTTAGCGGAAGGAAAAGAAGAGGAGGAGTGGACTGAGAGTCTAAGAAGGGCAGGCAGGCGTGACCAGTTGAATATAGAAAAGATATACCCACAACGAGAATTAAACATGATAGATGAATTGATAGAAAATATATTGACCCATACAAAACAAGGCCCAAGATCAGAAGTAAGACCAGATACATCAGTAACTATTGCCCAGACCCCACCCGTAGCTCAAGCTCCTACTCCGGTAGCTCAAGCCCTCCCACAACCACAGACCGCGCACGTAACACTTCCTACTAGCCAACCAGGCCCACAACTGTTCCCATTGTCCCATCCGCACCTCCCGCCTTAGACACAGACTCGGTACCGTCCGTTCCTCCCGGGGTTGAAGTTGAAACCACGGGGGCAGGAGGCAGGACTGACCAACGGCAATGCACAAGGGTAACCCGCAGCGCAATCAGCAAGGAAAGGAAGGTGGAATTGCAGCAACAGGCAGAGATGTACATAAACAGGAATGATGGGACGGCAACATTGGCTTCGATATATGACTTTCGTAGAAGCAACGAAAGACAGGTAGTGTTGGAATGCATGGGTGAATATTTGGTGGAGAGATGGAAACAGCTAATTGGGAAATTACCACCGCAGCGATTGTTAGATTTGAATGCATTAGCACGCTGTAGGGAGAGGGATGAAGAAGTAAGAGAACATGTGCATAGACTTTTTGAGTTTAGAGATGAATTAGATAATGATTATGTCGGAATGTTTACGGCACCTGCCAAAATGTTTACTACACCTACGTACAGGAGTAGGGATATCGGGAGACCTGGGAAGGGGGAAAAGGGGTTGCATAATAAACGACGGCAGTTACCATCGCCGGGGCAGAAGGAGATGGTGAACGAATTATCGTTGCTAAAACAGGTGGGGGCAGACTTGAAGGAATGTCTAATTAAGACACGGGTATTAATGCAGCAAGTAGTAGGACATAATAGAGGGCGAGGGAATGCACAAGTAAGGAGTAGTTCGAATATGCATGGGGGAACAGTGGGGCCGAATCAGTGTGCATATTGTAAAGAGGAAGGACATTGGCGTGCGCAATGCCCGCATCTACAGAACAGAAGTGGGTCTGGTCAGAGGAGACAACATAGAGGACACCCAGGAGCGAATGGACCGAATAGGAATAGTATGCAGCAGCATCATAATAATGGAGGTAATCAAAACCAAGGCCAAAACCAAAATGCCCCAAATCAGAGTCAGGGACAGCAAAACCAACAATATGGAAATAAATAGAGGGAAGAGTGGAAATGTTTTCGATACACAGCCAAACACGTATTACAGTAATAGTAATGATTACACATCGGACGATGTGTTATTTCCCCAATAGGACAGCCCAGGACAGGGGTCGGAAACAGTGTCTATTCCCGGAATCAGAGAGGACCCTACATAGAAATGAGAGTCGGGAATGAGGAACACCGCTTTCTTGTAGATATAGGAGCACAGAAGTGTTCAATAGACCATCACTTGGTTCTGAAGATACCACTGTCAGGGCAAAAGAATATTTCCGTAGGGTTCGCAGGTACACCAGTCATAATCCCAGTGTCCAAACCAGTCCCAGTTACCATAGGACCATTCACTGAACATTGTCCTTTCCTTCTAACAGAAAATTGTGGAGAAAATTTGTTGGGATTGAATTTGGTGAAAAAACTAGGTTCTGTTATACATTGCACGGCAGACGGAGTTTTCTAACGATATGGCCACACGATGCCCCTGTGTCAAAATTCATGTCTGAAGCGTTACCAGGGGAACTAAGTAAAGTACCAACCTGTATATGGGCAATGCAAGACAACGATGTGGGATGTTTAAAGATAGAGCCAGTAAAGATTATTTTAAAAGAAGGTGTTACCCTACCGCGAATACCCCAATACAAAATTTTGGTTGAAGGTGAGAAAGGATTGAAGAGTATTGTTACCGATTTGGTGAAATTAGGGGTAATAGAGGAAATCACAGGCAGTACATGTAACAGCCCGATCCTTCCGGTTTATAAAAAAAAAAGGAGATAATGAGGTACCATACCGTTTCATAATTGATCTACGCGCATTAAATAAGGTATTACATCCGCAATTTCCTTTAGTGCCAGACGTCACTACAATATTGACAATGATACCTGTTTCAGCAGAATATTTTAGTGTAATAGATTTGAAGAACGCATTCTTTAGTATTCCAGTGGACAAGGACAGTAGATACTTGTTCGCGTTCACATTAGGAGGACGATCATTTACATTTACACGGATTCCGCAAGGTTGCATTACCCGTGCGGTGTACCGGTCCGGGGCACACGCTGGAGCCAGGAGACTGGGTGCTGCTAAAAAACTTCGAAAGAAAGTCATCATTAGCACCCAGGTGGCGCGGGCCCTATCAAATACTTTTGGCAACGCAGACGGCAATACGGGTGGATGGAAGGAAGTCGTGGATCCATGCCACCCATGCCAAGAAGATTCCAACTGCACTGAAAGTCTTGCCTGACACCGATGACCGGAAAGAGACAGCGGTCGCAGAAACGAAAGAAACTGTTGCCAGTGTGCAGCCACCTGATCTGCCAAAACGTGAAGTGAAACTCGAAACAAAGCCTGAGACGATTGCCAAAGAGGGGGAAGGGCAAAGAGTGCCCCAACGTTGCCCAGCAGAATCGACATCACTGCTGACCGATGTGAAATCTGCCTTGCAGATACCAGCAAAACCAAATCGTGTACCCCTTTGGCACCCACCAGCACTTGCCAGCACGCCAAAGACCGAATCTGCATCATTGGCGCGGCGCACACCAGCACCTGCAGAAGCGCCGCAGGCTGACTTCAAGCCTGAAACTGAAAGTGCACTGGCACTGTTCACGGATCATACGATACCAGGAGCAAGGCGATACAACCTGCAGCCTCGGAAGACAAAGTGATCCTTATTCTTTTTCTTTTGGTGTTTATGTCAACCTCTGGTTCAGCTCATGGACGGAGAAGGAAGCTGGGGTGTAGAGGAGAGAAGCGTGAGAATTGTGCAAGTCGGACAATTCAAGACTCGCGGCTCCTCTGTGCGATCATAAAAGGACATGTGTCCAGAACCAGAGCAAACAAGCTGGGCGCACATGATACTGAGGCGAAAACTGATCAAAGGTCCTCTGAGCAGTATAAGAAGGGACAAGTGATCTCGCCTAAAAATGAATAATCGGATCCAGGCTAAAAAAAAAAAAGGACAGGCAAAACTGAACTGGGAGAATTCCATTGAATTTAGAGACATCAGAACAAGTGTGACGAAGAGAGATATCCACAACGAACTGTGAGAAGGAAGAAGAAGGACGACGAGAAACATGCCGGGACCGGTTCCAGCCTCCTCCTGCACCACCACTGCTGAAAATGAGTCGGTTATAAAGACTATAAGTTTAAGAAAACGCATGGTAAAACAAATTGTATGCTGACACTAACGATAATAATGTGCTTTATGAGCGTGGTAGCACCAATATCGACAGCCCTAATATTATGGTGGGTAGAAACAATACACCCATTAGAAATGTTTTTACCGATAATTAATATATCCACTACTGAAAGCCCGGTTCAGGTGATCACTTATACCCTATCCCCAATGGAAGAAAGACACAGGGAAGGTTTTGGGAATAATACATTATTATTAATCATGAACATGACACATGCAATCCTGAAGAAAACAAACTGCTGGGTATGTGCCCATTTACCACAGCATGCTGGGAAAGGAATAGGGTGGTATGTGCAGCCATTACCATTAAGTTCTGCATGTAGTGCATCTTTAGGTGCAATGTTCTATGGGAAGTGGAATGAGAGTAATACGGGTCAATTAGACAGAACCAACATGAATGAGTTTGAGGAGATAATAATGAAGCCTGTGGGTTGCTCCATTTTCCATAAAGCACAAGTAATAGCCCCAGAGCCCACGAGGAAAAGCATACGAAAGATAACATGACAAAATAGACGAGATAGATTGTCCCCGCCAGAAAAAACATCTGTAATGACGTTTCGTGTAAGAACAGAAGGGAACAAAGATGCGATTCCCCCATTTTACACAGTGAATTATAGCCCAAGAACTGTCCCGTTTTGCCTGAAAGAGAAAGGATCTTTTTCGGTCGGAACATATACTGGTTGTATGAATACAGTGGTACTAAAATGGGAAATAGAACCAGTATACGTAGGTGATCCAGTTTATTTTATATGTGGAGAGAAAGCATACCCTTGGTTGCCCAGAAACTGGGGAGGTAATTGTTATCTCAGGCTATTGTTCCCAGGAGTATTCCTCTTGGAAATAGCAGCCATGGCCAAATTATCCAGAACTAGAGTCAAGAGGACTGACGAAGGTGTTTTAATAGCAACTGATGTAGCGAAATCATTCATTCCATTCTTGTCCCAGATAGTGAACTCCTATAATATAAGGCAATTGTCCAGAATCCTAAAGAATACAATAAACACAACAACAGATATATTATTTAACATGACGTTGGAAGAAAGAGGAATCAGGTTAATGATGCTGCAAAATAGAATGGCTCTCGATGTGATCCTGGTTGATCATGGGGGAATTTGCAAAATAGTGGGATCAGCATGTTGCGTTTATGTCAATGGGCCTCATTACGACCCTGGCGGTAAGGGGTTTACGCCAGCGTTAGCTGCGCCGACCCCTTACCGCCAACTACGAGTTCCCAGAGCGCCATGGTCACTTTTCCGCCCGCTTTTTGCGGGCGTAAAAATCCATGGCGCTATGGGACCTCGGTGTTAATTACGCCACCGTAGTGTACGGTGGCGTAATTAACACCTTCCCCACTCCCATTGAGCCCTATGGGGCCGAAATGGGAATGGGGAAGGGTAAATGGGTCAATGGGGACTTACCGCCCCGCCAACCTCGGAATGGGGCGGTAAGTCCGCCATCCGCCATGGCGTAAAGGGACTTTGCGCCATGGCGGAAGAGTCCGCCGATGGCGGAAAAAATCCGCCAGGGTCGTAATGAGGGCCAATGACTATTCCCCCACGATCTTTAAACGAGAAAGAAAATGCACGTTCTAAGCTCTGAGCTCCCCACGGGAGAAGGGAGCTGGGAAATAGGATCTTGGTTTTGGGGAATACTACGATCTTGGGGATGGAAGCTGATCTCAATACTAGTAGTGGTGTTCGGAATATTCCTAACGTGTTGTTGTTGTATACATTGTTTGCCCATAGTTTGTGCAGAGGTAACTGAGGGATGTACGGAAGTATGCATGAAAATGATAACAAAGGACAAACAACCTCCTTATCGAGCTAGCCCAGACCCAAATGAGATGAGAGTAATGAAAGAGTTGATGGCAATAGATATTGATGAAGACAATGATGTCCACGATAGCATGCAAGACTCAGACATAAGTACTTCAGATTCATCATCACTAGAGGCGGTTTCAATAAATAGATGAGACGTTTGGCATACGGCCAAAGGAGGGTTTGTCAGTCTAGAAATCTAATTTGGGACCGCAAACACATTTTGGTGGCCGTGGGCCAACCGCCTCATGCACGATACGACAGAATATTGGTTTTTGAGTTTTCTAATGAACAGCCATTTTGATGTAACAAGAATCGCCATTTTGTTTTCTAACCATTGCTCATTGCTTTCTGTTCCTATTGCTTCGCAGTATATTTTCCGCTTACACTGCTCGACTGTGGAACATTGTTGTCTGTATATGAAAAGGACAAGGCCACAGGGCCGAGAGGATAACAAGAGTTTCGCTGAAACACAAACGTAGGCAGCGCCATGAAGAACGCCCGGCTCCCTCCTTAATGTAGCCTTGAAGCAGAGCCTCAGGGCATTTAATCATTTCACAGCTGCCAGCCAGTCTCGTTATATGGTAGAATATGTTAGAATAATACCGCTAAAGGCTTGAATTATGCTCTTCTAACGGCCCCCCTTTCCGAGCCCGCTAGAGCATGTCGGCTCCCAGGACGCGAATAGCACCTGATAGATAGCAAGGTCCGGAATGCAACCCCCTCTGTATGTAGTTCACTTCCAAGAACAGAAGCGCCATGTTCTATTCAATAACCGAAAGATGCCTATGCACTCACAAATTGCAAATTGTTACTAGAATAGATGTTTGAAGGTGTCATAGTGGTCAGAGATGTCCATCATCACACCAAGTTCAAAGAAGCCCAATGAAGAGGGGTGTTAACCATGTCATAGCTGATTGTTTGATATGCATTTTGTATATATGTAACTGATGTACGTAATTCACTCTCTTGCGTCCCTCGAGGTCTAGAGATACATGTCGCAGGGCGTGAGACCGAGTTGGCCAACTGAGACTTTTGCTTTGCAATAAAACCCTAGCTTTGGGAATACAACCTCGTGTCTGGCGTCTCTATCGTGTGTGGTGACCCGCCTTGTTTCCATAGACGTCAGGGTCCCCTAAGGGCCCCTTTCAACACTGGAAAGAAATTACATGGCTTCTTTCTGAAGTCAGACTAGTGAGGGTGCGCTGGACTGCAGCTGAAGGCAGAGCACAGAGCACTGCCTGGTGTCCATGTCCGGATTGTGCCAGGCTGCAGCTACTGCAGTGGCCCAGAGCAGGGTGGGACATGGACACCTGTTTGCCGTGTGTTCCTGCTCGAAAGGCAGCACCCGCATTGTTAGGGATGCTAACTTTACAAAATGGTTTTGCAGGACACTGTGTATGTGTAGTGTGCGCGATTCCTTATGGTATCATTCACACAATCTACTTTATGTGCATAACAACAACAAAGATAAAACTGCAGGACCCTTACCGATGCAGGAAACGCATCTATTAGAGCCTGTCCAGGGTCTGTGGGGCAAAATACATGCATACCTCCTAATTTACATATGGATTGCACCAACAGACGTGACTTCATAGAAACGGACATTGCAAGGAGCATCATCATGCTTTGATACTTGGAGGCGCCATGGAAGTGACCTGAGAATCAGTTGCCATAAGTACGTCAAGTGGTGCAAAATACCTGAATTGCACTATTATTGTATATGGAACAACTCTATAATCATTAGGCTTTTTATTAGAATGGCATGATATCTTAACATAAGCTATGAAGTGAATCGCTTACGGAGCTGCAGATAAGACACAGTGCGATTAAATGATTTGCCCAGGATCACACACTTTGGTCAAATGGTGAAACCGGGATGTGGACAATTTCAGGAACTGGACACATCTCCCCAGGTCTAGTTGATATAGATACTTATTATGATGTTGCTTGCATTTTATGTGCTTAAATAATACTTTATTTATAGCAATGCCTTGGAAGCAAACCACATTAGATAATAAACTAGCTTGTCATAATAAACTAATTTAACACGATATACATCATCACAGAAATATGTTGAGCAATAAGAGCATGGGTTTAGTTTTATTCTCCCCATCCTGCATGCAAATGTACAATAGCACCTTGCAGATTCATGTGAGCCTAACAAGTCCCTCTTGGGTTTTAAAGCAATAGTAGTTATTTCATAAAGCATGCAGCATGATGCACCCTACGCACTTCTGATCACCCCCATTCACTTTTCTTAAGGGACAAAGTCCCTTGCTAATAGTACCCGCTCCCGCCCATCAGTGCCTAATGATTCCCTTTGTAATTCTCTGTTGACACAGAGCAACGTGTCAAGCTCCTGGGAGAGATGCTCTGCTGCCCAGATTTTGAACAAAGAGGGTGCCGAACGGGAGGTGTCCTGTTGCCAGGACAATGAAGGTGCTGAGCAGGAACTGATCCGCCAATGTTCTGGTCTGGCTCTGAAAAAAGACACTGGGGGGCAAGGTGCCCCTGCTACTCCTCCTGCACGGTAAGCCACTGGGCAGAGCCCTGGCAGTCTCTAAAAACGGTGCCTACACCGGGGCTCTCTCGGTCCTCCAGTAATCAACAATCATCTGCAATTTGGTTGTGGTTCGCAGTGCCTGAATGCTGAAGCTGGCCAAAGGTGATTTGAAGACATACCACTGTTAGGGTGAACATTGCGTCAAATGAAACGAGCACCAATCCCAGTGTGCATTACAAGCTCATAATATTTGCATAATTGAATTACTATCACAGTCACATTTGTCAAATTGGTGCTCACTCATATGTTCCCAAAATGCACTTTGACTTTATGCAAAGCAGCCAGCCTCCCACAGTTAAGGCTGGCCCTATTGAGCATTTGCGTCACCCAGGGCCCTGCGTTCAGAGAGGCCCCGTTTATACCAATACACTGGGCATCATTATAAGTTGGGCGGAGCAGTAAAAATGTAGTGGCAATAGCGTTACTGCTGCACTACCATACTGCCCAGCTATGTGGTTAGGGGTAAGGTGGAGGAAAAACTTCCAGCAAGAAGCTGGAGGTAAGTCTGCCACCTTACCACCCAAAATCAGCCAATTTGGCAGTATCACCACCAGCGGTATTACCACTGGCGGTAATACCACCAAAATCTCCCATGGTGTCCTATGAACTCCAATTAATGAGGACTAACACCACCTACTACCACTTATGATCTGGCGGTAACTCCGCCGGATCATGTGGCGATTACGGTCATACAGTTTGGTGGTCTCTCGGTGGATTGTTACGTTTATCCCTAAAGGTTTACGCAAGCATCTATTAGAGTGGCAAATTGAGACAACCCCCATAAAGATAGTTCCAAATTATGTCTATTTGGGTGTTATTTTTGATGGTTGTCCCATTGCAGACTCACAGCTGAATAAAATTAAACAGAAGCTAATCATGGCAATTTGTCAGACCCAAATAATTGTATCTAAGTATGGCAAATTCACACTCAAAGCAGCTCTTCTGTTTTGGAATCAAAATGTTGTCCCAACTATTCTTTATGGCATGGAAACGCAAATTTTACCAACTGGATTTCTTAATCGCTTAGAATCCAAATTTTGGCGAGCCATCTTGCATTTACCGCAATGCATTCCTGGGGCAATGATGCGTTATGAATTGGGCTTAATCTCATTAAGTGCCCAACATAATTGGCGCCTATGCGCTTTATTGCGTAAATGTTTGCTTTCAACACAGGACAATTCTGCCTTGTCGGCCATCTCTAGTTACATACTAAACTCAGCAGAAAAATTCCCGAAACAGTGGTCTTCAAATGTTCTCTCTATTATGGTAAAGGCCGATATTTCTTTGAGCCTTTTATTAGATCATCCAGAGAGAGCAAAGAAGAAAGTCCACATGATGGACTGGATTGAGACCCGAGTAAAGTGTTTAACCTATAGAGATTTTGATCCTGCAATATTTGGTCCTAAAGCTTATAAAGACATTGCCTCGTACTTGTGCCTGTCGCCTTCTTCTGCTATTAGATCTGAGATCCTGAGGCTGCGGTTTAACATCTGGCCCACTAGGGAAGTCAAAGTAAGAAGGAGACAAATCACATCAGACTTTAATTGGTGCAGGTTTTGTCGAAACACAACAATTGTTGAAACCTTGCAACATTTACTATTGGAGTGCACAGCCCCTAAACTTTTGAGTTTAAGAAATATGCACTTTGCTAAATATTTTGTGTATTTTTCACAAATAGACCCAAGTAATAGATGGGTCGCTCTGGCTGCAACTGAATGTATGGGTATAAGGATTGCTACTATCAATTTTTTAAAATCTCTAAACCTGGAATGATTGATATACACCATGTTAACCAACACTTTTAAATTGTGAAAACTTGATTTGGAAGATGGTTGTAATTGTAATTGTAAACGTTTGTTTTATTGATTTAATGTTTTTACTTAAGCAAGAATGGATTTTTGTAACATGTATAAAATTGAAAAAGTTGTTGTAATACAACTATATTCAATAAAAGAAAAAAAAAAAAAAAATACCACCAAACTCGTGATGAGGCAGAGTGTATTTTGTAAAGGTGGTGCACTACTTCGAGACATGAGGCTCATTTTCTTCCCTTGCCCTGGTGAGCTCATGCTGTCACCTACTGACCCATCTTTGTAAGGCCAGAACATACATTTTCTCCCCCACTTCTCCAGCAGCCCCACAGACAGGGCACATCAGGAGCAGTATACACTTAAGCCTCTTTTTGTAAAGGGGAGCATTCAAATGGAATACTGGAATATACTGTAACCAGTATATTTTCTGGAAAGACGTATCACCAGCAGAAGCTGTGTTGTGATATGATATGATGTGGCATTTATAACGCACCTGTACATAAGTGTTTTGTGAAGAAGATGTCGGCGGACAATGGCAGACGTGGCTCTGAAAACCGGTGATTGTAATGCGAGAAGGGAGAGAACGTTCGGTGGGCGCAAGACAGAATACCTGAAGAGGGCTTCCTGATCAGGTAAGGCCCATAAATGGACCAAAGGGAGGCAGCAGGTAAGTGAAATATCGCGGCTGGGGTACTTATAACAGATGGTTCATTAAAGCAACAATTGTTTTCTACAATAGCTTAAGTTGTGGTGACAGGAACTGGAAGCAGGGTATGTGAAGGCACATCTCTGTTTACACTAACGACAGAATGAATAAAACCCTCCAGGGGAATGGGCCAAGAGATAGCTTGCAAGGGTAACAAGGTTTAATTGTCCAGAATATTTTTTTTATTGGTTTTTTATACCGCACCTAATAAAATACCTGAGTTCGGTTTCAAAGCGCAGATCCGGGATTTGAACCTCTGTTGCTCTTCCAAGACCAGCGCGTTGCCACTGTGCTATCCTCCATTCACAAATACAAAATATCAGCAAAGGACTCTGCTATGGTTGTTAGTGCCTTTTGAGGGGCCACAGCGTCACTAATGACATCACATATAGGGTCTAAACCCGCACAGTTCATTGGTAAGGCAGTATACATGGTCCTGCTCTATAGGGGATGCCAGGCTATATTAGTTAGCTTTCTCCACCGTCTGTCAGTCCTCACGTGGGTCAGCTGGGCTCATCTCTCCGCGGGTATCCCTACAAAATAGCCCCACCAAAAATATTGCTGTACATATGGCCGTTCGTCTTGCCTTAGGCAATATTTTTGGGGGGGGGGTAATTTGTGGGAGCGGGGGTTGAGGGGGTGTCTCCCGCACATTTTAAAATAATGCGGGTGTTGCGGGGATGTCCCCCGCAGGGTCCATGGGTCAATATCACCACAAAAATATGGCGATATTTTTGTATCGTGATATTTTTGCGGGGATATTAACACATGGAACCCTCTCCGCGGAGTGAAGGTCAGGTCTCTCATAAGTTACTGTGTAAAAACTGCTATGATATGCTAAGCCTATTACTACATCACTCTGGCATGCACCTGGGAGGCTCGGGCCTGGTACCAGGGGGAGGGGAGGAAGAAATCAAGTCACACTACCCACACATTCTCTGCTTTATTGATACCGCTACTCTCGCACCCCCAAGGCTTCCACCCTTGTTTTGATCAATCATTTATCCCTCCCTGTACCTCGTGTTACAAAGGACGTATTTATGCAGAGGTGAAACAGTCGCACATGCTTAGATCGTTTATAGCCATTTGGTTTATGCTTGGGGCTGGGGTCACTCACTATTATATGATATGATATGATATGGCATTTGTAACGTGCCTATACACAAGTGTTTCAAGGCGCGAATCATAGAATGCAAGGGTGTAGGAGTCGGGTCAGTGGTGTTGGCTCTGGCTCTGGGTAGCGGTTAGAGGTCTACTGGCAGCTTGGCTGTGATAAATGGTCACTACGAGGAGCCTGTTGTTGTCTCACGGCCTTGCAGGGTGCATTCCTCCCAGTGATACTAAGTAATTGCAACAGTGAAGGGACAAGGGGGGAGCGAGCTTCCGTAAGAACTGGTGGTGCGAACTCTTTCAATCTTAATGATTTGGGCCTAGTCGGATCCTTCCATGGAGCTGAAGATGGCTGCGCGGCCCTGTCAGACTATGCCTCCTGCCATAAGTACAAAATGGTGTTGCTTTCTATGCGCACACTACCTCTATGCATCTATCATCTGTGCTATAGTATGCCTGTGCCGAGTACCATAGCGCTGTCCTCTCCCCCCTTATATATACACAACTTCATACGGGATTCACCTCACTTTAAAATGCCTACGTGGTGGGATAGACCCATTTCCATCCCAACATATGTGTATGCTGAAAGCACACACAAAGCACCGTGCGTTATCCACATCTATGTCTTCTGGCAAGATAAATACAATATGTCACACAAAAAAGTTTTAAAAGCCTGGCGTTTAAATTGGCCACCAGGGGGCATACGGAGGATGAATCCTTCCATGTAAACTCTCCCCTCACGGTCCGCAAAGTGGATTGAGGCCCCACTCCTGCACCCCCCCATAACCACGAACCAGCCCATCTCTGCATGAAGGACCCCCCCACTAGCAGGAAAAAACCTGATGAAAATCGGGGTCAGATTGGCTGAAAATCAGCCACGGCAAATGTCGCCCCGCGGAGCTGTGGCCTGAAGAAACTGAAACAGGAACAAGCCCACGCAAGACTTCGCAACACCCAGGCCACGAACTAAGGACCTAGCACACAGAAGGGTGCCCCCAAACGAGTCCTCCTGCACTCACTCCTAGAATCATAAGGGAAGAGAAGCAGCACCACCGAACGGAGGGGCAGAGACACGGAGCGAACCGCGACACCTATCTAACGGACCTAATAGAGTCCCCACAAAGAACTGCGGCACAAAGATCAACTGCCTCGAGCCTACGCCGAACTACTTCAACACACTGCCCTGAAGTGCCTGCCAAGCCAGCCCATACCCGCAGCAGCCAAATGTGGTGAGAGACTCCACCGCTCAGAAACACACCAGGACTACACTGCATACCCCGAACCCCCTCGGGACCACTATTCCTGCGCAACGAGCCCCTGGAGCCTTGCAGAAGTAAGGAAGCAGCAAAGCACCTCACCACCAACCAAAGACCCGAGGCGGGGCAGAAAGGAATCACACAGCGCCGGCAGCCCGGGCACACAATTAAGTGATACGCATCACACTGCCCCACTCACACGGTGACTGCAGAGACTTCACCCAGGTGAAACGCCAACCCTCCAGGAGCACCCCAGCCCTCCCGGATGGACAAAGGGAGGGAATCTTTTGGCGCACCTTCATCCCTGAACCCCACACAAAACCTCTAAAAAACTACACACCCCTGCGCACAGAAAGTGCGAAAAGCTGAGGCCCAATAAACACACGGGACGGTCCACATAGTGCACGGTCACTAAGTACGTACGCAGCGCACCCTCCATGCTGGCGGACTGACCGGCCTCCACCGCATCCACACCATCAAATGCAGTGCCCATAGAGGAAAAAGGGAACTAAATAAGAACTAAGCTCTTCCACCGGTGTGCCCTCAATATCCAGCACATACCCCGCACCCGTAACTCAGGTGAAGTATGAACCCCGACTCCTGATCACCAGCCAGAGATGTGAATCAGTCGCCAACCGAAACGGGCAAGTGGCACAAATAACGCTGAACTCCCTCCGCCACAAGTCAACATACCTGCCTCTCTCTAACCATACAGCAAAATCCACGTGCAACATCGCAACCCATTGATCCCAATGAATCCAAGGCAAGCGCAGAGAAGGTGCTAATCTCACAGCACGATACTGGAATAATTCTGAAGACAGTCGGAGATCGGTCCAGCAGACCTATAACACTGTACCTGCATATCCGTAAGGAGCCAAAGCCCCAAACAACTAGCACAAACCATAAATACAGAAAAGCAGGATATCTCCTTCGGAGAACAACAGAAAGCGCACAGAACTTGGTGCACATGAACATACGTGAGAAACTTGCACCCTTTAAATTTTCACCACAGCACACGCAGAGTGTCCCCACTCACAACACGAACAAGGCAACTTCAGGACCAGAGGCAGCAGACACTAAAGCCGATGCAGCTGACCTTCTAACTGAACTCAAGAGCATGAGAGCGGACATCACTGGAAAGATATAAAAAATAACCCACAGAATAGACAAAATGGAGGAGAGTCTGGAAGAAGTAGAACATAATCAGACCTCCCTATCAGCACTTGAAACTCAGATGGACGTCAGAATCGCAGAAATAGAAACGAGAGAAGAGGAATTTCGCATGAAGGTTGATGATCTCTTCGGAGGTCCTTAAAAAGGAAGGAGAAATGGAATTAGACCTAAAAAAAACACTGCATTCGGTGATAAAAATACTTTTCGGAGATGACTCACTAGACGAACCGAAACTCGACGCATCCACTGCACAGGCAGAACAGCGGGTGGCCCAAGATCGATACTCGCCAGATTCCACAACTATGCGGACAAAGCCAGAGTCCTCGACAAGGTTAGGAGAGGTACTCACATCCCCTTTGAAGGACCGAATATAACCATCTACCAGGACCTCTCTTCTCTTACCCTGGCGATGAGAAGAAAATGTCTCCCGCTTACCAAATTCCTAAAAGACAAAGCAGTGAGATATTGATGGGGATACCCCTTTGTGCTAACATTCGAATGGGAAGGCTCCCAGATACAAATCAAAACCGAAAAAGACATTGCAGGGTGCATAGCGGACATAGTTGGAGGACAGGAGGGAGGATCAACCCCTGACGACGGAAGAAATAGAGAGGCTGGGTGGAGGATCAAAAGACCAAGACGGAAAAAGATCCCTGGAGCACGGAAATTCAGAAAGATGAATGTGTCCTCCGACTCAGAACAATAAAAGCCAGAGACCACAGCAAAGATAACGAAGGTGTGTCGACTCACAAAGCGCAAGCATCGACCTGCTTCGAGTGAAGAGCTCCAGTTCTGAGGTCAGATACGAAGGAATATAAAAACAGAGCTGACACACCTCGGGAAAAGGTAAGTAATTTTGTTTCAAACATTATGCACCTAAGACATACAGAAGGGGGGAAGAACAAAAAGAGTGCACTAGAAACGGAAGTTCACACCACTACCAGGTCAATGAGGGGAGGGGGGGACCAAAGAGGGCTTACTATAAAGAGAAATGTTCAGTTTACGGACCAAGCGGGGGTAGTTCTTCACTGGTGGTGCGGAACTAATAGGATCAAGATGACTCAGAAGTGTCGGACGCCACAAAAGGTGAAAGGGACGGAGGGGGGTAGTAGGGGGAAAGCAGTAACGCTCATGACAGACAAACATAACGAACTAAATAACTTCAGTTTAATGACATTGACAGATAACACATGGGACCCGATAGCAGACACATAGAAAACAGCCATGGCCAATACAAGTGACACAGCAACTGACAGGCCGGATCCATCAGAATCGGCACTCTGGATGTCAAGGGACTCAATTCCCCCACTAAAAGGTCATTAGTCGCCAGAGAATTTAAAAGGGCCAATCTCGACATACTGTTCCTACAAGAAACAAGATACATACGAGGGGAAGAACAAACGGTTCTATACACCAGATTCGGTCTTGAATATTGGAGCTCTAGCCCATTACGGAAAGCCGGCGTAGGTATCCTGTGCAGAAAAGGACTTAAACTCGAAGTTCGGGAAAAACCTGGGCCGATGGGGGAGGTAGAGCAAGCGTAGTAGTGGGTAGGATACATGGCACCACCATAACTCTCGCCTCCATTTACACACCCAACACAGGACAATCCCGTTTCCTGCAACACATGGTCCCCGAAGTTATGCTCGAGGCGGAAGAAGAAGTGATACTTGGAGGCAACTTCAACATGTGGGCTGACCCCACACTTGACAGACAAACCGGTAACCCACCTTTCTTATAGGTGACATGTTTACAGAATGAGTTGAATTGTTTATATACTGAGTGACACAGTGATTTATTTACATACCGAGCCAGAGCGAGATGTATTTACAACACGCAGAATGGATGTAAATAGAACAACCTGAGAGCTTGCTGACCTAAGATACATATTTGCAGGGTTTCATAATGCATTGTTCGGGGCAGGCCACACCCATTACTGTTTAGGCCATACCTAGCACTTAGGCAATGTGTCTTTTTTAGAGCCCTCCCCCATCGATTTATCATCCCACTTAAACCACTACCTGTACTACAATCTAACCCAGGGCCAAAGCCAATGCCAGGATCTTTTCCCATACTCAATGTTCTTGTTTTTTACATCATTGTTTCTTTTTTAATCTTTTTTTCCCAGCTCATTTTGTGATATCTCTCTCTTCGTTCATTCGTTCCTTTCTTCTTCTCCCCATCTCACCTTCTTTCGTCTTTGAGATAATAAGTAGGAAAGAGAAAGATAGATGAAAGAAAATGGAAACGTTGGCCGAGGCGTGCGCCATGGCCAGGCGCGTAGTGCAGCCTCTCTTCTCTGCCAGCTGTGATTAGATGCAGTGGATTAGATGCGTGTCTAGATGTGGCTCCTGAAATGGTGGGAGCAATTTTAACATTTCTGCACAAAGTAATGGCCATTGTAATGAGGAAGCCTTCTCTTTGTGATAGACCGCCCCAGGTAGTAGCACACAAGAGGAGCATGCTAAGAAAGTAGCAACTACATAGCTGGTGAGGAGTGCTCATGTCAAGAGTGACAGCGGAGCAAGGAAGGAGTATGTACACAGCAAACGAAGCAACAGGCTCTCAAACACATTGGAAGAAAATATCCACACTGCACTGATCTCTGAATGTTTTGAAACCACTCATTACCCAACAACTGCCCTCCCCCGTCACCTTCCTGGACTGTTATGGGTTCTTACCACATGCCAGAAGCTTTCTCCTACACGCGTCACCAACCCCTTTATGGGCCCACCTCCTCCTCCAACGAGGACCAGCCATGCCACATCCTGTTTTTTTCCCTTGTGATCAGAAGAGCATTCCTATGGTGGGGTACACCTGCTTCATCCTCACTTTGCGGACCCTCGTTCATCCATGCAGATAGCATGAGTGGAGGGAGCCAATGCCTGCAGCATGGCTTCGCCAGGCCTTCTTCCCCTATAGAGGGAAGAGGAAAGACTATCAACGGCGGGGACATGGAGCATTGGTCATGTAGTGCAATGACGCTGCACAGGGAAACTGCAAATAGAGGAGGCATCCATGGAAACAAGTACACACAATCCACAAGGATGTAAGGGTGTTCCGATAAGGTGCTGTATGGCATTTGCTTGATCCTGATTTGCAACATGGGAAAGTGCTTTTGCAAAAGGCACCATCACCTGGGGAGATCCCACGACAGATCCCGATCCCTAAAATCACTATCCCCTCGGGTGAGCTACAGACATAGGAACGGCAGTCATAAGGACAATGCTTGGCCCTCCTGGGAGAGGCAAAAAAGGAGAATCGGCTAAGAGAAGCTTCTACAGCCTTGTCCAGGAATTAGGGGGAATGTAATGCCAGGCAATGGTGGATTAGGCGACTGTGGATGCTCTAGAGACAGAGCGCGCACTCTCAAGGGCTGAGGACAAGCGAGAGGAAGATCCAGATGCCAAGGACCATTACATTTCTAAGGAGACAAGACTCACACTCACAATGCATACCTTATATGGGTGATTGAGGCTGCACTTAGCATATGGTCAGAGCGCTTCGTCTTGTGATGCTTTAGCTTGCATATGAAGACTATATATGGCATCTGAGGCTTAATGTGGCCTAATATGGCACTGCTTAGGTATATGATGCTGCATTTGCCATAATATGGCAGTACCTGGTATGTCCCACCTTGACAGGTCTACAATGGCAGTAACTTGCAATATAAGGCTATACTGGCATGGAAAAGCAGTGCTTCTGTTATATAATGGTTTTGTGAGGTGTGCCCTCGGCCTACATCACTGCTTGCATTAAATATCAAGGCAGCACCATAGTTTAATATATGCCTGAATACTTAAATAGCCTGTGTCAACTTTAATACTAATTGTTAATTTATTCATCTTACGCTTATTGCAGGATTTCATTTTACTTTTGTGGTGTCACTTCCTTGGATGTCACCAGATCGAAATGCCATATGACATCACTGCCTGTGAATTCATCAGAGGCTATGGACATTTGATGTCACTTCCTGTGATGTCATCGGGTATGTGATCTCACTTCCGCTACACCAGGCATTTTAGTGAATGGACGTTCATGACTGGCTTTCTCATGAATGAACCACTAGTGGTGGCTCTACTGTATAAAGAATATACTGGGACCATTGCCCACACAAACATCAACTGGAAACAGAGCTCAGCATCTTAATGAGAGCTGCCAGAAAAATACAGCATCATATGAGGAGCTATTACTGCTGTGCAGCATCAAACTGTAACATAACATAGACGGCCAGTATTATGCCGGTAACTTTCGAGGACTCCCACTACCATGCTGGAGCCAGCACCCACTGAAGCATCTCCTACGATACATCATAATTAGGCTTTTTGTATTTCGGTAAATTCCGATCTAATCCGATTTATCACCCCAAAAATAACTTTCCACTTTCGGGGTGTATTAAAAAATGTCAGAGAATATTCAGTAGATGGCAACACAGACCTTGCTACTCATGGATTCCTGTATAAAAGTGAAAATTAAGAGCAAGGCCAGTGCTGGAAATGTTCAGTCATTTTCATACCAAATATGACTTAAATTGAAATAAGCTACATGATATGTCCACTTAATAGTAATTTATTGTCTGGCCTACCTATTATTAAAAAGTAGAAATGTTGAGTTAATGATTGTATTCCCGAAGTTACAGGGCTGAAACCTTCAGTTAGCGACTTGTCACCAAAGATCCAAATGGACAACTTGATCAATGATCCTCCATTAAACACTAGTCTGTTTAAATTCTTTTATGGAAATGGGCTAAGGAAAGGTCAGTTCTATTCCCATAATGCAAAGTTTTCAGCAACATTTTATTGTAAGGTTCAGTTAAATTATAGCATGTCTGTGATTAAGAATCCTTAATTCCCATCGAATTAAATAATTTTTATGGTTGCAAATTCTATTTAACCATCAATTCAGTAAATATGTAAACTTTATATTTTTACCAAAGACGTTATTATGATTTGTGTGATTAGATGATTAGTGATCCACAAGTGTATTTTAAAAGGTTGGTCAATTCTCAATCCTTCATGCAGCTTTGAAAATGATCATGCATATGAACCTACCTCTGTCCTTCATGCACCTTCCCTTTCATCTCTTGTAAACCATGATTTATATTAACGTTGGATAGTGCATGTCTAAGGGTTTGCTACAAAATAAATGTAGTCTCTTACCTTACCCCCTGTCAGGCAACTGGTGCCCATCAAGTCCTTATTTGATTCTTTGCATTTTTGTTTGAGTATTTTTCCTTTTCTATAATAAATTCAGGACTACAAGCATGCAAAGAAATATCAAGGGCTAGATCAGCATAATCTGTGATTTCTTCCTTCAAAAGAATGATGCAAGTTTACATGCTGCAATAAAACATACATTTTTGTCAACACTGGAAAAATACTGATGCCCATGATTTGTTTACAGGAAAGAATGGATAAACACTGAAAACAGGAAACCTTAATCATAATAGCCTAGCATTCTAATGGGAGACACCAGAGGAGCCAAACAGCAAATTGGGCATGACCAGAGCAGCCCAGAGTACCACTGGACTCTTCCAGAGCAGTCCAGCATTATACTGTGAACTATAAGATAATCATTAATAGAAACATTTTCTTAAAATACGCCGTCCTCTGTACTGATAGTGCGGGGCACTCCAAAAACAGATATTTAGTTGTTTCAATGATCGTTTTGTCATTACAAAATCGGCAACTGGCTTCTCCAAAACGAATCCGTGCCCTTCTTAACCGCACCTCCCTAGTTGGCAATAGATTCCATGTCAAGCGCAGAAGAAGTTGCTTGTAAAAACGGTTAGGAAATAAAAGCATATATGAGCAGTGGACACAAGGCCACTTTCTAATGTCCGTGAGACAAATGAGAAAGTGAGTGGTAACTGTGAAACTGATCAATTGCAGCGTTCAAATCCCCATCATATGAAGCAGCTTTCACTTTCCCAGGATTACCTTGCAAGGTTTCTATGTCAGAGTCGATCTCTTACGGCAGATTGATACAGTAAACTCCTAACCTTCCCATTAGGCACTGAGAATGTCCTTAAGCGAGCTACATTTCTATATACACATTTAAATCCAAATACAGCAAGCCCTTAAGTGCAGTAATTAATCCGTGCAGGAGAGCCAGTAATCTCCACTGGACACGAGCATTAATTGACAGTAGGCCTAATTCGTAGCGGATTGCTACCAGTGCAACAGAATTCGGCACTTTCAGGGTTCACCACCAAATCGATGCCTCCAATTTATCTAACAAACCAAAAGATACATTATTCCACAATTCCAGCCCATATACCATTTTCGGTATAATTTTACCTTCGTAAAAAATGAATGGCTTATTTCATAGAAAAACAGTCAGATTTCCTGTCAATTTTTTATAATTGGTTTGTCAAGGGAGAAGCTTTTTGTTTTAAGACTGAACACAAATTCCAAATCCCTGCTGGGCAGTTATGTGAAAATCCAAATAGGTTATAATAGGGGCACATCTCAACATAATATTTTCCAAAACCCGCTTAGGTGAGCACAATTTTTTCTTCTTTGCGAACTGTAGTATTCTGGTTTTCCCTGGATTGATTATAATACTGTTTTGTTTCAAATATTCACTAAAAGCCGATAAAAGACGCTGGAGACCTATTCTAGTTTCATCAAAAATAAAAAAATGGTCAGTGTAAGCAATTCAGGGAATTCTCAGAGTGCCCACCTTTTGAGATATAAAAACAAAGTCTTTTAAAGATTTGCCGACATCAGATATATACAAGTTCAAAAAACAGAGAGCTAAAACGCAACCCTGTCTAACATCTGATTCGGTGCTAATGCCACGTGACAGATCTCCATCTTTATTCAACTGCACTTTACTTCTGGATCCTCCGTGTAACCCAATTGTCAGTTTCAATAAACCAGCTGGCAGCCCCCAACCTGCTAATTGGGCCCATAATCTTCCTCTATCCACTCTGTAGAAGGCTGCCGATGGGTCTAATGAGGCAGCATACGTACAGCCGAGTGTGTCTGCCCAGGCTCGTTCATAAATCACTCTGACTGCTAGACTATTTATGTTTGTGGAGTGGCTCTTCCAAGACGCTTTGCAGCTCACTTAATCCCCCAACGGAATATGCCCACTCCTGCATATGTATGGGACGCAAAGACTTTACTGTCCACATCAAGCAACGTGATTGGAAGATCATTCTTGGGGTTTGTCCTTTTCAATATTGGTAGCACCAGAACCGTTCGCCAAGATTCAGAAAAATGACCACTTGACACGACATCCTTAAAAAGAAAGAGTTAGCGTAAGTGCCCATAACAGAGGATTTCCCTTCTAGATATTATTGGTCAGACCATTGGGGCATGGGGTCCGGGAGGGCTTACTACGCCCAATAAAATCAGCTACCAATTCAATATCCATTACAGGTTCCCATCCGCCCTCCAGTTTACATATCTGAACTGTGGAAACCTCTCCCTCTTGGGCATTAATGATTTCCCAGAAGGCTCCAGAGTCGCTTCTTAACAGGACACAAAGCATAAGATCTGCATCTTTCTCACAATAACTTTGCTCGATGGCTTTTACAAAATGTATTGTATGCTGCTCGAAGACATAATTGCACTTATATTTTGAAGCATCTCTCTTTTCTTTAAAGCTTTTCTTAAAAGCTAAAACTTCATCAAAATCACTGCACCGCCCAACTCATGATGAGGCCATGTGTCTTTCTGATAGTACCAGAACACTAACTATTTTTTAACCAAAGTGTAAAATACACTTCTCAGAGTTTGTCCTATCCACAAATTCCACATGATTAATTTCTGCTGAAGATAACGCTCTCAAGCAAGGGCTCTCTGAAATAATCAGCACGACATTAGATCGTTTCAAATGCGGAGCACCCTTTTTGACCAACAGCGGCAGTTGGCCCCCCAGATGCACAGCGGAATGTCCCTCTTCCACCTCAGGACTGGGTTCAGCCTCTGCTTGGGGCTGAGCACCCTTACTCTTCATGGGCCAGGAGACCTTCTGTAGCGCATCAAGCGGCTGTTCACTCCCACGGCCCACCTGGGCGGATTGTCCGTTTTGTCCGGGGTGCATCGTCAGTGGATCTCTCCTCCGTTTGTGGGGCAGTTGACCCTTCCTCTACCGGGTGAACTGCCGTCCTACACCTCTGTTTGTGGGGAGGATGGTCTTTCCGCTCCAGGCCAGACTGCCCTCTTGCACCTCAGGGCAGATTGCCTTAAGCCCTCTGTATCGACTGTGGGCAGATGGCCCTTCATCTACTGGGTGGACTGCCCTCTTATTCCTCTGCTTGTGAGGTGGACAGCCCTTCCTCCCCTGGGCGGACTGTTATTTTCCTTTAACGGGCGGATTGCCCTACCTCATACACTGAGAGGATTGCCCATCACCACACACTGGACGGATTGCCCCACACCAATTGCCAGGTGAATTTTAGTTCTGTCTTCAATGGGCAGATTACCCTGCTCTCACTGCGAGGTCCTGGGATCGGTGTCTCCCGCGGGCGATTTCCCTCCTCCTTCTCCAATATGTGGCAGACTGCCATCTAATAGGGCCTGGAGCCGGCACTGCAGTATTGTAGAGGTCCCTCTCTTCTGGGCAGATTGCCCTACCTGTATCTCTGCGGCAGGTCGTGTTGTATGGAAATGGGGTGCAGTGTCGGTGTACGCGGTGGCGGCTCATGTGCGTATACATATTGCCTTTAGTCTGGGTGTTAGCCAGGCGGGACGTGAGTCTGATCCCCCTCATCGCCAGTTGTTATACCTTGTGTGACAGCAGGCCCTCAGACCTAAGTATCCTGCTCCCTCAGTATACGGATCAACTTCAATAACAGAGCAAGTCAAACTGTGACCATCTTTCTTTAGTTCCCTTTACACCCTTTCTTTTTCCAGGCTCTAGTAGCCCCTCCTCTTCCTCTTCTCCAGTCCCCTCATGCCCTCGTCGCTTCCTGGCTTCCCTTAAGGTCATTTTTATTAAAGGTGGTCCCCTGTCATTTCTCCACAACAATGTTCTCGGTCAATGGCCAAGTTGGGAAATAAAGACTATTAGGGTATCAAAGGTAAGTCATATTATGATTACTGATCATGGTTGCATATTCCTACTTGCCCGGCTGGATATTAAGTAAGAAAGAACTATTAAATGCATGTGATAGGTGAACATATCTGGTTTAATTAATTTCATGTTTTCTAATGAATTAATTGGCAGGCAGTCTCAAGGCTTTATGATAGCTCATTAAGCCTACGTATTATGGCACAATAATTATAGATAAGGGGGTCAAAAGAGGTGCTTTGCACTCATGGAATATTATGTGTCTTAACAAGATATATCTATGCTGAAAGAAAGCACACAAATCTAACATCTCTGGCTAGCATTATAACATAATTAAAATGACCTTTAGAAGAGAGGAGGCACAAAAGGCACATAGAAGTTGTGCTGCTTTAAGCCATAGTGCCCATTGAAATGAGTGCCTAATAAGTAAGTACACCTAAAAATAAGGTAATTCCCACACGTGTCACAGCAATGATAAGGAAATTCACCCAATATAACGCCACATAGCAAAAGGCATGACACCTCGTTGCTGTGCCCCCAATTGACAGACCATGCTGCAGATCCGTGAGGATGACTGTGAACACTGCTCAGGCAGAGCCACTTGTCTCGTTAGCTCAGAAAGAATGTTCACAGTGGGGAGATACATGGTACGGGCATAATGTTTTGGTGCTCCAGGACACCAATGCATAATGCTGGCATAATAGCGACTGCATTGCAAAACTGCACTCCAGCAGGCTATGTCTCATCTCAGTTGAAAAATCACACACATACATACAATGCTGGTTAAGTGGGCGACTGTCACCTGTCTTGTCAAGTGCATTGCAACATACTGCCTGTGACTGGCCCCAGTTATAGGTTTGTTGTGAACAAACACACAGAAAAAGTGAGTGTTAGGCTCAGTTATAGACACGGACAAGCAGAAGGACGGTCTGCAAATACAGAGACCTGGAACAGTGACACACTCTTTAGAAGAGAGAAGTTACTTTCGCTCATTTGATCATCATTCCTGCCACAAGGCTTGAAAACGGGCTTTATATTATGTAATAAAATAAATGTCTTCAAGCACTCGAGTAGTGGCATGGCAAGGAATTGCTTCTGCAGACTTGTTAACTTGGAGGTTTAAGACAGGATGCTCCTCTGCACCTCTGCTTCCTTTCAAGACCCCTTCCCCTTAGTTGAAAGCACCCTGACCAGGCCTTTCCACGGTGTGACATACAGTATTCACACCTAAGCTCACTCTGGGCCTTTAAATCTTGGTTTTCAGCAGAGCAGTGAACCGCATAGCAACTCCTTGAGAAAAAGATTATTTAAATGGGAGTGTTATTTTATTTATTAGGTCTCCATAATGAAAGACAGAAAGGCCAGAGCAGAGGACAACCGAGACGAGACCACAAAACTAAGGACTTAGGAAGATGGGGGGTGGGCAAAGAAAACAGATTTACCACACCCCAGGTGCAGTAAATAATTAAATAACATCCGTGTACAATACAGCCTTGCTTTTTGATGAATGGTTTTAACTGCAGTGCCACCTCAAAAATGTAAACTGCAATCAACCTAGGACTACAGAAAGCATCTGAGAGCGGCAGCTTTATGGGCTGCACATAACAGGCCCAAGTAAACGTGAGCTATCTGTCTGTCTTCCACGGTTAGCCTTGAAGGCACAGTGCAACAGACCGGCTGTCAGGACATGTGGTGTGGTCAAAGGCAAGGCTGGTGGTAGATGGCAGAGCTGTTTCCTGAAGAACAGATGGACACACACCTCAGTGCCAGAAAACACCGGCACACATGTAATTATGTTTGTTTAGTTCCCAGAGCCACAGATTAGAGGTTTCGAAGCATAGTAAAAATGAAAGACCAGGAGCCTATGGGAGCAACAAGCATATGTCAACAAGAAAATAGATGGAATTGTTAGATCCACAGTGTCTGTGTGACTCAGTTTCTGATTTCCTAGGATGTCAGGAGTAGGAAAGTAGTATTGGCAGCTATATGCAATGCACACCGTTCTAACATCAGCCCAGGGCGTCGGCCCCTGCCCTACTCCTCTCCCTGCTGACCTGTAACCTGGAAAATGGTCCAGTGGAAACCCAGATAATTTATGGCCCACGGCCACAGGAGTCACAATGACATACACATACATGTATACCCTCATTCTCCCTTCTGCTTTCATACATCTACCCTCTATCCCACCAAGTTCAGCTATTGCCACCCCAGAGTCCAAGAGGCAGAACATTACAACAGTAGGGCATTGCTCATCTGCCTGTGCTGTACGTGTGTCTGAGACTCTCTCAGCAGGCTGGGCGGCCACCAAAGGCCGCAGGCTGCAGCTAGTGTGTAAGGTGGGCCATGGACGCTCCAAACCCGACGACCGTCCAGGAGAGAATACCATTTGCATGATCATCAGTCACGAGGGCACATGCAGTGCTAACGTGCAGGTGCAGCCTGAGGCCCTGCACGTGGCACAGCGTACCACACCCACACCCAAGTCCCGACCCTCTTGGTGTCTTCTGCGCTGCCTGCTGCTGCAGACACTGCTGAGAGGGCTGCCCACCTCACGAGTACAGAGAGAGGGATAATAATAAATATATGTGTACAATGAAGGCATAAGTGGTTACTGCCTTCGGCGGCATTTGCCGCTCTAACACTTTAACATTATAGGCAAGTGCCTAACCTTGCCTAGTGGTAGCACCAGCCCTTCTATCATTCAGGACGAATATAAACAAAATTGTCAAGGGAGGAAAAGAGTGGGAATGAGAGACCAAAAAACAAAACATGTGGGGACAGTAGACTGATAAGAGGAAGTACATGTTGGCATTCAGGAGATAAGTGAATTAGATTTCACACACTTTTTAAATTCCTCTCAATCAAAGGGCAAGTTGGACTCGAGGAGCTTCTCCTCTACCCGGCCCATCACTCAATCCAAGGGGCTTAGTGACAACAACACTGTACACTCAGCACATTACTAGGAGCACAGCCACAGAAATCTGTACAATTTACGTCAACGGAAGATGGAAGCATAAGGAGCCTTTATGGCCTATTAAGGAAACGACAAAGGTCATCAAGTAGCGGAGAGTCCATGTCCTGCAGCATCTCGAGGCTACTCGCCCTCCGGCCATCCATTATCAACATGTGTTGCAAGTGTAAATCCGGGCCCATCCATAGTAGGAGGGGGCCCTCCCTTCAATCCTATGCATACCTTCCCTACATCTACAATTGCTCCTACCATCCCATGAATCCTATGCATACCTTCCCTACACCTTGCTGTACAAGAATGTATAGGCTCCACATCTCCAATTGCTCCCACCATCCCATCAATCCTATGCATGCCCCCTAAACCTTGCTGCACAAGAATGTACAGGCTCCACATCTCCAATTGCTCCCGCCATCCCATGAATCCTATGCATGCCCCCTAAACCTTGCTGCACAAGAATGTACAGGCTCCACATCTCCAATTGCTCCCGCCATCCCATCAATCCTACGCATGCCCCCATACACCTTGCTGCACAAGAATGTACAGGCTCCACACCTCCAATTGCTCCCGCCATCCCATGAATCCTACGCATGCCCCCATACACCTTGCTGCACAAGAATGTACAGGCTCCACATCTCCAATTGCTCCCGCCATCCCATGAATCCTATGCATGCCCCCTAAACCTTGCTGCACAAGAATGTACAGGCTCCACATCTCCAATTGCTCCCGCCATCCCCTGAATCATATGCATGCCCCCCTAGACCTTGCTGCACAAGAATGCACAGGCTCCACATCTCCAAGTGCTCCCACCATCCCATGAATCCTATGCATGCCCCCTAAACCTTGCTGCACAAGAATGTACAGGCTCCACATCTCCAATTGCTCCCGCCATCCCATGAATCCTATGCATGCCCCCTAAACCTTGCTGCACAAGAATGTACAGGCTCCACATCTCCAATTGCTCCCGCCATCCCATCAATCCTACGCATGCCCCCATACACCTTGCTGCACAAGAATGTACAGGCTCCACACCTCCAATTGCTCCCGCCATCCCATGAATCCTACGCATGCCCCCATACACCTTGCTGCACAAGAATGTACAGGCTCCACATCTCCAATTGCTCCCACCATCCCATGAATCCTACGCATGCCCCCTAAACCTTGCTGCACAAGAATGTACAGGCTCCACATCTCCAATTGCTCCCGCCATCCCATCAGTCCTACGCATGCCCCCATACACCTTGCTGTACTACAAGAATGTACAGGCTCCACATCTCCAATTGCTCCCGCCATCCCATTAATCCTACGCATGCCCCCTAAACCTTGCTGCACAAGAATGTACAGGCTCCACATCGCCAATTGCTCCCACCATCCCATGAATCCTATGCATGCCCCCTAAACCTTGCTGCACAAGAATGTACAGGATCCACATCTCCAATTGCTCCCACCATCCCATGAATCCTATGCATGCCCCCTAAACCTTGCTGCACAAGAATGTACAGGCTCCACATCTCCAATTGCTCCCACCATCCCATCAATCCTATGCATGCCCCCTAAACCTTGCTGCACAAGACTGTACAGGCTCCACATCTCCAATTGCTCCCACCATCCCATCAATCCTATGCATACCCTCCCTACACCTTGTCTGTACAAGGATTTACATGAACCACATCTGCCTCTCTCTCTGAACTGCTCCCAGCATCCCATGAATCCTATGCATACTCTTCCTATGCTTTACCTATACAAGATTCTACACACACACTCCAGATCTCCAAACAAACTCCTACCATCCCATGAATCCTAGGCATACCTTCTCTACACCTTGCCTGTACAAGAATGTACACGATCCACATCTCCAATTGCTCCCACCATCCCCTGAATCCTATGCATACCCTCCCTATGCCTTACCAGTACAAGAATTTACAATCTACACATCCCCAACCAACAGTTCCCACAATCCCCTCAATCCTATGCATGCCATCTCTATGCCTTGCCTTAATTGTACACACATTTACAAACTCTTCATCTCCAACCAACTGCTCCCACCATCCCCTGAATCCTATACATACCTCCCTATGCCTTACCTGTACAAGCATGTATACACCCCACATCTCAAACACACCAGCTCCCACCATCCCCTGAATCCTATGCATACCCTCCATATGCCTTACCTGTAAATGAATATACACACGCCCCAGCTCCAACCAACAGTTCTCACCATCCCTAAATCATATCAACACACTAACTTTGCCTTACCTGTAGCAATATTACATACTCTATTCAGCTCCCACTATACACTCTCACCACCCCAGAATACAAAGCACAGTCCCTCTGTGCCTTACCTGCACGAAGCGTACACACTCCCTCCAGCTCCCAAATACAGCTCTCACCATCCCATCAATCCTATTCACAGCCACTATGCTCTATCTGTATCAGGCACGTCACCCTCTGAAGCTCACATCTACAGCTCTCAGCATACTGGAGGTGTATGCACAGCCTTACCATGACATATCTGGATCAAGGGTATACACCATCTCCAGCTGCCATCCCTTAATCCTGTGCACAGCCTCGCTAGGACTTAACTGTATCAAATGCCTAGACCCTCTCCAGCTCCCATCAACAGTTCCTCCATCCCCTGAATAACATGCACAGTCTCACTATGCCTAACCTGTACCAAGAGCCTGCAAACTCTCTAGCTCCAAACAGTTAATATCCTCCCCCAATTCCTATGGACAGCCTTACTATGCCTTCCCTGTACTAAGAGCCTACACTCTCTCCATCCCCTTAAGAATATGTACAGCCTCACTATGCCTTACCTGTACCATGAACCTACACACTCGTAAGCTCCCAACAGTTCAACCCTCTCCCCGATTCCTATGCGCAGCCTTACTATCTTTTATCTGTATCATGAGCGTACACCTTCTCAGGCTCCTATCATCAGATCTCACCGTCACCTGAATTCTATGGACAGCCGTGCTCGGTCTTACTTGTACCAAGAGCCATCTCCCCTCAAGCTCCAATCAACAGCTCTCTCCACCCCCCTGAACCCTCGGCACAGCCTCACTATGCCTTATGGATAGCAAGAACCTGCATCTCCTCCAGCAGCTCTCACCGTCCCTTCCATTCTATGCACAGCCATGCTCTGTCTTACCTGTACCAAGAGCCGTCTCCTCTCAAGCTCTAATCAACAGCTCTCTCCACCCCCTGAACCCTAGGCACAGTCTCATTATGCCTCATCGATAGCAAGAGCATGCACCTCCTCCAGCAGCTCTCACCGTCCCTTCCATTCTATGCACAGCCATGCTCTGTCTTACCTGTACCAAGAGCCGTCTCCTCTCAAGCTCCAATCAACAGCTCTCTCCAACCCCCTGAACCCTCGGCACATCCTCATTATGCCTTATCGATAGCAACAAGCTGCATCTCCTCCAGCAGCTCTCACCGTCCGTTCCATTCTATGCACAGCCATGCTCAGTTTTACCTGTACCAATAACCTACTCCTCTCAAGCTCCAATCAACAGCTCTCTCCACCCCCTGAACCCTAGGCACAGCCTCATTATGCCTCATCGATAGCAAGAGCCTGCATCTCCTCCAGCAGCTCGCTCCCTGCAATACCCCTTTCTTTGAAGTAAATTCTGCTGGCGTGAATAAATATGCAAATTTGGAGGTTTGCATATTTTTACCCCAGGGTCTGAACATATTTCTAACAGGTCAATGTCCTGCAATGTCCTGCAGTTTGTGTATTTGTTCTGCCTTGTATGTGTTAAAATGATCTCTGTCACTAATGTTACAAAAAGATTGATTGGGGGTATGCGTAACTGACACTGTAGGGAGCTGCTTGCACTCCAGGCCACTTCTCATGCACTACAACGCCTAACGTGTCCTGGGAAACAACTTTGAAAGCTAAAGACTTGGTAGTCTCTCTCCCAGGGGTTATTCACCCAAGAACAGGTCATTGGACTGTGTTCGTGCTGGCAGAGTGATTCCCAGACCCCCCTTTGTTTTACATAAATAAACCTTGGGTCTTACCCTAAGTTACCAGGGCGATCCAGACGTGGACCCCTTGCTCACTGTTCTTAGAGAGGCACAGCTTCACCTCACTGATGATGCCCAACTAGGCTGAAACTTGTGTATGGGGTTGCTCTGGTACTCTTGTTCAGGGGAGAATTGCCTAGCATTTCGGGGTTGGACAGCCCCTGGGCAGGACAAAGACTGATATGCGGGGAAATTTCTTCTCTGTGAAAGGGACAGTGAGCTAAAGACTTGGTAGAGTCTCTCCCAAGGTTTATTCACCCAAGAAGAGGTCATTGGGCTGTGTTTGTGCTGGTAGAGAGATTCCCAGCCCCCCCCTTTGTTTTGCAACTTTGAAAAGTTGCCACCCTAGTTTATCCATCCCTCGACTTGTCCTCATAGCCCTGTATCCTTCTGCCAGCTTTTCTCCTCCTCCACAATGACTGACAGCTGATATAACTGTGTGCTACATTCAGCCTTTCTAGACCCACCTTCTCACTGATCAATGACCCCTCCGCTCTCCTGTCACTAACTGATCTCTCGCCCTACATCTTTGTACCCTTCCGCCAGATATCATCTTTCACAAAATGGCTGTCATTGTCCTTATACCACTGAATGCTTGCAGCAACTTCACTCTACCCACTGACGGGTTATACCATCCCTATTGGGATGGAAGTGCAAAAACAAAGTCGTGGAACTGTGCTCCCCTATCTACCCGCATTTTAGTCCCACCACCCCAATGACCCCATACTCACCCACAACCCCCTCCTATTCAAACTTCCACTCCACAAGGCTGTGTTTTACAACAGCTCTATCAAGACTCAAGAAAACACAGCCAAAGAACAATAATTTCAATGACAACCATTAGTTTCAGTCATTGCCCCCCATCATGCAGCTTTATGCACCCCCCCTTTCCAATCTCCCACCATTTGTACCTCTTAAGGGACAGGCAGTGGAATGTACCCACCCGCCCTCTTCCATTACCTGTACCAACAGCTGTGCCTGCTTCTATTTAGGCTTAATTTCAAAAGACAAGTGTACAGGGCTTTGAAGTGACTTAGGAATGGGTGTTTTGTACCAAGCAATCGACTCTACTCAAATAAACAAAAGTCATCCTGCCCGCGTGATAGCTCAGTACGATGTGGCACTTGAGTCCTTCCAGCAGCACCCAATTATGAGTCCCTAGTAGTTGAAAAATACAAAATAAAAAAGGTATTCTTCCTTGTGCTGGAACGGTGCTCAAGCTGAAATAAGGTATGGGAACAATGGGGGATTTCCCTGAAAAGTAGGGCAATGTTGTACCCTTTAGTCTCCACCCACTTCGAACTCTGATCCCCATACACAAACCTGCACTTTGCTGTCATCTGTTCTCCACCCTTCTCCCTGATTGCTCACTCTCCTCAATGCTCGCATATTTTGTCCAGCTGCTTTCTACCCACCCTCATGACGGATTGGGCTCCCCATGTAACTAATCACTCTCTTACAGACCTGTATCCTTCCACTGGGTTTTGTTTCTTTGCCCTATTGCAGAGTGTTTCAAATAACTGGGGAATGTCTGTCTAGCTTCACCCTATGATTTCTTCATCCAGATAGGTTTATAATTATTCGTACTGTGCCAGAATACCACTGTAGCAGTCTCAGAGCGCGTGGGCATATCTGAGTCGGCGAATGGGTACATTATTTTATTTTATTTTGTCAATTCCTTCAATTGTCTGGTATCAAATGATCCCATAACAATTTCTTTTGATCACAATTTAGCTGATACCTCAAGGAATTAATGAAATAAACAGCATCATCATACATTTTGCATTGTTTGTATAAAAGGACACACATACAATCAATACAAACTGTCCTTCATCATATATAGCTGAATAACGCAAATAATCAATCCCTCATCTATCCCCAAGTGTTTGTGGTTCTACCAATCATCCAGATGTTACCATACAATGAAAACTATACATACATTCTGTAAAACGGGGTCTACGTCACAGAAAATATTGTTTACATTTCTCCTATAGTGTAACAAGGCTTGCATGGGTGATTAAGTTCACCCTCCGCCCCCTAAAGGCTAGCTTGGCGTTTCGGTAGTGTAGCTGACTAGCCGTCTTCTTCAGGACCTCATCTATTTCCACCTGACCCTGGCATATTGCTGGTCATCTCATTATTCCCCAATAGAGCATGTGGTGTACGACCTTCTTGGTCAGGTATTCTAATGTCCTCCTGAGCACCCCTTACAGGGTGGGTGCTTCTCTCAGCATGAAGGCACTTCTTGGTTGGTTGTGGTGCCTACAGGGATTATATTATTATTCATCTCTTAGGCTAGTACCCTGGGAGAAACAAGCAAGGAAACGCGACAGACTCCAGCGCGCTCCATTCATCCAGCCACGGGCTGCCTGGTACAACGGAGATCCAGCTCGTACCAGGCAGATCCAGTATTGGGAGACCGTGAGACGACCATCTGCGCTCCTATGCATAACCAGGGGGAAGCGGTTAGTCTAAGAGATGAACAATAATATATAAATGCCGGGAGGCACCACAACCTACCACGATGTGGCTTCATGCTCAGACAGACATCCATCCTGTAAGGGTTGCGTGGAAAGACCTTTAAATACCTGACCAAGAAGGTCATACAACACATGCCCTATTGGGGAATAAGGAGATGGCAGGCAATATGCCAGGGTCAGGTGGAAATAGATGAGGTCCTGAAAAAGGCGGCTAACCAGCTACACGGCCAAAACGTCAGGCTAGCCTTTAGGGGGGTAATCGATGACCCCGGCGAGCCTTGTTACACTATAGTAGAAATTTAAACCATATTTTCTGTGGCATAGACCCTGTTTTAAATAATGTATGTAGAAGCTTTCGTTGTATAGTAACACCTGATCATTTGGTAGAATCACAAACACTTGGGGAAAGATGAGGGATCGATTACCTTAGCCTCATTCCGAGTATGGAGGTAGTCATGGCGCTATTTGCGCCATGACTACCTCCCATACCAGTTCCGGGTCCGACCTGGTTCAATTGGGACTTACCGGTCCATTTCGACCCTGGAGGGACCGGTAAGTCCCAATTGAAAAATCCATTCCCCATTCCCATTTGAACCCCCACAGGGCTCAATGGGAATGGGGAAGTAGCTAATAACGGTACCGCAATTTGCGGTACCGTTATTAGCTCTGTGGTCCCTTAGCGGCTCACGCTAAGGGCAACTGGTAAAACCAGGCACCCATTGCGGGACCCGCTAAGGGACCTTGGAATAGGGTGCAAAGGGATTACCAGCACTGATGTCCTTAACGGTGCCCGGTATCCCTTTGCACCCACCTCAGAATGAGGCCCATTGTTTTGTTCAGCTATATATGTTGAAGGACAGTTTGTATTGATTGTATGTTTGTCCTTTTTTTTCAAACAATGCAAAATGTATGATGATGCTGTTTATTTCTTGAATTAATTAGTTATCGGCTAAATTGTGAGCAAGGGAAATTGTTATGAGATAATTTGATACCAGATAATTGAAAAGATGATACAAAAATAAGATAATGGACCAATAAAAATTGATATTGGTTCTGATTATTGAATTCCACAAACTTTGGTTGTACCTTTGTTTGGAATTAGTCAAAACATGCAATTATAAGGTAATGGATTAACAGGGCGTTGGGCATACGTTTGTAACAACTGTTTCTTCTAACCCATAACACCCAACAGTTGGGTGTCCCTTATGTATAAAAAAAACTCCCACTAAGTCACATCCCCTTACCATCCTGCAGATGAACAGGACAGCCCATGCCAAGACAACACACAGTCCAAGCTTGCAGGCCCAACAGCTGGACACTAAAACTAGGGGAACCAGCCCCAATGCCAGAATTACCATACAAAGTCCACCATGTCTGTAACTCAACCACCACTCAACATACCTACAACAACTAGCAGCCCACTGAAAACGGATAGCACTCCACCCAACAAACCAACACCTCCACGAAAAGCCAAAAGCATATGACCACACACGCCACAATCCCGGGTACCGGGTACCAACCACCAATGCACACATGGAATGGGGAGGACCACCCCCACAAGGGTACCAGGTATCCAACTCCAAAGAAAACCAAGTGCACAAAAGGGGAACCTCCCGGGTATGACATATACTACACTAACCCAACATGGTATCCGACACCACCACAAGCAACCCAACTGGCACGTGCCCACCAAACTCCAAACCATCCCGGGTGTCCAACACCTTCAACAACTTAATTAGACTGGGGTGTTATGTTATGTTATGCTATGCTATGTTATGTTGATTTATACTGTGCACTGCCACCACCCAAGGGCAGTCTCCAGGCACTCCAGGCACTCAGGCACTCACGTTGCTCTGCAAGAGAAGAGGGTGGGTGTGTTAGTGAGGATAGGATAGGTTCAGAATCAGGACAAACTGGCATCTGTGAGTGTTGTCTTGCATGTGAGAATTGGTTTGAGAGGTCCAGCTTGCTGTAACCGCATGGGTAGTGCCTCGGATGTGTGCTAGTGTTTGTGTTGGGTGTGTGGGTCATATGATGTTGGTGGGTTGCGGTCGTGCAGACTGGCTAGTTGTATCCATAAGGGGTCCAGAGTCATGGACGACTGTCAGGTGTTTGATTGTATTGTGTTGGTGTGCATTTTTGCAGTGCAGTTGGATTTATGGACTATGTGCAAGGGTATGTTCCCTCTAAGGTTATTTGCAGAATCTCAGAGTGTTGGTTGAGTGCGAGCATTAGATACATTCTTGATGTTTCTATGTGTAGTGTGGATGTCCCCTGCTCGTGTATAGTGGCGTTGGTTATGCAGGAGGAACAGGAACGGGGGAATTGGTTAGTAACTCGGTTTGTTTGCCAGTGCCTCTGAAGTGCGTCTTCAGTTGCCGCTCAAGTGTACCTTCCAACATTCTTGGTTGAGGCTTGTCGGCTAGCCCCGCCTCCTCTCCAAGCATGGAGGCTGACTTCCCCTATGGATATGAGGGCAGAGGGTTGGTTGTTCCAATTGTGTTCATAGTTACTCGGCTGAGATGAGTCGCTGCAACTGGGTTTTGACCTGTTGATTGACTGATTTGGTATTTATAATGCACCTATTCAAGGTGCAACGAGGCAAGGTAGGGGAAAAGGGAGGACAGACAAGACAAACAATCCTACTAGGTCTTGTGACATTTGGATCGTGAAAGTGCCCAATGTTAAGTGCATGGGAGAGGGTGTGGGGGAAGTGCATCAGGGCAGCTGGGCTCTGAGTTAAGTGCAAAGAAGGCAGGGACTACACAGGTGCAGTTCAAGCCTGGCAGTGCAAGGTAGGCCCAGAGGCAGTTCAGGAGAACTGGACATGGGGGCCTGGTGAGACTCTGAGGGCACCAGGCAGCCAGTTAGACGCAGCAGGTGGGCAGATTAGCAGGGAAGACGGAGCGAGAAAGAAGAGGAGAGAAGGAAGGTCTTGACAAGCTTCCGGATCTTAAGGAAGTCCGGTTCAAGTCTGAGAGGGGCAGGGAGGCCATTCCAGAGGAGAGCACCTGCGGAGGAGAGAGATCTACCCCGCACTCTCTGCTTGGAGTAGCGTCTGACCCGCACAGAGTTAGTGGTAGATGAGCCGAAAGTTCTAGAAGGAAGCTATTCAGGAAGAGAGAGTTGAAGATAGTGAGGGTCACGGCTCCAAAAAGCCTTGTGGATGATACAGAGGGCCTTGAACTTGAACCTCACAGCCACTGGAAGCCAGTGGTGGGATTTTGGGGCTGCATAGATGGTCTGGAGACAGTGGGCCTCATCACAACCTTGGCAGTATCCCGGCGGTAAATCTGCTGGGATATCTCCAGTGCAAATAGCGTTACCACAATTCAGTCCGGCGCTATTAGCACCTCATCCCGAGTTGTGGTAGGGCTGTTACTCCCCATTTTTGTAGAGTACATAGGACTCTATAGGGCAGTAATGGAGCTATTACTGCCGGCAGTATTAGCACAGCAGTGATAGTGCCGCAAATGGGTGAAAAGTGGAGAGTTTTACATCCAGCAAAAAGCTGGAGGTAATCCTCCAACTTTCCACCCAAACTCAGGATTTGGGGTGGAGTGGTAATGCAGCGGTAATAGCAATACTGCCGCATTTCTGCTGTTGCGCCCACCCCCTGATGAGGCCCAGTGAGCTTCTGAGGGAAGGTAAGGAAAGGGAGAATACCTCTGAGGAGGTGTAGCTGGAAGTGGGCCTTTTTGGCAAAGGTCCATGATGTGAGGAGAGAAAGAGAGAGTGGAGTCAAAGATGACACCCATGTTGTTTGCCTCACAGGAGGGTGAGGGCAGGGGACCCAAGGAGGGGGTGAGCAGAGTGAGAGAGGGTAAGAGGGATTAGGGTTCCCTTACTCGCACTCAGGCAGAGATTGTTGGAGGTGCACCATGCCTGAATGGCAGATAGACAATCAGGAATAAGCACAGAAGGGCAGGAATCCGAGGATCCCCTGAAAGAGAGCTGTGTGTCATTCGCATAACACTGAAAGTTAGAGGAGAAGGTGGAATTTGGGAGGGCCAAAGGTGCCAGATAGACATTGAAGAGCCAGGAAGAGAGGATAGAGCCATGGGGGACACCACGTGTGGAGAGATGTGGCAGAGAGAAAAGAACCTAATTGGACTTGGGAGAGTCGGTCCAAGAGGAAGGAGGAGAACCAAGGCAGGGCCTGATCCATTATGCCAAGGTTCTCGCAGAGTCGATTAATCAGTGTGGCGTGATTGACCAAGTCAAACGCAGAGGAAAGGTCCAGAAGGATGAGGACAGAAAATGAGCTGGAGTCAAGTTGAGAGAGCAGATCTTCCCGGGTGTTCAGGAGAGCAGTTTCCGTGCCACTGGCTGCTCTGAAGCTAGCCTGATGGTTATGGAGACAACCAATAGATTCAGTGTGGAGGGTTAGCTGGGAGATGGCCAGCTTCTTTAGTAGTTTTCCCAGGAAAGAAGTGATAGAGATGGGGCGATAATTATCCAGACAGGAGGGGTCGGCAGAAGGCTTTTTTAGGAGAGGGTGTACAAGGGAGTGCTTGAGAATAGAGGGGAAAGATCCAGTGGCAAAGGAGTGATTAATGAAATTGCCCAATGCTGAAACAAGAGAAACAATGTTTTCCTTAATGGTTCAGGAGGAGCAGGGATGACCCGTTTTAGGAGATACTTTCATAGATCAGACTTGTCTAGAAACATCGTCAGGTATTATAGGAGAGAGGGAAGAGAGAAGGAGAGGCATGGGGATGGAGGCCATAGTAGGCCTGAGAGCGGTAGAGGGAGAACGATGAGGAGAAGAGGAAAGTGAGGACAGGATGTGCTGGGTTATAGTGGTGAAATGTGAAGTCTGTGCCGTGCAGAGCACCTGGGTGGATATAGAAGAGGTGGAGACTGCAGTAGGATTGGCTAAGTCCTTGAAGATTTAGAAAAGTGTGTCCATTATTGTTAGTGCCGCAGAGGAATGCAGACTCTAATATGGACTCTCTTCTTAGAGAAGGTGGAGAGTCTCTATTGCTTTTGGAGCAGGTAGCAGACCAGCTTGTCTGAGGATGAGCCTGAGGCCCTACACTTCTACTCAGCTGCTCTGCACTTGCGTTTCAGAGGGGCAGTGTCGGAGTCATACCAAGAGTTGCACTTGGATGCAGGCTTCAGGCGGATCCTCATGACAGGGGCAAGGATATCCAGGGTGTTGGAGATAGAAAGATGAAGGTTGGAAAGGGCTGAGTCAGAGGGGTAATCAGCTGAAGAGCTATGGCTGGGGGGGAGAAAATAGAGGCAAAAGTGGCTGCTGACGCTCGCTTCATAGGTCAAATGCCATGAAGGAAGGTGGCAGTGCTGGGGTCGGGGGCTTTGCCAGGAGCGCAGCAAGTTTAGGGTAGGAGAAAAGAAGAAAGTGATTAGTCCAAGAGAGTGGAATAGTAAGAGGATTGGAGAGGGGAATGACTGAGGAGATGAGGATATCCAAGGTGTATCCAGCTGAATGTCGAACCAGAGGGCAGAATGGGGGGTAAGAGAGAGTCGCATAGGTTGTGGAAAAACCAGGAGGAGTAGTCCGGGGAGTCCAGGTGGACAATGAAATCCCAGAGGAGGAGAAGCTGAGAGGTAGAGGCAAGGAGAGAGGAGGTGAGGTCACCCCATTCAGAGAGGATGACGGCGACCTGGCCAGATGGCCTGTAGATGGTGGGCAAGTTTCTGGGAGTGGACCAGTGGGGAGTATCACCTGGGCGAGGGGTCTTCAGGGAGTGGAAGTGGGACACTGAGGATTGAGAGGCGATATCCCCTTCCTTGTAACACCTTTCCCCTTTCTTACCCTGTAGGATATTTAGAAGCTCTACTGCACCCCCCCTTTCCCAACACGAACACTTTCTTACAAGGTAACACACAACAGACTAACACCAGAGCCATTTATCTGACATGGCCCAACAAACGGGTCAGGCAGAGTCAAGCAATTGACAAAAACCGGACACACCCGACGGCCCTTTACCTTCCCCACAGGGATAAAATTCAGAGCACAAAAGCACCATTCGAGCAAGGCCGAACGCACAACTGCCAGTTCAAACGGAGGATAAAGGCGGCGAGACCGAGAGGGACGACAAAGGGGTAACTGCCCCTGCCCTTTTCAACTCAGATCCACAAAGCCTCCGAAAGGAAAAGCATAAGACCGGGAGTTACAGCTGGTGTGCGGAGCAGCAGATGTCAACAGTGCAGAGGGGCCTCCCACATTGATAGCGCAGGAGGGGAGGGAAACTGGCTACTGTGGCGCTATCCTTGACTTCAGGGATCAGAGAAACAAACGGGTTCAGCACAGCCAGTGAGTCTGAGTAAATGAACAGATCACAAAGTGAGGTGAAGGGATTGCAAGAGACAGGAGTCCTCCAACAGAAAGCACTCCTGCAATATTCCCTGCAACACTTCCTAAAGAGTCAATTAAAAGACCGCAAAGGGAGGTGCAAGGATTGCAAGAGACGGAAGTCCCCCCCACAGAAAGCACTCCTGCACTATTCCCCGCAAGACCACCTAAAGCATCAGTTAAAGGATCGTGAAGTGAGGTGCAGGGATTGCAATAGACAGGAGTCCTCCCACAGAAAGCACTCCTGCAATATTCCCTGCAACACTTCCTAAAGCGTCAATTAAAGGATTGTGAAGCGCACTGCAGGGATTGCAAGAGACAGGAGTCCTCCCACAGAAAGCACTTCTGCAATATTCCCTGCAACACTTCCTAAAGCGTCAATTAAAGGATTGTGAAGCACAGTGCAGGGATTGCAAGAGACAGGAGTCCTCCCACAGAAAGCACTCCTGCAATATTCCCTGCAACACTTCCTAAAGCGTCAATTAAAGGATCGTGAAGCGCAGTGCAGGGATTGCAAGAGACAGGAGTCCTTCCACACAAAGCACTCCTGCACTATTCCCTGCAAGGATTCCTAAAGCGTCAATGAAAGGATCACAAAGTGAGGTGCAGGGATTGCAAGAGGCAGGTGTCCTCCCACAGAAACACTCCTGCACTATTCCCTGCAAGACCTCCTAAAGCATCAATTAAAGGATTGCAGAGTGCAGTGCAGGGATTTCAAGAGACAGAGTCCTCCCACACAAAGCACTCCTGTGCTATTCCCTGCAAGACCTCCTAAAGCGTAAATTAAGGATCGCTAATTAGGTGCAGTAATTGCAAGAGGCGGGTGTCCTCCCACAGAAAGCACTCCTGCACTATTCTCTGCAAGACCTCCTAAAGCATCAATTAAAGGATTGCAGAGTGCAGTGCAGGGATTGCAAGAGGCAGGTGTCCTCCCACAGAAAGCACTCCTGCGCTATTCCCCACAAGGCCACCTAAAGCATCAGCTAAAGGATCGTGAAGTGAGGTGCAGGGATTGCAAGAGGCAGGAGTCCTCCCACAGAAAGCACTCCTGCACTATTCACTGCAAGACCTCCTAAAGCGTCAATTAAAGATTTGCGAAGTGAGGTGCAGGGATTGCAAGAGGCGGGAGTCCTCCCACAGAAAGCACTCCTGCACTATTCCCTGCAAGACCTCCTAGCGCGTCAATTAAAGGATCGTAAAGTGAGGTGCAGGGATTGCAAGAGATGGTAGTCCTCCCACAGAAAGCACTCCTGCACTATTCCCTGCAAGACCTCCTAGCACGTCAATTTAATGATCGCAAAGTGAGGTGCAGGGATTGCAAGAGATGGTAGTCCTCCCACAGAAAGCACTCCTGCACTATTCCCTGCAAGACCTCCTAAAGCGTCAATTAAAGATTTGCGAAGTGAGGTGCAGGGATTGCAAGAGGCGGGAGTCCTCCCACAGAAAGCACTCCTGCACTATTCCCTGCAAGACCTCCTAGCGCGTCAATTAAAGGATCGTAAAGTGAGGTGCAGGAATTGCAAGAGGCGGGAGTCCTCCCACAGAAAGCACTCCTGTACCATTGTCTGTTGTGCCTCCTGCAGTTAGAGACTTGCCATTAAAAGTGCATAAGTAACGCAGTCTGCAGGAAGATGCTGTGATTGCAGGAGTTGTGCGTTCTGCCACAGTCAGAGCTCCTGCACCATCCTTTACATGGTAAAAGGTAAAACACAAAACCTGAGGTGCTGGTGTGTGGAGGTCGAAGGTGCCCGCTATCTGTCTGCTGGTGAGACTAGAGATGATTTGGTTCAGAGCATGTGGGGGTTGTGTTGGCATAAGGAAGCATAGGGAAGCCTCAGATATTGGAATGTTGTGCTGTCTGCTAATGAGTTTCACCCTGCAGGAATGGGTGGGGGTTTGTGCAGTCGGGTGATGGTTGCCAAAGTGAAGAGTGGTTACTGTGTGATACAGCACTTTTTCATGTGCAGGGCCACATCTGTGTGTATGTTTGCTGATTAATGTATGTGGTGTAAGGTGTACATTTGGTTAGTGAGTGGGAAGGTTGGTTATTAGAAGCCATGTGTGTAGGTGCATTGTGAGAAATTGCCATCTGGCAAAACGACAGAAGTCCTGTTAAAAAGAAATATTTAAATAATACAGGTAATTCCATCTCAGAAAGTGTGGTCTACTCAACAGATCCCGTTTTCATTAAGCTCCTTGCCTGAAGTATAGGATACACCTGTGCCATTGTCAAATGAGAAATTATATTGTGCCTCCTATCGCAATGAAAAATGTATATTGGCCTACGCCAAGCTGCTTATAAATCGCTTGCAAAGAAATCCGTGTTGCAAGGTCTTGACCTTAAAATCAAAGTAAGCCGCCATTTTAGGTCAATCGACCATTTTAGGTTTGCTTTGTAAAGTCACCCTGTGAGTTAAAATGGTGGATGATGTCATTTCGAAATACAACATGGCTGTCTTGACCTCTGTATGTAGCTAATATGTAACTTGCCTGCAGGCCACTTGCTGACGTCGTGAACTGAGACCTTGTCCTTCGTTGATGTGTGTGTGAAGGATTACTCGTGCAATGAAACTAATCCACGAGCATATGTTAAGAACAATGTATTCAAATACTGAACGTAGAACACTTGTTTAACTGCATTGTATTAATGTTTGGTGAGCCTGAGACTGCCCAGGCTCTTTTCTGCTGCTACTGCCTTTGTGACTTTGGGAAGTCTGTTCTCCAGCTCTACTACCACTTCCAGGAGGAAGCAGTACATAATCCCCAGCACACGCGGAGCGCGCGGTGTGCGCAGTGTGTTTTGGTGTTCTGGTTTCGGGTGAGGGCGAGGGCCTGTGGGCCTGCCGTAATGGATGGATCTTTGCTCAAACGCGGGAAAATAGGTACCTGCGGAGACCGCTTGCCCTCCCCTCCCCACACAAGACAGCAACTGCGACGCTGGAATTCCGCCTCCGTCTCTGCTTCTACATCTAACCTGACTGACGCGAGCACCTGCCCACGCGTAAGTACTAAACTGTCTAGACATAATGAGCACTTGTCACACAATCTGGCCTTTGATGTGAGCAAGCAGACACTGAGTGCGACGTCACAATGCACGGCGAGCGATGGGAGGGCCGAGCTAGAGGAGAGTGAGCGAGCGCCCAGCGGCTGTCGGCATAGCGGCCTCATGGACGACCGCGTGAGACTGGGGATCCCCTCCCACCTAAGAAAGGGTGGGTCAGCCATGGGTGGTGTCGGACTCGCTTCTGCTCCGGGTTATTCTAGGGATAGCCCCTCTCCCCCCAAGTCCCTGACTGCCGCTCTAGTCAGCTGGACGGTGCTCGACCACACGGGCAGCTCCGTGAGCTCCGTGAACACTGAGAGCGACGCAAAACACAGACACGGAGTGCCTTCACCTGTGGCCGTTCCCACGCCTGCGCCTGTCGTCATGCCTGTAGATTCACCTGAGGCCGATATCTGCAATACTGAGAATGCAGAGACTGAGGTCGCGGCAAGGCTGAGTCCAAGCTCTCTGAATGCTGTGATTCCCACTGATGCCCACTCCCTAAATTCTCCTCCAAACAAACCACCCAAACTGATGGTTTTGGCGTGGCGTGCCCACAATATGAGAGGATGCCCTAAAAACGGTAGCGTGTTGACAGCTCGGCCACAACTTGGAAAGAGGCCTTTCCGTCAGAGCTATGCTCTTCATCACTCCCGTTCACTAAGAAAGCATATGGTCCCTCCTCATATGGAACGGATGAACTAGACTCTGGGAAGACGAACACCGTGCTGGAAGATGAAGTATTCTGCCCCCTCGACAAGCCCTTAGCTGACTCCAATAAGGGATGCGGGTCGCCAACATCCCATAAAATTAGAAGAGTCTCGATAGAAGTCGCAAACAAAACTCTGCAAGACCTCTCTCAAACAAACAAAGCCTGCAACTTCACACCGAGTGGAGACCGGAGCCTAATTGATCAGCAGAATCAGCGGACGCCCCTGGCTCATAGCCATGAGACGCAGCCAGGGGACGTCTGGTCTACCACAAAGCTCGATGCTCTGCATAACTGGAAAATCGATCTGCAAAATGAAGAAAATGCTGACTGCCCGGCCTCACCCCGTATTGCATGTTCTCAGGCTCGTGCTTCAGAAAGACAGAGAAATGCAACAACACATTCAACTAATTTTAGAAGTGTCAAACAAAATCTGGTATACAACACTCGTGTACGAGACACTCATGTCTCTAACTCATCTTCCTCTGAGTCCTGTTCAACTGCCTCCTCAATCATAGAACGTGACTTTCCAAAAGTCAGGAGATCCAAATCTCAATTACTCAAAAAAGATTGCAACTCAAAGGTCAGGATCGATGCGGACATCATAAAAGACCTACAGTCGGTCTTAATGTCAGCAACTGGAATTTCGCTTGCTCCATTTCTAAAACTGTACGAGCAACTAAATGATAATGTGAAGGACCTAACAACATTAGTGGCGCTCATGAATTCAAAAATAATCAACATGGAGAAAGATTTGCGCACCGAAAGAAAGGATAATGGAGCAATAAAAACAAACTTGACCTCTGCCCTGCAAACTCTAACGGAACAGAAAGAAAGCAACAAATTGGATAAAAAGCTTCTAGCAGAGGTCGCGAAAGAAGCCCTTAGCGTGCTAAGGCATCGACATTCGATGACACAGGACTCAAATCAACAACCTAGCAGGGAGCACTTAGCTGCTCAACAAACCAATAAGGTTCACTTGTCCACGGAAAATTCCGCTCACACTATAATGAACAATCGCTACATAGACCCTGGCGCGCTGGTGCTCCATCCCACCATGGGCGTCACAGACACAAGTAATAACTCTGAAGAAACCACAAAAATACAAGAACAAAATGCCCTAATAACGCAGAACTGTCGGGAGGTCATCCTTCTGAGAAGCGAAAAAAGTTCGCCGGATCCGTTAGTCCCTTATTCTCGGAGCATCCAAGGCTCACAACTTGAGCTTGAGAAATCTACGAATGAGGGCTTGGGCCCTAGCCTTGGAAGCATAAACACCAAAGCATCTCCCCAAATGAGCTTTGCCAGCGTTCTGCAAACCAGTAAGGCCCCTAACAATTTGGCGACTTTGGATCCGCAAAAACCCTCCTCATTGGTCTCCTTGACAGACACGTGTGTCTCTCGCACACCTGAGGTGATCCTAATTCCGGACACCACGGAGCCCAAAAATCAAATATTCGACATATTCAAGGGGTCTGTACCCCAGAAAGCTGACCACAAGGCGCTCAAACTAGGACCGTTGAAAAAAACTAAAAATCAAAGAATTAAAAACCAAAGAATTGGCAACAACTCAAGAAAATTTCTTCGAAATCTAAAAACTGTCAACGTAACTGTTAACAACACTCGGACAGAAGACAGAGATCCAATAAAGAAAAAAGACCTCATCATCGCAAATACTCCTGCAAAGTTTACAGACTCTGGCCTCCCCCTGGAACCTACGGAGGTTGATTCTATAGACTTAATCAACTTGTCTGTGTATGAAGACTTGGATTCAGCGGATAAGGGTCCTGAAACGGGTGATGAGGATGCATTACTTGTGGATGCAAAACCGGAAGCTCCAAGTGACGGAATCAACGCAGTGCCTATCCGAATTCTAGCTGGTGCGGCAAGAATATGTACACTTATTGAAAAGAAGCTCAAACAAGACGTGCCTCTTAAAACCACTTCAAGCCCCATATTCAAAACCTTGGAAGAAAGGCGAAAAGTCCTTGCTCAATCTCAGACGCTGTCTAATCCACTTCCAGAAAGGAGGAATGACCTGGAAGTGGGTCTGTGGCCTCGTAATAAATCAAAAGTCACACTTTCGGACGATTCTGTCTACAACAAAGACAACGTAAACAGAGCAGGACTGGCCAGAATCGAGACCCTTGACATACGGCCTGGCTGTGAAAGAAAGGAATGGCGCAGAGCGAACAGGGATGCCAACAGCGCTGGTGACAAAAGTCAAACATCTCATAAGCTGAGGCTTGAACGTATTGAAAATGGAGAGAATCTTATCCTAAATCGCACAAACATTCTATGTCTCTTTCAACACGTGCCATCTCTCAGAACGATACGCTCTGAGGACATCAAGACGGTGGAATTCAAAAACGAGGACCAAAATGAAAAAATCATCCTCCATTTCAGATCCAGAATTGTTTTGAACATTGTACTGGCTGCAGGACCCGCTCTTATGTCTATGGGTTTCGACATCTTAGAAGTGTCAGAGCAAGCTAAACCTGATCACAGAGCAGACACTCAAAAAATCAAACGTGACTCGTTCTATCAAGAACCGCCGTGTGCTATCAAAACCATGGATAATGAGGCTCCCCTAAACGTGGAAGCATTGGCAGAATGTGATCTGTATCCTAGCGCTGGAAGCCTGAAAAAGACAACAGACAGGGGCCCCCCTAAAACCATATCAGGGAAATTTCATATAGAGGACTCCATCAAAATTACTATTAAAGGAGCTGAACTGACTGATCCGACTCTTGCTGATGCACTAAGTCCACAAGAACAAAGTGGAACACAAAAGGATTGGTCCTGGCTGGCTGAAGCACTGGGCAGACCTTCAAAACGGTAACGCCAAATGGTAGAGGAGCCACGGGACCTTAAGATCGGATCCTGGAACACCAGGGGTTTCTCCCACCTACTAGAAGAACCCTGGCCGGACGCTCTAGATGTGGTCTGCCTTCAAGAGACGTGGATGACGAGCTGCCCAACTGCGGATGCTTACGAAATAGCTTTCAACCCAGCCTTTAAAAAAAGCAGAGGAAGACCAATGGCAGGCTTGTTGACTATTGTAAAAAAGAGTTCAGGTTGTCGTATTACAAGCTCTTTAATTCTATCACCTTTCATACTATTGTCAACCATAGCCCTGGATGGGTTTCAAACTGACAATTCGACTCTTTTCCATATATTTAATATATATTGGAATCACACTCAAGCCGGGTCAAGTTCCTTCATAGATATAGTCTCATCTAAAATCGACGATCTCATTCTCGACAATGAGTCAATAAACATAATAATATGTGGAGACTTAAACATCAACTGTTTGGCAACAAGAATGAAAAACAACGAAGTCGTGCACGCACCTAATAACGTGGCCTCAAAATGGATGGGGGAAATGGAAGCCAGAAATTTAGCAATGCTCAATGGAAATTCTGTCGGCGACATACCAGCAAAACCCACGTGGCGACGAGCAGACCAGAAATCTACCCTAGACTACTTCTTCGCCTCAGAAAAGATCCAACAAACCACCAAGACACTTGAGGTAATACCTATGATGCAAAGTGACCATGACATGGTAATCCTCACCTTGTCAGCCGTAAAGCAACCATCCCAAGAAAGATGGAAACATCGGATACTGGCCAAGCCAAACAGAGTTAGGCTAACACTGCTCCCGGCTGAAGTCTCCACATTCTCAGAATCCTTCACCAAACTAGATTGTGGAGTCGAATACGCACACTTATTACACCTGTTTGTGGAAAAAAAGCAGGGCCTGAGAAAACTTGGCTTTGCTAACAAACATAAGTTTGACGTCGAGATCATGAGAAGAAAGAGAGAACTACGCGCCTCCATCAGACTCCTGAGACTCAGAGACCCTACAGACTCAGAGCGAGGAAAACGTGTCGCAAAACAGAAATATAAAAATTGGATAAAATCTCACAAAGCCCTCATGTTCCAAAACGATGCGGAATTAATGATGCAAAAAATGAACAACTAAAACTCGGCAGAGTTTTGGAGACTTGTAAACAACGAAGGTGCCCCTCAATCTGCACTGATGTCAAACATGGTACCAGCAGCGAGGTGGACATTACATTTCAAAAATTTGTACAGCAAACAAGGGACCTGCCAGGCCCCTATAACACCTACTCTAACTAAATGGGACCTGACATTCCTCAAAGCAGACATTCTTCAGATAATCAAGAACGTCAGCGAATCAAGGGCTCCTGGTCCTGATGGTTTGACCAATGTAACCTTAAAACAAAATATGGAGCTATGGGCGGACTTTTGTGAGGAACTCTTCACTCGAATCTGCAGAAGACAAGAATCTCCAAAGTCTTGGAAGCAAGCAATAATTGTGCCTATCTTTAAAAAAGGAAACCGGCTTGAGCCAAAAAACTATCGACCTATTGCCCTTTTAGACGTATTGGGCAAAGTGTATGCAACAATGTTGCAACAGAAACTTTCACAATGGATTGTCGATAGTGGCCACCTGGATGAAAGACAAACAGGTTTTGTAAGAGGGGTCGGCTGTGGCCTTAACCTCCTGTTGATAAACTTGTTGAAAATGGAAGCGATCAGAGCTGGGAGAAAGGTCTATCTCGCTTTGATAGACTTTTCCCACGCTTTCGATACCATCGATCGAGAGCTACTTTGGATGAAAATGTCTAACTGGGGGTGTCCCGAGAGTCTGCTAGCTGCCATCAAAGAAATCCACTCTGCTACCACCATTAGAGTGCGCCTTGACCAAGGTGGTTTGCTTACAGAAGAAATTAACACTTTTCGTGGTGTCAAACAAGGCTGCCCTTTGGCGGCAATCATCTTCAACCTTTTTCTCTCAGACATTGGTTCCGCAATAAACGAGCCACGATCGTTTTCTCCCACGATACATGGCTCTGCATTAGGATGGATGTTGTATGCTGACGATTTGATCTTGTTGGATTCTACCCCAATCGGCCTCCAGCGTAAAATAAATGCAGTCGAACGTTATGTGGAAAACAACGGTTTGATCATTAACAACTTAAAAAGCGAAATACTAACACTACAGAATTTGCAAACTGGATGCCACCAGAAAAACAAAAAATTCAGATGGCACCTGGGAAAGGAAACTCTCATTACGGTGGAAAGCACCAGATATCTTGGGATGCAAATTAATACAAATATAAACGATAGCCCCTGGATGGAGCTCACGAAGATGAAATGTCGACACTTAGCCTCCCAAGCCTCAATCTTAAACAAAAAATATGGAAAGTTTTCACTCAAGCCTGTGATAGCGTTCTATCAGCAGAAGGCTGTACCAGCCTTGATATACGGTGCAGAGAATGCCTTTGGATGCCCGGCGGACTTTTGGTCAACCCTGGAGCATATTTTTTGGGTAAAAATTCTACACCTTCCGAACAGCACCCCCACATCCTGCATACGTTACGAGCTAGGCATGATCTCACTTGAAGCCCGGATCATGTGGAACACCTTGGCCCTTTTCAGGAAAACTGTGTTGCCTGTAATAGCACCTCAATTCAAAATACTACGCAATCCTGGTAATGCTAGCCCAGACAGTATCCTAGCGTTGTGGTACAAAAGATGTCAAGACCTGCTAACCACTCATGGAACGAATATTAAAACTCTTCAGGACAACCCAGATTTGGTGAAGAAAAAGATCTGGGAAGCTGATTGGATTCAAACTAGTGAAGACAGAAGAATGACCAAAGCAATGAAGGACGCTCCAGCTGAGGCACGAGCATTCAACACACTACAAAACTACGTAGTTTTGTTTCCGGATAACGTTAAAAGGGCAACATACATGAGATTTCGCCTAAACCTATTCAGAACTAAAGATCGGACAAAGAACTGGACAGGAAACGTCGTCTCAAACATTGTTTGTAGATACTGCAAAACCTGTGATGAATCACTTAAGCACCTTGTCTTATTCTGCCCATTCTTTAAACTACAAAGAACTAAACACCTGGGACAACTAGTATCTGAGCACTCAATAAGGAATGCAGAAGAATGGTGGCAGTTGATGTTCTCTGGCTCCAACACACAACTGACAAGGTTGCTAACCGTGTTTTTGCAGGAAATTGAAGGAAGCCTAGAGTCGAGGGACACCGAAGTTGAAGGCTGATGGTATAGGCTCGTATGGATCTTTATCAGCTCATCCGATGCCACATACGAAGGCTTTTCTGGCCCTAGCTGTGGATGCCAGAGCTCTCATGATTGTATCCTGAAATGTGATTTCATGTATGTCTCTGAATGTGGAAATGGATGATGTGTCTCCTTATCTCCTTTTTCTTTTTAAAGGTTTGTATAAACCAATAAAAAAAATAAAAATTAATGTTTGAGAAGTCCTGCATGGGAAATCCCAGAATACACAGTTGTCGTATAGGCTTGTTGATATATGTATTAAAAGCAAACCAGTTTCATGTGGATGTGCGAAACTCGGCAATAACCCTAGATCGGTGATGTATTAGCGGAATATTAACCCGAAGTAGGGCTGGACATCATACTCACGAAGAGTATAAAAGACCAATGCATTCTAATGTACAGCGTCTCTCACTGAACACACTGAGCCACGCTGGAGCTCCTTGTGTTGCATTGAGGGCCGATAGCTATCTGATTTTGCTCTGTTCTTCGTAACTGGATTCAGTATAAAATAAAGTACTTTGTATGTTCCTTTGTAACCCATGTTCGGTGTATTTCCTTTTGGGGTACTCAGCCTCGATATTTTGATTTTGTTTTCACACCATGATGCATCAATGTCTGGATCAGCACCTCCTGCGCTCCAGTGACAGAGAGTGGGTTCCGAGATCGCAGGAGTCCTGTTTAACAACTGCAGTGAAAGCCATGACACTACAATGCAGAGGCTGCATTTAAGTTTATAACTCAGTACCACATTCCATGAGATTATGATCAACTCACCACCTGGTGGGAGGGCAATCTGAAAAATATAAGCCATATCCTGTGTGGTATGGTGTAGGGGGTTACATAATTTTTTAGAGCCCCATCTTATCTGTATCATTCACATCTGAGCTCAAGCCAGCCATGGACAGATTGTGTGTATTCTCCCTAGACTGGCTGTTTTTGCCGGAACCAGCAGGGCAATAGCTAGGAAAATCACCAGTGGGAGCTGCCTCAGCAGGAGCTATTCTGGGAAAGACAATTCTAAGGGCACACCCTGATCAAAAGGGCTAGCCTCACACCAGGGTGGTGCATACAAACAGGCCTTTGGTGCTATGTGCTTGAGAATGGGGGGGCAGAGATAGTGTAGCCACCATTTTGTTTTTCTCTACACCTCTCCTTTCTTCCTGTCTCCTACACCTCCTTTAGCAAAACATGCCTTGGGTATGAAGCAATTAACCAAACACCACTTAAGAAGAGTTGGACACCTAAAAGCAACCTTGCTTTTGTCCAATCCCATCGAACTTTTCCTATAAAGGAGGGTTCTCCCATACCTTCTTTGATTCATTACTGTACTGCAAGAAGAATTAATTTGGACTCTTTTGGGAGAGCTGACCTTTCCAATGCTCTCAGCCATTGAAGTGAAGACGTGCTCCAAGAAAGAGGTAAGCCCTACCCCCTCCAAGGCCACAAAGGGAGTGAAGTGCTTCTGGAGCAAGATCTACCTCTCTGCCAGCTACGCTAGTTACCAGAACCTCACTCGAGATGACAACCTCCTGCAGGTGTAAGCCAGATTCCCTTTGGTTGGGAGAAAGGAAACAAGGTTGTCTGTGAAACCTTGGATTAGAACTCAAAGCATCATGAGAGCCATAACAACCAGGATCCCTGCTTTTCATTGCCCTGAACCAATAGAACCACATTCAAAGCACCATAACCAACATTCGTCTTCGGCACTCACTCGAACTTCAAACCGCTGTTGCTGAATTTTCAAACCAGTTTGCCGTTGCTGAATCTTCTAACGAGTTCATGGCCACACTGTGCCAGCTGAGCATGTTGTTGCCATTGCTCGATCCAGACGCTCAACACTGCCAAAGACACACACTGCAGTGTCTCAATTAAATGCCTCGAGTCACCAGCACCTTCGTCTTCGACCCATTAATTTAACCGCCTCTGGTGGTCCAATCAACCCACTACATTAGAACGCTATTTTGAACCACCAAAAGCAGACCTCGAACCTGACTGCACGACTGCTCCCTGTCTGGATCACTGTGACTAACTGCACCCGCACCTGGCTCGAACCGCTCAGACAACTGAAAAAAGTCTGGTTCTATGCTGTTGAACTTCCAGAAACTGAATAAGGTACTGTTGGAAGGCCCCAGCCCACCCGTCCATTTGTTCCGACACTAAAAATTGGTTAAACCTGTTTTTGCACCTTATTCATAAAGAACTATATCCTTTGTACATCGTGGTGATGAACTGTTTTTTCCTCCCTGCTAAGTATCCAGAGGGCTTGTATCATTACATTCTGCATTTCTCTGTCTTCCTTTACAGGGGTGGTTTTCTGTTAGTATTTTCTTATAGAGGAGCAGGCGGATGCCTCTTCTCTAGTCACCACCCCCTCAGCACCATCTTATTGGATTAGCAGATGAAGAGCTACAATTGGGAACCCATGTACATGTTTATGCAAAATGTCCATACCGCGCTGATTGTATGAAAGACGATATGCGCTCAGACAGCCATTCAGAAGATACCCTCACCCTGAGACAGTGGAAGGAAGTTACCAAGAAGGATGCCCACTGCCAAAGGGCCAGAACGCGGCTACGGGAATTATGGATGAACGCTAAGTAAAAGTATGACAACAGCAGAATGATGTCATGAAGAAGATATATAAACCTATGTTGAAACGATAGGAAAATACTTAAGACTGATGATGTAACTAAAGCACGAAGAGAAACATGTACCTAAAAATGAAGTAATTGTGCAAATAAGATGAAGTAACTTACTGACCGATAACTGTAAATACGCTGTAACACAAGGTAGAAAAAGCATATAGAAGGTTGCTAATAAGATGTGAATACACAAAAATTAGGAACGCTCCAGATAAAGTTGGGAACATTTTGCTTGTGTGTGCCATGTTGCACAATATCTGCCTGAGGAGAAATGTTCCACTACCCCCTGACGTGGACATGCCTAATGACAATGATGCGTCTGCACTTAAATATTGTTTCTGTTCAATGACAAGTTAACAGGATTTGTCAAGCCTAGCCCTTATGCTGACTAATGTAAAATCCATTTGAATCTTGATCGATGTATTAAGCCTAGAGAAAACTATATTTCTTTGGCAAAACAATACGCACATGCGCCAAATGTTGATTGTTGGCTTTTTGGATTGTATAATAAATGAATGTATACTATACTATATATAGTAACGTTTGCTGCTCACTGCCGACTTCTCTACGCCTACAGGAAGGTTGGAACGCACTGCCAATCATTCACAGTAAATCACTGCTCCTTCTACTTTGATCAGTTCATACCGCTAGTTCCCATAGGCACCTCACGAGACTGCTTGAACTTCCTGTTACCCCATTGCCAACGTTAGCAAGCACTCAGAGTAAACCGCTACACTCATATAAGGGCAGTCTATGCCACTTCCCTCTATCAGACCCATTACGGAGGACAGGCTTGCCTGTTCCACTGCCACACTGCTAATCTGCTGCACCTATGTTCAAGCGCAAATTTTTAAAACCATTTACTCGACTAAACATTAGTTAAGCATAGTGTCTACCTGCTCTCAAAAATTTCCTGTACAGTCATTAGCCAATTGCCAAGGTTGCCATAGACAACAACGAATGTTAACTACCTTTCCTCTGTATATTGTTAAGGATTACCGTTGTCACTACAAATGCTAACTGCTGTCTGCTTAATGTATACTTGCACATTGACTACCCCGTACCGACCTCTGGTTATCACAACAGTCTGCTAAGCTGTTGCTCGCGCACCGCTGCCGCTACCAAATGTAAACTACTGCCTGCTGCTAATGCCGAGTTACAATACTCTCAATAATGGTATATATTCACTGGACAATCCATTATCCCGATAAATAGTTGTCATCGCATGAATTCTGAATGTACTCATCAGGCCGCTCTTCACATTGTACGCCTTTGCTGAAAAGCACTACTTTGTATCACTTTAGCCTCTGAATATGTTGAGCATCACGTGTAAACATGCAGCTACCTACTATGTCTAGTTACTGCACCTAGATGTTTTACTTAGCACCAAAACTATTCTGGCGTGCCTGAATCGCTCCACTTTGTCTTACTTACGCTGCTCCCATTACATAGATTGTGTGCCTGCGTATCGGGCCCGCTCAAAGTGCTACCAATAGTAGTGTACTAACCTGCACCATAGATCACGAACTCCACCAAATAATTAGTAATTGACCCATCTAGTCCTGCCATTATGAACCCTTTCCGACTTATTGACGATGTCCTACCATGCTCACAAAGAGCCTTCATCCCAATGGCTAATGGCCTCACCAGACGGGGTTGTCACCGTCACCACCCCATCCCCTGCCCCACTCCATTCCTGCACAAACCCCCCCCCATTTCAAACACCTTGGCCCAGAGGAGCATTCATGGCACTAATAGAAGCAACAAGTCTGTGATGACTACATGCACCCCCATTGCGACCTCGCACAACTCGAGTTGTCACACCACTCCTAACAATTCCAATGACTTCCACACAAAAACGAATCCCAGACTTTTGCCAGCCTCGTCCATCATTACCATGTGCCCCATTCGGGGTACGGACAGGCTAAACAGATTAGGATCACGCACCTCCCATCACAACACCTCTGATCCTATCCCAAAGGCCTCCTACCACACACAATGGATAAAACCTTGGACACCCAGCCCTTCTAACAGAGAAACATCTAAGGCTAACCCCATACCCCAACCAACCAGGTTAACAGTGCACTATAATGCTGTACCTGAAATACACACCCTGCCCATGTCCCCCTTGTCCCAACCCACAGCCCCCCCCATCCCTAAGCCACCTCACAGCTTCAAAGGCGCACTACTCAATGTACGATAGCTGGGAGCTCATGCCATCGAGATCCATGACCTCATTCTAGACCAACAGTTGGATCTATTGGTTGTAACTGAAACTTGGTTGCACCAAGCATCAGGCCCACTACTAGCGCAAGCCTACCAGGATTCAACATCACTAGGACCGATAGACCAAATGCCCTGGGAGGAGGAGTGGCCATAATCGCCAAATCCAACCTGCAACTTATATCTGGCCGACTTGACTTAATAGAAGGATATGAACTTCTCCTTATTAAATTCACAGAAAACCACTATCAACATCTTGGTCATCTACAAAGCACCAAATAATTCTTCTCACTCTGAGTTAGACATCCCACTTCTCCTCACCCCCCACCTCAAACCCAACACCAGGTTCATAATCCTTGGCGATATGAATCTAGGTTTCAATGACAAGCTAGACCACAAAGCCATTGCCTTCTATGCTGCATTTACAGATATGAACTTCTCTCAGATAGTCAACGCCCCCACGCACAATAAGGGCAGAGTATTAGACTGGATACTCACGCTAAATACTGATGTTGCAATAGACTCCATTGAACCAATTGACTGGACAGACCATTATCGTATTAGTTTCACTCTCTCTAGTCATGAGAAACCCCACCTCTCGCCTATTAAAATGTATACGGTTGAGACAAGAAATATTCGGAAATTGACAGTAGACAGCCTCCTCCCCATTCTAGAGAAAGCCCTTTCTGCGAACACCCTCCCGAGCGACAATCCCAATGGTCTAGCAGATATATGCCACATATGCCTTACAACCACCATTGACTCTCTAGCCCCACTTACAACCAAAACTAGACGCCCAGACAAATGATCTAACTTCTGGTTCAATGATGAACTTGTAGTACATAGGCGAAACAAAAGGTCCTTGGAACATATCCATAAAACAAACCACACCACGGACTCTGCCAATGCATTGCTAAAACCTAACCAAATATATAAAGCAGCCATCATAACTCACAAAGCTAATGACCTGAATACACGCATCAGCAATGCTGCTCCAAATTCCAAAGAGCTGTTCACAATAATTAGAGAATTAGAAAATCCTTTCCCACCCCCTACACAAATCAGCTCGAGTAAAGTATGGTGTGCTACCATACGGAACGCTCTAGCCTCTAAAATTCAAATGCTCCAAGCTAAAATTGCCACCAAAAGAAAATTGTTTGCTAACAAAAATGTACCGCCACCTACCACTGACAGAATCAGCGACTATACCAATACCCAATTCAAATTCTCCCCAGTAAGCCAAGCCCAAGTGCTAGACACCATCTCCAAATTCAAACCCTCCAACTTTAAAGGAGACCGCTTTCCAGCACATCTAGTCAAATTGAGCGCCTCTACCCTCACACCCATCATTACTAAATGTGTTAATGCCTCATTTACTATCAATACTGTCCCTACTAGTATTAAGGTAGCCTCAGTTACCCCACTCCTAAAAAAAACATCCTTGAATGAGACGGTCCCGATGAACTATCATCCCATAATGACCGACCCCTTTTTGCTTAAAATAAATGATAAAATAGCCTATTCTCAAAATTCAATGTCACCTTGAACAAAACCAATTCCTAGGAATGTGACAATCTGGTTTTCGTCCAAACCACAGCACCGAAACGGCACGTCTGGATCTTAAAATCCAGATGTATTCCATAAAAGACGCCAGCAAACTATGAATTATTTTGCAATTAGATTTATGCCCTACACTAGCTAAGGATTTCCAATTCTCGCAAGAAGGCACCTCTTGGGTCAAATTCTTCCTTGCTGATCGAACATCCCGTGTCTCCATTGGTAAGGAGGCTGCAGACTCCATTCCAGTACCATTAGGTGTTCCACGAGGATCCTGCTTGTCGCCTAGGCTATATAATGTGTACACCAAGCTTTTAGTTGCTGCACTGGATGCCATGGGTGTCATTTACATGAACTTTTCGGATGACACCCAGATTCTTATCCCCATCACTGGTAACTATGACCAGGATACAACCTTGATTAATAAAATCTATGCCATAATCCAAAACTGGATGGCGATTAACAGTCTCTGCCTCAATGATGAGAAAACAGAGATAGACACTCATCGTAGGTTCCCCAGCCAGAATGAATGCCCTCCATGCCGACTACTGAACAATCAAAATCGACGGAACCCCTATTTCAGTTCTAAAGCAGTTCACAACTTTAGGTGTCTACTTAGATGCTAGTCTAACAACGTCCAAATACGTAAACGCTCTATCCTCAGCTACCACTTACACAGCTAAACTGATTGTACTAAGCCGCTGATTCCTTACACCTCAGAAGTGCACCACCTTGGCTCGGGCCCTCATTGTATCGAAGTTAGATGACTGTAATGTTCTCCTGTCAGGCATCTCTAACACCAACATGGCCAACTACAATTGCTGCAAAATAAAGCACTGAGAGCAGAACTCGGACAAAAACAATCTGACCACATCTCCACCACCAGTAGGGAAGCCCACTGGCTACCCATAAAAGCCAGAATCATATTCAGATCACTCTGCATCACTCACAAATGTCTCTCTAAGAAAGCACCTATGTGCCCCAACAACACCGTCTCTCTGAATAAGTCAGCAAGAGTACCTAGATCAAATAAACATGCACACCTCTCTGTCCCACGTTACAAATGCTCCAGAGCTGAGGGAAACAGCTTCCCAGTGATGGCCCCTAAAATGTGGAACACTCTCCCATTACTCACCAGAAATTAGCCATCCCACCATTGCTTCAGGAAGTTCCTAAAAACCTGGCTATTTAATACATTTTAGGCCTCTCCACATGTCCCGTTCTCTTTTGAACAAACAGTGAACCCACTGCTGGCAGTTGTACAATTACTGTTTTTTAACTGCACCACTGTTTTCCATGTGTGTAAATATTGTTGATTGGAACTGTACGCATTTATCTCAAGACGTCTGTAACTACGCCGTGACACCCACGGGTTTGGGCGTATAATAAATGCAATAAATAAATAACTAAATCCAATGTCTTAACACCTAGTACTCCTGTGGTGATAGTGGTAATTTATACAGGTTTTAGTTTTACTTAGATCGTTTTAGACAAAATTGAGTTTTGCAGCTTCAGGTGCAGACAAGAAGAAAATCAACCCTGGCATATGGATTGTCAATACAACAATAAGAGAAATAGGTTCCCTGTTAGGGACCTCCCGTCCCCTGCACACTATCTATGGCTCACAAATAAGTCAAACTGTTAGGAAGACAATTAGTCCATTATACATAAGACACCTTATGTCCTATTAATGTTGATTTACAGTATCTAGTTAATAGACTTTCTTTGCAGTAAATATAAATCACAATTCAATCAATGGTTCAAACAAAATGTAATATTCATATGTCCCAACGCGTTTTGAGAAACTCTCTTCATCGGGAGTGTGTCATTATTTTCTAAAGAAAAGATTCAAACAGATATACATCAATAGATTGTTTTGCTAATCAGCGCTTATTACAAAACCTGACAGTCAATCACAAATTTCATTTATAAATTCAAAAAGGTCTCACTGTAGGTATTCATGAGGCGGTAATAATAAGTCCTTTTTCTGATATAATAACAGAATATACACCCTTTTGGTAATTTCAATGCTTTATGTGGATTATACATTATATGACTCCTCAGATAAGCAACTTTGTGCATAAGCATACTTTATTCAAACTTCAACCAAATGTTGCATATTCAAAGTATAAGAACATGTCAAGATAGTAGTTGTTAGATGCTAACCTTGATCACAGTCCACAGGACTCAGAAGTTGTCTGGAGTTTATTCTTAATTAAGGGATGAGTCTAAATAAATCACGAATCAGTTTCTCTGGAATTTACTTCCAATTTCTAGATGAGAATATGCAAAGAAACTCTAGTAAGCTGCTGTCTGTGATTAAATGAATGCATGCTATTTTGTAAAAAATAATTCTTACCCTCAAAGTTGGGGCCTCTGGTCCATTGTTACATGGCCTGCTGTTAAGTGGACAACATGTGCTGTCAAGACGTGCATTGCGCATCTGTAAAGGTAAATATTTTAAAAGTCTATGTTAAAGGAAGGATTAGAGCTCAAACTCCTGGTCCTAGTGCTCAAAGAAGGCTTCCCTAGGTCAGAAGTGGGAAGCAAGCAATGATTCTTACAGAGACAAGTAGGGGACAGCTCAGAATACCATGCCGAACTTGATTTGCAAAACTCAAGATGGCTGCTAGTTATAGTGGCGTTTCTTGATGTCGTCATCACGTTAGAACGTGCATGATGTCATTGATGTAAACATTACTCGTGATGTTTTTATAAAAAAAGATTGTGCTAACTAAATTGTTATCCAATTTTGAAAAAGTATGGCAGGTGTAGATATCTCTCCTATGTTGAATATGGAAATATTACACTGTGAAATGTCATTTTAAAAGAACAAAACGGGGCAGCATCTAGTTATGCCGTAATCACGTAAAAAACGTGCATGATGTAATTATAATAAAAATATTTACTTTGTCAATCAAGGATTTTTGTGCCTCTTCACTATTGCTGAGATAGCCGTGGATGTTCAGGAATGAGTTAATGTCAAGTGAGTAGGTAGCTCAGCATCAAGTGAGGTTGATCAATAGACTGTCTAACCACGTTCCAAAATTGCTGTGATGTGACACGTAATCCAATTTTTCTGACCGATAGTTCAAACTAGTTGATATATCTATGGATAGTCAGCAATCCCTAAGGAGGGGCTCGAAGCGGAGTTAAGATCTGAAAGATAATTAATGGTATGGTAGTAATTGTGGGAAATGATGGAATCCCTTTCTTGCGCTACATAGACGATGTGGTATCCTCACTTGTCTGTGTTCTAATAACTTGGCTGGAGTTCTGCCTGCCAAGTGGAAAAGATGGACAGAGTCCCCTTTTTTAATATATGAAAGTGCAAACATATAATATTACTGCACTGATCTGTAATATGTAAAATGCTTAGAAATAACTTCTAAAGAGATTCCTATTTCTGTCTCAAAAGGAGTTCACCTTCTAGTATATACTAAGCATCACTTCCAACTGTAAAGAGTCTGAGTTTGGCCAATTATAAAGGTAAGACAATGAGCTGCCGCCCAAGTGTTTGCAGTCTGGTTGATGTTAGGTATGAAATGGTGCTGGGTATTAGGCATCATCGTTGTTTTATTATTTAACACATACATAGGTAGATTGATTCTACTGACATTCATAATCCTGTCTCCAAAGGGAGTTCACATTCTGGATGCATATTAGATGAATATTCTTAATATGAGGAGAGTTATAAGTTCTTTTTTTCACATTTCATAATGACACATGTGGCTGCCTCCTGAGGGTTCTCAATCTAGGAAGTGTAAGGTTATAATGGTGTTAGGTTTAGACACTGTCATTAGCTAATGGTAAAACAACTAATAATGATTGCTTTTAGAGAAATGGGCCTATGTAGTATTCGTCATGTATTCCCAATTGGGTCACGGCATCCAATTTATGAATCCAATATAATTCTCTTGGGCCAATATTTTTGCTAGGTCTACACCTCTCGGTAATGGATGCATTACTTCCAGGATGATGCATCGTAACTGTGCTATGCTAGGTCTATTCCCTTGAAAGTGTCTAAACAATGGTGATTTTGTGTTTCCAGTTCGAATGTTGGATTTATGTGCAGTCCAAGGTTCTTTAGCTCTACGAGTAGTCTCCCCAACATAATACTTGCCACATCGGCAGTGTAATGCGTAGACAATGTTCTTACTGTCGCAGGTAGCATAATCCCTTAGTGGTATGTCTGATGTGATCCCCTTTTATTAGGCTTCTACAATGTTGGCAGTTGAGACAGGCGAAGGTGCCATATTTGGGTTTACTCAAGGTGGTTCATCTGTGTTTTTGTTTTTTTTTTCTGCTCTGGTTAGAGTGTCTATGAGTTTTTTTCCTCTTTTATAAGAAAGCATGGGGGGTTCAGGAAACAGAAGGTTAAGGTTTGGATCTTGTTTAATCAGATCCCAGTTTTTGTTAATAATTCTCTTAGTCTGATAATTTTGACTAGAGAATTTAAGGAGTGAATAAATATTGTGTTTTTCTTTTTAGGTTGTCCTTTGAGGAGATCAATTCTTGTGAGAGTTTCGGTTCTGTCTATAGCGGTGTCATTAATTTCATCAGGAAATCCTCTTTTTTTAAACCTTAGGTTCATGTTTTCATATTCTTTCTGCAGGTAAACTGAATCAGATGTGATTCTCTTTAGTCGTAAAAATTGGCTAAAGGGTAGATTTTCTTTCAGATATGTAGGATGGAAACTTTTGAAATGCAAACTATTATTTATGGCGGTTGGTTTCCTGTAGATATTGGTTTAGTTCCTCTTTGTTCAATGTTCATATCCAGGAAGTGAATATCAGGTTTACCTGTTTATAAAGTAAATGTTGTCCTTCCTCTCATGGCAGTTGTTCAGAGAGATGAAAAATTGCTGAAGCTCCTCATGTGTCGCTTGCCAGATGCCAAAAATGTCATCTCTGCAGCGTTTCCAAAATGTAATTTTACTTTTCCATGGTTCTTTCTCTGGTACATGTAATTGTTCAAAGTAAAACATAAAAATGTTAGCATAGGATGGCGCCACTGATGAGCTAATCGAGGTACCGGCTATCTGTAGATAGTATTTTCCGTCAAATCGGAAATAATTTTGGAAAGAATTATATTGATTAGTTTGATGGCAATAATTTAAAGTATTAGGGTTTCCTCGAGTTTCAGCAGAAACCATTCCATGGCTTCGATTCCTTCATTATGGGGAATAGATGTGTATAAACTATTGACATCAAGTGTAAATAGTATCAGTGTGGGGTCATCAAGATGAAGTCCCTCTAGAAGTTGCAAACAATGTGACATATCCTTTAAATAGGTTGTTGTTGTTTGTACCAATGGTTGGATAGCTGAGTCCAAATATACTGCCAGGGCGTGAAAAACACTCTCCGTGCCTGCTACGACAGCCCTAAAGGGTGGGTCACTGCTGTTTTGATGTATTTTAGGCAGTGCACAGAACACTATAGTGATAGGACATTTCTTGATTAAGAATTCACTTGTACGTTCGGCGATCCAATCCATATCCAATGCTTTGTCTACTGTTTCCTGAAATGATGCAGCCTCCCGACCTCTTAGAGTGACTTGTAAGGTTTATTCCCAGTTACATAAGTACCTTTACATGTAGTTGCATAGTTCACAAGTAAGTTACATATAGGACAATAACACTGGCAGCCCATCACCCAGGCAGAGGGCTAACCAACTGCCCAGGCTAGAACCTTCACCTATACATTCCAACACTCAAACATCAACACTCCACATGACATCACAACATTCCTTCTTGAACAGGCAAGCCATACACAACATTTCCTTAATTAGTTCTTTTACAGGAATCACTGGATCACTGTCCAGGATGAGATATGTTCTGGAGTCCAGTAGGAGTTTAAGGCAGCCATTGTTATATAGTGTGGTGTCCATCATTAATAGTGCACCCCCTTTACCAGCTGGTTTAAGGGTGATCCTCTGCCAATTCTTTCATCAGTTTCAACTGATGTTTTCTGATGTTCATTTTATGTGTTGTTTTATATTTGAGACGTCTCAGATATTTGGTAGTTTTAAGGTTGAACATATTAATGTCCGGATGGTTCACTTTTGGGTGGAATATACTTCTGTTCTTCATTTCCAAGTAATCTGGTCTGTTTTGTTCATCTGATATCTCAGGAAGAGTGTCAAAGAACACCTTTAGTTCCATCTTCCGAATAAGTTTAAATAGATGTACCTCCTCCTCAAAGATGGTAGTGTTGTTAGTAGGGATAAAAGATATTCCCAAATTAAGTGTATCCATTTGTGTTTTAGATAGCTGTTTGGATGATATATTAAGTACGGTTGAGTCTGTTGTTTGTTCTTTTGTCTTTGTTTTCTTTTGCCCTCTTCCGGTCTTCCTCCTCCTAAAAAAGGCGTTTCCACAGTTATTGCTTTTAGAGAGGTACTTGGTTGCAGTGATGTTGTTTCCTCTGTTGATGGTCTGACTGAGCTACTTATTGGGATTACATTGGTAGTCCCACTTTCTCCACTAGTAACATCACTACTGTCTGTATTACTCTTTGGTGATGGTTATCTATGGGGTCTGGTAGGGGTGGGTCGGATGTTTTTGTAAAATTCTTGCCACGTATAAACGATATCTCTGGTGTAGTCCAAGGTGTCTCTACGGAATTTACTGATTTTACGCTGTTTAATGTCTCTTTTGCAAGAGTGCAGTTTTCTATTAGTGTCTTCAAGAATATTTTTAAGATCGTCACCAGACTTGGGTTTGGACAGTTGTTGTGTGGCCTCTTCTATCTCCTGGTTGATGGTAGATAATGATTTGGCCAATTCTTCAATTGTTAGTAGGATGAGGTCTAAGGAGCATTTGTTTAAAATATGCTCCCACTGCTTTACAAACTCTTGAATTTCGTTGCATAAGGTTGGACGTAAATACACACGTAAGCCTCGGGTATACTTTTTGATTTATGATATTGTGCAAAGGTTATGGCGTGCAATTTTTGAAAGATTTCTCTGCGAATTAATCTTTCCAATTTCTGTATTAATCTCTTTGAGTTATCATCTCCTATGATATTGGCAGTGTCTTTTATAAGACCAAGAATTCTAGTGGCGAGTCTTCGCTCAATGCTAGCATGGTCGCTGCTTTGTTTCTTAAAAAATTCATTTTCGAAAATGACATGTAAGAGAATTGGTGGTGTATTTCTTGGCACACCAAGTATTCTCTTGAAGAACACATTTTCTGTTGTGCCCAGGTATTTACAGTCAAGGCAACCCCATGTCTGGCCCAGAGCCTATATGTCTTTACTGTAGGTCTTATTGCCCCACTCCCTTTATATTCTGCAAATGTTGCTATTGCTGCACAATCCTTGACAGTTTAACACCTACTTTTTCCAAGTGATTGTTCTAATTCCCAAAGCTGGCAAATCGCCCGCCTGCCTAGTCATATTGTTTCACTTGCTCAATAACAGCCTAACCTATCATAGATACAAAAACGCTCGGGCCAAGATAGCAAGCTCGGAATTACAAAGGAAATATACCTGGTATAAAGAGGGCTGCAATCTTTTATCTAGGTGGGGTTACCATAAAGTGAAGGAATAATCCCCACCAGATTTTAGGAAGAATAGAAAGGAGCTGTCTCAGAAAGCCCTCTGCCATGATAGGGAAATTGATTGGGTAAAGGTGGGTACTCTACCCTCACTTACATTGTACAAAGCCAACTGGTTTCATCTTGATCTAGGGGCAGAAATGTGTACGGTCAAATCATGTTAGATGAAATCACATGACTTAAGGAGAAGCAAGTTGATGGCTAGGCTCATCATGCTCCCACTAATTACATGTGGCCATAGGAAACAAAAGGGCTTAATCTCCAAAATGTAATTGTGGAATTGGAGCCAACGAAACTCTGGGGCATTTTCTGCTAATCTGCAAGAATGATAGTCATTTTACAGAAGAAATGGCTGAAACCCCACTTTATGATGGCCAAAATTAATTAGAACCTACCAAGAAGCACCACTTTAAATAATGAATTATTGAGATGCAAGTTTTATTTTTTACTTATTTGAGTATGTAAAGGAAGCACTTCTTCATCATTACTTTTTATCTTGAA